>NC_053136.1:46422305-47084975 GCF_016808335.1 Panicum virgatum
GTTTGACTAGCCAGGGGACACTATTGATCGCGTATTACCAAGGTAGTGGGGGCACTGGCGCCGCCCACGCCGCGTCTGCCAGTCTGCCGTAACAGATGGATACGACGGCTCGGCTTCGCCCTTTATGACGCTACATAATAGCCTCAGCAGACCACGCCGCAAGCTACGCTACTCCAACGGGCACCTAGCTGACGGGACAAGAGAAGACCCCCCTGTGTCAGAGGAGCAGCAGTACGCATATCGGAGGAAAAGATTCGCTACCACTGTAGCCACAGTCACGTTGGGCCCACCTGTCGGGGCATCAACGTTCTATGTATCCGCTCCCCCTTGATCTATAAAAGGAGGGAGCGCCGCTAGAAAACCTCAGGCAGGCTGGGCAAGAACCAAGGCCGGCAGAGGATAGATTCATACACACCAAGAACAATACATCTCCCAGTGGACGTAGGGTATTACGCTCCGGCGGCCCGAACCACTCTAAATCGTGTGTTCTTGGGCCCTAGTCTCAGCGTAGATTCAGCCCCATCGCCTAGTACTTCCCCGAGTACTCCCTCACGGGGAATAGGCGGGTGCGTTCCGCCACCCGGCTGTGGGTACCCCTAGAACCCCCACGACACGTCGGGCGACCCTTTGCAACACTGGTGTATCTCCCCCAAATGTAGCCCACCAAGCAGCTGGTGAAGTTTTCCGGTCAATGGCCATTCGCCTAGCAATGTCACTAGAGAACTCACCTTGCTTCGTCCTGAATATTTCAAATTCATGCAATGCAATTGCTGCTGAATTAGTATCCAACATTTTCTCCAGCCCATTGCGCATTACTGCCATGACTGTCTGTGATGTGCCCAAACTGTACTGCACGTAAGGGTTAAGAGCACAAGCAGTGGCCATATATGTGCCTGACATCACTGTGTTCATCCTTGCATCTATCACAGCCATGATCTTTTCAAACCGGGGGTAGTCACTGCTGAACTTGCTGGCATATGTCTGCCTCATGTTTTGATACTCCATTGTCACCTCACTCAAATTAGGTGTCTTGTCTGTGTCAGCAAATCTCAGAAACATGTACAGAGGCTCAACATCATTGATCACATACTCCATATTCGCCCACCATTCAAGACTTGTGATGCATTCGTAAATGTACCTTCCAGTTTCACTTTTGAAGTGGCGTGACCGTCAGAACTCAGGTGACACTAACCATGTCATGAACTGGTCCTTCTTCTTATACATGCTTTCAAGGAACATGTAGTTAGTCCCAAATCTTGTTACATTCCACTTAACCAACTCTCCACCGATGGCTTCCCTCATCATGCTGTGTAAACTGTTGGAGTTGTAGAGCCAGCTGCAAATTCGTTGCGCGCTTCGAATACAAGCATCATGCTCCGGCCACTTCCCTATGTCCTTCAGCATAAGGTTGATGGTATGGGCAAGGCAAGGCTGCCATGCAATGGTAGGGAACTCGTGACAGAGAATTTTGCAGGCTTTTTTGTAGTTCGAACCATTATCCGTGACAAGCTGAACCACATTGTGAGGCTCCACTTTCATGACCACTGCTCGTATCTCATGCACAACATTGCCAATGTGATATGCGTATGGTCCTATATTTTATGCCAAGGTGAGAACAATGCATCGATACATGGACTTACCTTCAACAAGTATTGATGGTCCTGTATTTTGTCGGACGCATTGATGGACTTCAAGAAATACATGGTGCCACCGCTATACACCAAGAAATTAATGACCGAGTGGCGTCCACGAATCACACATGATCGTGACTCCACATTCATCCCACTCGTTCTTCCACTTCTCTATCTCTTTCTCTATCTCCTTCACATTCTCATCCAAATATTTTCCATCTATCTCCCTCCCTGATGGTATTTTGATTCCAACACCTGCGGTCATAGAAGAGAAAGCATTAAAATCACAATGAAGGATATGTAATGTAACTGAAAATAGATGTTGTTACCTTGTTTCTGGGTCTCTATGATCGCAGCCTTAAAGTATGGGTCATCGACTTTCCGGCCGGGAATACCGACAGCATGGCACGCCTTCGCCCATGCCCTCCCTAGAAGCTCTTTTGATGTCCTCCCCTTGACAGTCCATGGGCCGGTATCAATCCTTTGCTGCCGTGGACCACTGCTCAACCCTAGATGGTAGTCCCTAACCCTCTCGGGGACTTGTGACTGGCTCCTTCTGAACATCGAAGGCAGCGGTCCACCACTGCCTCCAACACCACCACTGCCTCCTACACCACCACTCCCTCGATCAGGACGACTACTACATCCCGATCCGCCACCCCTATCATATCGTGGCCCAGCTTGCTGCATAAATTCATACTCTTGGCGGGACTGGTGTAAGGCCGCTTGTAGTTCTGCATCCTCGTCGAGCCCCTAGCCTCCCTCCTTCTCTAGGTCAATGTGCGGCCCCCTTGCAGCTTGGTCCCTCAGCAGCTTTTCTCGGGCCCTTGCTTTAGCTCTAGCCTTGTTCCTGTCCAACTGCTCACTAAAGAAGGCCTTAACTTCGGCTGGAACCGAAGGGCAGTCCATCACATCTTTCCCCCTATGTGCCAAATGCTCTTTGAACCTTGTTGCTCCTCCCCCACTCTTCTCCTCCCTGCAATACTTGCATTTGAAACCACCCCTGATCTTTTGGCCATGCTCCCACACTAGGTCTGGCATTGTCCTACAATTACAGAAAAATAGCAAGGTGTAAGTTCATGAATAACACATGAAGTAGCAACTCGTGTTCTTTTTGATGAATACCAACTAACAACCCATGAATATCACATAAACTAACAATTCATTAAAACTACCAATTCATACATATCAACTAACATGAAAAAATTCATACATATCAACTAACTGATTTTTTCTATGCTTTCTATGTCACATGGTCTCTAGAATCTCAAATCAACTAACTTAGATCGACATCAACAAGCGTCAACATAAAAAAAAACCCTTCTCATACCTTAGTTCCCGGAGCCGAGACGAAATCCGGTCAGTTTCACCGGTTTTCCGCCGGTAATGGACCGAAATCCGCCCGGATTACGGCGCCCTTCCGGCAGCGCATCCAGGGAACGGGATCCGCCCCATCCCGCCCGGATTTCGCCGCCTTTCCGCCGAGATTTCGGTGTGGGGAGGCGAAAATCGCCGGCGGCGGCGGAGGGGACCAGAGAGGAGACCGTGGAGGGGAAAAAAGATGCTCGGGCGACCCTGAGGGGTGATGACTGACGAGCAGATAAGGTTTACCGTGTTAACGGGTTAACGGGTCCGAACTCATTTAGTGATTTTAACCAACCAAATCAACTTATATTTGAACGATTTCAAGTGCTACTCGTTCAAAAAAGCACCTAGTTTTTTATCATATTTTTTTACAATTTTTTTTGAATTTTTGAATTTCGAAACGAAATTCACCGAAAAATAGCGAAATTTCTCTTCCCGGTAACTAGCGGAAACGAAATTTTTTCCGGAATTTCGCCGAAATTTCGCCGAAAATGTGAACCTTGCTCACCAGACGGCCGCCCGCCCTATGCTCGCGAGACGTACGCGGAGGACGCGGATTCAGTAACGTGACTTTAAGTCACTGACGTGTGGGCCCGAAATCTGTGGGGGCATACGGGTTGAAAAGTGGGTTGAGAAGCGGGTCGACCGGACCGCTCGTTTTGAGCGGATCAAATGAACCCGAATTTACACGGAATATTCTCTCGTGGGATGAAATCAACATACATGCATCTGTGACCAAATGCCGATTCATCTGAGTCCGATCCGTTCCAACCCACTACAACCCTCATACCAAACACATTAACACAGCTGAATGTCTGGTGGCGAAGCTGAAAATGGAAAGTGAACTCTACAAAAAGTTAATGTACTTGCTTTGATTTTTTTGTCCATTTTGATTGGATGTCTAAGATCAGTAGTGATTAACAATCAGTAGGGGCATTTTGGTGGAGAATGTTGCGGAGACAACCATAATTAAATCTTGTCGCAAATCATATTAGTTTTTAAAAAAGAAAAGTCCAATTTACATACTCAAACTATTGCAAAAATTCAATTTTTAACCGTCAACTACAAAACCGGATAACATAGGTCATCCAATTATTAAAATCGGGTAAATTTGTTCCTTCGTGTGGTTTCGAAGGTAGGTTTATATTTTCTTAAAAAAATAAAAAATTCTAATTAGATATAAAAAATCAAAATTAATTTATTCTAAATTTAAAAAATATGAAACTGGTACCATTTTTTAAAATGTAACCTATCTATTACTTCTCTACTTGAATATTAGTTATTTCAAAATAGTAGGTATAACTGCAAGCTACTAAATATTATAAACGCAAAAATTGGATCTGAACAAATTAAAAAGTATCGTGCCAATAAATTGATTATACTTTTAGAAAACTTTTGATACCCATTTTGCATTTTGTTTATTTAAAATAAATTACTTTTATTTTTTTTCAATTTAAATAATTTTAGTTCTCACAAAATGGAAATCCACCTTCGAAACTACTGACCAGTCAGATGGCCTCTGTTATCCAGTTCGTATTTGAAGGTTCAAAAATATATATTTTTATGATGGCTCGAGGGTGTAAACTAGATTTTTTTCTTTTTAAAATCAGCAAGAAAACAAAATGCTACATCCAATTTAAGAGGCTCTGCATATAACGAAAAAAATCACCAGCTCAAGATGGCAATCTTTTTGTTCCTGACACAGTACAATACATGTTACAGTGGTATGACAGTATATTTTTATTCCGCCCAGTCTTAAACATGGGAAACATTTATAATTCATGTATGGCAACGAAGCCATCACATTTCACAACGTAGGTCGGACTTTTGGCCTAAGACAAACCAGAGCCAAAAGCTAAAACAAAACACTTATATTTTGTAAAGACTAAGCAGAACACATTTGAAGATCCGCAGTTTGGAGGGACGAGGCGCTACCTCCATCATTCACCTGCGATGGAGAGCCCAGATCCTCACAGCTTCTCCTCCACGATGCCGTCGAGCTTCTGCGCCATCTCCGGCGTCATGTGTGCCTTCCGAGAAAATTGTGTTTTTGGGACTCCAAATGTTGCGCTTCGCTGTTTTAGGACTTCAAACATCAACTTCGCTAAAATGACATTTGAAACATTGTCTCTTTGCTATACATGATGTTTGGTCTTTTTAATCAATTTGGTAAACTGAAATACATGTATTTGGAGAGGTGTTTGACCCTTTTGCCCTTGTGCGGCTGCTGCTCATTCACCGTGCGGACCAGCAGACGGCCGCAGCCATGGGGCCGTCCAGGACGACGACGGCTTTCCCTCACCGCCGCTGCCGCAGCAGCAGCAGCAGCTGCCCTGCCCTGCAACGACTCCTCACCCAAATCAAACCAAAACCAATCCGTCGCCTCCCGATCCACAGCTCCCGCCGCCGGCGCCACAGCCGCGGCCTCCATCCTCGGCGATCGGCGCCTTGGCATCCTCGGCGATCGGAAGCCGTGGTACTCCCGGTACGGGGTGATCCCGAAGCCCTGCCGGGCCGGGAGGGACGACGCGAGCGCCTCGTACTTGGAGAAGAAGGCGTCTGCGCCCCCGCTCTCGCCGACGACCATCTTTGCTGACTGTTATGGACGTCGTGCCTATGTGACTGGGTGCTGCTCTTTTTTTATACAGACACTCGCGACAGCTTCCACAGTTCCACCATTCGTCAGCGAATCCAGAAACTAAATCGGTTCGATTGATCATCTCGATTAAAAAAACGTCGCATGCAGAACTCGTGATTTTTTCTATATTCGAAGACGCGCGTGAAGATAGTGAACACTGAACAAGCAAGCGAGATGGTTGGTACCTTCTTTTGTTCAGGGGTCCAGATCAATCGTCACCTCATACACAAAGCAAGGTAAACTCTAGTGATGGACAATAATCTGCTAATGGGAGCCGGCCTCGTACGGCCAAAGTTTTCTCAATTTGGTAGCGTTTACCATCGGACCCCTGACCGCGACCCGCCACCGCCACGGATACGCAGGCCATCGAACTTGAGTAGACTCTCCACTTGGTCCAGGTCGATGGCGGCCTTGATTACGGCGTTGGAGAGGTCCTCGTCGTCCTTGGCGTCGAAGAAGCGGCCCCGGTCCTTGGCGTCGGCCACGATCTGCCGCCAGATGGTCTTGCCGCTCGCCAGCGTCTTCGCGTCGCCCAGGATCCACAGGCAATGCCTGCGACGACACAGAACACGCCACGGTGAGTGAAACGCACAAAAGGTTCGTGCCTACACAGGCACAGGCGCGCGCACGTTCTGGCTAGGCGCTCACTTGGCCCGGGTGAGCGCGACGTTGGTGCGGTTGATGTCGGCGAGGAAGCCGATCTTGCCGGCGGTGTTGCTCCGCACAGCGGAGAAGATGATCACGTCCTCCTCGGCGCCCTGGAACCCGTCCACCGACCGCACCTTCACCGAGAACCCGGCGTGCGCCGCGCACGCCCCGGCGAGCTTCTCCTCGATGGCCCGCACCTGGCCCTTGTACGGCGACACCACGCCCACGCGGACCGCCTTGTTCTTGTCAGCGGACTCTGCATGCGTGCACGTGCACGACGTGTGAAAAATCGTCGGATGTGATAACCGAGTAGAAAAATTGACTCGGAGTGGGGAGGGAGCTGGGCTACCTTTGGAGAGCCTCTGCAGGATCCGGACCACGGCGGCGGCCTCGACGGGGTTGATCAGGCTCCTGTCGTGCTTGCCGGTGCTCTCGTTGCCGCCCTCGATGTTGATGAACGAATAGGATCCAAACATGGGGCCGGTGAGGTGCTGCCTCTCGTAGCTCCTGCTCAGGACGTTGGGTCCGTCGAGTATCCGGCCGCCGTAGAAGCTCTCGACGGGGAACTTGCTGATCCACGGGTGCATTCTGTACTGTACGTCGAGGAGGTGCTGGTGCTGCCCCAGGGATGTCAGCCTCACGAACAGGCTTCTTCCAAATCCAGCATCTTCACAAACCTGCAAGAGTTTAAATTGTCAATAGATCAGAATTTTTTCATCCAAACTGACAGTGCAGATTTCATGTCATGGCAGTTACCTTGCTTTTCACCAGTGCCGGAAGCTGGCGCTCATCACCGATGAGAACGGCCTGACGGACGCCGGGGAGCTGCAGAGGTATCAGCGACTCGCACTCCTTAAGCTGCGCAGCCTCGTCCACGACGAGGACCTCGAACGGCTGGGCCTTCGGCTGGTAGTGCAGACGGTTAGAACTCGATGCTGTGCAGAGCACGCTCTTTGCCCTCTGAAGCAAGAATTCTTCAATGGTTCGGCTGTCGAATAATTCTGGCAGCTCAAAGTGAACAGATAGGTGTTTGAGCTTCCGAAGACACGACGACCTTGCCTGCTTCAGCTCAAAACTCACACCGTCGTGCACATGGGTCAAAAAATTCCTGAACAAAGAACGGTCTGTTCCATCGTCGTCACTTTCAAACAGGGTTCGCAGGCGTTCATCAGATTCAGATTGTACGAGCTCTGCAAACGCGTTGAGCAAGGGCGGAACCTCAGCCATGCAGCAAAAATTTTCTTCAGAGGCTGCAGATCTGGGAAGATCATCGCAGAAAATCTCCACACAGCTGCACAAATCTTTCTCCAGACGCTTGTAGTTACTCTGAAAGTGGGTCTTGAACGACATTTTATTTCTCTCTATTTCCTGTATACTTTTCTGTATGTCCTGTAGCTTTTTCTGTAACTCTTTGATTTCTTCTTTTCTGGATGAAGTTTGCACTTTCTTCATCTTAGTGACAAGATCATCCCTTGCCTCCTTTTCTTCTGAAATCAATTCATCTATGTCATTCTCGATGCCTTCAATATACCTTTCATACTGAACCAAAGGATGCTCAAGAAGACTGAGCATAGAACTCAGACAGTGTGTCCACCCTGACCCTGGCGTCAAGCACTGACGCAGGCGGCGAACACGGGACTCCATGAAAATCCTTTTTAGGTCGCCGCCCGCGCCCATCCTGTCCTCGTTGCCGAAGAGCACGACATCACTCAGGAAGCACTTCTTGCTGCCACCGCCGGAGGACTCCTCGATGAGACTGAGGACTCGAGAAGCCACCTCCACCACCGCGGTGTTCGTCGGGGCGCAGGTCACAGTCCTGTGGTTCTTGATCAGCATGGACCACAGGAGCGCGCTGATGGTCTTCGTCTTCCCCGTCCCGGGTGGGCCCTTGATCAGGCGCACGGAGGGCGTCGGTTCCTGCACTGCTGAAACGCAGTCGCGCACGGCCTTCAGTTGCGAGTCGTTGAGCTCGAAATTTTCAAGTGCGTCAAGGTCCCCATCCAGAAGACAGGACGGCAGCACTGTCGACGACACATTGTACCCTTGGCCAATCTGTCATAAGAGAAAACGAAATCTACAGACTGTAATAAAAGTAAATAATCACAGCATATTCACTAGCTAGGGAAATGGAGCCATCCATACCTTTGGGCTGAGCATCTTCTCAATGATGCTCGTGTTCCTGCACGCCGCAGCGTGCACGTCCACAGCATTCTGTATGCGGTTGTACGTGGTCATGTTGATCAGGAACACCGCGACAAGGGGCAGTCCTCCCTCAGGCCTGCGCGACAGCCGGACGACCGTGCCGTCGCCGCCCTCGGCTTTGAGCACGGAGCCGATCAGGTAGGACTTGCCCGTCCGCCCCAGGTCCGAGCTGTGCCTGGGCTTCCGATCCGTCAGCACCAGCACGTCGGCGTCCTTCGGGGCGTAGACCTGGTCACGCTGGGGCGCGCTGGGATCGGCCTTCCTGACGGCGATGCTGAAGATGGGCTGGTCACCGGCGAGCTGCTCCATCCTGACCACATCGGCCGCCGGCGCGTGCTTGATGCCCTCCAGCGCGGAGCAGAGGTCGGCTCGGGTCTCCTCGACCAGTGGCATCATGAAGGATTGCATGTAATCCTTCAGCGAGGCGAAAGTCTTGGGTATTTTCTTAACCTGCATTTGTGATCAGATATTTTACAAGTCACGGTATGTGTAGTTCGTCCACAGACAAATCAGGGCATATTCATCAGCAAACCAAATCACTTTAGAAAATGTATGGCCCCATCCTTCCTAATTCAAGAATAAAAAGATGGCGATGCATTTCAGCTGTGCATGAGAACAGGCAAAGATTATAAAAAAGGAAAGGCGGAGAACGCAGATGCAGACCTTTTTCTTGAGGAGATTCCTGTCGAGCACATCCTGGAGCGACCACGAGAACATTTGCTTCTCCAGCTCGCTCTGCTCCCACGTCCCGTACCTGCTGGTCGTCTCCTTCCCCCTCGCTCGGAAACCGACGTCGTCGTCGCTGTCGTAGTAGTCGCTCATCGCCGCGCCTCCGGCCGAACTCCGGCGACTGATGACAAATGCTCGACTGCTTACAGACTGACTACCAATGCGTGCGGTTAGCACGAACGCCAGGCGTCGCCTCGGTGATTTATAGGGGCGAACACCAGTGACCAGTGGGATCCTCCTGAAGTGCCGAGTAAATTTTGAGATGGAATGCCAGAGGCCAAGCGATTGATCAATGGATTCAATGCAATCCGCCGTTCCAATTCTCAATGGTTGTTGGGCTGCGTAGCTGAGTGCGGATGGCCATCAATTCATCGCCGCGGGAGGAAACCGAGGAGCAATCGATCCATCGGAAACAACCGAGCGGTCGCAGGAACCGCTGTCACTGGCTACGCGCGCGAAATTGACAGCCGCGAACAACCGGTTCCGAGGTTGACTGCTGAATTAACCTTTACGAGATGCGCCGCTGCTAGCACATGGCTCCGGAGTACTTCCAGGGTTGTCCACTGGACCATGCTGTCGAATTCTTGTACCTTTTCAACACTTTTTTTTTGCAAGGAATTTCTTTTTCAAGATTCTCTTTTTATGAAAGCATATTATGAATCAACCCCCACAAAGATTCGTGGGACTATTGTGCTGCCCGGCACTGGGGCCATGCGTCGGAGGCGACGGCCGGGGGCGTAGGGAGGAAGGGGGCCCAAAATTTTTAGTACCTAGTAGTCTAGTACTAGTAGGCTGCAGACCATGATGTTTGGTCAAAAACAAAAGCCCAAGTCGCATGAAAGAAAAAGGCTGCTTGCTGAAACCAGACGTTCCGCCTCGGAGTCCCCCACATGGATCGCGCGCAGCCTGCCCCGCAAGAGAGGAGACTATGGGCAGACGCCGGACGAGATGGAGGAGATTAATTAGACGCCAGATGAAACTATGAAAGTCTGCACGACGGCGCCGTTGCTGGCCTGCCGCCCCTGCAGCCCGTGCTGCCTGGGCACGTGCACCTGCCGCCTAGGCACCTGCGTCTCTACCTCCGCTGGCCGCTGCATGGTAATTCTATTTCAATCTTTATTTTATTTATTAGCAATGTTAGATATTTGAAGCAACGAAAAAATTATTTGAGGTTACAACAAAGATTGAATGGCTTAGGTAGGTGCAGTATTGAGAAGGATACCTTGACAACATTGATCTTGATATTATTCTTAATGATATTACATCAAAAAATGCCCGAATGAGTTTTTTTGCGAAGGAATAAAGCATTATTATTGATCGAGTTATGGAGCTTATTTATTATTTAAGGTAATTATACTCGTTTTATTTTCCATTCTTTTAGTTTGTACTGTAAACATTGTTCTTCAAAAATTATATATACATCATTAGTACTATCTTCTGTATCGTATTACAAAATAAAAAATATTTAGTCTAAAGGGCCCATAAAGTCGGGTTCGCTCGGGGGCCCTTGATATCTTAGAGCCGGCCCTTGTGCTCCGAATTTTGGTTCCTACTGCTAAAAAAGTATTATCTATGGAAAAATATAAAAGCCATCACCATAGCCATAGCTTTGAGGTTAAGCTACCAAGGAAACGCTCACATCCGGTATCAGTAGTCGCCACTCCGCGTGGCAACCACATGAGCGAAGCGGCTCAAAACAGACAAGAGACAACCACCTCGCTTCACGCACGCACGCGTCCGCGGTACACGGCACAAGCAAAGCAAGTTCCCAGTTCAAACGCGCTGAGACCGACCGACCCCCCACCGCAGACCGCAGCGCGTGAGGGGGAAGGAAAAAAAAAAGCCTCCAGAGTCCAGAGATTCAAAACCTCCCAAAACCCTCGCCCCCGCCGCCTTCGCCATCGCCGTCGCCGCCATGGACCGGGCCCCGCCGCGCGGCGCGCCCCGCGACGCCGTGGGCCAGCGGTGGCTCGCCGTCTTCGCCTTCCAGGCCGTCCTCTCGGCCGCCGCCTCGGCGCTCCACCTCGCGGCGTCCCCGCGCGGCCGCCGCCACCCGCACCTCGGCGTCCCCGCCGGCCTCCTCCTCGCGCTCCACCCGCTCCTCGCCTGCGCCGCCACGGGGCTCCTCGCGCTGGCGCTCCTCCTCACCGCGTCCCCGCGCCCGCGCCAGCCCCCGCTGCAGCGGCGCGCGCTCGCGACCGCCCTCCTCGCCGCGGCCGGCGCGCTCTCCGTGGGCGCCGCCGCGGCGATTCTCCCCGAGGACGCCGGGTGGGCGGCGGTCGCTGGGCTCGGGTTCCGCGGGGCCGTGCTGGGTGCCGTCTTCGCCGCGCACTACTTTGGCCGTGGGAGGTGGTTGCTCCAGTTCCCCGTCGTGCAGGTGAGTGGATTGGGGGGAATTTAGGGTTTCTCATACATCAAATTGTTTTGAGTTTTATCGAATTGAAGATGGTCTATTGAGTTTTCACGAGGCCGTTGCAACAATAGAAGAGGAACTTTCAGGTTTTAGGCATCACATTGGTATGCGTTTCGATCACCTGCTTAGGGTGATGGTAGTGATTTATGTTAGAGTAAATGTCACTGGCGGTCCCCAAACTTGTGCCGAGATTTCAAGTAGGTCCCGGTAGGGGTGGGCATTCGGTCTATTCGGGTATTTCGGTTCGGTCTATTCGGGTTTTGCGAATTTCGGGTTTCAAAAAATGAGAACCGAAATTTTAAAGACAAAATTAGGAACCGAACCCGAATAGACCGAATATTTCGGTTCGGTCTATTCGGTCCACCGAATTAACCGAATAATAAACACACTATCATCTTCCATCAAAATATATGCAATGAATAGTTAAATAGAAGTACGAGTAATAGCGATAAGTAACTATGAAAAAATAGCATAATGAAATAGACATACAAATATTAAGATGAGATAACAACTATTAGCTAATAAGTTCAAAAATCACATAAGATATCATGGCATACCAAGAGTTTGAATGAATTTCGGGTTATTCGGTCTATTCGGGTTTTGGAGGCTAGGAACCGAACCCTAACCCGTACCCCGAATTAAACCATAAGTGTGGACCGAACCCGAACCCGAGAACCCGAATAGACCGACATTTCGGTCTATTCGGTTCGGTTCGGTTCGGTTTGGTTTTTTCGGGTTTTAAATGCCCACCCCTAGGTCCCGGTACTCTCAAAATGCACATCTAGGTCCCTGAACTTGTCCCGAGTTCTCATCCCGGTCCCGGTACTCTCAAAATGCACGTCTAGGTCCCTGAACTTGCTAATCCATTTCATATAGGTCCAAATCTCCATAACATGCTCTCCAAACAGTACGATTAAGTGAACTAACAGGTGGGGCCCATATGGCAGTCACAGCGTCATCGATCAGAGCGTGTACAGCCCCTGACTAAAAGAACTGAAGAGAGAATGAGTAGTGTTAGCTTAGCTCTACTCAATGTTCAATAGCTGACAACATTCAGCAACGTCCTATTGGCTATTGCTGAATGTTGCTGAATGGTGTCAGCTATTGAACATTGAGTAGAGCTAAGCTAACACTACTCATTCTCTCTTCAGTTCTTTTAGTCAGGGGCTGTACACGCTCTGATCGATGACGCTGTGACTGCCATATGGGCCCCACCTGTTAGTTCACTTAATCGTACTGTTTGGAGAGCATGTTATGGAGATTTGGACCTATATGAAATGGATTAGCAAGTTCAGGGACCTAGATGTGCATTTTGAGAGTACCGGGACCGGGATGAGAACTCGGGACAAGTTCAGGGACCTAGATGTGCATTTTGAGAGTACCGGGACCTACTTGAAATCTCGGGACAAATTTGGGGACCGCCAGTGAAATTTACTCTTTATGTTACTAAAGCAACGGCAAGTGTTCAGGCTATTCCTGATTTATTCTAGTATGCTGCTTGCTGCATGATTCCTTCTGCTTTCTACAGCTTCATTGTAGTTTATTATTTATTGTATTGTGAACTTATGTGGGGATGGCTTCCAGCTTTGGTTGTAATCTGAGGTAAAGAAATGGACATGAGGAAGGAGATTAGTATTATTCTGTTTTCAAATGATTTATTAGACCTGTCCTATCATATAGGCTTGTGCTTTCATCTAGGGGTTATGGTCGAATTTGCATGCATACATTAAATTATTCCTTCTATTTGTTGGTTGGGTGTGTTTAGCCAGTTAGGTTCACTCTTGTGCAGAGAGTTGATACCTGATACCTGATGGCTAGTGGTGACTTCGTATAAACTTAATAGAATCAATAATCCTTTGAAAGTTTTGTTTGGTCAATTTTAAGTGCAAATGATTTCTAATTTGCTTGCCAGTTCAGTTGCTTATACTTTCTTCTGAATTAGTTTGTCTTTGAATCTCCTTGAAAAGATAAAAGTGAGGAATTGAACTCAAGTCTATGACTTGGTTTTGTGCTGTCGATAGTCATCTATCTATTACCACTATTTATAGGGGCACATAGATAAAATGTTCCTGTGCAAACGTGAAAGGGCCAACTAAACCACTTGCTAAATCATCGTTTATTTTTGGCTTGTGTGGTAGTCCCTCCATTTCTTTATGTAGGATGTATTTTCTCGAGCAATATGTAGGATGTATTAGGATATGAAAATGTTGACTTCATAACTTTTTAATAGTAGTTATTCAAATTATTTGTATGTTTACTATACCAAAGATGCATCAATGGGTTCTTGTTGTGGTATTGATTTTGTAGCAACTTATAGTATTTGTCTAGGTATACTTTCAACAGCTTTTGTAAACTTCTAATACGCCATATAGAAGGAAAAAGGAGTATACTTTAGTTCCTTCTACCAATCTCTTAGGCATCGGGCCAGTACTCTTAATTGCTACTTCTTTTTTGTGCAGCGACCTCTATTCTATGGATTGAAGATGGGGCTTCTGCCATCTGGAAAAAGGGCCCTGAAAGTGTCGCTTCAGGCCTTCTGCCTTTCCTTTGTCCTGATTTTACTCCTTCCTCAGCAATTCAGAATTGGAGGCTCTATTGGAAGCCAAATACTTACTCAGATCAGCATCTTTATAGTCACAACTGGGGTTTCCTTCTGTTTGGAAATAAGCCATCATTTTGTCCAGGTTTCCTTTTTGTGATCCAAGTCTTCAGTGTTTAGAGCATGACTAACTTGAAATCCTTTGATCTGTAATTGAATTTCCCGTCCAACAAATTTCAGGTTGTACATACAAGGAGGTGCAATTTTGCTCCACCTCAGAGCACTGCCGCTGCAGAGACTAATCCCACAGAATTTATCCTGGAAACATTGGAACAAAGTGATCCACGGTCATTAATACAATATCTTGCTTACCAAGATTTGTGTGTGGTATCTGAGTCTAACTTGGAACCTTGGCGCCGAGGTGCCTTCTTTGAGGAATCTGGTGAAACTTATAAAAGAATTGTGACAGCTTGTTTGAAACCACTTGAGGAGTTTACTTCAATAATTGCTAGAGCCCTTGAAGAGTATTCGACAGAATCATTGTCACAACAGTCCTTACTCTTCAGTGCATTTGATGATTCTCAGGTAAAGCTAATATGACTTGGGTCGATATAAAACTTTATTTTACTTTTGATGTTGTAATTTATGCTGTGAATTATTTGTGTTTATGTCTTGGTTGCTATCATGGTGCAGTCTTAGTTGGGCCACAGCCAATGACAATTCCTTATCTTTGTGGTCTCTCTTATTTGTTCATATTCTAATAACATAATATTTGTATAGATATTTTCTCATCTTATAGAGCTTTGATATACTTTAGTTACAATTACTCTTTATGTGTTTTCAATTTTCATCCTTGTTCGTAGTATACATATAATTTGAGTTAGTTTTTTTTATGTTAACAATATCAGAAGTGGGTAACTGTAAGCACATATGTCTGAGAACCATGGGAATTTTTTTGTAATAATGGAGGATGGTAATAATTTAGATGTAGAGCTACATGGTTACTTTTAGGTTATTGTTAATGTTAATAGGGGAGATGGGTAAATTAAATGCAAATTTAGAGGGTATGAATATTAGGAGGGTACTTAAGTATGTGACGTTTAGGACAGGCAATCTAGTTCATTTTTTAACCAATTAGCTTCTCCTAAATGTCATGTATTTAAGGGTAGAGGTATTATCATTTTGATAATGGTAGGTGTGAGTAATTTATATAGATTTTAGGGGGTTACTTTAGACTTTTTTTTATGAAAGCATACTTTAGACTATTTTCATAATGGCATGTGTGGTTAGTTCTTAAGAAAATATGATAGATTTAATGGCTATTACTATCAAAATGATGAATAGATGACAAGTCTCGTGAGGATTAACGTGGAGGCTCCAAAAGGATCCCCCAGTTAATAATTGTAAGATACCACCAGAATGGAACTGCTAGCAGGCATGAAGTATCCACAATGAATTCTTGCAAAACTTGATCCATAGCAGCAATTTTTTTTGGTATTATGGTCAACACATGTAGTTTGAACTCTGTTCTACATTATAAAATCATTCATGTTGTAATAATTTCAGCCGTGTCGCGTGGGGTGGCTAACTTTCTTGTACATTATTCTCTTTCATCTTAATTGAGCAGTAGAGCTCCTGCCTTATTAGTTTTAAAAAAATCATGTTGTGATAATTTTGAAAGTGTAGTTTTTATATTGTGAATACAACATTACAGTTGTTAACATTCATATTGAGCATCATGCAGCCACTGGTGTTTTCATTTGGAATGTTTCTAATTGTTTGGTATCAGTCAATGGTGCTTTCGTAAACTAATGCCCAATTTTAAATTATTTTGTGACTTGTTGATTGTAGATATGCACATGGTGTGCTCGGACATTGGCAGGATTAACTGCACGCTCACACCAGGAGGACCGTTATGGAGTTGCTCAACTCACTGGCTGCAATGCTGCCGTGATGACCACGTTACTGTCTGCTCTATTGGCAATTGAGGCATGTTTAGGGAAGAAAATGAACCCACAGCCCGCACTGGGTCCTGAAAACATTAAGTGGGCTAACTTGTCCACAGGACGAAAAGGATCTGGAATTGCAATTGCAACTACGCAAAAAGGTGGTTTGCACAAGAAAGTTTATGCCATGGCTGATGTTCTTCGGACTTCAGTTTATCAGATAGTTTCAGCATTCATTGATGACCTGCGAGCAAATGCAAAACCAGCAAGTTTGGAGAAGAATTGGATCAGTGAAGGGAGGAAGCCAATATATGGTTCGCAAGCAATGTTGGTACAGAAGTTGGGTTTGTTTATCGAGTACCGTGCTGTCTGAATTTGGTTCGAGGTCTCTCAGATCTTTAACTATACTTCAGACCGCATTTGGATGGAAGGGTTTGGTTTTGGGAACTTGGTTCAAAAACCATTGCTTTCCACTAGAACCTATGAAGGAGATGGATCTTCCCATTCACAATTTTCCGGAGGGGGTATGGACCTTGACTTGTCTATTCCTGTTGGGTTGCTGTGCATAACTCTCTCCAGCAGGTTCACTGTATGATGCACCGTGGAAGGCACCCTCTTGGGGAGTGGGGAAACTATAATGCGTTCAATCCGTGTTTCTATCTTGAATTGTATCCTTGCATATTAAAGTTCAATACAGCTGTGTGTTGTATCATGCATGCGAGAGGGAAACAGGTAGACTTAGCTTTTTTTTTTGTTCGCTTATCAAGATTTGTGACGCTGAAACTGTTACTCTACTTTGAAACGATAGCCAAATTCAGAATGCTTTCCTTTAATTTGTGGAATCTGTACTATCAGCTTTCTTTGTTTCATGGTATACATAAGTTCAATGTTATCTCCAGGAACAGATCCATTTTCTTCCCCAGCTACCCATTTGCAGTTTCTGGGTCTTGAAATTAGGCCCAGGGCATGTCCAGTTCATTTTTCTCTCCTGTAATATCAGTCTGAACTAAATTATCGTCCGTTGAGTTTGATCCTTTCACTGTTTTTTTCTTTATTAGGTACTGTATGGATTGGATGGATGGTCCTTCTTCACCCGATCAATTATATATCTAGAAAAAAAAATCAAATTGACCTAGCCAAGTTGATTGCAACATTCATACTCTGGATTTTTGGAACTTTATCAAACAGCATACATACATATATACGCATTCTTCATCGGGCAGGCCGGGTGAGAATTCATTCACTCCGTGGGCTGCCGGGCGACAGATAGATAAGGCCCATTAAGCAGCAAAGAAGCCGTCAGCAGCATCTTCCAGCGATCACATTCAGTTCAATGCATACATATTCATGCATGATCCATTTCCTTGCATGCTCACAGTTCATTCAGTCATCTATAGTATATATAGGTACGGACTGTTTTGCCGTAATAATCCGCAGGTCCTGCGTACAATTGACCCATGCATGGATATCCCAATCTGACTTGAGCTATTCCTGCTTGCAACAACACAAAACAAACAGTACATCCAAACAAGTCAACATCACTACATTTGTACATGGACTTCTCATGCAGTTGGAAAACAATTCCATCGTTCAGGAGGCATAACCTACCTAGCTACTACACTACAGGTGAGCTTGGCTCAAGCCGTCAGGCCTTAGTTCTGTCTCTGCGTGCTGGATCGCATGAACCCTGCTCCCTCACCTCACCCACGCAGGCACCCATTTCTTCCGCAAGTTTTATGGCACCCACAGCAGTCCTTGATTCAGACTCTTGTACCTTTTTAATCTTTCCGCTAAGCGAGCCACCAGCTGCAAAGGTAGGGACAGTGAGTAAACAAGAATACACAATAAGTATCCACTAACTCTGGTATTGCTCCGCAACAGGAACTGTATTGGTACCTTGCCACTCGTAAACAGCTTTAGACTCCCTCTTAATCACCTTTGGGTACTGATCTATGCGAGAATCTTCTAGTACCAGTTCTTCAACCTACGTCAAAACAGAAATGAGAATCGAAGCATGAGTTTTTGTAACATATAAGAGTAATAGCAAGTGGTGAATGTTTAGAGGCTCATTAATATAACAACAAAGGGTTGAACTCTATTGATTATCTGCCAATAACAAAGATGTGCACGATACAAGTACCCCAGACAGTACAGCCCTTTTCACTGCCATCGACAGAGAAATTGTGTATCCTGAATAAGCTGCAGCAAAGAGCAGTCTTTTCTTTTAACTACTTATAACATATTCAAAACTATTAGATTGAAACTATAATTTCATATTACTATCCAGGAAAAATAGCATTGATAAATCATTTATGCACGTGAAATTGTAAGTATTGTTGCTATAAATGTTGCAGCTAATTACATTTAATAGAAGAATCTATTATCTAAACTATGGCAAGTAATCCATACATTGCTTGGATTACAGGCAAGCACTGCCATGACATTTTGAGCCTGTCACAGCCAGCTTTCTAAAGTCATAACAACTACGGCATCCCAAAATAATTTAGATAAATGACAACCAAGATAACTACCTTCTTCCACAAGGAAGCATTCTTTCTCTCTCGAGGAACCAGCAGATGATCCCTCAGCCAAGACGCAACCACCCAAGGTTCACAATCAGAATTGCCAATCTTGGCATTCACAGCATTATCTTCAAGGATTTCACACACCTACTGAATGAAAACAGACAAAGGTAGAAATACAAGAGGGTCCGAAAAGAGTTAGTGCAAAATAAAAACTCAACTCCAAATGATGTAAACAACACTCTGAATGTGTATTAACAAAGAACTTTTTGAAGCAGAGAAATTGTATGCATTATCCCTCACATGAGAAGCAAACAAAGTGGAAATGGTTGGTAAGTTGCATAAAATTTAATTTTAGTATTGCTGTTATCCCAAATAAATTTTATGGACAACAATACTAACGGGTATAGAATGTTACACTTTTTTGGTTCGTTTATGCAAGTAAATTCAATTTGCCAATTGCCATAGTAGTTAAATGTCATTATCCATGTGACATATAGCAAAATAGAATTTTATATCAATAGAACACCAATTGCACCAGCGCCATGCAAATCTAAAGCAGCAGTTGATAAACACTTGAACAAAGGCAGGGATATGTCACCACTTCAAATGGTGACAAAGACCTATGTGACAGCCACCAGGCATACCTACGTAGGCTCCATAAACCTGTCGCCACTTCATTTGGCGATAATGGCCTATCGTCAATAGAAATTTCACCTAGCGACGGTTTTGTAGGGCTCACGTGAGTATGCATGTTGCCATTTAAACTGGCAATATAGGTCCTTACCGCTATTTTCAAGTTGTGGTAGACTACTATTTTTACAGTTTTTTAAATTCTAAATTTTCCAATATTGTATTATTGGAAAAAAATTCCTGGTTTGGGGCTCCTGCTCGAGTTACTGTTAGGCTGAACAGCTATAGAGAGAAGGCCCGTGTTTGGATGGGGGTGAAAAACTTTTCATGAAATTTTTTTGCAACTTTGACCACTAATTAAATGTATTAAATAAAGTCTAATTACAAAACAACATATACAACCAAACACGCGCACGGAGGGTTAATTTTTTAAAGGCCTCATTAGATTCGTCTCGCGATTTACACGGAGGGTTGTGGAGGTGGTTTTGTAATTAGACTTCATTTGTACTCTAAATTAGTGGTCAAAATAGAAAAAAAATTCCATCAAATCCAACCAAACACGGCCTGTGCCTGTGCGTCTGTTGAATGGGCTGCTTGCTTGCTTGCTGCTAGCTGTACACCACTCGCTCTCCACATGGACACTGACACATGGAAGCAATGAAGCACGGAGGGAACCGGAGAGCAGTAATCGTCTCTCCTCCCTTCCCATTGCCTTTTTTTACCCAACGTCCTCTCCTCCGTTCCCATCTCGAGTAAGCATCCATCTCAGGACCAAGAAAAAGAACCGCTCGCTTCTCAATTTTCTCTCGGTGCAGTGTGTGTGTTCGTCTCCTTCCCCTTCCCCTCGTCCTTCCAACAGCAGTGGGTTAATCTGGTGTAGGAATCTTTTTCCTCGATCACATCTTCTTTCTCTCAGGCACAGCAAAGCAAAGCAATCTCAAGGTACGGACCGTACCACTAATCCCAACCGCATTTCCTTTCCTTTATTTCTTCTGGCTTCTTTCTTGCTTTGCTCCGGCTCCGCTTATCGACCAGCTCCATAAGCGGCTCTCCGTCGCAGCAAAAGAGAAGCTCGAATCTTTCTCCGCTGTGCTCCTACTCTGCCTCTTCGATTTCGGGTGAACTCCTACTCTAGTGGTCTCGATCGTGGATTGCCCGCCGACGCTATTGATTTTTCGCTGATTTTTGGGGGTTGGATTTTGCTCCTAGCCCTTGTTGCAATGTAGCCAACTAGCCATGTATGCAGGCCACGGAAACCGCAAACAGAATAGGGTTTTGCGGTTTCTTATTTTTATTTATTTGAGAATTTATTTATTTATGGCCAGTAATTTGTGGTTGGTTCTTGAATATTACTGGGGGTTTGAGTTGGCCATCAGGGGTTCCTTCATTGATGTTGCATGTGTGATCTTTGCCCAATTATTACTGGCTTCTTGCACAACTTGTCTGGCTCCATCATTAATCTTGCCCTGCGGCCCCACAAGGAGATTTTGTTTAAGGGTTGGGCCTCGTACCGATTCTTTGTACTGAGAACATTGATTGATTTGATCCTCCATCTATGAGTTTCACCGAGCTTCTGTCTCTTTACCCACGTGTGCTAGTACATGAAATTCAGGAAGAGGCGCGATTGCATTTGTTAACCCAGACCAATGTACTATTGTAGTGTCATATATCTCATGATTTAACTTTTAATTCTACATTATGATCACAACCCCGTGCAAACTGATCACTCATATGCTGCATTGACAAAAATTTCTGCAACTTGGTGTGGAAAATCATCTCAGAAAGGCTTAGTTCACTTTCTTTAATAAGTAGATTGTACCCAATGATGTTGCTTTCTTGTTTGTTGTGAATTACAGACATGCTGTGGAACAGCTCTAGTCAAATTATTTGAAAGTGCACTGTAATTTGCTGTACTTTGCCCTGTGCTTTTGCCTTTGTTTCAAAAAAAAAAAAGTAATACTGGTGATTCCTAAAGAACTTTGCCATTTCTTGCTTCATGCATCAACTGTGCAACTGTATGTACATCATGGTGCACTCTGTTTATTTCTTACCTTTTATTTCTCTTGCTGCCAGCATCTATATAATGGTGAAGAGCAAATCCTCGTGGAGGCAGATTGTGAAAGACAGCAGACCAACAAACGTGTCCATTTCCACAAGAAACCTCAGCCCACAAGATCTTGGAGCTGTAATATTTGGTTGCACAAACAATACCATTGCAGAGTGTCACTCAAGGCAACTTTTCGGTACACTCTTGAATCAAACTCTTCCTGAGCTATGTATTGCAAACTGAGCTCACTTTTATACCATGCCTTCCAAAGAATAGCAACTTGTTAGGTAATTTTGCCAACTTCCTAACCAACCGTGTCATCTTCCAGGCTTGCCAAGAGCACATATCTCCTATGTGCAAAACATTAAGGAAGGATTACCTCTCTTCCTCTTCAACTATGACGACCGCAGATTATATGGTATTTATGAAGCTGCAGGCAGTGGCAAGTTCTGTCCTGAATCAAAAGCATGGTCACATGATGGCAAAGGAAAGACAAGTTACCCTGCCCAGGTACAACCCTTGATCTCTGTATCTTTGGATGTCTTCTTTCTCACTTCAATGAAATGACTTCTATGTGCATGCCATTTTATCGATTTAGGTTGCAGTGCGAGTAAGGGTGTGGTGTTTTCCGCTAGCAGAGAATCAGTTTAGAAGTGCTATTCTAGCCAACTATTACCAGAAGCTTCATTTCTTCCAGTTTGAATTGGATCATGCACAAACACATGTTTTGATGGAAATGTTTACTCCTTCGCCTCCTCCCAACAATTTCTGGAAGCCCTCTGCTGCAGCACCAGCTGATGAGCATGTGAGCGAATTAATATCTTCACCTGTATGGGCACCAGAGTGTGAGAGGAATAATGATCTCAAATCAGAAAAGGTTGTAAAGTCATATGCAGACATGGTAAGGAAGAACAAATTGGAGGAAGTTGGAACAGGAGATGTGGATGCTGAACGTGCTAGCTCAGGTAATGAATCTTCAAATGGTTTTGATGATCTGGATTGTGGAAACACACCACCAGAGAGGGAGGAACATGAACTATCAGATAAGGCGGTTGAAGTACAAAAGCAACTACAATCTGGTCGGCAGGAAAAAGTGCTTAGCATCAATTGGGAGTTTCAAAGGTACAAGATGTTGTCTGCTCGCGCTCGGCGCTGGAATTCTGATTGTTGTGCCAACGCTGCTGAAACTAAAGACAATGAAGCATATAGCAGTAAGTATGCACAAGAGGTCACATACACAATTCTGGATGGGCATTCTAATTTGCCTGAAACCCTAGATACTGAACTCAATCAGCTCTCCTGGGGACATTCTAATTTGCTGGTGCAATTATTGGACTCTGAATCCTGTACAGAAGCCAAGGTTATAAGTTTGCACTTAGCTGATAGCTTACTCTCATGCTGTCATCCTTAGTTTGTGTCTCTGTTCATTCATTCTTGCTAACGTGCTTAATTCTTGTCTATATATTCCAAGTTCCTAAATTTTTTTTGTTTGTTTGTGAAGCTGATAGAGATAGTTAAAGAGTTATCTGGGCGCATAGAGGCGATGGAGAAGAAGCAGGTCTCTTTTGAAATGCTGTAACCTTTGAAAATCATTGCATCTGTTATTATGAACCATGCAATCATATCGTTACGAATTGTGTATTATATACAATTCGATAGGGATGAATCTATATAGCTTAGCTTGAAAAGACAGTAAACCAAGAAATCAAGTGGCATCACGTTGAGTACACCTTTTTAATATTATTTGATATGTACTAAACTTTGGTTGCACGCATGTAAGGTCAGAATAGCTAAATTTTGCACACTAGAATTGCAAAATTTGACATGGCACTAAAAGTGAGCATCCATAAGACCCTAGTAGTGCTTTTAGCTAATGGCTATCTATCTGCTTACTAGAAATCAAAGAAGAATGCTCAAACAAAATGATTTGGTCACTGTGCTTATAAATTGGTCTTGCATCTAGTTACTTCTTTTACCTAACGATTACATTTTAAACTAAGTTTCATATACTCTGTCGAGTAATATCATTCGTTCTCAACTAAAGCTTGGAAGTCCTGGAGGATCAATCTTTCGTGGTTGTTTAATCTAATTTATGCTCAAAATTCAGGCTTGGTCCAACAAAGAAGTTAGACACTTGCAAGGGGTGAATGAGAGGTTACTGAAAAGGATTGTGGAGCTAAAGGGCACAGTGAAGACACTAAATTCAAAAATAGATCCTTTAACACTAGATGATTCACTCAATCAGTTTGTTGAACAATGTTTGGGATCCGAAGATGTCATTTATCTAGTTGGTGGTTGTGATGGCTTCTCACTCTTGCCATCACTAGACTCCTTTTCCCCTTCGTTGGACATACTGACACCTCTCAAACCAATGGCTGTTGGAAAGTCATATGCCTCAACTGTTGCATTAGACAACAAGATATTTGTTCTTGGTGGTGGCGATGGTGCTTGTTGGTTTGATACAGGTCACGAATTGATTTCTATATTTAATTCCCTCATGAGCTCTTGGGTTGCAATTTATGTCCTGATTCTGAGTTTTATCTTTTCTTTTTTATGAAGTTGACTGTTATGACCCAAGGCGTGATGATTGGACCACATGCCCGCCATTGAGTCGCGACAAGGGGAGCCTTGCTGGAGTTAGCGTCAATGGCAGAATCTATGCATTTGGTGGTGGAGATGGAAGCGAGTGTTTCTCTGACGTTGAGATATTTGATCCTTCTCTTGGAAAGTGGATAAAGAATCGGCCTATGCTGGAAAGGGTATTACTTTCCATTGTTCAGTTACTGAAGCCCTTAGTAGAACATGCAGAAATTTTCCTAAGACAAACAACTATTGAGGAAATAATAACCATCTATTCATGGAAAAGTGTGCAAGTGCAATTCTATAGTTACGCAAACAATTCCTTCTATCTACTTTAGGATTCCATTTTGAATTTCCTATACTGTCTTTTCTTCAAACATAGTTTCTTCTGACCCCCTTTTTTTGTATAATGTGATGAATTCTGCAGCTTGAATAACTTCTGTCTCGTTTTTGTAGCGCTTTGCTCTAGCTGGTGTGGAACTCAATGGTGTGATTTATGCAGTTGGTGGCTTCAACAGTGTTCAATATCTGAGGTGCTGTCCTTTGGCCTCCTGCACATAGTATTTAGTTGGTTCATAAAAACTTCTGAACATCTCAAAGCTCATGGACCTATTGTTATGGGTAGATAGGTCTCGCAAGAGGGCAGGGTCGAACCCTACTACTCAGGCGGCTTGGTTGAGATTAGAGACAGAGATAATTCTATTGCTTGATTCATTCTCAAACTCGAGTACACATATATAGATGTTACATGCACCCTTGTGCAAGGCAATCAATCGAGTCCCTAACAAATAGGAGATAAGCTCCTCAATCTTAAACTACCAAAACTAAAAATCTCTTGCCGCAAGGAGTGCGGATTTCCTAATCTTCACGCCGCGCCTTCACGTTTCCTTTTCTTGCGACGTTCATAGACGTGGCCCCACATGACACCTATGGTTCAGTGCAAATCTTGGAAAAACTGGATAATGTCACAGATGTTCACTAGCCTATCCTCTGTTTTTGCAATGGCAGTGAACCTTTTATTTCTTTCAATGAGAGGTACACATGAAAACTTATATTCTAACTTTGTGATGTGTGTTGCCAGCTCTGCTGAGAGACTTGATCCTCGGGAGCCTAATTGGAAAATGCTCCCAACAATGAATGCAGGAAGGGGCTGCCATACACTTGCAGTGCTTGATGAGAAGATGTAAGTGTAGGTCTTTGTTTATATGTGAAAGCAATTAACTAAAGATCTGTAACATGTTTTATTTTGGAAGAAAAGTTGTTCCGAGTCGTGTGTGTAGTATGATGTATATTATATAATTTGTCTTGCCGTTTCTTCTAGATTTTCAATTGGTGGTTATGACAATGGGGCTAAAGCTATGGTGGCTACTGTTGAGATGTACGAGCCAAGGATGCCGTCATGGGTGATGGTTGAACCCATGAACCACACCAGAGGATACCATTCTTCGGCTGTGCTTGGTGGCTCGATATTTACATTTGGTGGGGTGAAAGGTGAAGCAGATACTATCCTGGATGTGGTATGTAGCAACAGCAAGTCACAATTTTTACCATGTCCATTTGGCTATCTATACTGCATCAGTTACTCAACTAAGCTGACTCCAATTATCATGAACCTACAATCTCATATTTACTTTTCAGTGTTTGATAGTGAGGCAGCCAATGAATTGGTGCTTGTAATGGGTTTCCCTGTGTCTACTGCATATATCAATGGCCATATCATTCTTGCATGCTAGATTGCTAGTGTCTACTGCATTTTGGACAGACACTGATTCTTAGATCCCTAGATAACTGTGGCCACATATTCATATTCCTAGAGATAAATTTCTCACCGTGTCTGTTGTGCTTTCTGTTACTGCAGCTATGACCCAACTAAGCTGATTCCAAGTATTAAAAATCATGTACTTAGAATTGTGTTGGTGTTTTGTAGTGAGTCAAGCAGTCATTAAATTGTACGTACTTGCCAAGGGTTTCCCTGTGTTTGCGGCATATACAATGTTCCATGCTAGTGTACTTCAGAAGTTCAGATGAAAAGGGATTCTTGGCTTCCATAAACATCTGCTTTTAAAATTTTGTATGTGATGCACAGATATCAAACTTGTGATGTGAGTAACAGTTAAGCTCTAGTGTTTGTTGGTATATCAATTGTATTTAGCTGTCTGTTTTCATAGTGAGTCGCCCGCTAAGTCACTACTATTTGTTATCATATCAGTCCCATACAAAAACTGTGCCAACTGCGTTTCGTTTGAACACAGGTTGTTGGGTTCCATAAGCATGCGTTCACCATTTTTTTTCCCTGTACCATTCTCAATTCGTGTTACAACTGACAGTCAAGGGGGTTGGTGTTGTGGCTATTCATTTGTCAGGTGGAACGGTACAAGGAAGGGTGTGGCTGGGTGACTACTGGGTTGAAGTCCATCGGCAGGAGATGCTACTGCTCCGCCATTGTTCTCTGACTGTTTGTTTACAGCAGTATAATACTTGCGTGGTGAATTTGCTACGATAGCTTCTGACAATGAATTGACCAACAAGCAGATAGTTAAAACTTAGAAAGCCCTCGTTCGACCTGATGAGCTGAGACCTGTAGACATTGAGAATGCGATGTGTGTGTGTTGAGACCCTCGTTTCTTACTCTTCCTCTTGTTCCTGATCCGAACCACTGCAAAACATTGATGTGTGTGTGTTGTCTGGTTTGTGATACGGCAACACCGGATGTGAAACTGAATCTGTACTGAACTAGTAGATGCGAACGCAATGGAACAACATGGTGATGGCTATCTTATATTCTTATTTGACTACTGAGCTTTGCCCTTTTCAGTTTTCGCTGTTCACTGAAGCAGCAGCGGCTGCTTTTGTGTTTGGGTTCAGTCACCGTTTCACAGCTCGTGTTGATTTGCACGGTTTGTTCTTGTGCTTCCATATGATGATCTCGAATGTTTAATTTTTTTTTCCTGAATCATGTTTAACCCAAGATTTGCGACCGTTTGTAACGCAAATGTCACTACATTTTTGGAATTGAATTAATTGTCACACCAATGTTCCTGGAAAAAGTTCTGTCCAAGTCAGCGATTTGCGACAGTTTAGCGCGTGTTGAGTAGAGACTGAAAGCGCGACAAATCGCAACTCCGTTAAGCAATTTGGCTCTTTTCGACTTTCAGCACGATGAAAATGCGATGGATGCTGAATGTTTCGTGCTCAAGACATGTAAATAGCCATTTGAAGCAGCCATTCTAAATTTCTAATTCATGAACCGTGAATTCACATTACAAAAACTCACGAACGCATTGGCAAACAACGAACACGTCATTGCCTGTCCTAGGCTCCTTGGCAGTTAGTTCCGGCAGGTGGTGGATGCGGCGCCGCGTAGCAGTGTGCCTGCGCCCCGCGCCCCCATCATGTGAAGCCACAGGCAAAGGCCAAGTCCGATGAACCAACCCTTAACTCACAACCAGAACGTTGCCGGCCACGCCCTCGGGCCTGGGCGCCGCGGGCAGCGCCGGCCTCCGCGGCGCGGCGGCCGCGAGCACCGCGAGCGCGCCGGTCCTCACGGCGGCCTTCCTGGCGCCGGCCGCTGCGGCGGCGGCGGGCTTGGCGCAATGCCCGCGCGGCGAGAGGAGCCGGCCGCGGTGCGCGTCGAGTCCCCCGCCGCAGCTCCGGGACGGCTTGAGGCGCTTCCGGGGCGGCTTGGCGAGGTCCTCCAGCGACCCCACGGCGGCGAGCGAGGCGAAGGACTGCGACCTGCCGTCGAAGAACCTGGACAGGCCCCGCTTGAAGGGGAGCTGCGTCATGAGGCCGGACATCTCGAAGCGGCCCGGCCCCGCGCCCGAGGAGGAGGGGGAGGAGGAGGTCGCGTCGTCGTCGAGCTCCGACGACGAGCCCGCGGACGACTCCCCCGACGACGTGGACGGCGAGCCGATGTCCTCCTCCTTCTCCCCGCACGCGGCGGCCTCCTCCGGCCTCCCGCCGCGGAACAGGAAGTACGCCTCCATATCCAAAATCTCCGAGTCGCCCAAGTCCGAACACCGATCGGACCAGATGAAACGCAAGCAAAGATCAAAGCAGGCAGGCAGGCAGGCAGGCAGAGAGAGAGAGAGAGAGAGCAATAGCAGCAGCAGCAGCAGCGTGGGCGTGACACGGCGTGGGCTTGGGGAGCGGACGGGCAGGCAGGTATAAATGGGGGGACGGAGCTGGGCGTGGCCCGGGGTGGATAAGAACGCGACGGGGGGAGGGAGAGCGCTCGGGCGGAGGAGTCAGCGGACGCGCGCGAGCGGAGGGGATAAAAGAGGCCGCGGGTTTATTTATGCGCAATAAATGCGAAGGGGTGCGTTGGATTCGGCATTATCATCGCCCGCGCCTGCCGTGCCGGCCAGCTAGTGTATCCCTCTCGCTCAGGTTTTTCTCTTTTTTTTTTCTCGCTCTCGGCGAGAGGATAAGGCCGCCACATGGTTCCGGCTCGCGCGGCTTTGGAACCCGCGTGCGCGCTTGACCTGTTTGGTTCCACCTATCGAAAAAAAATCTTATATATATAAAATACTAAACAAAATTTATTTGTAAAATTTTTTAATCTAATGTCAGTAATTAATCGACGATTTGCTACAGTTAATAGTCTCTAATTATTCAATTAAAGATCTTATTAGATTCATCTCGCGAAGTAGTGCAAGGTTATGAAGTTAGTTTTATAAATTATCTTTATTTAATATTTTTAATTATTGATAAAATTTTTCGCAAACATAGCCTGAGCTGCGGTGGGGCCGGGGGCGCAAGCTACATGCGACGCGTGTTTTTCGGCGGGGCGGGGGGGTTCAGTTTTCTCCTTTGCCTGCAGGATTTTTGCTTTTTGGGGGCAGGGCAGGAGATAGAGAGCTCTCGGCTCTCCCCCTTTCGAATTTGAATTGACCTGTGCGGCCAGCGCGCGTTGCATCCCTATCGGCTGCGCTGCGCCTCTAGCTTATCTGCTGCTCCTGTGGCGATAGGCAGAGGCAGAGGCAGGCGGGTTTATTATTACTGGCTGAAATGGAAGCCCTGTCCAGAATTTTCCTTTCTTTCTTTTTTGAAAAGAAGATGTTTTTGTTTCTTCTTTTTAGCAAAGGAGCAAAAAATACTTTCTGGAGCGCGACCAATAATTGCATTTATCTGGGAATTTCTGTGAATATGCGATCGGGTGCTTTCATCATATGAACGGTATTGTTTTGCAGGTACCTGTCTGATTTTCATGCCATTGGAAAGCACTGAAAACACATGCGTTCACGCTCACCTCTTTTGGACCAAAAATATCTTTCCTCTGATAAAGGCACAAATAAATAATGTGCATCTTATCATATGAAAATTAGATTTCTAATTAGACATATGTGAACCATATGATTGATATAATCTAGTAAGAGTGGAACAAACCACTTGCCTAAAGCAAGAAACAACACGAGACCATTAGACGTTACTGTCTTCATCAAAGCTGATCAAAGCGCCCCGGAGGAAACACAAAGAAATTGGCGAAGATTCCGTTGGGTCTCAACGCTCTCCCTAAGCAGATGCCAACTCTTGTGCGGAGCTGACTCAGCCGGCCTAGTCCTGCCCCCCTTGACCGCTAACCTATGGTCCAATCTTCGCTTTGGCCACACCTTTTCTTCGCCTGAATGGACCGGCATTGTCCATTCCTGCGCCTTATCTTGGCAGCTCCCGATAGCGAAATGCTGTCCCAACAGCAGGAAGCTCTTATCTGAAATGCCTTGGACAGCTGGTAGCTATGCCATTCAGTTTGTTGGGCTAACCCTCTTGCTAGTAGCAGACGGTACAGAACCCCAACGTTTCCGCCGAAGAGCATTGCGGAATACGCCCCCGGAATCCCATGGAAAAGCACCAAGATCACCGAGCGATACGAATCTGCCATCCATCAGCCTCGCCGTCGCCGATCCCCCCGGCAAGGTGTTCACTTGTTCAGAGCTCAGCGAGTCAAATAAAAAGGATTGAATCATTGAAATGTTCAGCTCGGGTCATGGAAGGGAAGAAAACCATATCCATTCGTGGCCTGGCCTGCGGCATGAGCTTATCTGCCGGAGGAGACAAACTATAGTCTATCTATGACAGGTTAGGTTAGTTAAAGCTGAAGACCGGGGCTAGTGCGGCTAATCGATTACGCTTATCCGCTAATCCGCAGCTGCGACCTGCGTGGCGACAGAAACATAACTCTTAATCGATGGGCATGGCGGGGAGTTCGTTCTGACAAGAAAGGTAGGGAGCTGTGGACCAGCCAAGATTATCCTGGTCAGACAAAGATAACAAGTTTTTGGGCGGCAGATTTGTAAGCTTCGGGCCCAGACGTGTGACAAGCGGCGCGAGAAAATGAGAACAAGGTGACGGGTGCATTGCGTCAACAAACCAAGCGTTGCGTTTCCGCGCAGAGGTGGCAGTAATCCTTCACCGACGCCGGCGACGGGCAAGGCCGCCTACCAGCACCGAATAGACGGGTGCATTGCGACGGTTGGCAGCGGTGTCTCCCAGCAGCTCGCGGCGCATCCGCATCCGAGTTCCGGCGATGCCCGGCGGCGAACGGCAGGCGGCGGGAGGACAAGAAGAACGAGTCGGTGACAAAAAGGGTGATATGTAAAGTTACAGGGGGTAAAATGTAAAAACTCGGATCGCCATCAATAATAGCGATCCGAAATACGGGGTCAAATATAAAAATTATCGCAACTAATATTTGCGATCCAAATTAGTAAGTAATCTGTAATCAGGGGTAAAATAGAAATAAATTGTGATCGCGATCAAAATAAGTAAGGATGTGTTTGGTTGGAGAGCGGGATGGAATAGAATGGCTCCATCCCATATTTTTAGAGTGGAATAGCTCTAGTAATTGTTTGGTTTGAGGAATAGAGCCATTCCATTTTGTGTTTGGTTCGAAGGACGGAGCCATTCTATCCTTTGTTTGGTTGGAGAACAAGAATGAAGACATGTTTCTGGTCACCCACTTCTCTTTTGTGGTGAGTTTACCACCAGTGCACAACCATAACCCACGTATAAACAATGGAACAATAGCATACATCACAAATATATATATATATATATATATATATATATATATATATATATATATATATATATATCGCGATGCGATAATTACTACCCACCAGCCGATTCCGTATTTATTGTCTATTTAGTGCCCACTGCTCTAAATAATATTTAGCACACCACCGGAGCACTGGCTAGCATTAAATCCCACAACCATAAAATATCCAATCTATTTACTACAACCTTATTTTGCAAGCCCGCAACACTATCTACGGTTCTAAGATATTTACTCCTTATACACACAATTTTTACTCTATCTTATTATTGTTATACTGTTGTTTTCATATCACTGTGGAAGTCATAAAGTTATTTTGAACACGACAATAAAATTTCCAAATTGTCAAGAAGTAATATTTCAAATGATAATTACTCAGCTTGCCAATGAAATTTACTCCTTTTTGTGTGCACTATGTTTACCACATGTGTGCACTATGTTTATTCTTTTGTGTGATATGTATACTCTTTTTGTGTGCACTACGGAATATTACTCCTAATTGTACTCATATAAAATGGAAAATTACTATATCTAGTATGGCAAAATATTAATGCGAATATAAAAATACTTGCACATTGGAATAAAGGAATAATATTTCCACATGTAATTATTAGAAAATTTTAACATGGCCAAACAGTAATAACATCACCTATGAGAAGGTGTTGATTTTCTATATAGTGGTTCAAATTTACTCCTTCGTGGGTTTTGAAAAATACTTCAACAACGGAGTAGTAAAATACTCATATAGCGGTTCAAATTTACTCCTCCTAGTTTCACGAGATTAATTAGTGTATAAAGGATTGCTATTTTGTTCATACTTATAAACCCAAATATGAAATATTATTCCATATTCTACAATATTACCCCTCTTTCCTCCCCATTCTTGATTCTACGGTCGACCGTGACCAACGAAACCCAAGGTCGAACCGCCTGCAACTCGCACATGGTGGCCCCCACCAACGCCTCTTCCCCTTCTCTTTTTTTTTCTTCAATCGGCAGTTTCCCCCCTCTCTCGCCCTCTTTCCTCGTGCTTCCCCTTCCCCCTCCCCCCTCTCTCTCCATCCCCCCACCCCTTCCTCCTGCTCCCCCGGCAGCTGACCGGCGGCTGGGCGGAGGCGGCGTGATGGGCCGGCAGCGGGGAGACCGTGGGGAGGGGAGGCGTGGCGGCGGCGGGCGGGAAGGCCGCGGTGCGGCGAGCCGGCGAAGGGAAGGCGCGGCAGCGAGGAGCTCGCCCCGAGGCGGTCGACCCTGGCCGCGGCGGCGGTGGGGAGGTGGCGGGGCGGGCCAGCGGGGAGGTGGCGGCGGGGAGCTCCGGCGCGCCGCCGGCATGGTAGCGCGGAGCTCCCCAGGTTTGAGTTTTTTTTGTCGCAAAATTTTTTTGCAAAATTTTTCTACTGCAAAATTTTTTTCTCTTGAAGGTTCCCTGTTTCCTAATTTTTTTTCAAAAAATTTTCTGCTCTCCAATTTTTTTCTTTGATTTTCCATCTTAAATTTTTTTCTCTAAAATTTTTCTCGTCAAAAATTTCTGTCTTTTTTTTCTCAAAAATTTTTTCTTGAAAAAATTTCTTTAAATCAGAAAACAACAAAAACTTACTAAAATAGAAAAAAAACGAACAGTCGGAAAATCGATCGTACGGAGCTCCTCCGTAAGGTTGACCGTAAAATAGCCACACCCTCTTTCCTCTCGCTCGCATATTAGCCGGATGCATGTAACTGTACTCTAGAATTTCTCATGCGCGTATTTTTAACTGCACCTAGAATAATGGTTTGAATGATGCATGCATGCATGCATGAAGGCTATATCTCTCCCAGACCCAAACTCACGCGTAAATTGCTCCTTGAAAAATTCTCACCCACACTAGCTAGCAATGGGATGAAAGTGGTAATCTGAACTGTTAGAATAAATTTAATATTTTAAAATAGATATGTATAAAATTTGATGGTGATCATTTCTTATATTATCAAGCATATTATTACAAATAAGAATAAAATTTTGCATAAATTATTTTATGCATTATTTGCTCCCTACAACAAAAAAAAGTGAAAAAATACCGAATTTGTTTCCGAATCCATACCGAATTTTATATCTATCATTTGAGAAAATATAGGATGAATTTAAGGTTTACCTTTTATGAATCTTTACAAGCTCAATGCTCAAAACAAGAATACAAATTTGTATACAAGATTCTATATCCTATTTATTCGCAATCAAAGAAAAACGACCAAAAAACTGATTACCGAATAATTACCGTTTCCGACCGTTTTCATCCCCTACATATATGCAAGCATTGATAACCCCAGCCGAAAATTTCTCTCTTACTAAAAGTAGACAACATTGAGATGTTAATACTCATTTAATCCTAGAATCATTTTTCAGTTTCCGTGCATGCAAGGTTGTGTCTCATAAATAGGGCATAGCATGCGTGCATGCAAGTTCCACACTGCTGTCGCCGAAGACGAACTTCTTTTTTACTTCCCACGCCCTCCACTTTATACTCCACCCGGATACCAACAGCATAGAATACACACTTGCATACACCACAATCTTTTTTCCCTGTCACAATCCACACAACTCAAACATAGCTCTTTACTCCCACATATTCCACTTTATACTCTACTCGCATGTTTTCCACAACTCTGAAGTTACTGAGCCGCACAACGATCCAAGCATGACACCCTTTTTACTGGTCAACTAGTGCTCTATTAACGTGTGACATAGTCAAACTGCATTAAAATAGACCACCCGCATCAAACCAGGGCTCCAAGGTCAAGTATGCATTAAAAGCACACACACAACACTAGATTTTACTACATTCACATGGTGGCACCGTAATTTCTCCTCGTCGGAGAGCCAGTGGTGCTCCGCCGTGGGTGTTGAATATATATATATATATATATATATATATATATATATATATATATATATATATATAGTATTGATATATGGACCCCGGGGTCCAAATACGATTCAGTCCCAGCGAGCCGAACGCGGACAGGGGAAAGGAGAAGCCGACCCATCGGCTTGAGGCCGCCCGCGTACAGGAGCACCGGCTCGGGAGCCCGTTCGATTCGTCCGTGCTCCCAGCCTCCCACCTAGCTCCCACAGGCCGGCGGTTTCGCGGTCGCCGTTCTACAATCCCCACACCGCCGCTGTAACATCCCAGTTTTCATCATGATTAAGGGGGAGTGTTGAAATTTATAATGCAAACTTCTAGAAGGTTCTATAAAAATAAGGATAAACCATGGCGTAATTTTGTTCACCATGACAAGATTCTAGAATGTTCCACAAAAATCATAAGAAGACAAGAAGCTTGGATATTTTCTTGCCATGGTAAAATTTAGAATTTTCTAGAATTAGATATTTGTAGGGAACTTAGATATTTGTAGGGAGCTTCCTAGATTGTGACAAGTGTCACTCATCCAAGAGGGTATGAGTGCCTATATAAGGAGGGTGCCACCCCTTGCCATGCCATACTACTCCACTCCATCCCACACACATCCAAGGGCATGGTAGAAGTGAGCATAGGTAGAGTGTGCTAGGTGTGTTCCTTTGTTGCTTCAATAAGGTAAGCGTCTTTATAAGTGTTAGTCTCCCGGTTAAATTTAAGTACTTAGTGTATAAGTTGTGATCCATCGAAGGTTGGCTCTGCCACCCGGGATCACAAAAGGGTCTGGGCTTCATCGAAGGTTGGCTCTGCCACCCGGAAGCCAGCTTCATCTGTTGGTAGGCTCTGCCTCCCGGAAGCAAAAGGCGGCTCTGCCGTCAAAAGGACCCGGTACACTAAGTAACTAGAAGCTGACCGACTCTGAAGTGAGTTGGTGTAGATCCTTAACTTAGTAGGGCCACCTCAAATTCCAGCAATCACTAAAATAAAACTTAGGATGCAATTAAACTAGTAAGGTGAAATAATACTAATGTTATATGAGGTATTACATAACTATTAGGTAAACTATTTTATACTCTTGCCTTGCATTAGTACATTCGTTCCCTCCAGTAACCAGCATACGCATGCTTACACCTACGACAAAAATCATCTCGTTTCCATAAAAGTCTCTTAAGTCACCGTACCATGCCATAATTCCCAGACAATCATGACAGCGCCTACCTCCTTTGCCACAACTACATCATTCCCTGGAAGCCACAGAATACCCACACCATTGACCTTGAAAAGACCCGTCATGGCAGCACTCACCTCCCTAAAGATCGGGGTCGCCACGCACAGTGCCGGCCGAGTTTTTTCCGCTGAACCGCCTCACCCGCTCGCTCTCGCTCGCGCATGCGCGACACGCCGGCCCCACGACGGGACCGCGCACTACCGCCGGCACCATGCCGTGCCGCCCACCCCCACGTCCCCACCTCGCCCACGCTGCTGCAGCGCCCTCGCCGGCTTTGCCGCCTCGGCGCTCGCGCCTTCAGTGCTGCCACTGTTCGCGTTGACGACAAGCTGCCGCAGCCCACGCCGTCGCCCATCCTTGCACAACGCCGCTGCTGCTCTCCTCGCCTATAAAAGGAGCAAGGCCGTGACGAGCCCCGTCACCAGCCCAAGCGCACCGAGCCGCTTCGCTCCACCAGCTGAACCACTCCTCCTGAGCCCAGCTCACTCACGAAACGAAACTCCAATAATTGATCCTCTTCCTCGAGCTGTTCCACGCCAAGGTGAGATGGCAGGCAGCTCCCCCGACCATTAACTCCACTAATAAAGGCCCAAAACACCCCAGGCCGTGAGCACTTAATCCAAATCATTCTACCAATCAATACTGTAAACTCAAAATCTCCTTCATATCAACTCCTTTTCACGTAACTCTTTTTCCTCCTATTTTCATCTCCATTTGAGATTATTGCTTGCTTGTGTTTGTTTGCCGGTTGTGCCGTTCTCGCCCGTAGATCACGGAGTGACCGAGGAGGAGCCTTCCAAGGAGCCAGAAGACCCGTACCACGAGCAGGAAGCCGCCGCCGCCGACGCGTACGAAAGCGAAGGCAAGTTTCATCGACCCCTACGTGAGCGGTTGCATCCATGTGAGGACGTTTAGCTGTAGCCTGGGTCTAGGATCGATTACATATACCAGTACTTGAGTGATTGAGTGTGCTCATACATTCATATGAGTAGTTATGCATATCCAGAGTTGAGACTAGGATATGAAGGGTTTTGGATGAGGCTAGGGCAGCTGGGTATGCTGGAGCCGGCGCTACCGTGGTGGTAGACTGGCAGGTGAGTGCTACCGTGGTGGTAGGCTCGAGTTGATATGTTGAGGGATGATTGCTGCCCTGGTGAACCATAAGGACCGAGTTATTTTGACATCTCACCTAGCTTACTTTCAGTACGACCACATGAGTTTGTATGGGCAAACCCTAGCCTAATCCCACTGGCTAACCTGGTAGTCGTCCGAGGTGGATATGTTTTGGGGTGAGACCTGGATTGGTCCAGACCCGAGGGTTTGGGGGCGACTAGTCGGGGTTGAGCCACGGCTGGGTGTCGGCTATGTCGGTTGTCCGTTCGGGCAGCCGAGCGTGTGGGTATAGTGTACGACCTCTGCAGAGTGTATAATCCATTCGAATGGTCCGTGTCCACAGTATGGACAGGCTACGGTGTGGTCCTGACAACTAGTGAGCTACCTATTGTGAGTTGTGTCGGGAAGAGTTGCATACCATTAGTTGCATTGTTAGTAGAATGTGCTTATTATGTGTCGTGCATGTCAGTCCTCTCCCGTAGGGTGAGGTGGAGCTTGCTGAGTACTTTTGTACTCACCCCTGTTGATTTTTCTCCAGAGGATCCTGACTTTGTGCCAGAAGACTACGAGTAGATCGTGTCCGCACCCAAGCTGATCGAGTGGAGCCGTAATGGATGAAGAGCTAGTCCTGCATGTCGCTATGCTAGTTGTTATCCTATGGTTGTTCTGTGTAGCTTTGTGTTGTCACTTTACTCCTCATGTACGTGTTAAATAAAGCTCTGTATGACTTTGGACTCCACTTGATGTAACATGTATTATGCCGGAGACCTTATTCGGTAATTAATACATGGTTTAGCCTTGATCTTCGGATCGGGGCGCTTCAGGTGGTATCAGAGCCATGCTTGGCTGTAGGACGCGAACCGGTAGTAAACGATGACCGTAGGAGCCGTAGGATGGTCAATCCTTGGAAATATATTACTCCTTAAACTTTGTCCTTGTTATGCTAACCCTACCCTTGAAAATCAGATGGCGGATGACTGGACCACCACCTACTGCATCAACGAAGATGGATTCCCCAGACTGCTTTATGCTGCCACAGTGCGACTTGGTATTCCGGAACGACCGGAGTACATGGGTCGCGAGTTCATGGAGCATGGCACCGAAAGCTGTGAGGTCACCATCCATATTGGCGCCAGTGATAAGTACTTAGAGATGCAACCCTGGAGCGTCACCGCCACTGGAGCCCGTATGCCTGACACCATCCAACTTGCAGCTCGCAAGGCGCTGCGGTACCTGTGCCAGATGTTTGAATGGCACTTGGGTTCCACTCCCATGAAGTACTTTCCACCGCTGGACCGTAGCCGTCCTGCTTGGGCGGCGAGGATCCGCAACCTGGAGAGCCCCGCAGGGACAGAGAAGAACCCCACAGTTGTCGCTATGTCTGGCTATTTGCTTAGCCTCGACGATTTGTGCGACCAACTGCATCAGCGCGTGAGAGATTTAATCCAGCGTGCTGAGGAAGCGGAGTCCCGTTGGCGTAGGGCTAAACTGGCCGTAGCCCAGGCAGAAGCCCGAGCAGCCGAAGCTGAAAGCCGCCTTGCCATGGCCGAAGAGAACCTTAGGGAGCAGGCAGATCGCCACAGTCAGCTCCTTAGGGGTGTCTACCTAGTGGACCGTGCCAAGCGCAAGGAACGCCATCCCAGGACTGCCGCGGAGCTGCCAATCCTAGAGGGAATTCCGCTATGTTCCTCGTCTCAACCACGCAGGAGGATTTGTGAATCAGTGCCGCCCACGCCTCCCGCATCTCCCCGAGATCCCGGAAACAGTGACCCCGAAGACCGTGTTTTAGGGTTCAGTAGTCGAGTCGTCCCGGCCGACCCTTAAAAGTCGAGCCGCATTATTGTAATCCGTCGTGTCATGTACCCCTGCTTGTTTGAATGAATGCTTGTGTGGTGCTTGAATGATTTATTTGTGTGCATTGTGCGGTACAAATATTTTATATATACAAATATACCCCAGCATTATACTAGGGGAGTCACCTAATCTTGCCCTTCTTGACCGTAGATGTCTCGTCGCTCGAGCCGAGTCCAGGGACTCCATGCTCAGGAAGACGGTGACGAGGTCAACCCGAGAAACCAAGCCCCTCTGAATGTAGCCCCGGAAGCACCAGAAAATGGACAACTACCGCCGCTACCTCCCCGTGCCCCAGCACCCATTGACATGGCAGCCATACTGCAGCAGCAGAACCAACTCCTTCAAGTTCTTGTGACCACTCTCACAGCTCAAGCTCAAGGCAATCTTGGCAACAATAGACCTGCAATGCAACATAATGGCAATGGCAGCAGAATTGCAGATTTCAACCGCTTGCAGCCACCTAAGTTTGGAGGATCTGATAACCCGATCGAGGCAGATGATTGGCTGCGAGAAATTGAAATGAAGCTTGAAGTGGTCCATGCAGATGATAGAGACAAGGTTTTGCTCGCAGTACAGCAGTTAAAGGGACCAGCCCTTGCTTGGTGGCAGAGTTACTGGGAAATAAATGAAAACGCTAATGAGATGGTATGGGCTGACTTTGTCAAGATCTTCAGAGAACATCACATTCCCAGCAGTGTTATGAAGCTCAAGAGGGATGAGTTCAGAAAGCTTCGTCAAGGTGGTATGACTGTGACAGAGTATCTTCATAAGTTCACAGAGTTGTCTCGTTATGCACCAGAGGATATCAATGATGACGAGAAGAAGCAAGAAGACTTTCTTGGTGGGCTTAACCCTGAAATCAGGACCTTGATTGAAGTCACCACCCACAGTGACTTTAATGCTATGGTCAACAGGGCCATCACCACTGAGAGAAACAGAAAGGCAGAACTCAGTGAGCGCAAACGTCGGTTTGAAAGCAAGAAGCCCCAGCAGTTGGAGAAGTTCCAGAGGACCCAGTATCCGGCTCACTCAGGCCCAAGGAGCCAGGGTGCCTTTTCATTCAAAGCGCAGCCCGGTTCTTTCCAGAAGCCCACTCAGTCAGCTCCTGTTATGAAGACCCAGAGTACCTTCCGCACCCAACAGACTGGCGGAAGTCAAGTAACCAATGTGAAGACCTGTTTCCACTGCCGCGAAGCCGGACACTACAAGGCCAACTGTCCGTATCTCAATCAGCCCGCCCCTTCTATTTTCTCCAACTTTGTTCAAGGACCAAAGCAGCCAACTGGAGCCAACCATGCAACACCAGCTAAGAGCCAGCAACAATCCTTCGGCAAGGCAAAAGTGAATCATGTGAATGCTGAAGAAGCAGAGGATGCACCAGGAGTGATTCTCGGTGAGTTTCTGGTCCAATCAACTCTAGCCTCAGTGCTTTTTGATTCTGGAGCATCGCATTCCTTTATCTCCTCCCACTTTGTGGAAAAGCATGATATACCTACTATAGCCCTTAAGAGGCCACTAATAACCCGTTCCCCTGGAGGTCATATACCTTGCCACTTAGGTGTCTTAGATATCCCTATAAACCTAAGTGGGGTAGTATTCCTTGCCGACCTAGTAGTCCTTACTTTCAAAGGGATAGATGTCATACTCGGTATGGATTGGCTCACCAAGCACCGCGGAAACATAGCCTGTGCTGAGAGAGCAGTGACAGTCACCAACCGCCAAGGGTTAACAGTCACATGCCAAATCCAGCCTAGCCTGTCAGACTCCATGGTGAACCACATCCAAGCAGAATCCCCAGAAGATGTGCCAGTAGTTCGGGAATTCGCAGATGTGTTCCCAGATGAATTACCCGGTATGCCTCCAGAAAGAGATGTAGAGTTCACTATTGACTTAGTCCCTGGAACCAAGCCTATAGCAAAGAATGCCTATCGGTTAGCAGCCCCAGAGCTTGCCGAGTTGAAGAAGCAGCTTGAAGAGCTTCAACAAAAGGGATTTATTAGACCTACTGCTTCTCCGTGGGGAGCCCCAGTGCTCTTCGTGAAGAAGAAAGATGGAAGCATGAGACTTTGTGTGGACTACCGTGTCCTGAATGCAGTCACCATCAAGAACAAGTACCCTTTGCCTCGGATTGATGACCTGTTTGATCAGCTGAAGGGAGCTAAGTTCTTCTCCAAGATAGATCTAAGGTCAGGTTATCATCAGCTCAGAGTGCGACAAGAGGACATCTCCAAGACAGCCTTCAGGACCCGTTATGGCCAGTATGAGTTCACAGTGATGCCTTTTGGTCTGACTAATGCCCCTGCCTTTTTCATGACCCTCATGAATAAGGTGTTTATGGAAGAGTTAGATCGGTTTGTCGTGGTATTCATAGATGACATACTGGTCTACTCTAAGAGTGCTGAGGAGCATGGACAACATCTCAGAGTTGTGCTGGGAAAGCTCAGAAAACACCAGTTGTATGCCAAGTTTAGCAAGTGTGAATTCTGGCTGCAGAGAGTCAGTTTTCTGGGTCATGTCTTAACAGCTGAAGGTGTTGAAGTGGACCCAGAAAAGGTCAAGGCAGTATCAGAATGGAAGCAACCAACATCAGCCTCGGAGATCAGGAGTTTCTTGGGATTAGCCGGCTATTACCGGAGATTCATCGAAGGTTTCTCTAAGATAGCCCGGCCTATGACTGAGTTACTCCGGAAGGACGCGAAGTTTGTTTGGTCTGAAGCTTGCGAGAGAAGCTTTCAAGAGTTGAAGAGGCGACTGACTTCTGCCCCAGTGCTAGTCTTGCCAGATAATCAGAAGAGCTTTGTCGTTTATTGCGACGCATCCCGACAAGGATTGGGTTGTGTGCTTATGCAAGAAGGAAGAGTTGTGGCTTATGCCTCAAGACAGTTGAGAGCACATGAGCAGAACTACCCCACCCATGACTTGGAATTAGCCGCAGTGGTGCATTCCCTCAAGATTTGGAGACATTATCTGATTGGGAATAAGTGTGAAATCTACACGGATCACAAGAGCCTGAAGTACATTTTCACCCAGACAGACCTCAACCTTAGACAAAGAAGATGGTTGGAGTTGATCAAAGACTATGATTTGGAAATTCATTACCACCCTGGAAAGGCTAATGTGGTGGCTGATGCGCTCAGTCGTAAAGCATATTGCCATCACTTAGTCACACAAGCCCCAGAGCTGAGTGAAGAAATGAGCAAGTTGAACCTAAGGGTTGTACGCCACTCTTGCAACTATAACCTTAGTGTCCATCCCGTTCTGGATGATCAGATAAAGGAAGCTCAGATGGAGGATAAAAGATTGGTATGGATTAAAGGTCGCAACAGTGAAGGCAAAGCCCCAGATTTCAGAGTAGATAAAGATGGAGTCTTGTGGTTCAAGAAGAGATTATGTGTGCCTAAGCAAGGTCATTTCCGCAGGACCATCTTGGATGAAGCCCATAACTCAGCCTATTCCATTCACCCTGGCACTACAAAAATGTACCTGGACCTTAAGGAGAAGTATTGGTGGAATGGTATGAAGGGAGATATCGCTCGATTCGTCGCTCATTGTGATGTGTGCAAAAGAGTCAAGGCAGAGCATCAGAAGCCTAGTGGATTACTCCAGCCGTTGCCGATCCCAGTATGGAAGTGGGATGAAGTTAGTATGGATTTTATCACCGGTCTACCAAGAACCCAGAGCGGTCATGACTCAGTTTGGGTGATTGTTGACCGACTCACTAAAGTGGCACACTTCATCCCAGTGCGTACCACTTATGGAGGTGATAGATTAGCCAAATTATATATTGAGCGTATTGTGAAGCTGCATGGAGTACCTAAGAGGATTGTGTCAGATAGAGGCACCCAGTTCACTTCGAGATTCTGGAGCAGGTTACATGAAGCACTTGATACAAAGTTGGACTTCAGTTCAGCCTATCATCCTCAGACTGATGGCCAGACCGAAAGAGTTAATCAGATCCTTGAAGACATGCTAAGTGCCTGTGTTCTTACTTATGGCAAAAATTGGGAAGACAGTTTGTCATATGCAGAGTTCTCTTACAACAACAGCTACCAGTCCAGTTTAAAGATGTCGCCGTTTGAAGCCCTCTACGGGAGGAAGTGTCGCACACCTCTCATGTGGACCGAAGTCGGTGACCGCATTATTGAGGGCCCAGATTTTATTAAAGAAGCAGAAGACAAGATAGCAGAAATCAGAGAGAATCTAAAGGCAGCTCAATCCCGCCAGAAAAGTTATGCCGATAAAAGAAGACGTACTCTCACCTTCGAAGTTGGAGACTATGTGTACCTTAAAGTTTCCCCAATTCGCGGCACACGCAGATTCCAGGTACGAGGAAAGTTGGCCCCACGTTACATTGGACCTTTCCCAATTATCAAGAAAGTGGGAGCGGTAGCCTATAAACTTCAGTTGCCAGCAGAGATGTCAGATGTACACGATGTATTCCATGTGTCCCAACTCAGAAAGTGCCTGCGAGTACCAGAAGAACAAGTGGCCCCAGAAACAATCGACCTACAGGATGATCTCAGATATCAAGAGGTACCAGTAAAAATTCTGGACACTGTGACGCGAAGAACCCGCAACTCAGAAGTCAGGATTTGCCGAGTTCAGTGGAGCAGGCATTCGGAAGCAGAAGCAACTTGGGAGAGAGAAGACGCGCTCCGAGCCGAGTTTCCCAGTCTCTTTAGTGGTGAAGCTGAATCTCGGGGACGAGATTCAACCTAAGTGGGGTAGGTTTGTAACATCCCAGTTTTCATCATGATTAAGGGGGAGTGTTGAAATTTATAATGCAAACTTCTAGAAGGTTCTATAAAAATAAGGATAAACCATGGCGTAATTTTGTTCACCATGACAAGATTCTAGAATGTTCCACAAAAATCATAAGAAGACAAGAAGCTTGGATATTTTCTTGCCATGGTAAAATTTAGAATTTTCTAGAATTAGATATTTGTAGGGAACTTAGATATTTGTAGGGAGCTTCCTAGATTGTGACAAGTGTCACTCATCCAAGAGGGTATGGGTGCCTATATAAGGAGGGTGCCACCCCTTGCCATGCCATACTACTCCACTCCATCCCACACACATCCAAGGGCATGGTAGAAGTGAGCATAGGTAGAGTGTGCTAGATGTGTTCCTTTGTTGCTTCAATAAGGTAAGCGTCTTTATAAGTGTTAGTCTCCCGGTTAAATTTAAGTACTTAGTGTATAAGTTGTGATCCATCGAAGGTTGGCTCTGCCACCCGGGATCACAAAAGGGTCTGGGCTTCATCGAAGGTTGGCTCTGCCACCCGGAAGCCAGCTTCATCTGTTGGTAGGCTCTGCCTCCCGGAAGCAAAAGGCGGCTCTGCCGTCAAAAGGACCCGGTACACTAAGTAACTAGAAGCTGACCGACTCTGAAGTGAGTTGGTGTAGATCCTTAACTTAGTAGGGCCACCTCAAATTCCAGCAATCACTAAAATAAAACTTAGGATGCAATTAAACTAGTAAGGTGAAATAATACTAATGTTATATGAGGTATTACATAACTATTAGGTAAACTATTTTATACTCTTGCCTTGCATTAGTACATTCGTTCCCTCCAGTAACCAGCATACGCATGCTTACACCTACGACAAAAATCATCTCGTTTCCATAAAAGTCTCTTAAGTTACCATACCATGCCATAATTCCCAGACAATCATGACAGCGCCTACCTCCTTTGCCACAACTACATCATTCCCTGGAAGCCACAGAATACCCACACCATTGACCTTGAAAAGACCCGTCATGGCAGCACTCACCTCCCTAAAGATCGGGGTCGCCACGCACAGTGCCGGCCGAGTTTTTTCCGCTGAACCGCCTCACCCGCTCGCTCTCGCTCGCGCATGCGCGACACGCCGGCCCCACGACGGGACCGCGCACTACCGCCGGCACCATGCCGTGCCGCCCACCCCCACGTCCCCACCTCGCCCACGCTGCTGCAGCGCCCTCGCCGGCTTTGCCGCCTCGGCGCTCGCGCCTTCAGTGCTGCCACTGTTCGCGTTGACGACAAGCTGCCGCAGCCCACGCCGTCGCCCATCCTTGCACAACGCCGCTGCTGCTCTCCTCGCCTATAAAAGGAGCAAGGCCGTGACGAGCCCCGTCACCAGCCCAAGCGCACCGAGCCGCTTCGCTCCACCAGCTGAACCACTCCTCCTGAGCCCAGCTCACTCACGAAACGAAACTCCAATAATTGATCCTCTTCCTCGAGCTGTTCCACGCCAAGGTGAGATGGCAGGCAGCTCCCCCGACCATTAACTCCACTAATAAAGGCCCAAAACACCCCAGGCCGTGAGCACTTAATCCAAATCATTCTACCAATCAATACTGTAAACTCAAAATCTCCTTCATATCAACTCCTTTTCACGTAACTCTTTTTCCTCCTATTTTCATCTCCATTTGAGATTATTGCTTGCTTGTGTTTGTTTGCCGGTTGTGCCGTTCTCGCCCGTAGATCACGGAGTGACCGAGGAGGAGCCTTCCAAGGAGCCAGAAGACCCGTACCACGAGCAGGAAGCCGCCGCCGCCGACGCGTACGAAAGCGAAGGCAAGTTTCATCGACCCCTACGTGAGCGGTTGCATCCATGTGAGGACGTTTAGCTGTAGCCTGGGTCTAGGATCGATTACATATACCAGTACTTGAGTGATTGAGTGTGCTCATACATTCATATGAGTAGTTATGCATATCCAGAGTTGAGACTAGGATATGAAGGGTTTTGGATGAGGCTAGGGCAGCTGGGTATGCTGGAGCCGGCGCTACCGTGGTGGTAGACTGGCAGGTGAGTGCTACCGTGGTGGTAGGCTCGAGTTGATATGTTGAGGGATGATTGCTGCCCTGGTGAACCATAAGGACCGAGTTGTTTTGACATCTCACCTAGCTTACTTTCAGTACGACCACATGAGTTTGTATGGGCAAACCCTAGCCTAATCCCACTGGCTAACCTGGTAGTCGTCCGAGGTGGATATGTTTTGGGGTGAGATCTGGATTGGTCCAGACCCGAGGGTTTGGGGGCGACTAGTCGGGGTTGAGCCACGGCTGGGTGTCGGCTATGTCGGTTGTCCGTTCGGGCAGCCGAGCGTGTGGGTACAGTGTACGACCTCTGCAGAGTGTATAATCCATTCGAATGGTCCGTGTCCACGGTATGGACAGGCTACGGTGTGGTCCTGACAACTAGTGAGCTACCTATTGTGAGTTGTGTCGGGAAGAGTTGCATACCATTAGTTGCATTGTTAGTAGAATGTGCTTATTATGTGTCGTGCATGTCAGTCCCCTCCCATAGGGTGAGGTGGAGCTTGCTGAGTACTTTTGTACTCACCCCTGTTGATTTTTCTCCAGAGGATCCTGACTTTGTGCCAGAAGACTACGAGTAGATCGTGTCCGCACCCAAGCTGATCGAGTGGAGCCGTAATGGATGAAGAGCTAGTCCTGCATGTCGCTATGCTAGTTGTTATCCTATGGTTGTTCTGTGTAGTTTTGTGTTGTCACTTTACTCCTCATGTACGTGTTAAATAAAGCTCTGTATGACTCTGGACTCCACTTGATGTAACATGTATTATGCCGGAGACCTTATTCGGTAATTAATACATGGTTTAGCCTTGATCTTCGGATCGGGGCGCTTCAGCCGCCCGCCACCACCGCCACCTCCCCCACCTCCCGGCGGTTACCAGCTCCTCCTCCTGACATGCCGCTCCGCAGCTCCCCCATCGACCCCGCTGCTCCAATTGCTTCGCGAGGCCGGGAGCATTTCGTCGCGTCGCCATCTCGAGTTCACTGCCGGCGTCGCCATCCCGAGTTCACCGCCGGCGTCTCCCTCCCGAGCCCACCTCCCCCGGTCTAGTTTTCTGTCCTCGGCGGTTCCCTCCTGCTGACGGTTTTTTTTTCTTCCAGCTCGTCACAGATCGTGCGCCGCCGGCTCCCCTCCGACCCGCGCCACCCGCCCCCATCCTCTGCTGCGCCGCCGGATCCCGTCACGCCCTACACCGCCGGATCCCGTGCCGCCCCGGCGAGCTGCAGCGGCTGCTCCCCAATTCCTCGCGACTCGGGCCCCCGCCGTCGATTCTTTGGTCAAGCGGACGCCTAATCCTTGTCGTCCCGGCCAGGCTCTGCGCCGCCGGCTGCCGTGCCGCCCTGCGCCGCCCACTCTAATGCCCTCCCGCGCTGCCGGTGCCCGCCCGTCCCTGCACCGCCGGCCTCCCCGACTCCCTGCGCCGCCGGCTCCCGTGCCGCCCCGGCGAGCTGCAGCGCCTTCTCCTCAATTCCTCGCGACTCGTCCTCCCGCCGTCGATTCTTTGGTCAGGCGGTGCTCTTCTTTTCTCCTACGGCGAGCCCCTGCGCCCTCAACTCTTTGGTCAACACGTCGATTCTTCGTCCTGTGCTGCTCCGGCGAGCTGCTGCGCCGGGTGCCGTTGCCCTCCACGGTGGTACCCTGTCTCCGCTGCGCCGCATCCTCGACTCACCCGCCCTCAGCCACCCTGTCTCCGCTGCGCTGCTGTATTTCTGTTGATTTTGATTGATTTCCTGCATTGTTGGCCATAAATTATTGTAATCTCGTAGTCGCATATGGGATTTCTTCCAATCTGCTCACACACATGGGATTTATGTTGTCTCTGCAGGATGATGGTAACATTCAGTAGTTGACGCCTATCCCCAACCAACAAGTTGCAGGAGATGAGCAGGTGCCCGAAGATGTGTCGTGAAGCCCAGACCTGTCCAGCTCCCACGGGAACGCCGCGTGCAGAGCACCTCCATCAAGATTCTGGCCACATGATATCTTCTTGCTAACTTCCAGGCGCTGAGGTAGATTTCTATCTGGTTTCCCATTGTTATCAGACTATACTTTAGCTCATGTTCATTTGTTTCGTCTCTTGCATGAGACGATCCAGCAAACTGTTGTTTTCTTGGTATTTTTTTATTACTAATTACAGTTTGGAGTAAAGGGTGGACTAGAAAGTGTCGAATCCATAGTTTGTTGGCTGAATGATACTTGTTCTTCATAGACAGATGTTTATTTGTTGGCCGAGAGATACCTGTTCAGATAACTAGAGCTTTAATTTCTTATAAACAAATTGATGACTTTTATTTGTGAATATAACTAGATGAGTTCCTGTTTAAGAATTAAGATATGCATCTTGTTTTTGTCCAGATATGTAATTGTTCATATGTGCATACTTCTTAGTTGTTACTATCTGATAGGCATCAACCAAAAGATGCTGATCTGATTAGCTGATCTGCTTAAGTTGTGTGCGTCTCTACATTGTGAAAAAAAAATTGTTACTCCCTCGACTTGATGTATCAAGCATTTTTTGTATCAACTCGCAGTTTACAGATTATCTCATATGTCTGAATCACACAAACAAAATTCTTCAGAGCAATGGACATTTTGTGAATGTTTGCTATTAACTCCTGATTTCAACTTCTATCGGTGGTTGTAGATCACCGTCAACATCCCTTTGCTAAATCAACTAGCAAATTATTAGGCTAATTTTTCTGAATTTATTGATTGTTAGTTCAACATATTTTTATTGGACAATTGATAAATTATTACTGCAATCATTGTGGTTGTCGTACATTACCTTCTAGCCTGCTATTGTTTGTGTGGTTCTTCTAGCCTACTACTGCTTGTGTGGTTCTTATAGGCAAACTTATTTTATTGGACAATACTGATTTGTTCCCCGTAATGTATTTTTCGATCAGCAGCTAGTACCACTGAATACTTGATCATATGGCTTATTTGTACTTTAATTAAGGACTCCTTATTTCTAAACATTAGATGTGTTATCATCCTACTGAATCTTTGCCTACAAAGTATGCTTTGATCTGAGCTGTGGTCATCTGCTCCATTCACATGGGAATATTTGAGACTGGTTTTTATGGTTCACTCCATTTTAGAATGTAGCTACATTTTTGCATCTATGTATGTCATTATTTGTGATGAAGAAACAAACTCCAAGATATGTTCCATATAGTTCATTTTTCTATTCACATATGACATATGTGTGAAATGTTCTACTGTTATAGTGTTCCTATTGCAGGCAGTGGCTAAGATGAGGTCAGAAGGAAACTGCAAGAGTGAATACACGGGCTTAGATTGCAGCGAGCTCAGCATGATATGTCTCTGACTACGAGGATAAACACTGTATCATTTTGGTGTACACATTCAGCATTTTGTTTTCTTCTGAAAACGACTTAGTCTACAAATGCCAATGTGTACGAGATTGGAAGCTAGCTGAAAGACTACAATGGACAAGATGGACCTTGAGACAGACAGAGAATAAATTAGATTTATTGTTCAATTTGTGTTCCTTGACTCATCTGGCAACAAATCTATTTGCAAAATACGTATGACATGATTGAAAATATAGTACCTGCACTGCTCTATGGAATGGGAATAAAATACTTAATTTGTTGAGCTCAGCACCAGCACACAAGTAATAAACAGTTTACAAAGATTCACTTGGGAATGCCTTGTGCGCGAATGCAAAACTCTGTAGTTTTCAAGGTTTTCAGGGAATCAGGCGTGCGTGCAAAACAAATGTGGGGATAAAACGTGTGGAAAACTAGGTTCGCATGAAAAAAAAAGTTCGTGTGTTACCGGTGAAACTGGACAAGCGGAGTCCACGAACTGCCGCAGCGAATCGTGGCCGGAGGGAGCGCGGACTGAGGAGCCTTTTCGGCTCGGGGTAGGGGGGAGGGGTCGGGACCGGCTCCATGTGGACGGCTCGAGGGCTCGTTCTCCTCGGTGGAGATTGGATGCTGGGGACCAAATGCCTATTTGGAACCCGGGGACCAAATAGTGCTGCCCTATATATATATATATATATATATATATATATATTAAAAGCTTGTTTCTTTGGTCCATCTAAATAACAAAACAAAAAAATCATAATCAATTTATCAGCAAGCAACAGAGCTGAGGATGTGCTGCAATTCCTTGAAAGGTGGAGAAGAGGATGTGCTGCAATTCCTTACTGTTGTCAAATCGAGCTGAGGATAGAGGCTTCGATCTGCAAGAAACAAGAGAAGATGGGCATTACCAACTGTGCAGAGGAGGGGATGGTAGGAGAAGGCCACGGGGACCAATTTTCCTCACCTGGACCTGCGTGCGGCAACAGCTTGGAGCTCTGTGGGTGACTGGCGGCGGCAGGAAAAGAAAGGGATGGACAGAGGAGAGAGGTGCGGAGGCAAGACATGGTTAGAGGAAAATGATGAAGGGGTGGAGCCGGCAGTGCCCGGCGGCGGCTGTAACGAACATGGCACCATTGATGCCATTTCGAGTGATTTTGGTGATCGAATGACAACACAACACTTGGACTAATATGATTGTTAAGATGATCATTCTCAGGCTTTTAGGTTCAAGTGATGACAAAGAGAAAGAGAAGATAGGCGTAGTAAGGCCCGATGGACTGCCCCTACGGGAGCAAAGCTCTTCGATTCAGGAGCACCGGAAGAACCGACGCCAGGGCATCGGAGCATCCGATGGTAGTCGGAAGAACCGACGCCTTGATACTTTGGTGCAGAAGGGAATCGAAGCCAAGTCAGCCTATAGGCACCGGTTGAACCGACGGTCCAGAATAGGGCATCGGTGCAATGGCCGTCCTTTGTACCAGAGATGATGTCAAGTGCCCAGAAGAAGTTTCTTCAGCACCGGTTCAACCGACGGTGCATCGGTGCATACCACCGGTGTAATGACGTCAGCGTCCAGGAGAAGATTCCTTCAGCACCGGTTGAACCGGTGAAGCATCGGTGCAAAGCATCGGTTCAACCGGTGGTCTCTGCGTCAGCTGTCAGGACTTCAACGGCTACTTCATGTTGTGAGTGACCGGATGAACCGACGCTACCCTGCCAAGAGGCATCGGTTCTTCCGGTGGTAGCAGATTTTCAGCTGACCGTTGGAGCAACGGCTACAAGACTTGGTGGCCTATATATACGCCTCACCCCGGCCATTTGAAGCGTGCTGGAGTTGCTGAACATCCCAAACACACCCAAGAACATCTCCAACCACCATAGAGCTTCATTGTACATCATATAGGCTTAAGCACACTTGTGAGAGTGCTTAGTGCTTGTTTAGGGATTAGTTCTTGCGAGAGCTCCCTTGAGAGAAGTCTTGCTGTGGCAAGCAACTTGTGATCCGTCGTGTGACCCTCCGTCTTGGTGTGGAGTGGCAACGACACTTTGTGCGGGGGAAGAGGAGGCCCCCTCCTTGGTGGAGAAGCTCCGTAGTGGATTTCGGCCGGGTGACCGAGAGAGACGGTGGCGGTGCACTAGACTCGGTGTCTTGTGTGCACTTGCCTTTGCTTGCCGGCATCGCCTTGGTGGCGTAGTGCAAGACGGTGATCGGAAGAGCCTCGGTGTCCCGTGGACGTAGGCGTTTGTGCCGAACCACGTTACATGACCGTGTCTACTCGGGAGTTTGCATCCCTCTTGCACTTACCTCTTTACTTACCTTATTACGTTTCCGCATTTACTCTTTCTTGTGTGCCTTTACTTTCATAGTTAGTTTGATTAGGATTGGCTATAGGTTGCAAGTTTTTAGGGGTAAGTAGAGAGTTGTATAGATAAACCTTAGTCATAACTAGCATGTGTAGGACGTGTTAGGTTTATCTTATGCAATTAGATTGAGCCCTAGGATAGAAAAGCGATTAGCGACCCTATTCACCCCCTCCCCCTCTAGGGTCGGACACCCCGGTGATCCTTACAGCGGCGCCCAGCCGCAACCCGCGAGGTAGCGTGCTCCTCGCGCGCGGAAGGGGAGGGGGGCTGCCAGCGCCCGGCGTCGTGCTCCTCACGCGGGAAGAGGTGAAGGGGGCCTGCAACTCTAGCGAGGAAGGGAAGGGGGGCAACAGTGCTGTGAGGGGTCGGGGGAAGAGAAGGGTGGCGGCGACGGGAAGACTACCAGTTCCCCGTGCCGGAAAGAATGGCGCGCGCAGGAAGAGATGGAGGATGGCGCGCAGATGGGAAAAGGGAGGGGGAGCGGTGAGAATGGAGGAGGAAGCGGTGACTGAACGGATAACGACGGCCGGGGGAGGAGCGAGACGAGCCCGGAGCCGCTGCATTCGACCGAAATGAAGGAACCGCGCGGTGCAGCATCTAGTAGAAATATTCCTACTTGGACGGCTCCATCCCTAATGTCCATCAACCAAATTTTATAGAAATTGGAATGGAGTGGCTCCATTCTACCTCATCCCACCAACCAAACACACCCACCAACCAAACACACCCTAACAGAATAAACTGAAACGGTGAATCGCGGCAGCGGCCCTCCGGCGATCCTCCGCCGCGGCGGACGCAGGACTGGAGATGCTCCAGAAGCCGAATGCGTTGCGCTGTTTTCTGTCGTTCCAAGCTGCAGTGCAAGCTCAGATGAAGGGCGACAGACATCACAGTGCATGCAACTTTTTTTTTTATCTTTGCAGTATTCGGATGCAAGTTAAAAAGTGCATGGTGCATTGGCGTATGAGAATTGAAGCTGATACTAATCTGATCGAATTTCATTCTGCCACACCGAGCTGAAGAGAGTTGGAAATCTGAACATTGGATGGCACCAGTTTACACCTGATCCAAGCATTGGATGCTTTCGGATTCAATTAGTTATGATTAAAAATGTAAAATGTTCGTTTATTATTGGATGCTCTTTATACACAGTATAAAAGCACTTATTACACAATATCCCTTTTCAAATTTCTGAAGAAATGTATGACTTGGCAATTCATCAGAGAAGGTACTCCGGTATTACGACAGCTGGAATTCAGAGCTGATCAAATAACAAGCGTTCCGTTCGACCCATGGCTGCCCACCCATTCTAATACAACTTACAGTCCACATCTCACCAAACTATGCAGACAGATAATGTCCAAGGAGATGAGGAAACAAACCTGGCATCTGTCACAGAAATAAGATACAACGCACTTCCATCAGATATTGTGGAGACTCAGTCCTTCAGTCTTTCAGTCTTCTGAATATTGATCTCTAGTGACTTGTAGATTTCTTCTTCTGGATCGAGCTGACCTGCAAATAGTTAATGCCCAAGAGTCCAAAGGAAAACTTTCCGGCAAAAATGAAGCACAGTTTCATGTTCGTCGATGACAAAATAAAGGGAAACTGAATTGCCCCAAATCTTGGTTCTAATTTAAACATCCTTTGCAATTTTCATATGAAGCATTGCTCTTTGAATCAAGGTCGATGAGCATATTGCTGTAACAGCCGGCGCCTTGTTTGATTGTGATGCCGCTGAGAAGAATCATTATCATCCGTGCGAAATGTTGGTTACGTCAAGGGTGTGTCTCAGGGCTGCGGCTTTAATTGTGAGCATTGGGATGCACTGAAACTTGCAACTACTCTGAAGGTCATATACTGCCCTGGAAAGAACTCGATTTTCATGAGGTAAATCATACTTGCTCTTTTGTATGCATTCTGACCATGCATTTCATGGAAGGTCGAATCTCACGTAATGTGACGAATCATATTCCTTTCAGATCCTTGCAAAAGATGAGCTATCAAAATTAAAAGGTGATACACCTAAATATCGAGAATTGTGTAAGCAGTAAGCTCACATGGAAATCGTGTCTGCCTACCAAGTATTAGGAGTGCCTAGAAAAACTGTTTGATTACATACGGGCGCCCTCACACACAAAGCCCAAAAATCAGCAGCATGGATCATGAAATGTGCAAGAGTATTGATAGAAAATGATCAACCTCTTCTGTCAAGCACCACTTCTTTTGCACCTTCCTGTTGGCCTGTCTATTTCCTTCTAAGCAAGTACCAAAAGAAGAGACTGCAACACAGGTCAGAAATGCTGCTGCTACTCAAGAATCGAGGCCAGTTACAGTCTATAGCATCCTGCGTCATTCAATTGCCTGTAGAAACTGAACCAGGTTTGAAGAAAACGAAAAAAATCAAACGTTCAAGGATGAAATCTCTAAAATCGCAAATGTCTGAAGAAACATGGGAAATGCAAGACCTTAATTAACTGCAGATTGCACAGGAATTAAAACCAAATGAGAATTCAAGGTGTCACAGAACAGGTGCTGCCCATCCGTGACAGGAGATTGAAACTACTGTGCTACACATCAGCTGCAGATTCCCCAGATAAACATCCACATTCTAGAGCATTAGCACCATACAGAATTGCAGAAAAGAGTAACCGCGCTAATGGAAACAAAATAAAACGTCACGGCACCTCTTAAAATCACTTGTGCCAAAAGAACCACGGCAATTGGTAGCAGATCGGGGTTAACATTTCATTGCTGCAAAGGAAACGGAACTGAGATACAACTGGCAGTTGGAATTTCGAGACCCGTACTTCACATCCACCTACTAAGAACAAAAGACAGCACAGATACGAATCTGAGAGTATCTCTACATCACCAAACGGAACGCCCAGCACGGGTAACCCAAACGAACAAGCAAGCAAGCACTACCGCCAGCAGCTGCAGACGAGGGAGCGGATGCGCTCAGCCGCCGAATCCGTAGAGGGTGCGGCCCTGGCGCTTGAGCGCGTAGACGACGTCCATGGCGGTGACGGTCTTGCGGCGGGCGTGCTCCGTGTAGGTGACGGCGTCGCGGATGACGTTCTCGAGGAAGATCTTGAGCACGCCGCGGGTCTCCTCGTAGATGAGCCCGGAGATGCGCTTCACGCCGCCCCTCCTCGCCAGCCTCCGGATCGCCGGCTTGGTGATGCCCTGGATGTTGTCGCGGAGCACCTTGCGGTGGCGCTTGGCGCCGCCCTTGCCCAGCCCCTTGCCGCCCTTGCCGCGCCCAGACATCGCCGACGACGGAGAGGGAGAAGACTCTGCTGCTGCGAGAGATTTGGCGGAGTTTTCGAATTGGCTGGCGGTGGATGGCGGCCTGGTGCGGTGGAGCGGCGGATTTGGGGTGGGATTTATAGGGGAGGATTTGGGAGGGGTGCACGAGGGAGATGGGGAAATTTCGCGTGGGGGTTTGGGCGGGAGGGGAGGATTTCGGGGGGATGGTTTTGGTGGACGGGTGCGTTTGGGACGTCGGATCGAGGTTGGAGGGTGGGATGGGCTCTGGTGCTGTTGCCGCGGATCGCTGAGGTGGACGGGTCGATTCGTGGAGTGAGGTTTTTAGGCGTTGGATGTGATCTGATGGTGAGGGACTCGTGACCTGGGGTTGGGGAGGATCGTTGACGTGGCACTTTTGTTTTGTGGGATTGCTTGCTAGTGGTCCACCAAAACCATCCCCCCGAAATCCGCGGGTGGGTGTGAGTCCGCGGGCTTCGTTGGAAACTTGGAAATTGGAATGTTGGATATTGTGTGTGATGACAACATTTATCAGGCTTAGATGTTATCATCGTCAAACTAATTTTAGCTCCCATAAGAAAAACTAATCAATCGTCAAACTGAAAAATGTTATCAGGCTTAGATGGCCAACAGCTAATTTTATCGTACGGGAACCTGTTACATTTTTATTGAAAAACTCCTGTTACAAAATTTGAGTGCAGGGTTAAGAACCAGTTGAAAGATTGGTCGGATTGGACCAGAACTCTCGCTCGCCGCCGTCCTCGGCTCGTCGCTGCCAAAAACCTCATCGCGCTCCTTGGAGCCAACCAGATCACCGCGTTCGCCTGCCACGCGCGGCGCCGCGAAAACACACTAACGCGAGCCCAACCCTCCGAACCGTGCGGCGTGCCCGGCGCCCGTGCTCCGCCGCGCGATATCGATCGCATGGCCTGCGCCGGCGCCGCGCGGAAGGTCTCGGCGGTGCTCTACCACTACCCGTGCCCGGACGGCGCGTTCGCCGCGCTCGCCGCCCACCTCTACTTCTCCGCCGCCGCCCGCCCCGTCCGCTTCTTCCCCAACACTGTCTACGACCCCATCCGGTAGCTCCGCCGAACTGTTCCCCTCCTCTTCCGCTCCGGAGCAACCCCAATGCACACGTCAGGATCTGCTGGGAAGTACCCCAGTTTCAGGGGTTCACTCCTGCAGCGCTGTAGATTCGGACAAGGCTTTACCCTATTGCAAGTGTCTGACTATAACTGCGGACCTTCGATTCGTTGGTTCCGATCTCCAAATGTGTGGTAATCTGATTGTGAACGGTGCTAGATAGAATGTTGAACACGTGCACATAACACAGTGATCGTCTGATGCGAGTTTGATTTGCAACTGAGTTTAGGCATTTTAAAGCTCTGCTTCAGACTATTGGACTTGTGTTGTTAGGGGGTGTCAAGGGCGTTGGGACCTAGGGTAGCTGGCCCTTGGCTACGGAGTTCGTAACCACGGTCCATCGTCGCTGGCGAGGTTTTGCCCCTCTGACGTTGGCTTGTTGGGAGAGAGAGAGAGACGGGAGGATTGGGATAATAATCTTGCTTGATCTTCTCAATGTGCGGTTACAGGAATATATGGTCTAGAATCCTAACCAACCACTCCTAAACTTACCGTGTGTTTGGTTGGAGAGCGGAGCGAGCAGGGTCGGAGCGGACCCGTCCTCGCGGCTGTTTGGATGGAAGATGGGAGGGTTGGGTTGGCTCCAGGAGGGAATATTCCGCCCAGATGTGGGTTGGCTCCGTCCTCCGAAAAGTGGCGGACGGAGCGAACCCAGCTGGGTTCCGTCCCTCGCGCACACCTCCGTTCGTCGTCTCCATTTCGCTCCCCTTTTCTCCATGCGTTCGGGAGCTCGCTCGCGGCCGGAATGGATGTCACGGCCGGGACGGGAGGAGCTTGCGCCGGGATGGAAGGAGCCGCCAGGGCGGAGCTCGCCCACAAGCGCTCCCGCGAGCTGCGCCTGCCGCGGCCGGGGGCCCCGCGACCTGCTGCGGCAGGGGCCCCGCTCGCCCGCGCCCGGAGCCGCGCGGGAGGCCGCGGGTCAGGTGCCGGCGGCGAGAAGGCCGGGATGCGCCGACAGGGGGCGGGCAGCGGCCGGTCTGGAGCCTCTGAGATTGGATCGAGAGTCCTCGGGATCCCGCGTCCGTCCGCCGCCCGCGAGGAGGCCGGCGGCGAGGGGCTGGCCGGTGGCGGGGGGCCGGGCGCGGCTGGCGGCGGGGTCCGGCGGGGCGAGCTGCGCGGAAGAAGATAAGGGAGAGAAAAAATAAAAAGAAAAAGATGAGAGGTTGACAGGTGGGGTCTATTGGTGGCGAGTGGGACCCTCGTTAACGGTGTTATCATGTCATCCAACCCGTATTCCCAATTCCTTCAACCAAACATGGAATGGGTTCACTCCGTCCCCAAAATCAGAAGTGCAACCAAACAATGAATGGGTCGGCTCCGTCCCCAAAATCCGGGTTGGATCCAACCCAACCCATTGATCCCGCAACCAAACACAAGGTTAAGGACTGAAAATAGAAACTAATCTCTCTTTCCGAACTTAGCCACTCGCGGTGGCCTCCTCCTGCGTGTGCGCAGCGCGTTCTGTGGCGCGGCGTATGCCACGGCGGCGCCTGTACGTACGCCCCCACATGACAGGGGGAGGGTTCAATCTGGAGTTCTGGGCTAAGTATATCATAATCAGAGCTAGATGGAGCTACCTCTGTTGGACTTCGTTAAATCATGAAATTCACAGTACCTCTTCTGGTACTTCTGTGGGATGTTTATCTTAGTGAAACAATCTCTTATGCTGATGCTTTTGTTCTAGTGTCCTGCTATGACACCATTTTTTTACTATCTGCTTTCCAGGAGTGATTCACTTCCATTGGATGAAATAGAAGATGTTTACCTTCTTGATTTTGTGGGACCTCCTGGTTTTGTCGAAGATATAGCCCCTAAGGTTGAAAGGTATGTAATCATTTGCAGTCAGTTTACATATCTGAAATTCTTTGTTTTTTTAGGTAGTCCTGTGGTTTTTGTGGATTTTGTTAGTTGGAATCTGGTGCAAAGTTAGGTACTAAGGGCAGGGAGTTCGAATTGATTTATGTAAGCGATTATAATAAACTCACATCTGTTCTCAGTTCTTATTTTGTTAAGGGAGGTAATGTCATAATCTTGATAAAATCACACAACTAAACTCGGTTCGGGTAAAAATGTTCAAAGCTACTGTAGGTCAATTGTAGATACAGTTTTCTGGTCACTGCACTGTGGTTTCAAATCCTTATTCTTCTTGAAAAACAATGCACATCTCCTCCTCGCTGTTCTCATTTTCTTTAATGCATATGAAGGTTCGCCCAATGTCATGTCTACGGCATGTAACCCAACCATGGTTACCTTATGCCATATTCTGTTCCATGAAATTCATCACTCAAAAACTTAAAGGTTTCTATCTAGTTCATTGTATACACATTGCAGTCATTTGAAGCTGTTGAACTTATGTATTCAGTCATTTTTGTACTTACTATTCTTGCAACCCCTGTTTGTTTGAATATTGTTGACCCTTAAATGCTTATCCTATTCAGAGTAACAATTCTAGACCATCATAAGACTGCTTTTGAGAGTTTGTGTGGGAATTCCACACTGGGGCAAAATGTGACCAAGGTGATAGATATGCAGCGTAGTGGAGCAACAATTGCATTTGACTTCTTTAGAAACAAGCTCTTGACAGAAGCTAGCATTTTATGGGGTAGTGAAAGTGATAAAGATGTAGCTGAGATCAAATACGTACCGGACAACAAGGTTGAAACAGTGCACAAGCTTTTCAAGTTTATTGAAGATGGGGATTTGTGGAGATGGAAAATTCCAAACAGCAAGGCCTTCAGCAGTGGACTAAAAGATCTGGATATTGAATTCAACGTCAATGCAAACAGTAAATTGTTTGATCAGGTAATGACCTGCCTTATGTTAGTCCTTTGCTGCTACAGTGATTCCTGCATCACCAAAAAGAAGTTGCTCCTTACATCACATGATGCTGTTTCACACCTGAATTATTGATTTGTTGAAGTTGGCATGATTATCATCTCAAAGAGTCAGCTGCATCTAAATGAAACAGTTGCTTAACTAATCACTATAATCATTTTCCACTGCATTCATCAAAAATATTGATTTCACAGTTATTGGTATTAGTTGAACAATATTCATCTGGTCATCTCAAATCTTCTCTAATCAATGGAAAATTTGTTTAAATTATCAATTGCACCACAATGTTATAAAGAAATTCAGAAAAATATTTCCAATACAGTGTAGCTCTGTGCTATTTTCTGGTGCCACTACCATGATAACGGTAGATCTGTCATTTGGCCATCAGACGCATGGTCATCTTCTGCTTCTAATTTTACTTCACAATACCCTGCTTGTGACAGTTGTTGGAGTTGGATCCTGAGCATGTCATTTCCCGCGGACAAGTGACATTGTTTGAGAAACAAAGATTAATAGACGATTGCCTAGGGAAGTCGTATGAAATTTCACTGGGATGTGGCCAGTTTGGGAATTGTCTGGTAATTCTGCTGTCCTTACACTGATTGCTTTTCATACTCTGTTTGTTCACATAGTTCAGCTTTTAGTGACCTTTTGTTTTATTCATGCTCTTTGTAATTCCATGCTAGAGGTCTAACATAAAAACGTTTATTGTATTTCTTTTTCTACTGTTGTATTCACAGGTATACTTGTTTACTAATATAGTTTTGCCTTGTATGGTTCATTAGGCTGTTGATGCCGATTCTATTTCAAATTTGAGAAGCGAGCTTGGACATCAACTAGCTAGCAAAAGCCGTAATTTGAATCTGAGGCAAGATTTTTTTTTTTTGTTTCCTTCTGTCAATATGTATCCAGAGACACTTGAAATGTGCATTTGCACTTAACCACACCATTGTCATTATGTGAGCTGTGCCCTTTTTTGCAGAGGTATTGGGGCTGTTGTATACAAAGTCCCTGAGTTGAATAATGACCAGATGCTGAAAATAAGTCTAAGAAGTTTAGAACAAGAAGACACCACTTCAATCTCTCAGGTACATCGGTTCCCTTATGAGGTTTCTAGGACCTCACTTAGCTCGTGAAAGAAGACTCAAAATTGATTCTATCATACAGAGGTTTGATGTTTGATCCTGCTTGCTTGTAGGAATATGGTGGAGGGGGGCATCGGAATGCAAGCTCGTTTATGTTGAGCATTACCGAGTTTGACCAGTGGAAGGTTGGAGCTGAACCTTCTCAAACAAAAGGTGCTTAACCATCTTGCTTTGTTCATTGTTCTTTTAAGTGAGATTGTTATGCAGCTTTCATAGGGAAGGACACACTACGCAAAAAAACGTATGCAGCTTGTTATGAGGTTGTAGCGTGGGCACTTGATTATACAAAGTTTGGAACCATCAGCGCAGGGCTCTCTTTACTTAGACACCAACTTAGACTCTGAATAGGGCTATAGGAGGGCTACCATGTACCTCTTTTAAGTTATTGAATACTCCCTCCATTCCAAAATGTAGGTCGTTTTGGCAAATCTAGATACATAGCTTTTGCTATACACCTACATATACGAGATGTCTAGATACATAGCAAAATCTATGAATCTAAATTTACCAAAACGACCTATAATTTGGAACGAAGGGAGTACATTGCATCGTAGTGATTGGCAACTATATGCTTGTTACATGATAGCATCATATAAGAACATATTTCTGCTGTGCCATTAGACTGCCATCTACCTATGTGCTAGCCCATTTGCTGAAACTGGAGTCAATGATGAAGATGACATTATTTTTTTTTAAAGACTGATGAAGATGACATTTCCTCTGTGAATTCGAGTTCATCGGCTTTCCTCCCTGGTCTTACTTGACTTGCCCTCAAGTTCATCGGCTTTCCTCCATGGTCCTACTTGAGTTGCCCTGGCTGGTCACAACGCCTGCTGTACGCATAAGTTTGCCAGCCTGTGCGCAGCCATGGTGGAGTATTGGATTTAGAAGCATAAGTGTTGGCAATGCGTAACTGGATGAAGTTTTATCAGCATGTAAAATTTCAGACTGTACTTAAATTGTGTTGAATGGCTGTAAAATGAAGGATGTGAATTGGTGACTTGAAATTCAGGCTGGACTTGAGCTGGCTTCTACCGCGTGGGCAGGCCTAGGCCGCCATACGGTACCAGATGGGCCTCCAGTTGAGCTCGTTGGTTGTGGTTCCTCTTGGAACGCGGGGGTGTGTGTGTGGACAATACCTCTTTCAGAAATGAGAGATCCTTTTGTTCTCTGCATCAAAAAAATTGACCAGGACCTGAATACCTGAGTAGGATTCAAAAAAGGGCTCTTTTCGAGATGCCACAAATTAATAAACATTGCCAATAGCAGACTGCAGCATCACGTGGCGCGAACAACGGGATGCCGACGAAAACACAGTTGCGCGTTTGAATGCTCCCATGTTGAGGCCATGAGAGAGAGGCGAGGCCCGCCGCTGGCAGGCTGCTGCGCTGCCGGGTCCCGGCCACAAAGGAAGTCGTCCTGCTTGAGGCTGCACGGTGGCCATGCAAAGCTTCGCACTATCTAGGCACAGTTCCAGCGCAAAATATTTTTCATTGGAATCTTACTAATTTGAAGTACTAAATGAAGTCTATTTACAAAACTTTTTGCACGGATGAGTTGTAAATCGCGAGACGAATCTAATGATGCTAATTAATCCATGATTAATTAATAATTAGCGGATGGTTACTGTAGCATTGCTGTTGCAAATCATAGATTAAGCAGTCTCATTAGATTCGTCTCACGATTTAAAACTATCTATGCAAAAAGTTTTGTAAATAGACTTCATTTAGTACTCCATACATGTGTCGAAATATTCGATGTGACGATTTTTTTGCGTTTACGAGGTTTAAACAGACCCTATTTGAGTCCCGACCCGGGCCAGACGCCTAGGCCATGGCTGCTCGCCTGTTCCTTGTACCCGGCACGCGACCACCCGCAATCATCCATGTCCCTCCGGTCTCCCTCTTCACCCACCTTAGCTTTTCACCGCGTGTCGTCTCCCCAGTGCCCCCTACAGTGCTTGGCAGATTCGGTTCTCCCTTTGCCGGACCCCCACCGCACGCGCCGGCGAGGGGGCATGCCCAGGGGGAGGGGGGGCGCTCTCGCTCCCGCCCTGGCACGCTGCTAGCTCGTCGCTGCGCCTGTGCGCAAACAAAGCGTCCCGACAGTTCCTCGGATCGATCGATCGCTCGTATGGTTCGTGTGCTCTTCTTTTGATCGCGCGGCCGGGGAGGGGAGGAAGGACGCGTGAGCTGGAAGGGGTGTCCTACGAATCAATGCGAACGAACCTAAGATGGGTAGGGCATGGCCGAAAAGGACCACCACGCAGGCAATTAGTAGGAGCAGGAATGATCTGTTTTTTCAAGGAATTCAGCCATCAATGAGTCAATGTCGAAATTCTTTCAGAAAAGAACTGACTTTGCTTTTGCATCGAGCCAGCACCAAGCACAAACTTTTTTTTGGAAGAATGGATAAGCTTGAGTCTTGGCCAGCACTGAATGGGAGGAGAAATTCCCTTTAACCACTCTGTCCTCTCTCACCAGAATAGGGTCTGATCATACACCTCTGCTGTTAGATACAGGTGACCTGAAAAAACAGCAAGCGAGACAATTTTTCTTTGAAAGACAGTGGTGCTCTGAAGCTAATTTCTCACAGGAGATTGAAGATAGATGGGCTGACTGCAAAAGAAAGTGGCCTGAACATGCATACTCTATGGATAAGTGGCATGGAGGTATAAGCAATCTCAGAAGTTTTTTGAGAGGTTGGGGGAATAATCTCGAGTCAATTCTCTATATGCCATTGAAAAATAGAGATGATCCCTTACGTGCTATTGAAAATTACCACATTTCTTATATGCCATCGTTTATAATTTTTCATCCCTTACGTGCCACTGCCGTCAAAATCCAATGTTAACGCCGTCAAATTTTTTGTGCTGGGACATTTTTAGCCCTGCTTGGGTCAAGAAGCAGCACCACTGCATAGGACCCACTGACCCATTTTCACTCTCTCAGTCTCTCTCTTCTCTGGCTCTGCTCGCTCTTCCCTTGCTCGAAAGATTGAACGGGCGCTGCTTTTTACTGGCCGGCGGCGCGACTGCACGACTGCGGCGGCGCAAAGCCCACTGCCGGCTGTGACACCGTGGGCAGCCGACAGCGGCGCCCTGGAGCACGCACGGCGGCTGCGGTTCCTCGTGCGCGCGAGTTTGTGGCTCCACCGGCGGCCACGCGGCCACGCGCCGCGCCAGGCGCGCTCCCCACGCGCTGCTGCAGCAGGGCTCAGGGGCGGGAGGCGGCGCAGCCGCAGCAGGGCGCAGGGGCGGGGCGCAGCGGCAGGAGTCGGTTGGGGGGAGCGCAGCAGTGTGGCAGGAAGCGGGAAGAGGGGGCGAAGCAGGGCGGCAGGAAGCCGGAGGTGGGTCAAGCCCCACCCCATCATGTGACGCCCGAACCTAGATCCGCCGCCGTCTTGCTGCTGCTCCTCTCCCGGCCACCCTGCCAGCAGGAGGGGCGAGGGCCACGGCGGTCGGCGGGGCTGAGCAGGAGGGGCGACGCCCGCTTCGCCGCCGTGCACGGGCTCGAGGCCGCGCTCTTCGCGCGTGGCTCGCTCGCCGGGGACCTCCCAGGTACCTCGTCGTGCTTGCGCAGCTCGAGGCCGCGCTCCGGCTGCTCGCCGACAACTGCGGCCTCGCCGCGCAGTGGCTCGCCGACGTCGTCGCCTACCTCGGGGAGCGTGACCTCGCGGACCTCCGCTTCGTGGTCGACCTCGCCGGCCAGCTCGAGCGACTCAAGACGGAAGACTCCGCCAGCCTAGACGCGGGACTCCTGGCGTCCGCCCTTGGGGTATCGGCCGGATGGGGTTGCCTCCGTTTTTTTAATCGTAAGCGTTGTGGTGCTGCTTCTTGATCCGGGCAGGGTAAAAATGTCTCGGCACAAAAAAAATTTAACGGCGTTAACATTGGATTTTGACGGCAGTGGTACATAAGGGATGAAAAATTATAAACGATGGCATATAAGGAACGTGGTAATTTTTAATGGCACGTAAGGGATCATTTCTATTTTCCAATGGCATACAGGGAATTGACTCAATAATCTCAGGGGAGAAAACAGAAGGAAGAAGAATAACCTTCTTTCCATCATACAGAACATAGACAATAGAGAAGATGATATGGACTTATACAGGGATGCAATCAAAGATAGATTGGTAGCTGAGAAAGAACTGGAACAACTGATGGAGGCTGAAGAAATCTATTGGCAGCAAAGAGGGGGGGAGGGGGGGGAATGGTGATGGAAGGTGACTCTAACACCTCCTTTTTTTCACCTGCTGGCCAATGGGAGAAGGAGGAAAAAACATATCCTTTCCTTGGAACATGAGGGCACTAATGTGACAGACCCAGCTAAGATTCGGGACATGATATACTCTTACTACAAGAACCTGTTTGGAAAAAGCCAATAGAGAAAAGTGAGATTGAGTACTGAGGCTTAGCCTACTGAAAGGAAGCTAAGTACAACAGACAATGAAGAAATGACTAAGCCTTTCACTGAAGAAGTCAGGAAATCTGTTTTTGATATGAAAGAAAATACAGCACCAAGTCCTGATGGCTTTGGGGTGTCATTCTACAAACACTGCTGGAATGTGATTAAGGGGGAGCTTATGGGGATGATCAACGCTTTCTACCTAGGCAACTTGGACCTGGCCAGGCTTAACTATGGGGTGATCACTCTGATTCCCAAGGTGATGTATGCAAACAATGTAAAGCAGTTCATACCCATATGTCTTTTGAATGTGAGTTTTTTAAGATCTTCACTAAATTAATCATGGACAGACTGGCTAAAATCGCTGGGAGAATAATTTCACCAAGCCAAATAGCTTTCATAAAGGGCAGATATATACTAAATGGAGCAGTTATGTTGCATGAAATAGTGCATGAGCTCCAAACTAAAAAAATGGAGGGGGTGATACTCAAAATCGACTTTTGAGAAAGCATATGACAGCATCTCCTGGGATTTTGTAGAGGAAATGATGACCAGCAAAGGCTTCTGCCAGAAACTGAGAGATTGGATCATGAGCTCTGTCAGAGGGGGGCGGGTCTGCATCAACATCAATGGACAGAATGGTCCCTACTTTAAGACACACAGAGGGCTGAGACAAAGGGGACCCATTGTCCCCTCTACTCTTTAACCTAGCAGTTGATGCTTTAGACCACATCCTAGAAAAGGCAAAAAAAAACTCTGGCTTGATCAAAGGATTGGTGCCACATTTGGTCCTAGGGGGCATTACTCACCTGCAATACGCGGATGACACAATTATTTTGGTTAATAATGACCAAGAATCGATCAAAAATCTGAAATTCCTCTTGTATTGCTTTGAATGGATGTCTGGATTAAAGATAAACTATCACAAGAGTGAGATGATTGCATTTGTGGGATGTCGGAGGAGAGGACACAAGACATTGCTAATGCGTTAAACTGCAAGATTGGTCAGATGCCGCTGAAATATCTTGGCTTCCCAATCAGTGCAAAAAATTTGGGGGTGTCAGCTTCCAAACCTATGGTGGACAAGATGAGGAAAAAACTTCAACCATGGAAAGGCAAGCATCTGTCTTCTGGGGGGCACCTTATACTCACTAACTCCTCTCTGAGCAGTATTCCTACATACCTGATGGGTATCTACCTGCTACATGAGGGGACTCACAAAGCAATGGACACAATTAGGAGCTCTTTCTTTTGGAGGGGGGACAGTGATAGAGCCAAATATCACATGATCAAGTGGGAAAATGTCTGCCTGCCAAAAGATTTTGGTGGGCTAGGAATCATTAACACGTGGGTGATGAATGAATCACTATTACTCAAATGGGTGTGGAGGCTCCTGCAAAACTCAAGAGATGACAAGTGCTGCCAATTACTCAGAGCGAAATACCTGCAAAGGAAACCAATAATGCTCTGCAGGGGGGGTTTGGATCCTAGTTCTGGAAAGGGATAAACAAGATCAAGCACAACATAAACTGGGGGGGGGGGTTACTTTCTCAGTTAACAACGGGAGGAGTGTCAGATTTTGGCAAGATGTGTGGATTTTGGATATTCCCCTAAGGCTAGCCTTTCCTGGGCTCTATGAAAAGGCCGAGAAGAAATCATGCTTAGTTCATGAATGCGTGGAGGAAGGTGAATGGAAGATGAGCTTTAGAACAACTTTAAACATGGTAGACATGCAAAATTGGGAGAACCTACTACAGCTAGTGGCCAACATTCGACTGAATGAGGCTGAGGATACCCCGAAATGGATGTTTGAAAAGTCGAACCAGTACTCGACCAAGTCCATGTACAGATGGATGACTCACAGGGGCGTGGTGAACAAGAGGATCAGGAGAGTCTGGGACATCAGACTACCGATGAGAATCAAAGTTTTTATGTGGTTGACCTTCAACAACAGATTACAAACAGGGGTGGAACTGAAAAAGAGGAAGTGGAAAGGCAGCCATCTTTGTGGGATTTGTGGATGCCCAAAAACCACAGACCACATCCTTTTCACTTGCTGCGTTGCCCGATTTGTGTGGGCTTGTTTTACAGATGCTCTTGCCTGGGATAGGGCGCCAAGAAGTCTGAATGATTTCTTGGACACTTGGATTCCGTTAGGGTGTTGTGATTATAATCTAAAACTATTCCTATTTGCATATGTTCTCTGGGGGTTGTGGACAACTCGCAACAAAAGAGCGATCGAAGGAAAGTTCCCTCGCTCGCCTACTGACGTCTTGTTCAAAATTCACGCATTTTTGCAGCGGTGGAGGGTGCGACTGCGAAGTGAAGACCAAGACAAACTGGCGAATTTGGAGGGGCAAGTCAGAAGCTGGACCGAGGAGTTCCTATTGCAGCTAAGGGGCCGACCACCTGACGAAGACTTTCTCTAGCTCGGCTGTTTTTTCCCGTTTTGGTGTTGGCTTTAGCCCTTTTGCTTTTTGTGCTTCTAGTCGTTTATGTAAAAATGGCATCCCCAGTAAAACTCATGTACCCTTATATGCTTTCTATAAAAGCCGGGGAGTCTCCCTGTTCTCTAAAAAAAAGAATGGATAAGCTTCTTTGGATGATTCTTGTAATTTTTTGAATTTTTTTCTTTTTTTCTTTGTTTCTTGAGTCCCCTCTGTAAAGACTGTTTTCTAATCTTTGTTTTTCTTAATATATAATCAGTAGGGGGCTTTTGCACCCCTCCCGTTATTTCCAAAAAATAGTAGGAGTAAGGAGCTTTGAGAACTGACGCCACGGACAACTTCGAGGACTCCAAGATACTACTGCTAGGTAACCTTGGCTTTGAGCCTTTGATAAAGAAAAGCTACCGGATCAGGGAGGGATCCCAAGCCACCGATCTGCACTGATCTGCCAATGTCTGGAGGCTTACAAGTTCGTAAAAGAGGCTGAACAATGAAAGGGCGACGGAAACACGCATGATTACGTTCAGAGACGACGCGTCGATCTTTTTCCCCTTTGGCCGGCTTTGGAGAATCAATCCTCTGGTGGTGGAGCGTGCGCCGAGGGGCTTGTGCTGCTGGGCATCGTTTTCAAGAGCTTTATGATGTCACGGTGCCCTAAAGAGGAGGCAGCAGGCTGCTAGGTGAGAGTGAGGGCGGCAGCAGCAGGGAGCTGAGCCAGCACTCGATGGCTCCCTTTTGATCCTCCTGTGGCAATGGCAAATGCATGCTCTCGTCCTCGCACGAATTGTTGCTCTGGCCGGGGACATTTTCTGCCATGGCAATGAGTACCACTAGTAGTCTACTGCAACATGCATGCATGAATGGATGCTGTGTCAACCTGTCACAGTTCGTCGCGTTTGGGCGGCATGGCCTGGACGCTAGCGATCGAACTGGTGCAGCCTCCTCCTCGTCCGAAAAATGAAGGGGAAGAGAAATGCAAACCGCAACGTACAGACATGTACATGGAGACACGTTGCAGGTGCCAGGTACTCAGGACTGCAAATCCACGATGGCACACACGCGTGTGTTGGATCACTGGAAGTTGCCAGGTACTTTTGGGTATGCTGCTTTTGTCTGAAAAAACTGAATAGCAACAGAACAGATGGCAGTGAGCAATGACTGCTGTGCATCGGTCATGGCAGGGCCATACCAAGATGAAATTTACCAACCTCTCCGATTTTAAGCCCTTCAGTAGCCGTGAGGCCCGCCGCGGTACGTGCCCTACTGGTAGCATCAACCACCACCGTTAATTTAGGCCAAATCGCCATAAAGTGAGTCCAATCAGGCTAGGATTGGTATGGCTTCACATGCCTCGCACACAGTTTTCCGCTGCCAATGCAAGCTCCCACATCTAGCTCATTCCCATCATCAATGACAAAGTGAATCATTTGGTTGCTAGATTTAGCATCTAAATTAGATGTACTGGCGCGCACTTGCAGAACCTGATCAGAAGCTACAATTAGATGCTACTGTTGGGAAAAAATGACTTAGTACTTAGAACATTTTCAGTATCTAGCACCTTATTAACATGAGCACAACCCAAATGAAATGACAAGTGATAGATCAAGACCGGGAAGAAGCGGCATCGCGGTCGCGGTCGTAGCAGATGTTCCGGCCATCTTGGTTGGGGACGAGAGCGACGTAAGGGTCAGAGTCGTTCCCGTAGTTGTACTCGACGTAGTCGAAGGAGTTCGCCGCGGGTTCCACCTCCCTTCGGGTCGCCACCAGCAGTGTAAAGGGATGGCAGTGGTGGGTTGGCTACGGCCTTTAGGAGGCTCCAGCGCCGCCACGGATCGGACGGCTGGGGCGGCTAGAGTTCGGACTAGGTTAGGCCGAGACTTCAAAAACCGGAGCCCACTATTTATTATGGCGTTGGACGACTTGGGGCCGCAACCACGTGCATGGTTGCGCCTCCATCAGGACGCGGAATGGGATCTCAAGGTGTCTTTATCCTTTTTTTCTCGTTTTTCTCATTTTCTGAATTTTCGGTGTTTTTTACCACCAAAAATTCCAACAGCTACAACAGATCAGGACACACACCTAAGGTGCTTTGATCGCTCTATTTAGACTCTTACCGTGCAGCAGATGAGCAGGACAGTACTGACACCAAGTTGCCGCCAGCATTGCTCAATGCACTGTAGTGACGTGTTCCATGGTAAAAGCAAGGTACGAAACCAATCGATTATTACGCTTGCGAGCGCGAGAGACGGGACCAGCCTTACCGTTCCCGCCTGGCTTTGTCCGTTCCGTTTCACATGGCCATGGTCGCCGCCACCCCCACCCTCTTCTCCACACCTCCTAGCTGTAATAAACCTGTAACGGCCTCTTCGCCGGCCGCGTTATTATCAGTTAACTATACCCAGCAGTAAATCTTTGTGCCCGGCCGATCGCTGTAGGCCGTAGAGACAGTGGCACGGCGTCCTTGGCGGCGCACGCGCACGGGACGCGCAGCCGTCAGTTCGCATTGATGCCGACGCGACTGGCGTACGATGAGCCGGCAGTAATTGCGGAGGCCCCCCGTGGGCATCGCCGTCCGTTACGGCCATGGCCATCGCAGATTCGCAGGAGAGGACGGCCATGGCGAAGCCTCCGCCCGAGACGGCATCGTTTGCAAACAGCACAACATTTCTCCGAGCCGGCCAGAAGCAGAAGAATCCTAGCATTAGGCTAGTCAGTACCAGTTTGTAAAGCGATGCTCAGAGCAACGCAAAATGCACAGTCATACTACTAGAGGATACGAACAGGGGTGGAGGACTTTGCAAGTCCGTCCATTGCAGCTGTCCTGATTGAACGGTGAGATGTTAATGCGGTCGGATAAACGCCGAGAGTAACAGGGGATTAGACCGCCCAACTGTGCGAGATCCTCCGCTAATTCAGGCCGTGTTTAGAGGCTGTTCGGCTGATCCAGTAAATAGTGCTCGGCTGGTAGAATAAATAGTATTATATGAGAGGAGATAAGCCGAGACAAACCGAGATTAGATCAGCCGAACAGCCCATTTTTGGAATTTTGAAAGGAAATCTTTTCATATTTGAAATACTAAACATAGACTAATCACAAAATTAATTATAGAACTCGTCTGTAAACTACGAGACAAATCTAATGAGTCTAATTAATTCATCATTAGAGCATATTTACTATAGCTTTGCTGTAGCAATTTAGTGTCTAATCACGGCCTAATTAGGTTCATTAGATTCGTCTCACGATTTACAATCCATTTGTGTAATGTGATTTTTTTTCGACTATATTTAATACACTATGCAAACGATTTATAAATTTTTTGGAATTTTGAAGTTTGAAACTAAACAGAGCCTTATTCAGGGCAGCCGAGTACTGTCAGTTGCTCCGGGACAGGCCGGCCCGGTCTTCTCCGGGGCTCCGTGCCTCTGTTCGCAGCCGCGACAGATCCTGACATGGAATCCAACATTTGAGAAGCGCCCAGTACAAGCAGTGAGTGAGACGAATTTTTTTTCCAAATGAATCTTACTAATTTGAAGTATTAAACGAAATCTATTTATAAATTTTTTGTATAGATGGGCTGTAAATCGCGAGACGAATCTAATTATGCTAATTAATTCATGATTAATCAATAATTAACAGATGGTTACTGTAGTATCACTATTGTAAATTATAGATTAAGTAGGCTCATTAGATTCGTCTCGCGATTTACAGCCCATCCATACAAAAAGTTTTGTAAATAAATTTCATTTAGTTTAGTACTCCATGTATGTGTCGAAATATTCGATGTGATGTTTTTTATTGTGTTTACGGGATTTACATGGTCGGATCCAAACAGGGCCTATGGCCCGTTCGGTACCCACAGCCACTACGCGTATTCTGCAATGCTAGAACGGTGAGCGAGGGCTGGAGCCTTTCAGGGAAGGATTACCTCTGCAATAATGCTTCTGGTTCTGGCCGGCACGGGGAGATGCCCTGCGTCTGAAGTGTGCATCGTCTCTGCCTCGTCTTTCTCCTCTTTAAGCGCGCACCAGCCTGAAACCGCTGCCGTTTCACGTTCCGGCTCCCTTGCCTTGAACCGCGCAACTCGCCTCCCGTCGTCCTCCCCTCCCCAAGCTCAGCTCTCAGCTCTGCACCCTCTCTTTAGTCTTTACCACCTCCAGCTCGCTTTCATCCTTTCCCTGCGCGTCCTCTTTCCGTCGCTTCAATGCCGTCTTTTGCTCCCTCCCACTGTTGATCAGAGGAGGTCTGGACATCGCTCAGGGTGTGCTGCCCTCCTTCGCGTTGGCTGGCGGCTTTGAGGTGGTCTGGACATCTATCTTTTCCCCCCGCTGGCTGCAATGGCTGGCGGCTTTGAGGGGAGGAGCTCGTCCACGACAACCAGAGGAGTCGAGCAGGTACGGAGCCGTTCTGCCTGCGCATTCTTGATTCTTCCAGAGCATTGTGGTAACTCAAGCAGATCTACGCGTAAGACATGGGCCAGCAGCTTGCGCGCTCCAATGTCTCTTCTTTTCTTTTGCTGCCTGTTCCGGTTTCATCTCTGCATTTCGCTTAATGAAGGAGATGTTCTTCCTCTTCTTCGCGTCTCTTTCTCAGTGGGGAAGCCAGTAGCGACCCTACATTTTGTTCAGAACAAGGCATGTCAATTAGACAGCATGATGCGCGTGATTTCTTATGAATGCCTAATCTGAATGTGCACATGACGACGTTTCGTTCTGTGCATGTCCCAGCTCTGTTCAGTACCTATATTTTCCTGCCTGTATCCTTTTGGATTATGAATTCGCATGACAATATCAATGCTGGAAAAGACGCAACATAGAATACAGTTTCATGTTTTCATAGCTTGTTTCCTTCCTACAGGCCATTGTTTCTCTCAAGAAGGGCGCACATCTTCTGAAATGTGGCAAGAGAGGGAAACCCAAATTCTGCACTGTCAGGCTATCTTATGTGAGTAGCTTTCGACTCTGTAACTATGGCTGTGTTTGGTTTGTGGTGTAAAATTTTTCATGGAAACTTTTTGCCCCTTGGACCACTAATTAGGGGTAGTAAACAAAGTCTAATTACAAAACCACCTCCACAACCCTCGTGTAAATCGCGAGACGAATCTAATGAGGCATTTGACCGCGTGATTAGAGGATGGTACTGTAGCAAATCATCAATTAATTATCGTCATTAGATTCGTCGCGAAAAGTTACACCCGTCCCTGAAAAGGTTTTGCAAATAGACTTCATTTAGTACTCCATGCATACGAGATTCTCTTCTCGAAAAATGTGCGCGAAAAAATCACTGTAGCATCCAAACACGGCCTATATTATGCTGTGCACATGCTTCAAGGTTACATGTTCTTCCATTTGCTTCCAAATTTTTATTTTTCAAGAGATTGTGCTATGCAACTATGCATTTGTGTGTCTTTTTCTTGGCCAACTAAAGACCTACATAGGCTAATAGTGACACCTCCAGAATTGTATAGTCTGCTACCTGACTATCTAAGGAGAAGAGATTGATAGGGCAGCATCGACCTTTCAGAACTTTTAACACGAAATTCCATCTATAGGAACATATATCTGTCTACATTTTCTATATCATTTTTCTTAAGAAGGAAGAGACTAACTTGGAAATTTTGTATTAAGAAGAGAAGGAGCACACGCATTCGACCAGGAGAGAACTCAAATCTGGATGATGGGGCGTACAACCATAAACTCCCAAAAATTGGGATAGGCTCAATTTTACAGAAAAAGACAGCTATCCTAGGACGCAGTCCATGCGAAATTTATACCCAAGGTAGATGATATGCCATTAAGATAATCTTTTCAGTTTCTCAAGCATCTCCTTCGGTAGCAATGGTTAGAATGCCATTGATTATTCTGCGCGACTTTCCACCGATCATTTATAGGTATCCATGTTCACTTGCTGTTGACACACGCACAAGCACACGCACACAAGCAAAGCAGATGCTACAGTTTTGTTGGTGATTTTCAAATGACCAAGCTAATTCTTACACCTACGATGCATTTTGTACCAAGATAAACTTGCAAGCCAATTTGGCTCCAACAAAATCAACCAAGTAAGAACACTTCAATCAATCCCAACAGTACATTTGTCTCATTTAAGCTATGTAAAGATTAACTACAGGTTGCTACAGCGAGAAAATTATGCTCTTCTCCTGATTAAGCAAGGAGAAAACAGCAGAAAAAACAAATAGAGACTGAACCTACAACAAAAAAATGGGGAAAACTGATAACCAGCTGAGCATAGGCTACTGTTTCTCCTTGTCCCGACCAACAATATCGGAAACCGTTATTAAAAAATATCGGAATCTTGCTCAGCTTTGGGTTTACTAGGTTTCTGAAGCTTGCTGTGTATATCAGTTGAGTAAACTGAAAATGAATATCCACTTTTACATACTATTTTACTAAAATATTAAATATCTGAAAACTTGCTCCTTTGGGTCATATACTCACAATAATGTATTTGATATTCTCCTATTTGCAGGATGAGAGAGCACTAATATGGTACTCCAATGAGAGAGAAAAACGTTTGTGCTTGAATTCTGTGTCCAGTGTAATTCTTGGACAGAAGACTGTATGTGATTTTCCTTTTTACCAAATATATGCTATCATTCCTTAGTAGTAACACATTATGGTTGGAAGACACTGATTTTCTGAGAATTCAATATTTTACAGACAAAACTTTTGCACCTGCATTGGCCAGAAAAGGAACCTCACTCCCTGTCAGTTATATACAATAACGGTGACTCCTCACTTGACTTGGTATGCCCTACTCCTTTGGCCACATAGTTTGGAAGTCTATAATCTATTTACTTATAGCGTTTTATTTGGCAATAATGTTTAACCAGGTCTGCAAAGATAGAGGTCAAGCTGAATGTTGGTATTTAGGCCTTACAGCCCTAATATCAGCACCATGCACCCCACTACTTCTGGTAAATTCAACAAACAGACGTAGGATAAACAGCTGCACAAGTAGCCCTCCCTGCTATATTCAGCAAAGGAGTAGGCTCTTTGCTGTGCACGATGGAAGAAATTTCACAAAGGTTCATTCTGGAATTCATGCATGCCATGATTTTTATGCAGGAATTTGATAGTGTTGTCTAAGTGTGAGTTTGGCGTTGCTAGTGAAGTTTCTTATATCACACCAAGTAGCATGTTCGAACTCGAGAAAAACAACATAGATGGTGATTGTGATATTAGGTCGCGCTGAGGTTAGATCAATGATGGCTGACCTGTTACTCCCTCCGTCCTGAAATATAAGGCATCTTGGTGTGCCATAACTCAAATTATTCTAAAGTTTGACCAAGTTTATAACCTTATATTTAAGGACGAGGGAGTAGTTAATAGTGTATACTTTTCTCTATCCCAAAATGATGTCAACAATATATCCACTAATGGCATTTAAACTAAGATGTTCAACAAGCCTTTAAAATGTATATTCTTAGTTAAGTACGATGGTATGGCTGATGATCGTAAATAGCCATCTCAATTGCCAAACTTTGGTTATAGAATAATTGCGTGTTAGGGTTGTATTGAGTGAACCATTTCAAACTTCAATTACATATTACTTCAAACGTATTGAACTTGGAAATTAGAAAATGATACTAGTAGAGTTGTCTTGCAATGTATTTTCATCAATATAAACTTTTGCTATGTTTTATAAATACTTCGTGACAAACAGTACAAGTCAAAGTTGTATTTTGAAGACCATGACGAAGTCCGAAACATCACTTTTGAGTTGTGACTGGAGGAAGTATGGTCTAATTGCATCTTGTTTTTACTTGCAATTTTTCAAATGACAACTTACCCAATCAATTTACCCATGAAGGTACACTCACTACATGGCAGTCCTAGGTTGATACAGAACAGATACTTGCATAGTAATTTGGATTGCTCAGAACCGTTCTTTTCTCCAAGACAGAGAGCATGGTCGGAAATTGATTCCTACTTGGAAAAGATTACTCCCGAATTGGTAAATCGAGTGAAAAACAATTTGAGGGACATAAAATCTGCTGAAAAAATTAAGGACCAAAGAATAACGCAAATGCCTAAACTCAAACAATCCGAGGGATCAGATGCAGCACCAGATTATCTGAAGGACATCTTTGTCTGGGGTGATGTTCTGGGTCATATGCTAGATCATGGACATGTTTCAGCAGCTAATGTCTCACTTCCAAGGTTGTTGAAATCAGCACAGATTTTTGATGTGCAGAGTATTGCCTGTGGAGAGAAACACGCAGCAATAGTTACTAAGCAAGGTCAGGTATTCTCATGGGGTGAGGAGAAAGGTGGGAGATTGGGACATAAAACAAGTGATAGTGTCTCTCATCCTAAAATCATTGACTCTCTTTCCTCCATACAGGTGAAAGCTATTGCATTTGGGGCAAAGCACACCTGTGCAGTTTCAGTTTCAGGAGAACTTTATGAATGGGGTGAAGGGATTCATAGCCTAGGGTTGTGGAATGATCAGTGTCAAAGAAGCCAGTGGTTCCCGCATAAACTGATCGGTACTTCGGATTGCATCTCCGTGTCAAAGATTGCATGTGGTCAGTGGCACACAGCTATCATATCTTCCACCGGCCAGCTGTTTACATACGGAGATGGTACATTTGGTGTTCTTGGACATGGTGACACATGTACTGTCGCTCAGCCGAAAGAAGTGGAGTCCTTGAGAGGGTTAAGAACCAAGTCTGTCGCATGTGGGCCATGGCACACAGCTGCTATTGTGGAAACATCAGGAACTCCCAAGAGCAGTGCTCCTGGTGGGAAGCTGTACACATGGGGTGATGCAGATGGAGGGAAGCTGGGACATACTGACAAAAAATCGAAGCTTGTACCAACTCGTGTTGAATCACTCGTTGACTGTGATTTTACTCAGGTATCCTGCGGTATGTCACTAACAGTTGTGCTAACAATAACAGGTGTTGTATTTACTATGGGAAGCAAGGAGCATGGACAATTAGGGAATCCTCGACCTGAGAACACATCTATTTGCATGGTTGAAGGGGCACTTAAGACTGAGTTTGTGAGAGATGTATCCTGCGGCTCTTTCCATGTTGCAGTCTTGACAATTAATGGGAAAGTCTTTACATGGGGCAAAGGCACAGAAGGGCAACTTGGTTTAGGGGATTATATCGACAGGAGGTCCCCAACTTTAGTGGAGGCCCTGGAAGATAAACAGGTGGACAGTATAACTTGTTGCTCCAATTTCACTGTGGTAGTTTATGCGCATAAGGCAATCTCGTGCAAGGAACAATCTGTATGCAGCAGTTGCCGGTTGGAATTTCGGTTTACAAGGAAGAAGCACAACTGCTACAACTGTGGTTCCATGTTCTGCAATTCCTGCAGCAGCAACAAAGTTGCAAGGGCAGCCCTTGCACCAGATAAGAGCAAAAGGTGTCGTGTTTGTGATGCTTGTTTTAATGAGCTGAATAAAACTGCAGGACAAAGAAAAATGAGTTCCGGATCTAAGATCCAACAAGAAGAACCATCTTTAACAGAATTAAGAACATACACACCTAAGTTATCACGCATGCTTAAGGAAGCAAATCTCATCATGGAAAAAATGGGCTCTGCACACAGCCCCAACCAGAGAAATCAGGAATTGACCACTCTGAATCAAGTGCGAAAACAGAGATGGGGACAAGTAGACTGTCCCAATCAATTCAAATGCGCACGAGACAGCATTGCATATTGGTTGACATCAAAGAAACAGGGAATCGATGTTTGTTGTATAGGGAGAATGATTGATCCAGTGTCGCGAAAGACTGCTACCCCTTTGCCACAAGCTACAAATGATAAGAGAAAAGGACAAGATTTGATGGAAAAGATACTTCTGGAAGAAGTGAAACAGCTTCAATCACAGGTTATTTCTGAAACTTTTAATTTCCTAGGGGACCTCAGCCTCATATTAACTTTTATATCTTTCTACCAAATGATTTTTGTTGTTTTTATTCTATATTTGAAATCATTGATTTTCTTGAGACATATATATGGTGATCTTGCTCTTATCTAAGCAGGTAACCACTCTAGCAGAAGAATGCCAGCATAGGAGCTTAAAAGTTCAGTTGTATAAACGAGAACTTGAGGAAACCTGGTTGATTGTCAAGGATGAGGCCACAAAGTGCAAGGCTGCAAAAGATATAATAAAGATTTTAACAAATCAGGTAAATTTGACTTCTAACAAATACTAACCTGTTTAAGATTCTTTCTGTCTGATGTCAAATAAGTTATCTTCTGCAAACTTATGCAGAGGAATGCTTTATCAAAGAAACTTTTAGACGGTCTGGTGGAACTAGATAATTCCAGTATCATACATGACCCGCCCGACAAAACTATTGTCACTGGCAAAATTCCACCGCTAAACAGCATCAGGGATCAATGCAACATAGAGGAAGTGGATATGCAATCTACTGCACCTTCTAAAACTGTTGCGGTGGATGACTCAGCTGTGCATCAGAATGGTAGAAGAGCCTCCAATAGCAGCAGAGGCTTTGATGGAGGAACAGATAGCACAGTTCCTCCTACTGACTCCAATGGCGTGATCGAGCAAATTGAGCGTGGAGTGTACATTACAGTGGTTACATCCCCCAGTGGTAAGAAGGGAATCAAGCGCATCCGGTTCAGGTGAACAGCCAAAACCCTTGGCGATACTTTTCAGTCATCGTGATTTACTTATAAATTGAATATTTTTTACGATATCTTGATCATCATTGATCTCACAGCCGGAAGCATTTTGGAGAGGCGGAGGCGCAGAAATGGTGGGAAGAGAATGAGGGCAGGGTATTTGCAAGGTACAGCAGCATGGAGTACCTGGCAACATAATCTAGTAATCTAGCAATGAAAAATGTACAGGAGCTGCCAGTTTTTGTGACAATATCAGTAGGAACATGTATACAGCACCATGATACAGTTCAGACGTAGGATAGATGAGGTAGAAGGAATCATGGTAATTTCAGGAACTCATTATTTGCTTCCTAGCAGATGAACTGCATTGTATCCTTGCCGTGGATTTAACTTAGGCTCTTGATTTTGCTTCAACTCAATAGCATACTAGTGTAACATTCAGATCTAGTCTAACATTGTAGCATACTAGCATGGATTGGGATCCCTTCCCTGACCATAGTTCACTCACAGTTAAACAAGTACGAGTACAGAGCAATTTTTTTTTTAAAAAAAAAAACAATATACCGAGCAGAGGCGTACCAGAACAGCTGCTCGCTGCAGCCGCCTGGGCGCATCCCACCCCGGCGGGCGGCGGCGCCTTCTGTCGTTAGGGCGGCCAACGAGACCTCTCCCCTCCCGCGGCGCGCCCCAGCCGCTGCCGCCATCTCTGCATCAGCCTCCAACCCCGCCGCGAGGAACCACTCATCGGTGGAGCCGTACCCAATTTGGATCTCGGAGTTTTCGTTTCAGCTTTCGAGCTCCGAAATGCAGCCTTTCCCCGTGCTTCCGGCGGCCTCCATCTTCGCATTACAGATCGGCATGGAGCCGAGCCAGCACTTGCCTCATAAGCAGCAGCAGCAGACCGTCGCCGAGCGTCTTCGTCGTGTCACTTCGCTCCGCGGCAGGAGCTCACGGCTGTGGTTGGTGCTGCAGGAAGAGCTGCGGCGGATGCGTGGGCAGGGCCGCAGAGAGAGCTATAGGGAGTGATTGGTTGTTTGGTCTAGACTTAGCCTGGCTATAGCAGTGGGTTTGCATGATGTTTGGTTTTCTGTACTAGTTCTAGCCTGTATTGGGTGGATCTTGTTTGGTTGAGTGACTTCACCCTGCATTTGATGCGGTGAGTTCACCCTCGCATTCTGGCACCTGGTTCTTGCATCATTTTCTCCATGATCGAACAACCAAAGGCCGTGTTTAGTTCCACGCGCAAACATTTTTGTGTTGGAATCTCGTTAATTTGAAGTATTAAATGAAATCTATTTATAAAACTTTTTGCACAGATGATTTGTAAATCGCGAGACGAATCTAATGATGCTAATTAATCCATGATTAATTAATAATTAGCGGATTGTTACTGTAGCATAACTATTGCAAATTATGGATTAAATAGGCTCATTAGATTCGTCTCGCGATTTACAACACATCCATGCAAAAAAATTATAAATAGACTTCATTTAGTACTCCATGCAATTTACATTTCATTTCAGATTGGTACAGGCCTAATTTTACTTTTACATGTGGTCAGACTAATAAGTGGGAGTCTATGACGCACAACCCCCTCTCTGAGATCCCAGGTTACACAGTCAGCTACTGACCCCAGAACCTCCCAAGCTGGAGCAAAATTACACCATCACACAGCGAACAAAAAACGCGGAATATTACAAGTTTTATCTATACACGTACTATACCGAGGAGTAAACCCCAGGGCTGCTGGTCCATTTCTGGAAAACTCCCGTGGTTGGTCTCTCAGTCCAGCAGCAAAAGAAACCGGAGAAAACCTAGCAAACGCCCAAAATAGGTGTCGTGACTTCCGTTTGCGGATTGTCACGATACAGTGAGACAGCAGTCTCACCGAGACTTCCGTTTGCGTGTACTGTCGCTACAAGCACAGCCGCGTCAGCTCGCCGTCGGCCTCCTCCCCGGCCGCCACGGGCCGAGGAGCCCGAGCCTCGCTCTCCGCCGCGCACCGCTTGTACGGCACGAACCCTCTCCGGCTGAAGGAAGCCGAGCTCGCGCACCTCGCCAGCCGCGGGACGGGGACGGCACCGGCCGCCGGCGGCGCCGCGCCGCTCTCGCCGGCGTTCTCTTGCCCGGGGCCGTGGGACTCCGCGGCGTACGAGTTCTGCGCCGCCGACGCCGCCGGCAACGGCACGGCGCTGGAGGCCGTGTTCGAGCCCGTCAGCGACCCTTCCCTCTGCGTGCGCTTCTGATCGCGAGGCGCTGAGGTCTGGTGGTGCTGCTGCTGGTGCTGGGCCGGAGGCGCCGCCTGCGGGTAGAACAGCGCGCACGGCAGGCTCCCGTTGTAGGCGAGCCACGGCACCACGGACTGCGCGGCGAAACCGTCGGGCTGCGGGACGAAGCACATGAGCTGCTGCACGGTGCCCGGCCATGGATTCCACGAGCTCCCTCCTGCTGCAACGATCGCAGGTGAAGCACCTATTCTCAGGTCTCTGCCGCTTTGCGGGTGGTGCTCATAGGAATCCTTCAACACAACTTTCTTTCCGAACAATTTAAAAACCGGAGCATCTGTTCCTACCCCAGACTTTGCATCGCCTAACACCTGAAATTCAGGTTCGAGAAACATGTAAGGTTCTGAAGGCTGCAATTCATTTAAGCGGTGTACATTGTTTATGCAGAAAACAGCAAAGGGCATAGACAATCATAGAACTTTGGTCCAGAGAAATCTAAAATCTGCGTCTTGAGACTTGAAAGCGATTTCAGCACAATTATTTCAGCCATGGAGTCTATTCTTGTCTGGAAGAACTGACCTCTGCTATCATGTAAAAGCTGCCGCCTAACTGCTCAATGAAGAGAATATACCTTGGGATTTGCTGTTCTCGTCGCCAACTCAGCTGTTGCTACGCTTGGCGACACGCCGCCGTCCTCTCTGTCGACGGACGAGGCCGGCGAGTCCCCGCCGTTGCCATGCTCCTCTGAACCGGCGGCCGACTGGACCGGCGACCTGCTGCCGCTGGAGCTGTTGGCGAACACGCTGCCCAACTCCTCCGCCCGTAACACCGTCCGCGCAGAGGTCAGCACCGACGTCGGCGAGCCGTCGTCCTGGTCGCGCAGGGAGTGCGTCCGCGGGGGCGGCTTCTCCAGGTGCCTGAGCGCCGGCACGTGCTTCTTGGCCGCGCCGTCCACCTTGCGCGGGTACGGGCGGGCCGGCTTCCTCTTGGGCCGCGGCGGCGGGATCTGGATCGCCGGCGCGGCGCCCGCGGCGGTGTTGCTCCCCGACGATTCCCTGACCACCTGCAGCATCACGGCGCGATTCGGGCATCAGAAAAGGGCGCCCGTCAGGAACGCGAGACGGCCGTTTGCTCTACTACCATGATCGATTACATGGGCAGCCAGACAAGTGACACATACCCCCATTGATTGATCATGGCAACACGCCAACACCATGATTGATCGAATCATGGGAGACGGGCAGAAATGAGAGGATTGGGGAGAGAGGCGGGACGGTTACACGACCTTGGTGAAGAACTTCTGCGCGTGGCTCCGGATTTGCACGGCGGTCTTGGTGCCGATGTGCTCTGCAGGCGCACAGAGAAAAAAAAAACGAGGGTGAGCGTCCGGCGTTGGCCTCGGCGTGACCAAGCACGCGCGCGGGAGGGACACCGGCACGGCGGCGGCGCGTACCTTGGATGCGGCGCCAGGCGCGGCCGTGCAGCTGCAGGGCCTCGAGGAAGCGCCCGTGCTCGTCCTCCGTCCACTTCTCCCGCTGCTTGGTGATCGTGTACGGCTTCCGCGCCTGGTCGGGCAAAGCGTGGAAGCGAGAGATTTTTCAGAACACGCGGGCCGGTGCGGATTCTCCGCGCCGATTCGGGGTGCGGATTCTCCGCGCCGATTCGGGGCGCGGAAACAATGGAAAAGGGAGCGGGGGGCGGGGGGGCCTTGCCGTACCTTGGGCACCTGCTCCTCGCCGGACAAATCCATGTCGCCGGTACCGAGGGGATCCTTGCGGTGATCGACGGCGACCTCGTCGGTTGCCATCTGATGTTCCTGCGGAAACAGCAGGGGGAAAACATCCAATGATCAGGCCCCCAAGAACGCCTCCCAAGCTCAACCCCCCGTTGCGCAACGATCCCTCCCATCCACGCCAAGAAATCAAGACGCAAAGATCAAGAAATTACTACCTCCAAACAGGCCATCTCCGGTTGCCACCACTGGAACTGGACGGCTCGGCTCGACCCGCCGCAAATATCGCGGCAGCCTCGGCCCCGTGCGAGCTCTTGTCGCTGATGAGGACGGGCGGGGCGAGCGTGGGGCGGAGGAGGAAGAGGAGGGGGTCAGGGGAGGCGAACGTTACGTAGGCCCCGGCTCGCTCGCACTGGAGAAGAGAAGAAGAGGAGGGGTCGAGGCGGACGGGAGAAAAAGAGCATGGGCGAGGGCGCCACGTCGGACGGGATTTTTCCGCTTTCCCCGTCGTGCTTTTTATTTTATCCCCCCCCCCCCCCCCCCCGGTGGGTCCTCGTGGCTGCGTTTTTCTCGGCCGCGGCCGGAATAATAAAAATCCAATCCGGTGGGTGGGGGAAAATTGGAGGAGAGGGTTCGGGAGGCCGCCCGTTCTCGTGGCTGTGGCTGCTCCTCCGGCCCCGTCGCTGTCACGTGCCGCTATGGCAAATGCTCCCTCCTCCCCTGCCCCGAGCCTCTGGAATTTTAACTCGTGGCGTAGGGTGGGGTCGTGGGGATAGCATCCTGAAGTGTAGGCCCCACATGCAGGCTCGCAGCCAAAGGGGTTAAGGTGGATGGTGTTAATCTCCTGCAAAACTTTTTCAATCTAATTGCGAGCCAACTGCCAAGCTGCTATAGTTGAGAGGGAGTGTTTGGGAGAGCTCCACTCCAAAAACTCCAGTAACTCCATCAATGTCATGCTAACTCTCATGCGGGGGAGCTCTAACTAATTGTTAACCATTATGGATGATGCGTGCGCGCAGTGGAACATCTGATGCTTTTCTACGTGACCTGGCTAGTCTTGGCCTCTCCTAAGTCAAGAGTAAGCTCTCGAATCAGCAAAGAAATGGGGTGCGATCAACTGGCGTCACGAAACGTCTGGACGAGGAAAAAAAACTTCGTGCGATATCCAGGAGCAAATAATTGAAGAAAGCTACTGCTAGGACTAGTCGACACAAAAGAGAAGAACAAAACTTGTGGCGGCGTAAAAGGAAAAGGATAGAGAGAGAAATTTCGTGGCCATAAGAATCGGGGAAATATCTTTTTTTTCGAGGGGAAATATCTCAGCCTCTAAATTTGGAGCCACAGGAGAGTGGGCGCCTGTGCGGACGGATAAAAAAGCGCGGGGCTTTCGCTGCGCTTTATGACACGTCACCCGCGCCCACTAGGCCGCGGTCGCGCTCGTGCCCGCGGGGCCCGCTCGACACGCGGCGGGAGCCTCTAGAAACGGAGCGGGCCGGGCTGCGGTCGCTGCCGCCGCTGGGGGCGCCCTCCTGGCCACAGCTGGCGCGGCTCCTGGCCACAAGCTCCCCCACGGGTTAACCAAACCGGTGGGGACCGGTCCGGTCAAACCGGTCCGGCCCGGTTTCGATTTGGGTCGGTATCAAATCGGTCCAAATTCAAAATTTAAATTTGAATTTAAAAAAATTTAAAAAATCCAAAAAAAATTCTAAAAATACTTCATGGTGCGGCGAATCTAATGGTGTCAAATTTTCTCAAAAATTCGTCCATTTAGTATAGTTTGCGGGCATATGAAGTTAAATGAAAAAAGAAAAAGAAAAAATGGGCCGGCCCATTAAGACCCACCGCATATGGCGACCGGTAAACCGACCGGTAAATCGGTCAAACCGGTAAACCACTTTTAAATAGTCGGATTTTTTGGTTAAAACGCCGGTAACCGGTCAGACCGGACTGTTAAACTGGTCAAACTGGTCAGAACCGGTTACACATGTGCTTTTTAATTTGGATTTGAATTCAACCAATTCCCAATCAAACTGGTCCGATAAACTGCTACCGGAGGTCGACGGTTTGACCGGACCGGTCGGTTTTGTAAACCCTGCACACAACACAACCCGCGAAATCTCCGGGCCACACGTTTTCTCCGGGTGGCGGGGGGGGGGGGGGGGGGGGTCGTCGCCCCTCGAGGGGATGACGCGTGGGGCCGCGGCGCCATATGTCCGCAGCAGGGCAGCGTGTGGCGGTGGTTTGCTTTGCTTGCTCGCGCGGGGCAACGGCAGGAACGGGGGACGACGGGGGAGGTACGTGGCGGGGAGGCGAGGAGGTCGTAGTGCGCCGTGGGGGACTTCGGTGGGTGCCCACACGATTCGGTCTCTGTCATCGCGGAACGGATTGTTGACGCCTGTGGTTTCTGTCCGTCTGATTCTGAACGGATTGTGTACTCCGTACGTCCAAAAAAATATAAATCTCATTTCTTCAGAAGTCAAATTATTTTAAATTTGATCAAATTTATTTAAAAAATTACTATCATTTGTGTCTCCGAATAGATGTAGTATAGAAATATATTACATGATTAATATAAAGATACTTATGTTGTAACACAAATATTAATATTATTTTATATAAATTTAGTCAAATTTGAATTTTTTTGATTTTTCGGGAAATGAGATTTACATTTTTTTTTTGGACGGAAGGAGTATTTTGGAACATTGGGCAGGTTGGAGGAGGATAGGCTAGATACAGTACTTTTGGAATCCAAGCACATGGATGGATAATGTCGAAGCCTGTTTCATCCACTTCCTGCGGATTTTGCTGGTTATAGAGGGGGAGTCTTCCAACTGATTCTGAACGAATGGTCGCTGGTGAACTTACCTCTAGCTTTTCTTTTCATCGACAGGACTCAGCTGGGCAAGGTGGAGCGTAGCCTATTCTATTCTAGTAGTATTTTTACATCAGAGGTTTAATCGTATGGTGCCTTCAGAAATTATCTTGAGATACTCTGCCATGTTCTCATCCCTTGCTGCATGCATCAACCTCAAGCCTAACAAACTGCGGTTTCAAGGTGAGACACTGCCCCCCAACGATTCAGTTGCGCTCCCCTTCGCGGGATTTGGAGTCGGACGACCGCACGAAAGCAAATCTGAACGATTAGCATAGTCACATATGCTGCCAGAAGACGACGACTGATTCCTAACACCAAAACCGGCAAAAAAAAATAAAAATCCCACCCGCTTCTTTTCGAAGGAAAAAATCCTAACCGTACGAGCTAGCCGAGTAGTGAGTACTACACGGTTTGCGCGTCTGTATTACAAGAAACAATCAAAGAAAGGAGCTCGAATGGCGATAGATCCTGACTCCCGTTTCATTCCCCGTTTATATCCACTGGCATCAGGTCGGCTCGTTGCCTTTGTCGCACGAAACGCACGAAACGGGGAATGCGTTCTGCTGGACCCTTCGAGGCCACAAGCATGCATGACTGCGTCAGTGATGTAATGTTGGCTGCTAGCCAACTGGCTTGGTTTTGCTTGTGTGGCTGGGGTGAAGGAGTTGGGCATGCATGCTCCTGCCATGTTATCTATGTATAGTGGCAAATGGAGGCTGCTTTCGGCGATCCATTTCTCCCTTTCCCCCTCCGTGATGAGATGTCGTTAGCCATGCAAATGAAAGAAACTCGAAACCGTATTACGCTTTAGTTACAGAGAAATGACAGATTTTTGGTATTGGAAAGAGGGATAGGTAGTCTGCTGGAAATGCTCGCCGGGGCAAAGCACTATGTTTTAACATAAGCGGTAAAAGGTTGCATAAAGTTCATCTCATTTGGGGTAAAAAGTTTGGCGCAATGAAGCTAAACTTTTGCTAGACTTTTGAAGTTGTTTTCCTTCCGAGTCAAATACTCTAATGCCAATAGTGAAGAAAATTCTTAGAACCCTTAGGGGACTTCAAAACTCATGCACTCAGCAAAATAACTTAAAGATAGTTGTACCTAGGGGCGGATCCAGCGGTAGTCGATCCCCTCCTACAGCTGGAAATTCTATGGAGCCCCACCTAAGCCCCCCCTACAAATTCGAGGAAGAAGGAGGGAGGGAGATGTTGGAGGAGGAGGAAGAGAGGAGAGCCCCTCCTAGGCTCAATTCTGCCTCCGCCACTGGTTGTATCCTAGTATGTTTCACATCTTGCTTCTTGCATGTTCCATACTGTTTCCGTGAACAAAAAAAATCTTACAAGTAGAATTTTACTTAGCAGTGACCTGACCTGAAGCATTTTTTTTTCATGAAAAGAATAAAGCATCCATAGGTTGCCCTGGCCGATCGCTGGAAATAACCGGGTCATCCATAGGTTGACTGCGGGACAGCCATGTTCAAAGAAACTGTAGGAGTATGGTCGAGCCTTGCCATTTTCCTCGGTCAGTTTTGCAGTCTTCAAGCGTCTACCACCGTCGACGAGCTTGTTGTCGTTAGTCACGACCAAGGATTACATTACCGGTGATACACCATTTATCAGTGAGCTCCGGTAACGATAATCGATTAAAAATCGGTGAAAAATCGCCAAAACCGATTGGTAAAGGGACCCAAATTCAAAAAATGAAAATCGACAATTTATCGTCGATAATCGATACAAACCGAACGATTTATCTCTTCGCCTACTGAAAATGTGTTTTGGCAGTGGAAAAAATATAAAGGTTTGATAGCATTTAATTTTTTAGGTTATGTATTATATTATATTAGATAAATTACACATACATGCACAATTTTGCATATGGGATTGCCTAAGAAATAAACATGTTTACATATTTTGCCCATGAAATTGCATAAAGCACATGAATATAAACCACGAAGTGCATAGTTCATATAAATAAACGAGTGCATAGTCCATACAAACTTCATAGTTCACAGAAACAAAAGAGTGCATAGTTCATACAAACCTCATAGTGCATAGAAACAAGAGTACATAGTCTATACAAGCCACATACAAACTAGCAAGCACATAGTCCATACATGAAGGCATTCGGCATATCAATTTAATCATTCTTCGGTCTCTTCTTACTGGTATGTGTGATATCCATAATAATATTTCTAAATATTGAAATGAATTCAAATAAGAGAGGAACACATAATGATGAAATTGTGATATATGTACATACATACCTGTAATTCACCAATCTAACCACTAGTGCTCATGCCAAGATGTACCGGTAGTTGAATGAAGTGGCTTGGATATGGTGGTGGGTGTGAATATGGTTGTGGGTACGGATATGGGTATGGTTGTGGGTATGGATATGGGTAGGAGGGTGGACATGGATAGCTGAAGGTTGAACTCACTGAACTGGAGCTATCACCTTCCCGAGGATCAAATCGACGTCGGTTGTTTGTCGTCCTCCGTTGTGACATGGGTTGACCATGATCTTGATCTTGTGTGGCATGGGTGAAATCTGTCTCCCCGGTAAATCTAATAGGCGACATACTACGGGCACTCCTTCCACCAGCTTGACTAGATACAGGATAACCACTCCTTTCATCATCATTGTCATCATCATTGTCATTGTCATCATCAGTGTTGCCTTCATCACCACCACCACTAGGCTCAAGTGTTGTCTCATTGCTCGCAAGCTCTTCCTCTTGAGGGCTCCTAAACATTTTTCCCTTCTTTTCTGGTGGCCCAGGTCGGAGAACTTTTGTCTTCCTCTTGCCAAGATGTGTATCACCAACATTCTCACCTGCCCATTGCTCTAAATTTCCATTGTCATCTGCCAAAGAAGTGAACATTGGATTAGGAAGGGGAACATCACTAATACCAGAGTCCTCATCCAATGTTGGAGGGGCATTGGATCTGCCGTGCTCCATCCAATCTTGAATAGCACTTCGTTGGCGATAGAATGAAAGATCCATCATTCTACTCACATGATCAAAGTCACTAGGCTCAACTGTGCGTATGCATACCTTCCCTGTTCTGAATTGAAATGGCGAGAAGCCCGAAATTCTGGGGTCATCATCCACTGCATGAATTGATCTTTCTTCCTCATGAAGCTCTCCCAATCTTGCTCTTGGCCCCTCTCCCCTTTTCCGTCCATGGGCCTATATCAATTCGTGGTTGTCTTGGGCCAGATGCAGAAGCAAGATTGTAGTCTCTCACACAGTCTGGCACTTGTGTCTTGCTCCTAGTGAGCATAGATGGGAGCGTACCTCTCACTTGCCCCGATCTGGAACCACCACCTCTCTTATATCGTTGACCAGCCCTCTCTCTATACTCATGCTCTTCTCTCGACTGTCGGAGAGCAGCTTCCAAATCATGGTCGTCATTCTCAGTCTCTAAGTCCACATATTCAGTTCTAGCTGCTTCATCTTCTCTTAGCTTTCGACGATGTCTTGCTTTCGTTCTTTGCTTGTTATTGTCGATCTGAAGCCCGAAGTACTCCTTCACTTCTTTAGGAACATTGGGACAATACCTCACATTCTTCCCTCGGTGTGCCAAATGCTCCTTTAGCCGTGTTGCCCTTCCTCCACCCTTTTCAACACGACAATACTTGCACTTGAAGCCAATGACAATCTTCTCTCTATGTTCCCAAACTAAGTCCTGATTATCAAACATTTACCTACAAGAGGGAAATCGAACCATGTTTGTCAAAATTATGCTACGAATAAATGATACTCACTCTTAATTTGTACCATTTAGGTATATAAAATAAAGTAAAGGCACGCACCTTGTTTTTCTATTTAACATTCCCTGTTATCTTACTCTAACTCAAAGGTTGAGCATTGCTCTTGACATCGCAAATGCTTTGGAAAATTGTTCGATACAAATCGATAATCAATGATTTACCTCGATTATCGACGCCACGATCACAGCTCTCTCGCTCCCAGCTGCAGCAGCATCGATAATCGCCGCATATATATTGATTATTGGCCTTAATCGCACGAAAATCGGTGACCGGAGCTGAAATCGCCCACTCTCTTGCTTTGTGCTTGCGCGCGTGTGGGGAAAGTGAGAGGCAGGTTGGGGAAAGTGAGCTGGAACCCGAGGAAAGGGACAGGAGGTTGCTGGGAGATCCTCGTGAGGCCACAGTCACAGACAAATGAGTGGATGGTAACGGGTAGTTAGATAAAAATATTTTTTATCCCTGAGCAAACAATTGTTTCTTTCAACATGAAACAACATTTTGAAATCAAGAGAAGGTCTAGTTTTTTATAAAAATAAGTTATCTACTTTTTATGAATTTTATTAAAATTTTGAATTTTCCATTAAAATCCAGCAAAATTCCAATCGGTTTACCTTTTCAGCTAGCATCGGTAACGTTTACTGATAATCACGATTATCGAGCGGTTTTGTTTTCCATGGTCACGACTCGAGACGCACCCGCGCCGGGGGCTCCCGAAGCCTCCGCCGCGCTTGGGAAGACGCACCAGGCACCCGCACCGGGGCCAGGCGCACCGCGGCCCCGCCAAGCCGGCGGCGGCGGCACATGTGGCTGGGAAGGGAGCAGCTCGCGCCCTGCCCCGGGACGTAGCTGTCGCGCCTACCGCGCTACACGTCCGCTCCGGTTTGATAATCAGTCGCTGGCCGCCGTTCACGGCGGGGGACGCCTCATGTCATCTTTGCTCGCCAGGATTTCTTTTTGATGGGTCGCCAGGATATTTTCGGTGTGACGAAGAATTGGCTCCTAGCGTGATGGTATACACTGTACTATCATATAATCCCGTTCCATAACAAGAGGGACGTTGACGTTTGAGGGGCGGATCCAGAATTTTGTGTGTGCGCGCGCGCAGTGGCGTACCTAGGATTTAGAGAAAGATATGTCATATCAATTTTTTATATATAATTTGCTATAATCTTTATATTTTATTTTGGTAATAAGATCTTAATTGTATGACTAGTGAGCTTAGATTAGAATTTTAGATATGCCATGACATATGTGGCAACCCACTAGGTAGGCCACTGTGTGTGGGGGGGGGGATTATGGTCAAACTTTCGTACAAATCCCTTTGGAACGTAAAGGTCTGAGTCTCTACAAATCCTACAAAGATCTTTGAGGGATTCTAAGGAGATCGAACTTTATGAGAAGTTTCCTTTGTCACCCTCTCTCATCAAATTCCCGTATCTCTGCTATACCCCATTCAAATGCCCATAATAGTTTCCTTTTGTTTTCTCATTCCATAAAACTCAGATTTTAGCGTGCCATATCGCTATGTTTTTTTACCCCTGTGTTTCTAGAATCCTGCATTACAAAGAGATCCTTAGGGTATAGTTTTTGTGGTACAAATCTGATGACACTAGATTTATATTGAAAATATATTAGACCAGTCTCAGTGGGGGTTTCATGGAGAGTTTCATGGCATTAAATATCATCAATTTTGCTGACGTGGCAAGGAGAGAGAAGAATGGAGTTTCATGGGATGTGAGGAGAGTTTCATCACCATAAAACTCATCTGGCACGGTTACCTAGTTCCCAGTCTAGGTATCTGTGTCCATGAAACTCCCACTGAGACTGGTCTTATTATAATTGTACTGTGTGATCTAAAAAATAATTATAATTTTGTTGGACCATATAGAAGTATTCCGTACTATACTACTTTTTGTAAGAGGAAACACCATTACATCACACTACTTTTTTCCGAAAAACATCATAGACTGGTCACGCAGGCCAGGGAGAGCTTTGTGCACGATTAGAATAGCTGGGCCACTCCGAAGGCCCGACTGAATGAAGCCCTTCCTGCGTGAGACAATTGCGACGAAGATTTTTTTTGTTTTTATTACCAAGAGCAAATCAAATCCTACTAGCCCATTCCACCCCCACCACGCCAGGCCTTTCAGGCGCTCAGGTTCTACCCCGCGGACCTGCTCTGCGTCTCTGCCAGAAACACTCGGCTGCAGGAGCACGAGAAAATCACACTTAAAATCTATATGTCACCGCTTCTTTTCGAAACGAAATAGGAACATAGCCGCTGATTATATTACAAAGAAAAATAAGCCCAGAACAAGCAGAAAGACAAACAAACACCTCCCGGTTGGACCAAGATATCAACCGCCGCACAACTCTAGCAACTAAAACAACTCTAAAGAACTCAGCTAATAGCCTAATACGTTCAAGGCTTTTTTCTCTCTAAAAAAATACGTCCAAGGCTTTAAGAAAATCAATTCCAGGCGTTCACAACTGCACAGAACATTTCACATCATCAATATTAATTGTACTAAATTTCACCTAACAACATGAGCCTCTTATTTCGAGCAATATAAGGCCTCACAAAAGTGCCATAAAGTATTTGGAGTATTCGGCAAAAGCAAAACTGAAAACGAGCCTGGTGATGCATAACACTCTGATAGTCAGATGCTACTGGAATGCCGTTCATCAAAATTGTGCCGCTAAATTAGCAGGTCAGGATATGGCAGTTACATCTGAAAACCTCGAGGGGCCAACTGAATCCGCAAACCCACGGACTGAGAGTTCTGGCACAGAAGCATCCCTATGTTGCAGTAATCCATGATCAATGTAGACAACAACTACTGTAATGTCATCATGGAAGAAGCGGCGCACTCCCTTTTCAACTTTCTTCAGATCGTCATATCTCATTTCCCTCTTCTGCGCAGCTTGTTTCAATGCTGCTCTTACTAGTCTCTTTGCAATTCCCTATCAGAAGTGGACATTAGATTTGAAGCTTTCTAATATGGCGAACTAATCGTTGCCACCTAGACCTTTGCACAAACACCAACCCGGGAAAAAAGACTGATTTATGCACATGTAACTATGTAAGTAAAGATACCAAAGACATACTCTTCGTGGATTGTTGTAGACAATTTCAACGGCTTGCTGATTTGTCAGGTGCTCCCAAAGACCATCAGTTGCAAAAATAACAAATTTATCTTGTGGATGAAGCGCTCTTGTATATATAGAAGGCTCTGCTGTAAGAACAGGCCGGCGGAGAGGCTCAGAAAGGCGGAAACGAGTAATGGAGGGATCAAGAGCAAATTCCTGCCTCTTCAAATAAGCATCCCCAATTGTCCTTGAAACCTATAAGAAAAAAACCAGGAAAAATGATCATAAGGACATCCTTAAATTTGGCACGAAATTCTCTTTCCTACAAGCTAAAATATTACTAGTATGCCACCAAGAAACAATTAAACTGAGTTCAATTTACTGAGAAAAAAATGAAATATCAAGCACCCTACACCTTTCAACAAAAAATATGTATTTGTTGTGTTAACAGTTGTTCACCAACCTGTATTATGCCCTTAATGCGCCAAACACCATGCTTGAGAACAACAATCTGAGAATCATCTGGATGACGTGAAATAAGTTCCTGCCTCACTTCCTCCACACTTGCATTATGATCTATTGTGAGTGGCTCAGCAACAATCTTGTTTGATCTACCTAAACTGCCAACTACAGCCCTGGAATCACCTAGATTAGCCACATACAGCGTCCCTCTCCATATAACACCAACGAGACAGCAGGATCCAACTGCTGCAATCAAAGGCTTTATGAAACGTGTTCTCCGCACAAGTGTCAAGAAACCTTCCTCAGTAGCAGAAAATGCACTCCGAACAACGTCCTCAGATATTGTTCCATTTTCTTGAGCAAGTCCTACAAGATAAAAGAGCAGAGGATATTATTTTAGCACAATGAGGATAATTGGATCAGAAGTAGCATGTTTGCCATTTGAAATGATATGAATCGGGTTACGGTAGCCACAACCCACAGGTACTTAGAAGCACCTCAACAAAATAAGTCAGTCTGCCAGAATTACACAACATCAAGTTGAGCAATTGAACACAACAAGAATCTACCTAATCTGCTATTGCAAAGGACCATGAATACTGATAGCTCGTCCAACGATCAGAATCCACTCAGACACTGGCAAGAGTATTGCGTTGCCCATTTCTGCTCATGAAACAACAGCATACTTAATAAGTGGAAGTAATCCATCTTGTATTGCACCGAGAAAAAAAAAAGCTATCAGCAAGGTAGCTCCAATTTTCCAAAGATGAGGAGTTCATATACGAAAAATAAATGTTATAATTTCCCTCAAGAAAACATTAGCCGCACCATTGGCAAAACAGTAGTTTTTTTTTTTTTTGAGGAAACAAAACAGTAGCTGTTGGCAAAACACCTCGAGGGAATAGTGGCCGATCAAAACATGGCAACACAAATTGCAACCGACAATCAAAGGTCACTATTAACAACAAAAATATATCGTCATCAATCAGTCTGCTAAAAAGGTGCAAAACCTTGGGGGAAAAAATAATCAATGTTCTACAAGTGAATTGAGTGATTCATTCACAAGTTGAGGGCGGTGAGTACTTACGGATAAGGTGTGCGAAGAGGTGGTCAGATATAAAGCGGGAGGCCTCGGCGCCGCCGTGGCCGTCGTAGACGCCGACGAAGGTCGCGGCAGCGCCTGTCTCCACCTGGCTATGATCCTCCAACGTCTCGTTGGCCTGCGCGACGGCGAACGAGAACTCACCCGCCGCGTGGCGCCCAATGTCCCGCGACCAGAGCAGGTCGTCGGCGACGCCGCCGCGGCCATTGTCGCTGCCGTCCTCATCCTTCCTCGTACGCGCGTGCCTCCGGACCGGGGCCAAGCACGCGGCAATCTTCGTCAGCCACGACCACATCCCTCATTTCCCACCTGCCACGCCGCTCCCGGAACCCAAGAACCGCACCGAATGGGGAATTCGCCCCTCTCCCTAGCGTGCCTCGGAGACCAGAATACCCAAGAACCAGCAAAATTCACCTGCGGCAAGACGAAAATCAGAGGTCGAAGTGCGATTCCCCGTCCCCGCTTATACAAATTGAACGCCACATCCGACGAGGAACACCGCAGATTATTCCTCCTCGCCGAGCACGAGAATCGCAGGAGAAAAAGCTTACCGCGAGACGACCCGCGTGTTCGTGCAATGATCGGAATTCGCCTTATGGAACCAGAGAAACCATCGGCGCAAGGAGATTTGACTCTGGAGTGCGGATCGCCAGTGGGGTGGGGGCGAAGACCGATCAGTTCTTCGGTCTGGAAGAGGTGGACAGGCGGCGGCTCAGCGTGAGTTTTGCAGGGGACCGGGATTAGCAGAGGAGCGATTTATAGAGCCGTTTTGCCGGAACGCCCCTGAGGTTGAGGTTATTTACGAGCGTGGCATCCTGGAGAAAAGCGCAAAAAAGTGTGGGAAAAGAAAGGCAAAAGCGCCCACCTGTGACCGCGACTGGAATCGTTTCACGCCAACACTTTTACCAGTTAGCCTGGCACCATCAAAACTTCAAATCCGCAGTGCCTTCCAAATAACGAAGGAGCTTACCGCTTAGGGCAGGGCAATGTTTTTTCAGACTACTAGTTCGCAGGGAAGCAAACTATCCAGGCAAGAAAATACAGTTTAGTGTGGCAACAAAAAGTTGTTTTCCCGACAGAAAAAAAAACAACTTTAAGGCAAAGATGACCTACAACCTCCGAACCGTCAATGTATTTCAGGATCGAGATGGGCGCTTCTTTTTCTCAGTCATTTTGCCCCAGCGCTGCAAGAAAATGCATACTAATCCATAAAGCGTGCACAAAAACTTTCGCTGTCATTCAACAACAGAAGCACTCCTCACGACGCTGAGATCGTACAGAGAGACGGTGCCGCAAGCAAAAGGCTCCTCGCCGTCGCCGATCCTCCGAGCTCCCTCCAGATCAGGCCATGATGTGAAAAAGCGAGAAAAAAGCGCAGGAAAAGGCGCCCACGGAATGAGGTCAGAGCAGCAAGAAAGAACCCCGCGCGAGAGGGGAACTGGACCGGACGTCCGCGTCACCCAACACCCAGTAGCCAGTGACCCAACCCCAACCGTAGCAAAAAGTCAAAGCCAGCCACGGCCGGAACGAACGAACGGCCCTGAGCGAACCACAGCACGCAGCAAAAACTTCGAGAGCAAGTCACGCCACAGGCCGTGCGTCCGCGTCACCGCTCCATGCCATGCAGAGGAGCAGCTCGGTCCGGGTCCAACGCAAGGAGGAGAGATAAGCAGGGCTAGCGATAGATAGCCGTCGCCGGAGGCGTACGTACAATTATGTAAAGCGCGCGCGGCCCACGGGCGAAAGGGAAAGAAAAGCGCAGCCGCAGCGATCCAAGCCCGAACGGCCTCGGCCGGCCGTCCCCCCCGCGCCACCGGCAACCACGGGCACTGGCTCGACGCGATGGCGGGGCGCTGCTGCTTTGATCGTGGTCGCGCATTGTAGCTTGTAGGAGTGGGTAGTGGTCCAGCCAGGGAGGAGGGCCTTCAATGAACGCGCGTGCGGCGTGCGCGTGGCTTGTTTTCTCTGACTCTGAGGTCTTGCACGTCTGGTTTCTCTATCGTAGTATAGCACACGATTTCTGAGAAAAGAATTTCACATGCATAGAGTACTAAACGAAGTTTATTTGCAAAAATTTTTCAGGAATGGGTGTAACTTTTCACGACGAATCTAATGACAACAATTAATCGATGATTAGCTACAGTACCATCCTCTAATCGTGTGATCAAAGACCTCATTAGATTCGTCTCGCAAAGCAGCTCAGGGTTGTGGAATTAGTTTTGTAAATTAACTTTATTTAGCAATTCTAATTATTAGTCAAAATTTTTGTACTACTTGTGCTACAAGCATACAAACAGGGCCTCTGTCGGGCATGCACACGCCCGGCGGCCCGGAGGGTAGGCAGTAGGCTGGCGATCTCCGGCTCCGGCGATCGAAAGGCGCTGCCGCTGATGTGATAAGGTCGGGCAGGGGAAGGTGGGTACAGATCCATGGGCCCCGCCCCGCCGGTGATCAAGGTCAATGGTCGCTGTGCCTCGAGAGCGGGCGAGCGGTCAGCGGTGGCCGTAGGGATGTAGCGGGCGGGCGCAATGATGTGAGCGGCAGCGGTGGACGTGCACGCGTGGGTCTCGAGGCGGGACGTGACCTGTGATCCGAGTCAGAAGGCACAAGCGCCATTTCAGCTTGACAGCGTGGACCCTACTTCCTTCGTCCTAAAAGGAACATCAAACAATTTTAAAATAAATTAATTTTATTAAAAATACTAAAATGTATATCTCCAACTAGATTTATTATAAAAAGGAAAAAGTCTATATTTTTTTGGATGGAGTGAGTAGGAGCAGCAGCATTTCTATTTCTTGATTTGTCCAGTCCAGTGGTGTGGTCAGCCCATTAGAGGAACTCCAACAGATTGGTCTTCCCTTTTTTCCTCACTTTTTCTCAATATAGAGGATTGATGTTGAAAAACCCTACTCCAGCAGATTAAGACCCTATTTAGTTCCCACCCCATGAACCCGTAAACGCAAAAAAAACATCACATCGAATGTTTCGACACATGTATGGAGTACTAAATGAAGTCTATTTACAAAACTTTTTACATAGATGGGCTGTAAATCGTGAGACGAATCTAATGAGCCTACTTATTCCATAATTTGCAACAGTGATGCTACAATAACCATTTGCTAATTATTAATTAATTATGGATTAATTAGCATTATTATATTCGTCTCGCGATTTATAATTCATCTGTGCAAAAAGTTTTGTAAATAGACTTCATTTAGTACTTCAAATTAGTAAGATTCCAACGCAAAAAAATTTTGCGCCGAAACTAAACACGGCTTAATTTTCCATCTCCCTTTCCCCTTTATTTTTTCTCCAATCCTCAATAGAAAGGGGAGACATCATATCTCCCTTTCCATATATAAAGGGGGAAAAATCAATCTGCTGAAGCACTTCTTCCATATATGTTGAAAATGAGAAAATGGATTTCCTTATATGATGAGAAGAAAAATGGGAAGATCAATCTGTTGGAGTTGCTCTCGGAGTGCAGTGTCTTGCTTCTTCCCTTTCCGAAGATCACCATCCCTCACTGCTCAAAGGCGATCGCCGATAATTGACCGACGCGCGAACCGTCTGTGAGCTTTGACCCCGGCGGGTCTCCTTTTCAGCTGCATCGCTTGCAGCGGCGAGGCGTGGGTTCGATCTTGGATGGTTTTCTGGTTCCGCGTCTCTTTCCTCTACCTACACGCCCAGCAAAACCAGCGCTGCGTCATCGTGGCTGGTCCTTCTCGTGAGCAAATTAATAATCCGCGACACGGCTTATCCCATAGTGTACTACTAGAGTTCTAGTACTAGCTAGCTCGTCAAGGTGGTGGGTGGAGCTTGAACTCCGGTCAACTTTTCATCTCTGAAAACAGATCAATTCGATTTTCTTTTAAAAAAATAGATAAATTCGATTTCGGAAATCGACAAACCGATATGGAAATGTTGAGTGGATGGCCCAATTTTGTTTAAAGCATGGGCCAGTAGCCAGTTAACCGATATTAAATAATGTCGATGCAACATAAGGAACAGATGGTGGCCCGTGGGCCTCTCGCACTTTGTTCATAGTTTTCTTCATATAATTGGCCGATCGTACAGCCCAACGTTTGGCTCCAAAACGCTCGAGCCCTTGTCACTATCAGGCGAATGTGTAAATCAACTACCTCCGCTCCAAATCTCTTCTCTAAAACACGATTCCGGTATCATTCCCCGTCCTCTCGTCCACGTCACCCGAAAAAAAAAACGTCCGTCCGATCGGGCCATCGAACGGCCACCAAGCGCCGCCGCGCCTCCAGCCAGCCACCATGCGCCGGCCGCCGCCGCCCCACGCGCCGCCCGGCCACCGCGCGGCGCGAGGCCTGGTCCTCGCGTAGGAGTCCCACCGCCATCTGCTGCTCGCCGCCGCACCCTCCGCCGCCTACTGCTCGCCGCCGCGCCACTCTGTCCTCGGCTCCGCCGCTTGGAGGGCGCAGGGGAGTAGGGAGCACCCCACGCAACGCCCGCGCAACGCCGCCCGCGCCGGCCTTCGCACCCAGGACAGCGCTCCGCCGCCGCCATGGCCACCCGCGCGGGGATCCGAGGGAGCAGGGGACGGCTTAGCTGCCCATGGTCGCCGGGAGGAGGAGGTGTGTGCGGAGCCCCCGCTCTGCCGCTAGACCAGCTCCTCCTCCGTCTCCGAGGGGCGCCACCACCCTGGGTCCGCCGCAGCCGCGCGAGGCCGCCACGGGACGCCGCCGGGGAGGGAGGCCGCCGCTGGATCCGCCATGGGAGAAGGAGAGCGAGAGAGAGAGAGAGCCGCGCACGGCCGGAGCTGCGGCGGCACGGCCGGCAGGAGCTGCGGCAGTGCGGGCGGCGGAGGTGGCGAGGAGGTTGCCTACGGAGGGAGGAAGGCCGAGAGAGAGACAGTGCGAGAGTGGGAGGGCGCCGGGGGTAAAGAAAAAAAGCCAGTGTGGACCCCATGATAGCTCCTTCCCGTAGACAAACATGTGGACAAACAAAGGACACGTAAACTCCGAACCTTCCCGTGACATCAATCCTCGAGGCTCCTTTGATATGCACACATGCCCATGTTTCGCAATATTGCTACCAGCTACTTAAAGTATCGACAGTTGTTTACGAAAACAAACAAAACAATAGCTACATACCAACAGATTAAAAGATTTCTACAATGCATAAATTTCTATAAGCTTATACTGTTAGACAACATAGACATGATATTAACCTAACATAATTTATCAACACTGAACTGAAAAAGTATTTTAAAAAAATTACCCATAGTAACGTATGTGTCGGTACCTCTAGACTAGGGTACCCCCTCTTACTGCACAGAAAAGCAGGACTCGCGTAGTTATCCGTAACTACGCCCTAAAGAGCTGAGCAGCCGGACCCCTGGGTCCGCCTCCACCGGACAACGGTCCCGGACCCGCTTCCGCTCGGGGACGGGTCCGGTGTCACCACGTGTCCCGGAGAAGAAATTGTTCAGCCAAATCAGCCGGGGGGCCCCGGACCCCCACGGGGTCCCGGACCCCCCAGATAGTATCCGGAACCCTCAGCAGGGAGGGAACAGACACCCCACCTGGGGGGGTCCGGAGCCGCCACGTGTCCACAGGCACAGGCGCGAGCGCGACCGCGAGGCTTCCTCGGGAAGACTCGCCCACCTATCGCATTCAATGCGGAAGGCGTTAAGAGCGCTCTGCCACAGCAGAGCCCGAGGTGACTTTTGCCAGTCTGTACTGTTGATCGCGCGTTACCAAGGCACATAGTGCAGCCGCTGGCGCCGCCCACGCCACGCGCGTCAGTCTGCTACGCCAGTTAGACACGACAGCTCGACGACGGAGTATTATAGCACCTACGCGGTAGACCCAACAGTCTACGCCGCAACTTACACCGCCTCAACGGGCACCTCGCCGATGGGACAGATGAAGACCCCCCTCGGTCAGAGAATCTAAAGGACGATGAAGCATATCCGGCAAGAGATTCACAAAGCACTGTTAATGTCTTTTTCGTGGTATAATATACATTCTCGTTGGGCCCACCTGTCGGGGTCCAACACCTGTGTACGCGCCTCCCTTGCGCTATAAAAGGGAGACGCCCGTTAGAGAAGAACTCAGGTCCAAATAGAGGACTGGGAGGCAGAGGATAGACTCATCCACAGACATAAGCTCAGGCAATACATCACACAGTGGACGTATGATATTACGCTCCGGCGGCCCGAACCACTCTAAATCCTTGTGTGCTTCCGTGTTCTTACGCCTCTAGATCGAGCATTCCTTGACTGCCCCCAAGAAAATCCTACACTTAGGATTAGGCGGGTGCATTCCGCCACCCGGCTGTGGTTTTCCACACCACGACATTTGGCGCGCCAGGTAGGGGGTGCTTGGCTTTAGCTTGATCATCGGCTCGGCATCACCATGTTTCAGGTGGCGAGCGCCCGGGGGCCAGAACTCGCGCGGCAAGCGCCCGCGTCAGTAGGATGGCGACAGCGGGTCATGCTCTCCCAGCTCGTCATCAAGCAGGTCTGGGGGGAGCACAGCTTCAACAAATCCCAGCTCGCAGCATACCTCACTCATGTGAGGAAGCCCGCTCCGGCGGAAAGCCGACTCCGGTCGCACCAAGCCCGCTCCGGCGGAAAACCGACTTCGGTCGCACCAAGCCCGCTCCGGTGGAATGCCCACTCCGGTCGCACTAAGCCGACTCTAGTGGCTCTCTCCGACATTAAGCCAACTCCGGTCGCACCCCCGACTCAATATCTCTGTAAGTCCTACCCTTAGAGGCCCAGCAGGGAATAAAACCTTTTCCTTTGTAACTAGGTAGTACTTCCGTGTGGTCCAGTCCGGTGAGCCTCCCCCGTGGAGGGGTCCGGACCTCTGCGAACTAGGTTCAGGGAAGCGTACTCACCCTCTGGGGAGGTCCGGAGCCGTGTAGCCGCTTAGCTTGGTTTCGTACCCTAAGCCTGCATGCTCTACTTCCGTAGGGCGAGTACCGTAGTACCTAAGAATAGGGGCCCGGAGGTCCGGACAGCTCCGGCCTCATAAACCCGTGTTCTGGCTTACATCGCACATCTCATGTACATCTAGTTATAAGGGAAAAATTTATTCTCAGTTCGCCTCTAAGGATGTTACATTCCAATTTCAATCTACGCATTCTGTTTGCGCTAACCCCCACGTGGCTTCTTACTCTTGTGCGGTGATTGTGGTCCGAATTGAGTTGGCTAGCTAGTGACTTAGCTCGAGACCCCTCATGGAAGAGAGGGGTTCGGACCCCTGGGAACCTACAGGTTCAGGGAAGCGCACTCATTCTCCGGGGAGGTCTGGAGCCGTGTAGCCGCTTAGCCTGGTTCCGTACCCTAAGCCTGCACGCACCACCTCCTGTGAATGAGTACCGTAGTACCTAGGACTGGGAACCTGGAGGTCTGGACTTTCTCTTAACCTAAAGGCCGACCCCTTGAACTCCGTTCACTGAGTCTAGCTGTCTATCTCAAAGGATCACAACCAACAGGATTTGGGACCCGTGGGCACGCTACTAAGCATCTACCTTGAGTCATGTGCACGTCCAAACGTGATGATGCAGCAGGTGACCCAAAGGATGGACGACGCAGGAGAAGACCCTTGCGGCGCGCACCGCTGGGTGCCAGAAGCAGCCAAGTTGCTCACAGTAGTGGCCCCCACCTGCGGGTTCGTTGCCTTTCCCGAGGCGGGCCCGGGGGCCTCTGTCGGTACCCTGCAACTGGGGTACCCACTCCTACTGTGCCAAGACTCGCGTAGTTATCCGTAACTACGCCCTAAGTAGCTGAGCAGCCGGACCCCTAGGGTCTGGCTCCATCTCACCGGACCAACGGTCCCGGACCCGCTTCCCGCTCGGGGATGGGTCCGGTGTCACCACATGTCCCAGAGGTGGAAATGCTCGGCACCTGTGGCCGCGGATCCGGACCCCGCAGGTGGGTCCGGGACCTCCACGTGCCTATCCGGACCCCCGTGAGCTCTCGGCTCAGCTAGCTGCTCAGGAGGGGTCCGGAGCCGCCACGTGTCACGCAGACGCGGGCGCGGGCGCAAGCCTTCCACTGGAAGCTCCCTCACTAATTAATGGGCGCCGGCTTGCCATCTGCCGCTACTATAAACTAATTAATGTACTATATTTTTTGCACAGCTACATATATGTAACAACATATAATTTATATGTTACTTTATACGTCGCTTGCAAATACACGCTATCATTTGCACTCAACCTAATATAATCACATAAAAATTATACACGTGCAAACTCCAGCGTCGGTGGTACGGGCTCGTCGCAAGCAAACTCCTTAAACAACGGATTCATCTTACGTACATTACTTAAAAAAAAATTCTACCTACATACAACAATTACTCTATCCAAAAACCAAAGCTAGCCGCCGGAGCTCCGGCCGCCTGGTCCCAGCTCGCTGGCGCCGGATCCTACCGGCGCAGGGGAGAGAGAGGGGGGAGCGAGTAAAAAAAAACAGATCTGATATCCTGTAGTGGGTACAGCGTGACCTCGATGGCCAAAAGAGTGATTACCCTTATATGTTAATGCCATACAGTTTTTTCACTACACAAGTTATTTAACATGCTAACAGTAATTACAACAACAACCCGCGCCAAAAAAATGAGATAACAAATTGACCAATTAGTTTCACATACATTGCAATTATAAAAAAATATTCTACCAATCTAATTGCATTTTTTTCCATATATCAAACAAAATTTCATATAATACAAATAAAAGATAAAAATCAGGCCAGGCACAGCAAGGCTGCGCGGGCTTTCTAGTTAGTACTAGTTTAGTGCTGCTACTACTAGTAAAGCGCTAAAGCAGCAGGAGAAGCAATGATGGCCGATAAGCTTTGTGGGTTGAAACGGATCCCATCCTCATCCGGTGACGATCAGCTCCCCCACGACCACGATTGCATCCATAGCGTGTGAGCCGTCGAGAGTCATGCACCACCACCACCGGCCCAGCCAGTCGCCTCTTTCCCAGCGCCCATCATTTCCACTCCACTCCACTCCACTTTGGCACTCGCCCCTCCAGGCCCCAGCGCCAGCGGGCAGGCGTCGTACTACCTCCGTCTCAAAATATAAACATGTGTTAACTTTTGCTGATCATATTTGGCCATTTGTTTTATTCAAAAAATTTATAAAAATATTATTTATTTTGTTATAACATGTTTTATCATCGTATATATTTGAAGTATATCTTAATTATTTTTATTTTTTCTCAAATTTTTTAAATAAAATGAATAGTTAAATATGATCAGCAGAAGTCAAAACTACTTATATTTTGGGACGGAGGTAGTACTGGCTGTGGCTGCAGTTGGCCTCCTCGAGCGGACCAAGCCGAAACTGCCGATCGGGGGCCATGCTCATGTGGCGCCCGCATGTCAGCCGCACACAGGATGCCAGCGAGCGCGCCCTGATCCCGCGCCGCCGCACGTTGCCCCGTAGCAGCAGCTTGCGGTGCGCACGGTTGGCCTTGTGGAGTTGTGGTCCTCGCCTCCGACGAGTCCGTCCGATCTTACTGGTCTGTTCAACAACACTTGGACTAAAAAAGCCTCCAAAGTCGCTGCTGCTGGTGCCTAGTAGATCTTCTTCTAGCGGTTACTGAAAAAGACAAGTGCTAAACTAAAAAATAGAGAGGTTTTGCAAAAATTGCAATGCTCCACACGACAAGGTAGCTGCCTAGTTGCCCAATGCCCACGTGATGATCCACACGACAAGGTAGAATTCTTGTATAAACCTTTTGTTTGTTTATGGAAATAACGTCACTCAACGAAGGAGCCAAATGAGGGAAACCTTAGCGCAAAAGAAATCAAAAGAAGCCGGAAAACGTTTTCAGTGGCAGCAACGCTCGAAAGAAAAAGAGAGCCGACCAAAACCTTTCCGGCACGACTGGACGATGTATTCTGATTTGTTTCAGCAGCGGCAGCTGCGCTGACAGTGGCGAATAGTATATCCTGTCCCGATCCAACAGGAGCAGCGCCGGCCAGAGGAGACGCCGCGCGACCGCCGCAAAGCTGCCTTCGCTTCGCTTTCCTCGCGGCGTGACCGCGAAGTCGCCGTGGCCGTGATCCCTCCCTCCCTCTCCACTCCATCCAGGGCTCATCAAGCGCGCAAGCCCCCGCCGCGCTCTCTTATCCCCTCCCCCGCGCCGGCATCCGCCGCCGATTCGCACCCGGGGCGAGCGCGCCCCTTCCCGCACATCCGATTCCGCCTCCGTTCGCCCGCCGCCTGCCCGCGCGTCCCGTTCCAGCGCCGCGCCGCGGCTTCCCCGCCTGGGCACCGGAGAGGCCGTGAGGTACATGCGCGAGGGGTCGCCGCGCCCGCGCCCGGGGTGTGATGGGCAACACGTGCGGCGTCACGCTGAGATCCAAGTACTTCGCCAGCTTCCGCGGCGGCGCGTCGCAGCGGCACGACGCGGCGGGGTACGCCCCCGTCGCCACCTCCGCCGCGGCGGCCGGTGACCCCGCGCCGCACGGGAACGGGAAGCGGGCCGCGCGCCCGACCGAGGCGGGGGCGGGGGCGGCGGCGGACGGGTCCGCGCCGCCCCCCGCACCCGGCATGCGGCGCGGGGTGCCGGCCCCCGCGGAGCTCACGGCCAACGTGCTCGGCCACCCGACCCCGAGCCTCCGCGACCACTACGCGCTGGGACGCAAGCTCGGCCAGGGCCAGTTCGGCACCACCTACCTCTGCACGGACCTCGCCACGGGCGTGGACTACGCCTGCAAGTCCATCGCCAAGCGGAAGCTCATCACCAAGGAGGACGTCAAGGACGTGCGCCGCGAGATCCAGATTATGCACCACCTCGCGGGACACCGGAACGTCGTCGCCATCAAGGGCGCGTACGAGGACCAGCAGTACGTCCACATCGTCATGGAGCTCTGCGCGGGAGGGGAGCTCTTCGACCGCATCATACAGCGAGGGCACTACAGCGAGCGCAAGGCGGCGGAGCTTACGCGCATCATCGTTGGTGTCGTCGAGGCGTGTCACTCGCTCGGGGTCATGCACAGGGATCTCAAGCCCGAGAACTTCTTGCTCGCCAACAAGGATGACGACATGTCCCTCAAGGCTATCGACTTCGGCCTCTCGGTTTTCTTCAAGCCTGGTGAGTCACTGTGGGTTGTTGTGTCCCTTGCGCTTGTTTTGTCATGACGCTAATTGGTGAAATATTGATATGGTCTGCATTGACTTAGTGCTAGACATGTGTGATATATGCTTTAGTTTAGTACTGCAAACTGGATCGTGGAAAAAGGAGATTCTATTTGGGAATAACACTACTGTTAAGGGAATGATGCGCTTACTGTTTCAGGAGAATCATGACTATTTTGTTATTGAGATTACTGACACACAAAAATATTAAAGATAGCATTGAAAGGGGGAAGCATTACTGGAAAAAACCTTATTCAAGATAACGTTACTGAACTGAATGGCAAAATGTTATGGCAATTATTTTATATCTGAGGGTAAGTTTTGATGGCATTCAAATGGCCTTGTCATTTGTTTCCTTGAGACGTCATTCTAGTATGTAAAGACAGCCAATACGAAATGCATACATTTGATTAGGATGTTGATGTTCTCATTTCAATGGTGCACTCCTTTAACCATATTTCCCTTCATTTTTTTGTTTATTTTTAGGTCAAATTTTTACCGATGTTGTGGGGAGCCCTTACTACGTAGCTCCAGAAGTGCTGCGCAAACGGTATGGACCAGAGGCTGATGTGTGGACAGCTGGAGTAATTCTTTACATACTTCTAAGTGGCGTACCACCATTTTGGGCAGGTACTGGTTCAGCTTTATTTTCTTAATATCCTAAGTTAAACGTTTATTGTTGATTTGTAGTCTGTCGAAGGACCCCCACAATGCTTTTGACCCAGATATTGGCATTCTATTGACTCTCGATGCCAACCCATAGTCATTTTCTAATGGAGAGATCATTTTCTCTTCTGGACTGATTTTCTAAATGTACTTGTTGCAGAGACACAGCAAGGAATATTTGATGCTGTTTTAAAAGGTGTAATTGATTTTGATTCGGATCCCTGGCCTGTAATATCTGAGAGCGCAAAGGATCTTATAAGAAGAATGTTGAATCCTCGCCCAGCAGAGCGCTTGACAGCACATGAAGTTCTATGTTAGTTTCACCTGTACAGAGCTTCTTTCTTCCCTTTTCTCTACAAATTTTGTTGGTTTGTTGAACAAAGTGTTCTGCTGTACATTTATTTAATGCCTAACATTGGTATCTGAATTACATGTGCAACTGTTTGGATATCAAATCCCAATTTTCTTGTGCTCAGCTCATCCGTGGATTTGTGACCGTGGAGTTGCTCCTGATCGGCCTCTTGATCCTGCTGTCCTCTCCCGCATTAAACAGTTCTCGGCAATGAATAAGTTGAAGAAGATGGCTTTGCAGGTGAGTTCATTTTTTTTGTTGGATTATACAGTCTCATTGATTATAGTATGTAACAATGCTTGATGCTGAATAATAGTGAAGTTCCTGTTATTTGTGTTGTGAAGTCCAGTGTTTCTAATGGATTAGATGTACATTTCATTACTTTGATTGAGATTACGTAAGGCTATCTATTATGCTGGTGGATCAAGAGTACTAATATTTCTGGTAATGGCCCAAGTTATTAGTATTCTTGATATATGTTCAGTTATATTATATGGTGGTGGTAGCGGCCCAAGTTATTAGTATTCTTGATATATATGTTCAGTTATATTATATAGTGGCATCGTTCTCATGTTCCTGCATTCTATTGGAGCACCTGTGCTGAGTTTTCTGCTAATAAAGGATTTGTATTTGTTCTACTAGGTAATTGCTGAGAGCCTTTCGGAGGAGGAAATTGCAGGGCTGAAGGAAATGTTCATGGCAATGGACACAGATAACAGTGGTGCAATTACATATGATGAACTGAAAGAAGGATTAAGAAAATATGGTTCCACACTAAAGGATACTGAAATTCGCGATCTCATGGAGGCGGTAAGTGATCAATTCTCTCTAGTACTTATTTTTGGATTTCCGAGCTGCTATGAGAGGCTTTAGTTTGTTAAAAGAAAAGGACCTTCCATAAAGCTTCAGCCAGTTGTTTTTTCTTGCACGTCTACAATGAGAATGTGTAGCACAGTGGTAGGGTTGCAGTTGGGTGACTCCCAGTTCTTGCAAAAAAAAGGTCACGCTGTGCTATTTTCTGTAGCCGGGGTTCGTGACCTTTTCTCAACCAGTCAACCCTGTGGAAGAGAAAATTCTGCTACCTTTCAGTCAATACCTTGTGGGAGGTCTTAACCCCAGAGGTCGAGTTTTTTTTTCTTGCACGTGTACAATGAGGCATTAATATTTTCATTGGCGTGTTTATGACCAGTATTCTTCGATGTGTGATTTTATTCACTTGAGTGAAATATAGCCTGTAACTAGGATTAGGAAATCTGATATGCCATGATTGCTATGCTTTATTAGTGTTATAAGGTGCTCTCTATATTTGCCAGAGCTAGGAATGTTTTGGATAGATCTCTCTTGATAGAAAGCTAATGCATCTGACTGATCTCCAGAATTTTGATATTGCTTTTTTTTTTCTCTCATTTTGATGTTTAGGGTATTCCACACCTAAATATTTTTTTATCATCGATGTTTTTATAAAAAAATCTGACGAATATTTTCTTATACGTTATAGCCATTTTCGGTTTTGTGTGTCCCCTTAAGTCAGTACAGTCTCCATATTGAAGGTAGGAGTTATGATGTACGAATTTTAGCTTGGATACTTTTTTACAAATCTAAGTGGGAGTCACCACTTGGGTTTGATATTTAGAATCAGTCATAAACAGTGAAGTAACGTACTACTTGACAACTGCTTACATTTTTTTGTTTTATTTGAATCTTTCAGGCAGATATAGACAACAGTGGGACCATTGATTATATAGAATTCATTGCTGCTACATTGCACCTCAATAAACTGGAGCGCGAGGAACATCTGGTGGCAGCCTTTTCATATTTTGACAAAGATGGCAGTGGTTACATTACAGTGGATGAGCTTCAGCAAGCTTGCAAAGAGCATAACATGCCAGCTGCTTTTCTTGATGACGTCATTAAAGAAGCTGACCAGGATAATGTAAGTGTACTGGTCTTCGTACATTAACTTCACATTAGATTGAAATTATATTTTAGTTAAAAATGCATGAAGGATCCATTGAGTCCTATTTTATTATCTTTTTAAAGAAAAAAAATGTTGTGTCTGTAGCCATCCTTGGACAAGAATGCTCTCTGATTGATATATCGAACTGATATGTGCCTGAGCTGCATTGTGTAAATTCTTTCAGGAAAAAATATCATCTGAACGCTTGTTGATTGATATAAACGTGATCTGAAGATGTGTTTGTTTACTGTTGCAGAACTATAAATTCCCATGCCGCCAAAGGACCTCTAGCTGACTTGGTTAGGGGAACCCAGCGGCACTCCTCAGGTCCTGAGTTCGACTCCCTGTGGGAGCGAATTTCAGGTTGAGGTTAAAAAAATCTCCTCGCCTGCCCCATGTCCAAAGCACGTGTATGGTCCGGCCTAACTCACAAGGCGACGGACCCCGTGTACGGGTGGGTGCAGGGGTTCGGGGGTTTTCTCGGCCTGTGTGAGAAGGTTTTCTTCTTAATACAATACAGTGGGGGAGGTCTTTCCCCCCACAGGTCGAGTTTTTTATAAATTCCCATGCCCATTGATATATCATATATGTGGTATTTCTTCAGTGTGTTGTTAAAGCAAAATGTTTACAGCTTCTGCTTGATGTGTATAACTTGTTACATCACCTTGTACAGTGATCTTTTTTTTTTCCTGAAAAGTTGGTGATCGTTTTGTGATACAGCATATGACAGTGACCTTGACACCCTTGTTCTGTTTTTGTTAATCAGGATGGCCGCATTGATTATGGGGAATTTGTTGCCATGATGACAAAGGGTAATATGGGAGTTGGGAGAAGAACAATGAGAAATAGCTTGAACATAAGCATGAGAGACGCTCCTGGTGACCTCTGAAGTCTGAAGAGAACATCCAAGAAGTGCGGCCGCACAGGCTGCAGCCTGCGGAGGGCTTCCTGCAGTGCGACACGGACTCTGCCTACAAATTTTTTATTGCTATTTGTTGTAGCAATTGTAGGTGTGTGTTTCAGGAATTCAGGGTACTGTTGGGTTACCCCTGTTATTACCTCGGTGAAATGTGTGAAAAATTACCACGCATTAGTTCGGTTGCAAATGTTCATATAAGCTGTTGCCCTTCCACTAATCACGAGTCGTCATCATCTGGACTCGGAGCAGGTCCGTAACATAACACCAAAAAATGTCTCTACCTGTAACCGTGGATATTCGAAGTTCTGATATGAATAGGAGGAATTTGCAAGCTGGTTTATGAACATGTAATTCCTAATTTGCTTCAATTGTTTTATCATGAGATGCAATGTGTCAAGGCTGACATGGTTATTCTGCAACTCGAAATATTCAGTGAATCAGCAATGCTCACAAGTGAATTGAGTGCTTCATTCACAAGTTTGTTGAAATCCATGGCAGGCTTCTTTTAAAAAAAAACAAAACACGGCAGGTGACAGTTACCTCATCTTCGACTATTTATTCAGCTGGTTGCCTATGGTCGACGATGCAGCATTCTGCTACCCCGGCGAGGAAGCATGGGAGAGGCCTACTGCGGCCATGCGTAGCCCAACCGACGAGGTCGCAGGAGAGTTAGGGAGGTTGAGGCTTGACCAGGGGCGAAGCCAGAACAAAATGCCACCAGGGTCAGCAGGTTTCTTGTTGAAATTTAACTAGTGTCTAACACTGTGAAAATCAGTTGGGTATAAAGGATATGTGGAAATTGCCGGGGTCGGCCGACCCCTACGCCACCACGTAGCTCCGCCCCTAGGCTTGACAGAGGCAAGGCCCAAGCCAGTATTTTGGAAGGGGCCTAACGCGGGAAGAGGCGGCGCTAACAGATGTAACTGGAGTTGTCGCGGGAGCGGTGCAGGCAGCCGCCGGCTGTAGCGAGCCGTGAGGGATGAGCGGCAGGGGCGATCGATCAGAGGCGCCGGCGTTAGGGTTGGGAGCTAGCTGATAGAAGGAGGTCAGCGTCGGCGTGAGCACCGGAATAGGCGAGACGATGGTGGGCGGGAGACGGGCGGCGACAGTCCGAGCTTTTTGCCGATTTAACAATTCAAAACATTGCGCTTCTCAGATTTATTACCATCGCAAACAATCAGCGGAGCCGTACATAACTTTCACAATTTACCCCCAAATATATGCAAATAACCCCTTGATTCGGATCTCGATACTAAACGCGATACGAATACTCCCTATGTTTTTACATGCAAATACTAACTTCCTAATTCGGATCACAAATTATATCCAAATATATACAAATACCCCCTATGTTTTTACAAACAACCCCTTGGTAACTATAATGTCCAAGACGACGGGAAACGTAGCCCCATGCAGTGCATGCACTCGTTTAGCTCGCCATCGCCATCGCCATCGCAAGACGCCAAGACGCCACCCCTCGCGAGTGGATTTTTTTTTATTTTTAACCCTTTTTTATTAATATTTTAAATTTAACCCGTCTAGAGTTATATTTTCACTCCATAGCCCGTTTGGCCGCGCCACGCGCAACGGCGCGACAATTAACTTCTGTCGTGCCAGTGCATGTGGCGCGACAGTTGGGCCACGCTGGCGGCCCGAGCAAGCGCTGCGCCAGAGGGGCGCTGACGTGGCTTCCCTGTCGCGCCACATGTGGTGGCGCGACAAGAGCCTGCCGCGCCAGGTGGGATGACACGACAAGCCCATTTACCTAGGCCCGCGCCAGCCCCCTTCTCCCCCTCCCCGCCACTCTTTCCCTCAGACGCCGAAGCCAGCGCCGCCTTGTTGCTCGCCCCCCCATCCCCCTCAAATTTGGCGTTTGGGGGGGGGGGGGGTTTGAAAAGTGGGGGGGGGAAATGCTCAGGCCCCTCCCCCGAAGGTATTGCCCTCCTTCTCCCTTCGATTTACCGTGTACATTGGTAGATATTAGTTGTTGTTGTTGATTAGGGTTTGCTTATTGATTTGAAGATAGTTGTTGTAGATGGTAGTATTCTCTTGATTGGATGTTTTGCTTATACTCAGATGAATCTCTGTTCCCAAATTTAACGAGAGGAGTGACTTGCATGTTCCAAATACTACATTTGTTAGGGTTAGATAGTGGCAATGAGATATTAGTTTGAGTAATGGATAATAGGCTACATACAAGTACTTTTGTAGATGATTTAATTCCATGAGTATGATAGAGAACGTTTTGGTTTTTTGTATTTTGTAGATGGACCGTTTAGTTCGAATTTTTCATGGTGGTTCGGTTAATGAACATAGAGAGTTTGAGAATATGCTTGAGGACGTGCAAGTGTTTGATAGGCCTCCATCCTTCAAAGATTTGGTAGATGTGGTTTCAAAACACAGTTGGGGGCAAGGTGCAATTTCATTTAGGGGTAGATTTGACTGCGGTAAAGCTATGCCACATTATGTTTTGATGAAGTTAGAACCGGAAACGTATTGGAGGCAGTATAAGGATATTGTTGACCGTGCAAACGTGGTTTGCTTGGAGGTGGTTGTTGAAATAACCCGTACAACAACATTAGAAGAACCAGTTGGGAGAGTAGAAGAAATTCCTGAAATTCCATTTCGTATTGAGAATATGATTCAAGAGTCAACCTTTGTAGAAGATGTCCCAAATCCCACTTGTGCTTCGGATTACGATATGGCAGTGGCTTCCGATCATTTGGGGCCAGATACCTTCGAGGCACAAGAAGACACGGATGCTGCAGATGATGATGATATTTCTTTAGGTTCGGAGGATAGTGAATACGATAGTAGTGATCAAGAGGACGATGATGAAGACACCGGGGAAGAAGAACGGGAGGGTAATGTTGTTGAGGCCCAAGTAGAGCAGGAAAATAATGTCGGCGATGGAGCTAACACAATTGATGAGAAAAGAGGTGGAGATGATGAGTCTAGGGATGGGTCAATGGGTACGTGTTGTCGGTCAAAACCCACCGGCGAGCAGCGACAGGCAACACGAAGAGCCGGGAGGTCGCCGGGGCGCTGGCAGGCACTGCTTCCTCGGACAACGGCCCGCAATCCGGCACATGTCGAGGATTCCGGAGAATGTAAGGCGTGCCACCTGACCTATACCCGATCAGGAAGGTGCGAATGTGCTTGCAACGATTTGCCTGCATACACAAACACGTGGAAACATAAGTCTGAGCCGTGGTCGGCTCCCCGGGACGACTCTTGCATCGGCTTTTAAAGAGCCGATCGAGTCCCGGTGTCAGATTGGATCTGCATCTATCCGGATATTGGTGAATAAAGCAAATAACTGTAAAGCTGCTTCAATTAAATCTAGCTAATCTAATCCACGACGGTAAAAGCTTCACTGCTAGATCGGAACATCCTACACGTAACTAGGCCTAGCGAACATAACAGATAACTAAACCATAACAAAAAACAGAGGCCTAAGAACTAGCAAGAGCCGATTCCCGGAACAATCCCTATTAAGGCTAAAATAAAGCATCTATTACATCACCGGAACACCCAATCCGTTTGCAGGGCCTAACCTAGCAGATATTACGCCGATTCTTAAGTATAAGAACAAACCGTAACATATTAGATCTACCAGAAGGAAAAGAAAGCAGGGTGTTGTCTCCGTGCAATTAATTCTATGCAACAAGAATTAGCATAAGATTGAAACGTGACTTGCACAGAGATAACGTGATATTCGCAGATGATAAGCAACAAAAGCACAATAGATCTACTAAAAAGCCATGCTACGAACATCAGGATAACTAGCATTACTCGCCATCAAAAATGCTTCAGTACAAGTAATACCAAGGTAAAGGCAAGAGCAATGCTGCCCTGATCGCAAGCGATCAGGGCAGCATGACGCTTCCTTGGATGAAACCCTAGAATTAGGGGTGGCGGTGCGCCGAGAGTTGTTGTTGCAAAACGTGATGACGTTCTTCTTCTTACGAATAGCATAGGGTACATATTTATAGTCCGGAGACTTGGGAAACAATCTAAACTAATGTGTCCATATCGGACTCTATCTCTAACTCAATCTGAACTAAATCTAACAATACACGGCCCAGAGGGCCCAAATGCTCACGCAGGAGCCGATTCGTAAGCCTTCTTCAATCTCTTCATTAAGCCCAACTTACTCACGGCCCATTAATTAACCTTATTAATTTATGGCGATAACACATGCCCCCCTGGTTTTGGCAATGATAATTCCAAAACCACTCCGTCGCCTCATCTTCCCGTTAATGCTCATTAAAACCACTGCAACCACCAAGGAAGACGCAACGTCTCTGCAACTGGCTCCTCGTGGAATGTGAAACTGCCGATCCGTCTTCAATCTTTTACTATTTAATCTCACCCTGAATCGGCTCTCTTCACGGCAAACTCATCTTCCTCCAAAGCCAAGTAGCACAGAAAATCCCAATCCTCCAGCAACCAGTAGCCATGGCGATCTCCTCCTCCTCTGGCTCCAACTCCATTGATGACTCTTCCTCCTCTTCTTCTTCAACCCTCTCTGCCTCCTCCCTCGACTCCATCCCCGAGAGCCGAGAGCCGACACCGGAGTACAATCCGATAGCGGCGTACGAGGCGCTCGCTCCTCTGCATTGGGATGCAGAGGAGTTCGACTTCGGGGCCGTCTCCGAGGAGGACGAGCCCGAGACCGAGGGGGAAGACCTCCAGTTCCTGTTCCAGGAGGAACTGGAGAGCAACAGCGACGACAAGTTCTCCTAGGACGGAGTCGATTCCTCCTCAGAAGAGGAGATCGACTCCTCCTCCGGCGACGACCCGATGGGAGGGAATCCCTTCCGATTCCTCGGGTCCTCCGAGGAGAACAGCGAGGAAGAGAGCGGCGGCAGCGGCGGTCGGAGTAGCGACTTCGAGTCCGAGGGCAGCAGCAGCGCCTTCGACGACGACGATGATAGCAGCGACGGCGGAGATGCGCCGGCCTGAAGCCCCAAACGCCGTAGGTATTAGGTATCTACGAGCAGTAGACGTAGTACTGTAGGAGTAGGATCGTAAAGCCGAAGGATTATTCCTTTGTCAAATTGGCTTTCCTCTGTAAAAAAACATCTTTTAATGAAATTCATTGTCTTTCAATTCTATGTGTTTGGATTATTCCCCAAAAAGCCGATGGCAACGCATCTAGCTTCCATTAATATCTAAGAGCCGACGAAATTCAAACTGGAAGCAACCCGCATAAGAGTAGAACATCACTTCCACTTCGAACCCAACTCAAAATACACTTCCAAATCCGAGCGTAATTCGAAAATCCTACTCTACAAATTCGAGCAAGAACTCTCTAAGCATCTGGGATTCGAATCAGAGCCCACAGCAACCAAACCCTAAGTCAACAGATCTGAACCATGGCAGACTCTGTAGCTCAGACAACAAATTCTGCAATCGATAATGCGGCAATCTGCGGCCTGAAGGTAACATCCAGCCCAATCCTTTTAACTTTCTTCAGCTTATTAAGCCTCTGAACAAATTAAACTCTGAAACATGACACCATATGCGAATTTCTAAATCTCTGAACTTCAGGTGTCAGACATCCTTCTGCCGCATCCTTCCAATCCAAAATCTTTCTGTCTTGGCCCACGAGCTTACGAAAATCCCATAGATTTGATCTCTTGTGAAGCAAATAGGATCCCTTTCGTTAGTCAAAACATTGATTTGAACCTCTGGGCCGACTGCTTAAGAGCCTGGCCTAGCCCCCCCTGAGAGCTGGATTACATGATACAGCAGAGTAGCAAAAGCTTATATGCCCTTGTGGCAGGAATTGAACATAGCCGATGCACTTAGCTTATCATTATCTCCTCTTGACAAAGATGAAAATCTTCTGAAAACAATCGGCTATTTTTGGTCTGATGCCCTGAACTGTTTCTTCTTTGGCCACAGTCCCATGACCCCTACTCTGCTAGATGTCACCATGATCACTGGCCTAGACATTGGATCTCCCAATCCAGCTGCCCACAAAATGGCAGAAGTCCCCTTTAAACTTTCATCCAAGGCAAATTGCACAAACTGGGGCACTTACATGAACCAGCACATGAAAACAAAAGATCCAGTGACTGAAAAGGAACACACAACCTTCTTAAATCTTTGGTTAGAACATTTCATCTTCTGTGGTCATTTTTTAGCTCCAACTAAGAATTACCTTCCTTTAGCCTATCACCTGGCCCATGGCAACCGCACCGGCCTAGGCAAACTTTTTCTTGGAGAAACATACATATGTCTCCACTTGATGACAACCAATTTACTCAACCAAAGGAAACTCAGAACTGGAGGCCCTTGGTGGTTCATTCAGTTATGGGCACAATTTTACTTTCAGCATCAGATCCCGAACCTTCAAAGCCTAACCAAGAACTCCTTTCCTGACGAAAACGGCAAGCCAATTAGATGCACTAGCTATGGCCAAGCCTTATTCAGCCTTCCTGGCAACAAACTGAATCCAACAGATGCAGCAAACTGGTTCAGAGTTTTCTATAAAGGCTTAGAGAATCCCCTTTATTTCCCATTCACTGAATCTGAAGCTTTTGAGAACCCAACTGCCTTCAGACTAGATAGTTTTGCCGATGAAAACAGCACTCGGCATCTATACTCCCTGATGATTCGACCTGGTTTCCTCCCTGTTGGCATGAGTACTTCTAATAGAATTATCAAATCAGGCTATGAAACCTATCAACCAGTTATAGCAGCTCGGCAATTTGGCTTAGGACAAGTCCCTCCCCACTTCCATATTCACCACTTGGTGGAGAGTAGAGCCGATCTGCCTGATGGTCTCACCAGCTCAAGATGCTAAAGCATGTTTGACAACCACCACATTCTGATACCAGCTGATCTGTCCTTCACTTCCTCATCAATCGACTTCTGTACATGGTGGGGGACGTGGAAAACTCATGTTTTCAGAAAAGCTCTAGGTCCTCGACTGCAGCAAATTGATCCTGAATATGTAATCCCCGAGGAAGAGGTACTGAATCTTTGCACTTTATCCCTTCTGAGTCCTCTATCATTTTACTTGTCTAATCATTGCTCACCTCTCTTACAGCAACAAGATGGTCCAGTACTTGTGACCAGTAACGGGGAACCATTCCACTTTCTTCCAACTGCTCCTGATGTCCTCTTTTGCAAGGGATCAACATCAATGAAGAAAGTAATAATGGCTGTTCAGCCAGACTTACTCCAGTCGGCTTTTAAACGAAGACAAACTTCTGTAAGTGCTGCCCCCCGAGTGCCAACTAAGAAAAGGAAGATGATCACGAGGCGAGTCATCAAGAAATCAGCACAAGCTTCCTCGAGTCCATCAGAGTCTAACACCAACCAGGTAATCCATCTTACCAAAACCTCTCCCTTATTGCATACATATATACTCTGGTTGATTGTAATTTTATTTCCAGAACATAACTGAAGACAACCTTAACACTAGTAGCTCAGTACAACACAAAGCCATCATTCACGAAGCTGATACTGGAGCAACTGAAACTCCCAATGCTCTGACGGATGTGCATGATGAACAGGCTGACATAATCGAAGCCCTTGTTGTCACCTCCAATCCAACTGGATCGGCCACACTTGAACCGATCATCACTCCTTGTTTAGAACAGGTAACTCTACAAGCCGATTTAAATCAGCTGATCACTCCATTAATGTACTTTTCTCAAATAATCTTTATCATATCGGCAGGGCTTCAATATTTCAGACCTGCTCTCCTTTGATCCAGCATTAATGGGACTGAATGCACCGAATGCAGAGGTGCAGTCACCACAGCAGCCGATTACAGTTACAAATTAGCTTCAGAATATCAAGCGCCTACTCTCTGCTCCAATTACTGCTCTAGTTGGTGATTCCAGCGAAATAAAGAACATCTTCGAGCAAATAGAATCCCAACTCCCGGAGTCATTGCAAATCAAGCTCTGGCCAGCCAGCAATCTTCCATTCTTCCGGGTAGAAGTGAATAGAGCACAATAAAAAATAGAAGCACGCCGTTCTCAAACTTCTCTGAAAGTTGACATTGCCCAAAAGTGCAAGGCCCTCAACCAGAAGAAGGCAACTCTAGATATCAAAGCTGACGTGTCTGCCAACATGAACCGACTCGACCTCCTGAAGAAAGAATTGGCGGAACTCGAAGAAAAGGTTCGCACCACCAAGAAACTCATCCAGGCCGAGGAAGCTTCTATTGTAAACTCCAAGCAAGAAACCCAGGAAATAGCCGAGCAGATACAAGCAGAGTTTGCAGAGATAAGCACCTTGAGTCGGCAGATAGTAACAGGCGATGACAAGGATGACGAAGCAATCATAGCACGAGCAGATGCCGTCCGCACAGAAGCCATCCATGCCATTGAAGAATTCCTGAACAAATAGATAGGCTCAAGAAACATTTAGTATTGTCTATTAACCTAAAAACTTGTAACTGTTTAAAACATCTTAAGCCGATGGTCACACATCGGCTGTCTCGCTTCTCATATATTATCTCTTTTTTTTACTGGCCAACTCAACGTGTTGGCCTCTCATGATTTTTTTTAACAGGCCAACTCAACGTGTTGGCCCTCATAAGATGTTTTATTTTTATTTATGTTTTACTGGCCAACTCAACGTGTTGGCCTTTCATGATATATTATTTTTCTACTGGCCAACTCAACGTGTTGGCCTCTCTTGATACAGCCAGATGGATTTCATCGGCTTTTGTCATTCACCCTCCCACATGCTCGGGAAATATTTCTTGAGGTACTGGCCATTGACAGCCACAGGAAACTTGACACCATCCAATTCCTCAAGCATGTAGGCATTTCCAGGCAAAACCTGATCAACCTTGTACGGCCCGTGCCAAGTTGGAGACCACTTGCCATATTTTCTATCTTTGGTTCCCAATGGTAACACTGCCTCCCAGACTAGGTCTCCAACATGGAATTCTTTCAGCCTGACCTTTTTGTTGTATGCACGAGCAACTTTAGTCTTGTTTTCCTTAATTTTCTCAAGCGACCAAAGTCTTAGCTCTGTAAGATCCTCCACATTATCGTTCATCAAGGCTGCATACTGTTCAGCCGATAGATCATTCTGAAACTCAACTCGTCTCGATCCGGCCGTAATCTCCCATGGTAACACAGCGTCTTGGCCGTAGACCAAATGGTATGGTGACGTCTTGATGGGTCCGTGACACGAAATTTGATATGCCCACAAAGCTTCTGACAACACCTCATGCCAGCGCCTAGGATATTCATCAATCTTTCTCTTGATCAACTTGATAAGGCTCTGGTTGGATGCTTCAGCTTGTCCATTAGCCTGGGCATAATATGGGGATGATCTGATCAGCTTGAACCCCGTGTCATCAGCGAATTTCCTAAATTCTTCCGAAATAAAGACTGACCCTCTATCGGTCGTGATGGTCTGAGGGATCCCAAACCTACGAATGATGTGCTCTTTGACGAAACTGATCACATCTTTTGATGCCACCGACCTCATGGGTATCGCCTCTACCCATTTTGTGAAATAATCTGTAACAGCTAACACCCATTGGTGACCTTTACTAGACGGCAGGTTAATCTGGCCGATCATATCCATGGCCCAACCCCTGAATCTTGCCGTATCTCTGACACCGGCACTATCTGAATCTTGCCGTATCTCTGACATGCCTGACATCCCTTGTAATATTTGAAGCAATCTTCAAGCATGGTTGGTCAGTAATATCCTGATCGCCTAATCAACTATTTCATCTTATGAGCCGATTGATGAGTGCCGCAGGCTCCTTCATGAATCTCATGCAAAAGCCGATTCAACTCTGCAGGTCCCAGACATTTAAGCAGGAGCCCTTCCAAAGTCCTGTAGAACATGTCGTCCCCAATTAGAACATACTTCATGGCTTTAAGTCCTATCCTTCTGGGTGCCCCGCGAGCCGAATCCTTCAAATAATTGAAGATATTGGCTCTCTAGTCTCCGGGTTCTAGAAACTGAACTTCTACATCGACTCCATCGGCTGTTTCCTTGTATCCAGAAGCCATCTGTGCCAAATCATTGGCTTCATTGTTCAGAGTTCTGCGTATCCAGTGGAAATTAATGTACCTGAACTGTGACATCAACTAACGACATTGCATCCATATGGGGAAAAGTGCCTCGCTCTCACATTTATATTCTTCCGTGAGCTGAGAAATCACCAATTTCGAATCCCCAAATATTTCCACTGCCTCTGCACTAGCTTCCAAGACTAATTCCATCCCTCTGCGCACAGCTTCATATTCTACTAAATTATTGGTGCATGGAGCAGTCATTCTGATGGAAAAAGAATAAGTCACCCCTTGCGGTGATACCAACAGAATTCCCACGCCACATCCATCATCACATGCTGATCCGTCAAAAAACATGGCCCAGGCACATATAAATAGTGCAGCTATATCGGTGCTGACCCTGTCTGCCACGAGATCCGCCAGTGCCTGTCCTTTGACTGCCTTCGCAAGCTGATATCGGATATCAAACTCCGATAATGCAAACATCCACTTTCCGAGTCGGCCTTTCAGAACCGGAGCCGACAACATATACTTAATGACATCCGATTTGCATATGACAATCGTTTCCGCCGAGAGCAAAATATGACGAAGCTTTGTGCATGTAAAGAATAAACAGAGGCAAAGCTTCTCAATCTCAAGGTACCTGGTCTCGGCGTCTAACATGCGCCTGCTGAGGTAGAAAACCACCCTCTCCTGGCCATCGTGCTTCTGAACCAATACTGAAGCAATGGAAGTGTCACCCACGGACAGGTACACGTAGAAAGGCCTATCTTGCTGGGGTGGAACCAACACTGGAGGCTTCGATAGATATTCCTTGATTTCATCAAAAGCCTTCTGTTGTTCTGCCCCCCCAGTGAAACTCGGCATCGGACTTGATTTTCACCAGACCCATGAACGGCTCGATGCGCCCAAACAGATTGGAGATAAATCGTCTGACAAAGTTGATTTTGCCGATGAGCTTTTGTAACTCCTTCTTCGTAGTAGGCGGTCTCATCGTTCTTACGGCTTCTTGACTTTTCAAGCCGATCTCGATTCCCCTCTCGTGCATCAGGAATCCTAAGAACTAACCGGCTGATACACCAAAGGCACATTTCTTTGGGTTCATTTTGAGCCCAAACTTCCGAGTCCGCTCCAGGACCTGACGCAAATCTTCCAGGTGTCCCCTAGCTGATGTGGACTTGACCACGATATCATCAATGTAGATCTCTACCAACTTGCCAATGTGATCATGAAAAATGTAATTCATGGCACGTTGATATGTTGCACCGGCATTTTTCAATCCAAAGGTCATGACCAAGTACTCGAACAACCCAACCGCACCTGGTACTCTGAACGCGGTCTTGTGTACATCCTCTGGGGCCATAAAAATCTGATTGTAGCTGGCATTACCATCCATAAAATTCATCATCTTATGACCAGCTGCTGCATTGATCAATGTTTCTGCAACAGGCATCGGATACTCATCTTTTGGCGTTGCTCTGTTGAGGTCTCTGAAATCTACGCAGACTCGCCATCGGCCATCTTTCTTTTGTACAGGGACCACGCTGGAGATCCACTCCGCATACCGACATGGCCTGATGAATCCTGCATCAAGCATCTTTTGCACCTCTTTCTTAACCTCCTCTAGGACTTCGGCCTTCATCTGACGTGCTGGTTGCTGAAACGGCCGAAATCCCTTCTTAAGCGGGAGCCGATGCTCGACAATGTTTCTATCCAGGCCGGGCATCTCAGTATAATCCCATGCAAAACAGTCCTGGTACTCCTTCAACAGTGCTATCATTTGTTCACGCAAGATCGGGTCTAACTTTTTGCTGATAAATGTTAGTCGCGGCTTATCCCCGGGACTGATATCGACTTCCTCCAAATCGTCAGCAGACGTAAACCCGTACCCTAACTTGCCGCCGTCTGAAAGATCGACATCGACAGCAAACACAGGGAGATAACAAGAAAAAATTTCCGGCCAACCGCATGGGCTGGCCGTTCCCATATTCCCATTATTATTCAAATCTGAATGCTCAGCAAAGGCCATTGTTTGTACATAATGTAACAATTGTGACCCCAAGTATATATTACTCATTTTTTGGGGCCGGTCGCTGGGACCAGCCTCTTTAACCTTGCTGGATTCTGTAGCTTGCCAGGATGTGTCTACTCTGTGAGGCCAGTGGATAAGACCTGCCTCAGTCCGTTTTTTGTCGCTTCAATCCGATCACAGTCCTCCAGCGCGATCCCTGAGATTGGCTCGTGCCCTTCCGCATCCCAGGCATTCATGTCTGCAAGCGAAACCTCGCTAGAATCATCTGCACGGACCATCTCCACTTCATCGCCATCCCACTGGACCGAACACTGGTGCATCATGGAAGGGACACAACAATTAGTGTGAATCCAATCCCTCCCAAGCAGCACTGTGTACGTACTCTTGCTGTTGATGATGAAGAATGAGGTTGGGACGGTCTTGCGGCCAACTGTCAACTCTACATTGAGGACGCCCTGCGCCTCTGACGGTTGACCGTTGAAATCATTGAGCATAACGTTGGTCTTGATGAGATCAGCAGTAGATCGACCAATCGGCACAGCACTGAGTACGGCGTCAGATTGACTGCGGCACCAGTGTCGACCAACATTCTGTTCACAGGTTTGCCATCTATGAAGCCCTTGAGATACAATCCCTTCAGGTGCTTGTAGCTTTTCTCCTTGGGCTTTTCGAAGATGATCGGCTGTGGGCCGAGATCCAGCTGCGCGATGGCCAATTCTTCCGGTTGGGGTGCCCGAAACTCCGACGGGAGCACGAACACCATGTTCACATCAGCCGATGGCTTCTCATCGGCTCTTGGCTGCTTGGGGCGCCACTCCCTCCTTAGAGGATGCCTCTCCTCCCTTCGTGGTCGCCTGAATTGCTCCGCGAGATCCGGACGTGCTTTCCTCAGCACGTCGAAGTACTTTGCTTCCGCCTCTTCGAGATTGCGCAGACGTTGCACTCTGCGCTTCTGTGATCGGCTGAGCCCGTCAGGACACCATCATGGACGATGATACTTATCTTCTTCTTCTGGCTCGCGACGTGTTCTGGGTCCCAAGCGCTAGAACACCGATGTCTCGCCTTGCTGGCGTTCCCGAGGCCTGCACTCCAAGCAATCATCTATAGTAGGCAATCGGCTCATGCCGGAGTTCCAACAGTACCTGAAGAACGGGCAATGCCAGTGATCGCGTATAGCCTGGCGCCTCCCCAGCGTCCTCCTTGTGCGGTGCTCATACTCCTCCTCTTCCGACTCGTATCGGCGGCGCAACTTGTACTGGTACTGGTATTTTTCCAGAAGCCGATTGGAAGCTAGGAGCTGGTTGAGGATGTGACGCACTTGTTCTTCGGTGACATCTTGCTGCTCTGGCTTGTCTTCATCCTGGGGCCGTTTGCCAGAAGCAGCCTCTCTCCTCTGCTCGTCACGGCGGCGCATGGGTCCCGCCATGTTGATCTGAAATGCCAAATTCTGGCCCTCAGGTCCAAGATCCGACAACTCTACCACGTTAGCTTGTGGGAATGGTTGACTGTCCACTTTCATCGTGTGTTGGGCCAGAATTAATCGGCCTTGCTCGATAGCCGATTGGATCTGCCGACGTAGCTCCTTGCAGTCATTTGTGGCATGGGTGAACGAGTGGTGCCACTTGCAGTACAGCCTTCCCTGCAGCTCTTGTGCCGTCGGTAGCTTGTGACTCTCTGGGAGCTTCAACTTCTTTTCCTTGAGCAGTAGGTCGAATATCTGCTCTGCCTTGGCCACATCAAAGTCAAAGCCCTTCACAAGCCCCTTCTGTTTGACCCATTTGCACGGGACGGGGTTTGCCCCCCGGGTCCATTCTGCTACAACCACTTCTTGTTCCCCGCCAGAATCATCAGAATCATCTGCTTGGGCCATGTTTACATGACGCTTGAATTTTTCTTGGTACATGTCTGGATGATAGTGCTCAAACGCCGTGAGCTTCTGCACCATGTGGGCCAGCGAGGTGAATTCCAACTGAAAAGTCAGATCCTTGATCGGCTTAGCGAGCCCCAGGACGGCCAAATCAACTGCCTCCTTCTCTGTGATGCGCGATGAGTAGCATCGGTTCTTGACTTCTCTGAAGCGTTGTACATACTCTGAGACAGTTTCCCCTCGCTTCTGCCTAACTTGAGCGAGGTCGGCAATCCCAGCTTCAGCAGCCTCTGAATGATACTGGGTGTGAAACTGATCTTCCAGCTGCCACCAAGTCCGGATCGAATCTGGAGGCAGTGATGTGTACGATCCAAAAGCTAAACCCGTGAGAGACTGGGAGAAGAAATGGACCCTCAGAGGATCCGATACCGAGATCATCCCAAGCTGCGTCAAGTATCGGCTCACATGTTCAATGGAGCTGGCTCCTTCTGCTCCGCTGAATTTGGTGAACTCCGGAAGCCGATACTTGGGTGGCAACGGGATCAAATTGTAGTCACTTGGATACGGCTTGGAATAGCCGATCGCCTTTCTCTTGGGCAGGATGCCAAACTGGTCCCTCAGTATTGCACTGACCTGCTCCACACTCAGAACTCCTGGGGCCGAGGGTTCAGCACTCGGCCCGGTAGCGTACTTTGCCAGCCATGCCTGTTTCTCCGCGTCCGCTCCTGAGGCTCCAGTACCCACCAGCTGTCCCGCGCGCATTGCACTGATGTTGTCAGGTATGTACACGCACGTGTAGCCATGCGGGATCTGCTTAGGCGGCTCGTTCAGGAACTGGCCTTCTCCAGGGTCACCGCCGATCTTGTATACGACGTAGATCGGTGAGCTCTGCTGTCCTGCTGCCACGAGCGAGTACGATACTAGCGGCCTAGATTGCAATGCAGCTTCTCCCCTGTGGCTCCCCAGGACTAGTCCCGATGGGGAGCACTAGTTCTTGATCACCTCCTAGACAACGCGATGTGCCACGCGCTCAAGCTCGTTCACCAGGCTCTCTGAGTGCCGATGGAGCGTATGAGCCACCATATAGTTCATCTCCTGGCGTAGGGCCCTGGTTTGCTCCTCTGACGGCACGGACAGATCAACGTTGTCGAGAGCGCCCTGTGGTGAGAACCCCTTCCACCTGATGCCATGGTTGCGAGTCCTCTCAAAAGAACCGATGAGATCGGCTTCGAACTGAGCTTTGACCTCATTGTATTTTTGCTTGTGTTCTAAAGTCAGCTCTTCATACGTGACAGGTTTGGTGACCGGCGGAACAGGAGCTTGGTCTTGAGGTCCAGCCATCTCTGCAGCGGGCGTTGTTGTTGACGAAGGTCCCACTGGGCGTGCCAAAATGTGTTGTCGGTCAAAACCCACCGGCGAGCAGCGACAGGCAACACGAAGAGCCGGGAGGTCGCCGGGGCACTGGCAGGCACTGCTTCCTCGGACAACAGCCCGCAATCTGGCACATGCCGAGGATTCCGGAGAATGTAAGGCGTGCCACCTGACCTATACCCGATCAGGAAGGTGCGAACGTGCTTGCAACGATTTGCCTGCATACACAAACACATGGAAACATAAGTCCGAGCCGTGGTCGGCTCCCCAGGACGACTCTTGCATCGGCTTTTAAAGAGCCGATCGAGTCCCGGTGTCAGATTGGATCTGCATCTATCCGGATATTAGTGAATAAAGCAAATAACTGTAAAGCTGCTTCAATTAAATCTAGCTAATCTAATCCACGACGGTAAAAGCTTCACTGCTAGATCGGAACATCCTACACGTAACTAGGCCTAGCGAACATAACAGATAACTAAACCATAACAAAAAAACAGAGGCCTAAGAACTAGCAAGAGCCGATTCCCGGAACAATCCCTATTAAAGCTAAAATAAAGCATCTATTACATCACCGGAACATCCAATCCGTTTGCAGGGCCTAACCTAGCAGATATTACACCGATTCTTAAGTATAAGAACAAACCGTAACAGATTAGATCTACCAGATGGTAAAGAAGCAGGGTGTTGTCTCCGTGCAACTAATTCTATGCAACAAGAATTAGCATAAGATTGAAACGTGACTTGCACAGAGATAACATGATATTCGCAGATGATAAGCAACAAAAGCACAATAGATCTACTAAAAAGCCATGCTACGAACATCAGGATAACTAGCATTACTCGCCATAAAAAATGCTTCAGTACAAGTAATACCAAGGTAAAGGCAAGAGCAATGCTGCCCTGATTGCAAGAAGCGATCAGGGCAGCATGACGCTTACTTGGATGAAACCCTAGAATTAGGGGTGGCGGTGCGCCGAGAGTTGTTGTTGCAAAACGTGATGACGTTCTTCTTCTTACGAATAGCATAGAGTACATATTTATAGTCCGGAGACTTGGGAAACAATCTAAACTAATGTGTCCATATCGGACTCTAACTCTAACTTAATATGAACTAAATCTAATAATACACGGCCCATAGGGCCCAAATGCTCACGCAGGAGCCGATTCGTAAGCCTTCTTCAATCTCTTCATTAAGCCCAACTTACTCATGGCACATTAATTAACCCTGTTAATTTATGGCGATAATAGTACGACTGTTAATAATGATGATCAATGATTTAGTTATACCGCCGAGGAGTTGCGCATGCTAAAGTTAGCCCACGTTGAAGTCCCTGCGGTATCAAATGCTAAGGACCTTAGCAGGATCGATAGAGCCATTTGTGACTCAACTATTTTTGAAAATGAGTGTGTAATTGATAGTGACAGTCTGGAGATTCGCAAGGGCATGAAGTTCAATTCCCTTCCAGAGTTGCAGTTTTTCTTGGCTGACTATGCAGTGCGTCACCATCGACCATTTAATGTGGTTCATTCGGACAAGAGCCTACGCTACGATGTGCTTTGCAAGCAGGGATGCCTTTGGGGTGTTTGGGCACGTACGATAGAGATGAGCTGGATAACTTGGGCTTGAGTTACTTGTGCACACGAGATGAAGAATTGTGGAGGTCGTGCATCCCTTTGATATTCTTCTTTGTCGTCGAGATGCACTTGCCGCACCGGGTGAAGAGACAATTCTCAAGACTGCAAGACATTCCACCGGAGGCTATTTCAACATCCCAAACTTTGCACGGGTACATTACCTTTGTTTCAGTTCATCTTTCATTGAAAATGTGTCATTCGTACCGACAAACTTAAGTGACTTTAAATTGTTGTTGCAGTATCGACAGGAAGAAACATTACAATGAAAATGATTGGCGTGTCAAACACGCGTTGCCACTTGTGCAGTGGGAGCAAAGGCAAAGAATGGCTTTGGAATCAGATGCCGCTCATAGGCCCAACTATTACAAGGAATATCTACGTTGGTTCCATTCTGTGGCAAGAGTTTCAGTCAAGCCTCCACAATCCAATGAGCCTATAGAAGATCGTGCTGACACCGACGATGACGACGACATCGTCAATGAGTATGATGACATCACTCGTGAGGGAGTTCAGCCGGAGAGAGGCCCTTTGCAGAATTACTTGGTAATCGACCATCACTGACAAGTCACTTAAAGCTAGAACGAAGCTAATTTGTTTTGAAACTAATTTCTTTCAGGCACAACAGCTTGGACGTCTTGCTAACGAGGTTGGTGTGGCAATGGCACATGCAAGCCAAGGACAGAATGGAGGGGGCCATCTCAGGGCATTTGCCGAGGTCAGTACAGTTTCAAAATATTCTATAAGATATTCTTCACAACTGCCCCTATATTATTAAATGCTTTTGGGTGTTACATGTTCGTCTATACTACAGAGGGTCCGGCGGAGTTGCAAGTGGATGGCCGCCAAGCTCAATTGCATGGCTCGCCCTGATGAGGCCTTCGCTCCACAGGCCCTTGGTGCGGGAGCTTCAAGTGCACGTGGCACCGCTTCGAGCACCAGGACACCGATTCACTACGGTCAGGACACCGCTAGAACTCCTTCGCATTCCGCTTTGAGGACAGTATCACGTGCCCAGTCAAGGGGTAAAGCTGCCCAATCACCACAAGGAAGCGAAGAGTCTGATGCGCAAGGCAACTCAGAAGATGAGGACCCAACCTTTGAGGTTCTCAGGATGTCACAGATTTTCGATGCTCCACCAGCCACACAGACTCAAGGCGAATCAAGCCAGGTAGACATGTGGAATTCCATTACTTGATGTAATAGTACTAGATCCTTATTATGAAAACCGAAATATTTAACCTCATGCATGTCGCAGGTACCTGGAGTCGCTACGACCACATCACCCCACCTCGTCGACTACGACGCGCTCGTGACCACACAGACATTGGTAGCGGGAACGTGCTCCCAACAGAACCCGGAAGGCCACAGCGCCACAAGGAACCTTTCAGCCCAGTCGAGCAGCGCCGCCGCCGTAGTTGAACTAGAAGTGTGAACACCACTATTTGTGCCTAGAGCTATTGTGCATGTACCTACTTAAGTAACCTTAGTTATTTGGACTGCGGTGTTCTTATCAAACCTATTAGGACATTGGATTGTGTGGCAGACACTATGTGACTTTCAGAATTAATGCGAGGTGATGCTTGTCCAAGTGTGGAAGTCGATGCATAACTTCCTATGATATTTAGTATTTGTCTCCATAATTTTAAATTTGCCGTTAACTTGCTACCACTAGCGCTCCCTGTCGACACACAGTTACAATGCAAGAGTATATGGCTGCCTGGACAAGCAAAACCTGGCTGATCTGGGAATTGACTCTGTCGCGCCACCGTAATTGGCGCGACTGGGGCACACCGACGCGCCACTGGAGTTGGCGCGACTGGACGGGCCACCTGGACAACTGGTAACCTACTCCTGTCGCGCCACTGGAGCTGGCGCGACAATCCTGGGCCGTCGCGCCAGCGTGCCTGTTGGCCTAGGCTGGCCTGTTTTGTGGAGCTATTAGCGCGATCGAGTCTCTTGTCGCGCCACCAGCATTGGCGCGACAATACGCTCTGTCACGCCAACAACTCCGGAAACCAGGCCATTCTGGGCCAACGGGCACGCTGGCGCGACGGCCCAATCCTGTCGCGCCACTGGTGTTGGCGCGATAGGCCTGGGCCGTCGCGCCAGCGTACCTGTTGGCCCAGTATGGCATGTTCTCTCACCTCGTAGGCGCGACAGAGCCTCCTGTCGCGCCACCGAGATCGGCACGACAGGAGTTTGCAATAAGGGAATGTGTTAGCGATAATGATTGTTTCTTTAGTAAATAAGTAAATATTATAAAACCAGCTCCAGTGTGCATGGCAATTACAAACAAGTGTGTCACAGAAATATCTTTAGGACTTACCTAAACTTGCACCAGATGAGCAGATACTAGGTTTGCTCAAATTTCTGCTCTCCTCTTGTCAGTGCATCCATAGAAGAACTCTCACCAATTAGAAAAGAGATTCAGAAACATGTGAGTACACTTTTCAGTAACTAGACTTTTCAGTGATTGGACTCTACAATGTCTAGACTTTTCAGTGACTCCACGTTTGAGTCATTACACTTCTCAGTAACTAGGCTTTTCAGTGACTGGACTATACGATGCCTAGACTTTTCAGTGAATTCACGTTTCAGTCAGTACACTCTTCAGTAACTAGGCTTTTCAGTGATTGGACTCTACAATGCCTAGACTTTTCAGTGTCTAGACTCTACGATGCCCTGACTTTCCAGTGACTTCACGTTTCAGTCAGGACACTTCTCTGTTCACGCGCGTCACCCTTTACACAGGCCTTGAGGTTGCAATCGAAATGATTTCACCGGATCCGAGGTGCACCATGTCCTTGGTGCACTATATATAGGGACTCCATGCAGTGTAGCGAGCCATCGAGTGTGTGTAATCTCATATGAACCATGTCGTGGGTTCAAGGACCCATCGATCTGCCTCCTCCGCACCAAAACTTAGAAGAAAGAACCAGAGCATTCTACGGTGCGCACAATGCCCTTCCACTAGAGTTTTGGTCACCATGCCACCATGGAGACGATGCTGTTGTACAGGTCTACGAGCATTTTGGTGATGCCGGAAGAAGGTTCTTCTGTTGCCTTTACTATGAGGTTTTCATATATTTCACCTGTCATTATCAGTTCGTATACGCAAATTTATCATGACATGTTAACATCTTACTCATTTTAATTGAATGTAGACTAGTGATTGTGGGTTTACTTATTGGATTGATGGCCCTATGGAAGTTCATGTGCAAGAATACATATGTCACCTGCACGTACTGAACCAGCAAGAGGATATAGAGATCAATATGAAGCATGATCAAATCAACCAACTTTTACATGAGAATCAAGAACATGAACATCGCCTCAACAACATTGAGGCGGAGAAGTCAACGATGGCCGAGCGCATCACCCAACTGGAAAAGAGCTGCGCCAGGAGCGTGCCAAAAACTTGACGCGACGCTTCATGCCACCGACAGTTTCGGGACAGCGGAACTATTATGGTTAGAGGAGATGCATCTCTATTTGCAATGCAACAATCTTGTACATGTCATGTATTGTTCTAATTCTCTAGTTGGCACCGAGCGCATCTACTATTCTATATTCGCTGTTGGAACATCATGTATCGTTCTAGTAATCTCTCTCAATATTGAAATATTGAAGGTGTCATGTACTTTTCGATGCAATCCTAAATTATGTATCCATCTAAGTTGTAATCCTCAATTATGATATATGTATCTATCTACTATGCAATATTAAATTTAAAAGTTGTAGTTCACACATTCGAGATCATCCTGCATTGCATCACGAACGAAATAAAATATAGTCCCAATTTAACAACCATACAAAGTCCATTACACAAACAACATAGTCCATTACACAAACGAGATACTTAACTAAAGTCGCTTAACACATAAGTCTTGTACGCGAAATTACAGTCTGAAACTCATACAAAGTCCATTAAACAAATAACATAGAACGAATAGGATACATCCTAATCTGAGTCGCAGTCTGCAAGCAACTCATCCTCACCCCAATCATCATCTTCATTGCCCACCCAATTAGGGATGTCAACTGCTTTTTCTTTCCTGTCAGATTGGTGATCCTGGGCAGGTAAGCCTCCTACAAGTGCCTTCATTGCCTCCATTTGAGTAGCTCTAACACCCAAAACCTCCGTGCTCGCGGATGGCACATCCTTCTCAATGTTGGGCACCTTGTGTGGCAGATCGGCAACTAGGGCCTGCATTGCCTCCATTTGAGCCTCCTGAGCTAACTCCTCCATCTTTTTTATTTCTTCCATCCTCTTGTTAGTCTCCAATTTCTAAAAACATTCTTCTCATGAACCCTTTGGGTATTTAGCTTGCGGATCAACAGTAAAACCTTTCTTCGCTCTTTCCTCCCTTAACCTCTGCCTCTTCATCTCCTCCTCCTCCTTCTTCTTCTCATAATTTGCCAAAAGCTCCCTATCAGTGAGGGACCATGGGTACTTGCTTCGGTTCCTTCTCCAATAAACAATGCAATCCTCAAGAGTTGCCTTTTCTGCTGCCTTCTTTCCATACTCACGCCGTAGGTCTTGGAGTACATGCCCTGACAGAAATGACTCAAGGGGCAAAGTAACTTGGTAATTCTTCCTTATCTTTAGTTTTCCATTTAAAGTGTCTCTAGATTTCCAAGACTCTTTTGTTCTGCCCAATTGCAACATTAGCTCATACCTGCCTTCAAACCACTTCCAATCACATGTCCTTCCCTCCTGAAAAATTATTGAGAGAATTATTGAGAGCCAAATGTTCAGAAATGTTAATATATCAAGTACTAGCATAATCACAAAATCATAAGGAGTTCCAACTTTGTGGTTAATATACGAACCCAATACTCTCCGTAGCTATTGCCACAGTAATATCCGTAGCCAAACTCAGAAGGAACTATGCCTTTTGTTGGCAGAATACCACACTTGTATTGAAGACTAGAAGTAGTTGTACATGGCCATGGCTTATTTCCACTCTCAAAATCGCGCACTTCCTCTTCTGTGGGCCAATGAGATCTAGGACCATAAATATACTCATTGAAGTCACATGCCGGCCATCCATCATGCATGACACATAACATTAGCCACATAATTACAGCAAAATTAAAAAATCAATGCTACGTTACATGACACTTACTTTAGTCTTTAGCGAGCATTTAAAAAAGGAAGTGAACTTTGGAGGGACACCAATATTATGCCTATGAAGTTTGGCACGAACACCGCAATGACATTTGGAAGGATTATTCACATGATATATAGCAACTTCTTGCTTCTCTTCTTCTGTCATAGGTGGTGGATTTGGTGGGGGAGGGACCCATCGTCTAAATTCATTATACGCCCACGACTCAGACCGATAACAAGGGAACAACCGGATTCTAGGGTCGAACTTATCCGGACCATCGATTCACTGAAAAAAAGCAGCGGCAAGGATTCAATGAATCATTCCACTTGCATATGTAGAATGCTCTACCGGCCGTCTTGGGATGCCTAGATTGCTTCACTATTGCCAGCTGATTGCCCGGCTCACAACGACAGAATAGAACTGGAAGGGCAGGAGGGACTGGGGCATCCTCATCACACTCGGATGGGTACTGTCCACCACCAAGCAGCTTGTACCGGGCATCGCTCATTGCCATCTGTACTGTAGATACATAAATTTCATTGCCATGTGAAATAAACAAAATATTTATGGAAACAAAGTATATACTAATTAAGCACAATATACCTGCATTCAAAATATAATATATACATTCGTAAAACTATGAAATAAAATTACATGTAACTCATATTAATATCCCACTATTCAATCCTAGAAATCATATTAATCGATGCATGCACGTACTACCTCACGCACAAATCGATAGCAGAGTACCATCTACGTATCATCTAAAGCCCTAATCATGAGAAAACTATCAACAACACCATCATTTCTCATATCAAGAACCTAACCCTAATCACAAGAAATCATCAATAACTACTAATGCACACGGTTAAACGATGAGATATTATGGGCAATACCTTCGGAGAAGGGTGGGGAACGATTCCCCCCACTCCCCCCCCCAAAAAATCCGGATTGGGGGGGGGGGATCTGGGGAGGCGGCGGCCGGCGGCGTCGCCCTGGCTGCAGCTCTGGTCGGGGAGGAGGAGAGAAAGAAAAGGAGGGTGGGGGAGAAGGAGCTGCCACGGGCCCAGGACATTGGCCTTGTCACGCTAGCTCGCATGGCGCGACAGTCTTGTCGCGCTAGTGCATGCGGCGCGACAGGCTTGTCCACGTCATCGCCCCCCTGGCGCCGCGTTGGCTCGGCCCGCCAGCGTGGCCACCTTGTCGCGCCACATGCACTGGCGCGACAAAGGCTATCTGTCGAGCCGGGGCAGGTGGCGCGACCAAACGGGTTACTTCCTGCAAATAAAAACCAATACGGGTTAAATTTAAAATATTATTAAAAAATAAAAAATAAAAAAAATCTGGCGAGTGCGCCACATGCCATAGCGCCGCGGGCTAGCGGTGGCTCGAGCAACTAGCCGGTCACTCCCGGCGACTTGCCCACGGGTCCGAGCCGCCGCCAGCGCGGCAGCGCAACCAACGATACAAACACCTGCCGTTGCCCTCAATAATGCCACACGCCATTTGTTGCTCCATCTCCGCGGCGGAGGGAGGAGAGATATGGTTAACAAAACCCTCAGTGCGCGGGTCAAAATCCTCCATGGCCACTCAGCTGAGCCGGGCGGTCGAGGGCTGACTCGAGCTAATGCGCGCGGCAACACTTGGAGCTCCAAGGTCCAAGCACGCGACCCATGTGCGCCGCCTCCCTCCTCCGGTGAAGCTTCGTCTCCGACCCATCCATGGCGGCCGGCGCCCTTTCCACCACCGCCGCCGGCTTCGTCACCAGGGCACGCGCGCTTTCCCCGTCCACGAGGAAGCATCCGGCGACGCCGGAGCGCGCCCAATGAAGCTTCAAGAAGATCTCGCGTTTTAAAAACGCCGCCAGATGGGCTCTAGAATTTTCCGAGACGCATCATCGACAGATGGGGACTTTTATATATATGAACTCTCATCGTGCCCATGGTTGGCTGGCACGGTGCCATGGCAAAAGAGTGAGCTTGGCCTTCTCGCGAGCGATTGGGCTCCATGCCTCCATCCAGCCGCCTCAGCAGCATCAGCCTACCCAACCCCACTAACAGTCAGTGCACCGTCATCCATGGACGGATGGGAGTGAAAGTGCAAATGAAAAACCACAAAATACGTTATCTTTTGGATTAAACAAACTCGCTGATTTGACTTGCCAGCGTACACACAGATGCCAAGGTATTGGTTGACCCCAAGTGATCTAACACTGCCACTGGCCACTGGAAGCTAGCAGGAAGGAGTGTCTCAGTGTTTCTGTAGTCCTTTTTTGTTTGCTTGCTGCACACTTTCTTCTTCCAGCGCTGATAAACTAGTAGTGACATGTGAGCATTACGGTTTGAATGGTGCATTTGCTTAGGTGGCTGAGCCACTTCAATTTGGATGGTGGCTCACGGGCTCGTGGTCGTGGTCTCGTGGAAGAGAGGCTGCGAGCGTGGTTAACTCACTCCTTTGGACCCGGACGAGAGGCGAGAGGAGAGGTCGTGATCGGATAGAGATTTCCCAGGATTCGGCATCCGGCTCTCAGGCCCTATTTATTTTTTTAAAAAAATTCTACAGTACCTGTCACATTAAATTTTTTGACACATGCATAAAGCATTAAATATAGTTAAAAAAATAACTACTCCCTCCATATAGAATTTAGATGACGTTTTGGACAAGATTTGAGTCAAACATTGGAAATATAAATCATGAATAACTTTTAAATTATTGAGTTTTAAAAAGTAAAAATTATATGAATAGATTTGTCTTAAGAAACACTTTCATAAAAATATACATATATCACTTTTCAACAAATATTTTTATAAAAATAAACAGTCAAAATTATGCTTTGAAGACTGTGTCGCTGTCTTAAACGTCACATATTTCCTATATGGAGAGTATAACTGATAATCACGAGATGAATCTTTTAAGTTTAATTAGTCTATGATTAGATATTATTTGTCAAGTAACAACGAAATGTGCTACGGTACCAAAATTCAAACTTTTCACCAACTAAACACACCCTCATTTGCCCTACCACTCTCTGCAGGGGAGATTCTAAGTACTGTTGTTTATCAGTGCTCATTGTGAAAACCGATGCTTTTCCTCTCAAAAGAGAAACAAACGATGTTTTGCCTTTAGTCTTCTGATCAAGCGATCATATCCATATGTATGCTTCCTTAGAAATCATGAGATGGCACACTGTATTTTCTTGCAGACAACTGCTGCTAGAATAAAGGGGGAAAACTCGCAAAAATAATGAAATCATTCGAGTATCTTAGTGATGACCAGTGCTTTATAATCTTGCAATACGGATTCAATTTTCGGATTTGCTGACTCTCTTGAACACAGGCCTAGTAAATGGAATTCAATCGAGCATTCCTGATGCACAGCGGAATCAACAGTTAATCGAGACTCCAATTCACATCCTGTTCAGTCCAACTTATGATCTTTTAATTCAGACACTGCCAACAGAAACTACTAGATTCAAGCCTTATATCATTGCACATATGTACAGATAATTTACAAGGACAATGTTTATCCATCAATCAGGTAGGCACACACATCTTGATGCTTTGTCCTCCCCATTGCCAGGGCCCAGCTAATCACTACTCACTCCTACAAAGGAATGGAACCTACGAGGCTAAAAAAGGAAGTTCACCATTCACCAATGAGCTTGCGCCCTGGGTCCAATTCCTGTGCTGAGTGCGCACGGCACTAGGCCAAGAACGTCGTCCCCTCGGCGCTGCAGGGCGCCTTCCAGAGCGCGCTGATGCCGAGGCCGGGGCGCGCGCCGCAGCGGCGGCACCGCTCGCCGGCCGGCAGCTCGGCGGCGAGCACGCGCCGGCAGGACGGGCAGGAGGAGTGCCCGCGCAGCCACGTGTCGACGCAGGCGGCGTGGAACGCGTGGCCGCACTGCGGCAGCACGCGCATGGCCTGGCCGTCCTCGAACTCGGCGAGGCAGATGGCGCACTCGTCCGCCCCTTCCCCCGCCGCCTTGCCGCCGTCGGGGACGTACGTGACCGTCGGCAGCGAGCGCAGCACCTCCTTCTTGACGCCCTTGTTCGCGGCGGCCGCGCCCGGCGGCGCCCGGGCCGCCGCGGCCCAGCGCCGCGAGCACGCGCACCGGGCGACGAGGCCGAGGCCGAGGACGCAGACGAGCGCGCAGAGCAGCCCGGCGAGGATGAGGATCATGTCCGAGTTGAGGGAGTCCGCCGGCTCCGGCGCGCCCGAGCCGGCCGGCGGCGCTTCGACGAGTAGCCTCGCCATGGCAGCTTTGCACTAGCGGAGACGGCGCGAGTCGCGAGCTGAGGTCTGCTGGCGTTGGCCGATGCGGAGGCTCTGGGCAGGCAGCGTGAGAAGTGTGTTGGAAGGGGTTGGTTTGGCTGCGCTTTTTATAGAGCGCCGGCCGCTGTTGATCCGTGACTTTTGGTCTTTAAAAAAAGAGGAGAAAGGAAACGGAGGTCACAGACAGCAGGTGAGTGGAGAATGGTTTGTGTGGTGGTTGAATCTGAAAGCAGGGGATCCTTTTGGGTTTCAATAGCCCTTCGCCGTTGCAGGGCTTAAACTGGAACTCGTAATGCTCTCTTTCAGTACTTCTTTTAGCCAAACATCTATAACTAGTGAGAGGCTCCGGGTGAGGTGACTTCTAATCTTTTCCAAATTCCTGATTTTTTAAAAATGTTTACAATAATATCTACAGTCTTAGATATCCATCAAACCATAAAATCTCTTCACTTATCATCCCCATGTAAACCCCATGATGGCATAAACCATAAACCACACACAGGCCACACAAAGGCGTATTTGGTTCACATACTTCCGCCTTCCCTATTGTCCCACTTCTATCATATCATGGTAGGGCTCAAAGTGGCTATTTTTTTCAGAATCGTCCCTATCATCAATTTTGAGCAATTGAAGCTGCTGAAGAACCTATTATATAAATATTTGAGTGTTAGAAGAAGCCACCACGTTCGCCGAGAGAGTCTAAAAATTCCCACGTTAATCTAAAAAAGAAAAGAATTTACACCGTTGGATTTTATGAAGATCTAACGGTCTAGAATAACTCAAAGAGTCCATGCCAACTACTGCTAATAAATATATATAAATAGATGTTAAAAAATAGGTTTTAGATGTAATAAAAGAAATACGATTCCCTAACCGATAAAAGAAAACACAGTTCAGTCGTACTTAACGTGGCTTTCAAGAGGATCAGTATGTCTACCAGGACAAAAGGAAAAAAAATAGCGTGATTATAACCTATGAAGAGGAGGGATCAAAGCAATATAAAAAGCTAGATAGAAGCAAAATATGGGATCAAAGCAAGACAACAGCGAGATTGATCGGTGGACTAATATCTACACATAGAAGGTCACGATGACATCCAGCAAGATGGATTCACGGGACCAATTGAAAATTAACTCGGCCAACAGTGTTAAAATAAGACACCACATTAATCGAAGGAATCTAGAAATTATCACGTTAATCTAAAAATAGGAGAATTGGCACAGTTGGATTTTTATGAAGATCTAACAATCTAGAATAACATCAAGAGTCCATACCACCTGCTACTAATAAATACACATAAATTAGAAAATTAAGGAAATTAATAGTTTATTTCTACGTGAATAGGAAAGCAAATAGCTAAATAGAGAGCCCAGCGCAAATGCAGTTAGTAGATAACTCAATTTGGAATAATAAAATCTAAATTGACCTATAAATCACTACAGCAATTGGCGAGGAAAGAGAAAATTCTACACCATCGATCTCTATGGGTTTAAATTGTATCGATCTAGACTCTATAGATGAAAAAAAAGAAACAAGCAAAGAAAACTATAGATTCCTTCTATAAATAAACAATTCTGTCCTTAGATAACTCAATTTGGAATAACAAAATCTAAACTGACCAATAAATCACTACAGCAATTGGTGAAGAAAGAGAAAATTCTACACCATCAATCTCTATGGGTTTAAATTGTATCGATCTAGACTCTAAATATGAAAAAAAAGAAACATTTAAAGAAAACTGTAGATTCATTCTATAAATAAACAATTCAATCCTCGGTTTAAGGCAAAAGAAAGCAGCAGAGTAGAGCCCCATATAACACATGTTTTTCAAGGGACGATCCTTGCATCTGTTGCCTAAAAACTCGGTTTCAGAAAATACTAGCATGATCAGGGGGAGTGCCGGTGCGTGTTGTTTTGCTTCTAGATATGAAACTGAATGACATAAAATCTATTAATACTCAGGTCGATAAAAAATAATTCAAAGAGTATATCAAATATATAGTTAATAAATAGCTAAAAAAATTTGTATGTAGATCAAAGAGTATATAGATCAAATATTGGTTTGTATCCAATATGACAAGGAAAATTTGTCAAACTAATCTAAGTATCAATTAAAGGAGAAATAAATACTAACTAGGCAAATATGCCCGTGCATGCTACAGACAAAGTTGGTATAAGTATCAAATATGTATAGTTGTCTATGTGTTAATTTGTAGAGATCTACATAATCGAGTCATGGACGGAGGGCTGGTCCGACTCACATACGAGATGGACTAAGACCCACCTGTCAATAAAACAAGATGGACCAAACAAAAAAAATTGTTGGAAATGTTATGTGCTTTAGAAATAGGTATAGATTCATTAAGATTGAAAAGATATGTGCTGCCGCAAACAAAAAAGTTTTAGAATGTCTACTTGACATGAATTAAGAAAAAAAGGCTAAGATCAGATTCTCTATAGACATTGGCTTCAAGAACTCTGATCGACGATGTCGGCGATTCTCTATAGACATTGGCTTCAAGAATTCTGATCGACGATGTCGGCGATGATACTGATACATGAAGTAGAGTAACTCACGTCAGACGACTGACAACCACACAGGATTGGATCAGCGGTGGAAATTGAGTAGAAAAAAAAAGCTATTTCGACGACTATACATGTCACTTACAACGAAACACTCATAGGGCCGATCAATAGCAATTAGCTCAATGTCTCAAGATGATTTCTATTTTGAACCTCTCCAAGGGCATTGAGCCGAGCTAAGAGGTCAAGCCATAGTAGGTTGAGCTGAATCTGTGTAAGAGCACGATGGCGAGCTCTTGCACGAATATGTGATCGGCCATCATACCGCCCACCATGATATGTGTCCGCTAGCTTTGTGAATTCAACACTTTGCTGAGAATCTACGAAGCAGATATCAGAAGGTGTTCATCATCATCACGCTGTCATAGATTTACAAGGTTGAATTCTTAACCGAATTCAGTAAAAAGATAAAATACATACCTTTCAAGACAAAAGGAAAGAAAATTTGGATGAGATACGAACTATAGAGGATGCATCCGCAACTCATTTATATTTTGATTACAACTCAAAATTAAATTCTAATTATTAGTTTTGGGGGTATACATTGAACCACTCATCAAGATATTTTTACTAAAAATATACGAATAATTTACCATGTTAAAAAGAACTCGCAAACAAAAATATACAATGCTAACCAACAATCTAAAAATAATTACATTCCTATCAGTAATGTACAAATATTTATATATGCTGTTGTCAGTAAATGCTAAAAAAAGATGTCTTTATAAGCCTTTTCTTATGAATTATTTATATACTAAAAAGATATGTCTTAGAATATGACGATAAAGAAAATGCACAGATGGTCACCTTGATCTGTTCCAATATTAAAACTAATAAACTATTCGCATCCATTTATTTTAAAATAAATCATAAAAATGTTTGTATAAAAAAAACTAGCTACCCGCGCGGGTCACCTTGCTAGTTTAGTTGGAAAAAATGACTGCTGAAGAATCAAACTTACATCTCGAACCGTTTTACACAAACTTAAGCGTCGAACTGTTAAATCTGCTTGCTTGCCCTTGCTGCCGCTAGCTCCCACTGCTAGATCCATTGCCTTGCTCTCCTAATAACGGACCCAAATGGCATCGATCTCCAACAAATAGTTTTGTCAGCTACACTCCACGAGCAAAGATCTGAATCGTACGTCCCGCAACACCTTGGCCGCCGTCATCACGGCACCACGGAACAGATCCGCCCCAGAAAAGAGGGACACTTGTCCGTCCCTGGAGCCACACGAGCAGCGCACTCCGCCGCGGGTACAGGCGCTTTCGGTTGCCCCCGCGCTACCTGTCACCCCGCCATCGATCGCCTCCATGTGCCGCGCCACCGCCACTGACCTTTACCAGCGCTCGCCGGGGGTGCGTGCGACCGGTGGTCACGTCACGTCCTGTTCGAACCCACCCCCGAGAGACCTCCTCGCGGCCGTTCTTTAGATCTCGCGCGTGGCCGGCGAGCCCACCCGGCAGACGCATCCGCCATGCGCCGGCAGGCCGGCACGTATGCGCCCCGAAAGGCAAGGCGCGGCGCGTCGGGCGGCGTTGCCGTTTCCGTGGCGCCGGAAAGACGATGCGTGCGGTGCGCGGCGAGGAACGCGAGCGGCGGCTACTACGCCGGGCGCCGGCGACCTGCCCGTAAACGCCGCCGCGTGTGCGCCGTGACGTGCGCGGCGCACATCCGGATGCCGGGCGACGGACGGATGGCTGTGGCTCGCTCGCCGCGGGGTCTTTCTCCCCGGGGAAACGGGGCGCAGCGGAGCCCGGCCTTTTTCCGGCGACCGCCTCCCGTCGCGGCCGCGGCCCTGCCGCTTCGGTCGCCGATCGGGTGGTTAGCCGTAGTGGCGAGCCAACCCAAAGCGGCCCTCCACTACGCGCGGCTTCGCACATGGGCGAGGCCGGGCCTTTTCGCGCGGCACATGCCGATCACATGCCGGTCGGCAATGGCGTGCGGCTGAACTGACGGCCGGCTCTGGCCTTCTGCGGGTACGACCGCACTGTCGGATGGATCGTGGATCGACGTGTGGATATCGGCGGAGGGGGGTCGGAGCACGGCGGAGGACGAGACGAGCCGCTCGGTGCTCGCGTGTGGTGATCTGTCGATGCGCGGCGGGTTGGGTTGGTCTGGGTGGGGGGCGCCGCTTTTCGGCCCCTGATTCCTGAGACCGCATGTTCCCCGGCCCGATCTTTCCTGCCTGCTTTTGCTGAAAGGGGCAAGAGCCGCGGCGAACTTTCAGTTGCTGGCCGGGATGGTCCTGCACTCCAGCGGCCTGCACGAGCGCGGGGGCTGCTACGTGTGCGATGCAGAGACGGCCGGGGTACGCCCTGCACCCAGTACAGTAATCGACTGAACAATGGTCTCATTTGGAAGAAACAGTTTCGTTTCCAACTTGTTTGTATCGAGAAAATGCAACAGAATGAGATGGGGCAGCTTTTTGTCGACTCGCTGAATATGACCGAGATGCCGAATTCATTTTCGAAGGATTAAAAGAGGGCCATCCGAGATCGCAAGGACTATCGACTACGGTCACCTCAGCTCTTTAAGAAAAGATGAACACGCCCCCCTTGCCCGGAAGGCCGGAACAGTCCGTTTCAAGAGATGGGGACTGGTCCCAAAGATGAGAAACGCTCAGCCGTCTAATTGCCTTCGGAATCCACCTGAAACAGCCTTGTTACTACCACCTCACGTTAATGGCGGCCCTGCTTTCTCTCGGGGGTCCCCATTAGACCCTGCATACCAAATCATGGCACAATATCCACAGAGATCTGTTGGATGGGACGGGGCACAGCCTACAAGCACATTTCCAACTGTACAATGATTTCGATCGGGAGGCACTTCCAGCAGTGAATACCAGAATATCAGAAAAGGACTTTGGAATAGCACGAGCTCAAAGCCGGGAGCTGCCCGGCTTCACCGAATCAGAATCGCTGCACGGAATGAATGGTCAAAACAATTCTTTTGTTCCAGTTTGCAGAAGAATTTGAAGTAAGGAGGGATGAACTCCTCATCTTCAGGATAGAATCAATAGATGTGTAGATTGGCCGAGCTTTGAGAAAAGGCAGTGGGTGCTGCAACTTTAGATCCATGGTGATTAGGACTGGCAAAGCGTGCGGGCGTCTTGGATAAAGACACTGGTCTTCAGATAAGATAAGATTTGCCTTAAGTGGGTGGCATGGGAGGGCGATTTTATCTTTTCTACTCATATGAATAGCAACACTAGGGACTGCAGCGTCTGTAGCACATGGCTGAAACATCCAGGAGACGATCATCCTGAAGAAAAAGTGATAGCATTTCAGGTCCACAGATTGGATTCAATGGTTGCTGAGTGAACTGACATGGAAGTGTGACTTCATTATTCTTACGGGCACCTACCAAAAGACTTGGGGGAGTTTTTATGTTTGCCACTCAAATTAGTTTAATTGAATGTTCAAATTTCATTCTTCTCATTTTCCACACCAGAAGTAAATTGAAGAATAAGTCGATATGTCTCCATGAAATTGTTCACGTCAAGTAATGCCCAAAACTGTGACCACTTGACGACCAATCGCTTCATATATCAAATTTTCTGACTATCAACATGAGAGACACCCTCACCTGGAAAACGGTGACTATGGGATCATGCCAATAACAGGTGGGCTGTCACTTGTCCCATGCTCGGAAGTCAAAACCCCTTGAACAGCTTGCTTCACTTTTGTTGGGCAACTTGCCTCTTGCCGCTGCTTACTATACAGGTAAAACACCTACCACTTGATGCAATTTGAAATATTCACATATATGCTGCAGTTCGAGATCAACCACTTTAGAACACAAGTTTTGGGAACTGCAAATAATATAGAAGGGGAGAAGGAATCTTCTACCCAAGGTTGATTTTCCAAAGATGAGATGAACACCAGTAGTCAAAGGTATGAAGTTGGAAGCAATGATATTGATCAGGCTCCAGCTTTTCCTGAAAGACAAGATTTGCATGTAAGCTGCTATCCAATGGATAGGACATCTCGGCAATTTACACAAACCATTTCTCTTGTAGACTGAAAGTCCTAGTAAGGTCTTAAAAGATGGCAAGAGTTCCACCTCTATATTAGATTGGGGAACCCAAATATTTACAGAACAGCTTCGTTAGAACAGAGTACTGGACAATTTCGGTCCTATTACACAGTTCCAAGTCCAACAAATAACATCTAGTGACATACTACTCCATCAGATACCTTTCTCCAAGAATACTCTTTGATTCATGCACCATCTGTAGCATACTTAATAAGATTTCCAAAAATCTTATGGTCACGCTCTTGGAATGTTTGAAGCAGTGTAGTTACTACATCTCTTATGGTGTTCCTTATTGTTTAGCCTTGTGGAGGCTCCTAAGATTAAGTTCATACTTATGCTAGCAATAGTGACTACTAGCTAAAATATGCTGAAGTAAATAAAACACAAGAAATGGGGTAGCAAGCATAAAACTAACCTTTGAAGTATTTCCTTTCTTCCTTCCGTAAGCATACACTAAAATGTTGACATGTTTTGCAGCAGTGAACTGTTTCAACTCCACAAGCATGCCTCATGGGCTTAATAACGACAGGCTGAAAATATAAATCAAACATTCAGAATGCCATCAAATAAAGAAGATTGTCCTCACAGAATACCTGCTACACTTCACTGAACCACAAAATGTTTTTCATAAAATAAACTCAAATCAAAGGAGGCATCGCACCTGCAATTTTGTGGTACCCTCCATGACAATGCTCCAAAACTTTTTAGGCTTGGTGGCATCGACATATAGTTCCTCCAGTCTTCCATCATGATTCTCAGGTCATGAATTTTGCTCTGCAGTCCAATACAGCAGTTTGCATGCATGGTGCAAACCTTGTTTAAATCTCTGCTTGGCTCACAAATGCCACCAAAGTACGATGTACTTAAGAACTTAATTGTCAGACCAATATCTGTAGTGTAAGGATCATGCTTTATAAAATTAAACACGTCCTGATCATGGTACCCAGGATAACTAAATCGAGAAGAATACCAAAACTTGTAAAACTCTATGCTTTGATCATTTGACTTCACATAGTTGAATCCTCCATTGGCTATGTTCCTCAAGTCCGTTGCATTACCCACATAGTGATCACATGCAATCTGGAAGTCTCCATCAGAATAAAAGAATGGAAAAGGATTGCGGAACCACATGATATGAGCATCCTGAAATGCAGGGGGGGAAGAGATAGTTATATCAAGTGAAACCACCAATAAGAAACCCACAGTGAACTGTTCAAAAGCTGAATATCAATGCAATAGTACAGGATGAATGTAAAGGCATAAGTTTACCGAGAAAACGAAGCTGTAACCTTTTTCAAGCACTAGCCGTAAGAAATCCAGCCTTTTCCACATCATTTCAAGATACCCAGAGGTCTGAAACCTCTTCTCTTCAGAAAAATCCACATCTTCAGTTGTAAGAGCAAAGCAGTAGGGATGGATCTTGACACATCGTTTATATGCCTTCCAATCAAATGCTACTATCACAAGATGTCTCAAAAGTGAGCTAGTACCAACACCACTACGGAAACTGTCAATGAAAAGGTCTATCACTGAGCCTGGTGAAGCCCATGCAGCATTGAGGGTCGTCAATATTACGGTCTTATTGTCCATAGAAGCCTCCTGCAGAACCAGCTCTAGTCTGAGATCTTCACTGACCTACAACAATAACAACTGTGTAAACTGAGATGCAAAAGTTACAAGCTCTGCATCGTGGTTGAACTTAATATCATATTAATCAGCGGGCTAAAATTAGAAGTAAATCCTTGACTGGAGCATAAGAGCAACAAACACATCAGGTTTGTTTATATAACATAACCGAAGGACATTATTTAGTTGAGAGCATAAGAGACCATTCACAAGTTTGCACTAGAAATGCACTAATGTATTTTTAATTCACAACATAGCAAAGGACAAGCAGTTGGCACTTGTTTATTCCACTCAGAGTGCTCCAACTGAGAAGTAGGCTTGCAAAATCAAGTATCGTAAAGAATGACCAGTGTGTCCAATAAGGCAACAACGTTCACATTTATTAAGATATCATGAAACGTTCCATGATCTCAGCGAACCCACGCAAACACCACTATATCAGGGTCAGGATGCAGGAATCGCTAGGTCTGAGATGCGAAATTAACAGGATCGGGAATGTCGAAACCGCATCTTGTTGCCTAAACGTAGCGAACATGAACAATACCCAAAAACATGCTAAGCACAAGGAACAACTAGGATCCATAGAATCCTGTGTGAGAAAATCAACAAAGGTAACAAAAAGGAGGAGGCAAATCCCACCAGATCGTCGGTGGGGAAGGGATCGGCGTCGTCGTCCTCCGCGGGGACCTCAACCGGAGGAAGCGGCGGCGGGTCCCACTGCAACAAGGGCCGGCGCGCCCGCGGGATGTACACCGGCGCCGTAGCATCCACGGCGGCGCGGTACAGCACGGCGCAGGGCAGCGCTACCGCGGCGGCAAGCAGGAGCACCGCCGCCACTCTCCGCAGCGCCGACGCGCGCGAAGGCCGCAGCGGCGAGCTCCCGCAGAAGCGGCGCGAGGACGTGGCGGAGGGTTGGACCAGGGCCGCGCGCGGCATCCTCCCCATTGCAGGCAGGCGGTGGCCGGGACGACGGGGGGCGGGGCCGGGCACCGACTCGTCGGCGAGGGCTTCAGACGGGGCGAGGAGCCAGCCAGTCGCTCAGTCTAACGGTCGCGGGAGGCGCAAAGCGGCCAGGATCCGAGACCGGGCTTCGTAGGCGTAAAGTGGTAACCGCGAAGGCGGAAACCGCCCTTCCCTGAGGGACTTGGAGGCAGCGGCGGGACGCAGCTTAGTGGTTGGCCCAAAATCGAACCAAATCACTTTAATTTTAATGATAGTACCTTTCACACGCTAAACCATTCCAGACTACCAACTTCTACAACCAATCTAAGACTCTGTTTGGTTTGAGGGACTTTTGTTGAAGTCCCTAGGACTTATGGGACTTTTAAACCAAACATGTGGGATTTTTAGGGACTTTTTTAGGGTAGAGACTTTTTTGAAGAAGATCCTCATGAGGAGTTTTTTAGGGTTTTTTTTCTACAATTCCACCTACTGCCCCTACCCTATCCGCATGCATGTAGGGAGAATGGGTAAAAATGTCTTTTGAACACACCATTTAATGAGATTTAATCCCTTTAATCATTGAAAACAAACAGGGTGAGACTTTTTTTTTAGACTCAGGGTCTTTTGTAGGGGCTAGAGTCTTTTATAAACCAAACAGGGTCTAAACTGAACTGCAATATCATTCCAGCCAAACCACCTTTCAAACCACGGGTTCACCTCATGCAACGGCTTCCAGTTGAACCTGAGCAGTAGTAAGATCGAATGTCGCAAGTATTAACAGCAACGATAGCATGGCAGCCGACTCCGATTCCGGCACCCATCGCCGCCTCTCGCCGAAGGTCTCTCTTCCACAGCCCACTCATAGCACTATCTGTAGCTCATGGTCTCGTTGTCGGGATCCAATCAATCAGAGGGCATCATGGTCTCGTTGTCGGGATCCAATCAATCAGAGGGCATGCCACCTTCTTTTAGCTCCTTCCGTTCTTTTCTTGGTTTCTGAGAATTCGACACCTACGTTTGTACTTTTACAAGTAGCAATTTTTGGGACGCGGCGCTGGAGATGTGGGCGCACGAGCCCCCTGGCGGCGGCAGCCCCGACGCCAGGGAGCAGCGGCGCCAGCAAGTTGGGCGCAAGCACGAGCCCTCCGCCCACAGTGATGGGTGGGGCGGCCCCGGCGGCGCAGGAGCCCTCTGGCTGCAGTGACGGAGGTGCGGCCCCGGCGGCGCACCAGCCCACCGGCTGCAGTGACGGGAGGTGCGGCACAAGCCCCGGCAGCGCAGGAGCTCTCCGGCCACAGCGACAGGAGCGGCGATTGAAGGATTAAATGCGCCAAATTGAATTAGTAAAAAAGAAAAATCAAATTAAATCAGTCTAATAAACATGTCGACCCATTAGACACCAAACTAATTGAGCCCAAATAGTAAAATCAGTCCACTAAAATCGGGCTCCGCCCAGACCACTGTCTTTTTTTTTTTTTGATCATCCCAGACCACCGTCTGAAGCACGCAGCGCACGGGAGAGAGGACACTGCCAGATGTGCCAGCCACGGCGCGTGCGAGGGGTACCGTCCTCGTGTGGCAATCCAGCGCCGCTCGCGTGTACCGAGCGGAGACGCACGCGCAGCCTCTATGACCGTGCGGGCCATGCGCCGGCTGACTCTTGCGGGACCCATTTGTCAGTGAGCAGAGTACATTTGCGCGCTTCTCTGGCGCGGTATACAGGGTTGACAGACACGGGCACACGGCCACAAAGCCACAAAGGGACTGCAAGCGGCAAGCCGTTGGCCGCATCTAACTACCGCGGGGGCCAACGAACATTGCTTCTCCTTCCCGCATGTTCTCGTCTTCCTCCTCCACTCGTCGTCCATCACTTGCGAGCCCTCCTCCTGCAGCTCCGGATCTGGAAGGCCGGGGGGAAGTCGCGCGCTGGCAGAAGGGAAACGGCGCGATTGAGTCGGAGGAGTACGGGGCCGTTGAGTCGCAGGCCAGTGAGTCGCGATTGAATTCGGGACAGAGGCATCGCGCAGCTGCCACTGGGGGAAGCTCGAGGAGAAGACACACGACATGGATTGGTTGCCTGGAGAGCTGTGCCTCAAGATCTTCCAGCTCCTGGATCACCAGTCCCTCGCCTCCGCTCCCCAAGGTTTGACGCCTCCCTCATCAGTCATGATTCCTGCATGGGCCCCTGCGTGGCGTTGCAATCGTGCCGTAATTCACAATTCCCCGTGGTCTGAATTCTCAACTGTCTAATTTAATTAAGACGCCCCCTTGTTTGGTTAGCAATGACAATTCCGATTATGATTGGCGAGCCACTGACTGCTTTCTAGTCTCCGATTCTCAAATCGAACCTGCTGTGTATCCCGTGTCCTGTCCAAGCTGAACTCTGAAAATGCTTCTGGAATTTCATCGAGAGATAGCTTGATGCTAGCGCTAGCAGAAAGCATGTACTCCTACCACGGTAGCAGAGTCTCGTTTTAGTGAGTTACACATAGCCTTGACTGGGACGATGCTGCTGGTCCGAGCTCAGTTTGCAGGAAATGGAGGGCGTTGACCTCCGACGATGAGCTGTGGCGCAAGCTGTTCACCGACAGGTGGGGGCCGGACGCCGCGGCGTTCTACGCGCCGGAGGGCTCCAAGCCCTGGAAGGACGTCTTCGTCGTGCAGGACCGATGCGACCGATACGGACTGTAAGCCAACTCGCCCATCTGTTCCCACTACCTCTGATGTTGCCAATTGCCATCAGCAGCTTGTGCTACTGCGTCGTCCAGCATCTCCTCTGTTCGACGCGCGCGTGTGTGTGTGGCTTCGAGTGTGACCGTGCCACGTTCTTCTCAGGGGTGTCAGGATCATCAGGGAAGGGAAGGACTACTACCTGATCTACCAGGGCGAGATCCAGAGGTACTTGGGCTCGCGCCAGGACACGGACGGTGACGGCGGCAAGGACGCGCCGCGGCAGGACGCTCAAGACGACGGGCAGCGGCTGATATCGAACCGGATCCTGTTCTTCCTGGGGGATCTGGAGGCAGCCTGCGCGGACGCCAAACGGGTCAAGGCGTGAACGTGTTATCCTGTGCGGCGGCGCCCCTTGTCCAGAAGCGCATCGCTGCCTGTATGTATGATGCATAGCTCGTGCATAGTGTTGTCCTAATCATTACTACGTGTATAGTGCTTCACCAGTTCACCCTCAATTTATTTGAGTTGAGATTCTAATAGTCATTTAGATTGTAAGTGGACTTGATCATATGCTTTGGTTGTATGACACTTTCGTCTGTCAATGCGCACTAAGAAACATGGTGACTGTCAAACAAGGGCACCAAATAATAAGTTCCACCGTTTTTTAAAATAAATTGTCACATCCTAATCATTACCAGATTCAAAGGAGAGAAAAAAAGAGAAGAATCTACCTCTTCTGTAAAATGAGGATAACAGAATACGAGTACTCTCAATGACAGCTACAACTACGGGTCAATGATAACATGGGCGGAGGCCCAATTCCATAGTGTGTGTGCTGAAGCTCCGACGTGTTTGCTAAAGACATGGTAACATGGGTAAGACTGTTACTGATAGCTGCTTTGGTTGAATCAACATTTCAGAGCAGCTCTTGCCATCTCCAACGCTCCCTCGTAGGTCTTGTTGCCGCCGATGAAGCCACTCATATGGACAAACACACATCCGGGAATGCCAGTTTCCGTAGATAGTTCATCATCTCTCATGCCCCTCCACTTCTCTGGCAGAGCCTTTCGGCTCTCGAACCTGTCAGGAGCAACAGAAACAGCTTGCACTCGCCAGCTCTTGCTCCTCTCATCCTGCAATTATATGGCGAAAATCAAATATGTATGCGGCATGGTATTGGAGTTCAAAGACGCCATGCTTGGAAAAAGTAAATAACAAGACTGAAAAATTTATTGCAAGCAGTTCAATTCTATTGATTAGGACAGAACCAAGGAGATACCGCTTATAACTTATGAGATTGATCTTGAAGCTATTAGATCAGAGAAGCTTATAACTTATAAGACTGATCTTGAAGCTATTAGATCAGAGAATAAAAAACGTTGAGGGAAACAAGCAAGACCAATTGCATCATAAGTGAACTAAGATGTGTCAAATTCATAATTGTAGTCTAAGAAGGGAAGGACTCCTTACCTGATATAGCACATACTTGGTTAGTGGATCAATCTTCAACTCCTCTTCAAGCTCAAATAGATGAAGCTTCCACTGTCATTTTAATATAAATATGCACTTCTTCAGGTTACATGTTCAATATGGCAGTAAATCTTTTATAGCAAGTTCAAAGACATAATATGACTAAATTAAATGGTTAATGGTTAGTTACAATTAGTGAACATGAGTGGGCTGAAGTTTAAAGGTAGCACTTAAAGAACAAGCCCCCTTTTTTCTGTTATTTTGGGTACCACAAATTTCAAATGTCCCTTTTAAATGCCATGACAATATTGAGCACATAAAAGATTGTAAAATAAAACAACCAGACAGGTCTAACATCTATAGCTTCGTTTAGTATCCGAAACAGAGGCTAAGAATTCAGTTCTGGATGTTGGTACCATCAATATTTATGTGACACAGAAAAGGTCAAGATCTTACCGGGCAGAATCTATCCAAAACCATGATTTCTCCAATTGGGTCAACCTTTCCTCTTGATAACAAACACTCCAGGACAGTAGATCTTGCAGGTAACCATGATTTAACATGAAAGCGAACACTCTGGCATTGGAGATGAATAATACTGTCATATAAAAAGAGGACTGCTAGCAAAACACATAATCTGACAAGAGATTCTTATGCACTGAATGAACAGAACACATTATGGCACCAAGGCATGAGTCTTGAATCAAGTGTCAAATACCTCCATAAATTCACTTCCAGCTAGCATCATGGCCTGTTGAAATGCGGCATTCTCCTTCTCAGGTGACTGGTCTGGATCAGTCCAGTCCAGATTTAGACGTCCAACGCGCGAAGACAAGTGTGTATTGTTCACATACTTTGGTGGTTGGTCTGTGTCATATTGATTGATTCCATTGTCAATTGCATCAAGTGCCTGCAACATGGTCCGTGTATTGTGTGTTGCTTCTTTAGCCATAAAAAAATAATTGGTAGGAATTCATAAACACATGGAAGAGTAAAAAACGTACAACTAGATGTGTCTCAAAAACATGATATCTGATGATAGTTGTGTGATTGAAGTTTGCCAATTATAAACAAAAAGGCAACCAGCAAATAGTGACATTTGGTTGTTGGTTCATTAACACTTTCTTTCAGATTGAAGAAATGGGAAAATCTTTCCTCTGACCCAAGTTAAAAGAGTTTATCCTACAATGATGGACTGAGCAAAGTGGGGCATTCAACAACCCTAAGCGCAGAAACATGCTCATGTGCACTAGGTTTTACACAATACCTGAAAAAAATTTACAAAGTCCATAACTTCCCAAGCAATGACAAAACATACAATACCTGTTGATATGTCCAAAGTTCACGAGATCCAATCAAAAATTCAAAATAATAGATATATATGCGGAAAAGCTGAAATATAATTAACTGCTGTCTATGAAGTTTCTCACTAGTGTATGTCAGCCATATGTTCAAGAATTGCAAGACTAACGAGCTGATGATAATTACCATTTCAATCCAATAAAAAAAGGTATACTGAACTATATTGGTCATGTAATAAGATTCACACCTCAACAAAGCTTTTATATATTGCAAGATACAGCCGGTGAACATCTTCATGATCCTCATTAACTCCAAGCTCCTTAGCAATTATCTCCTTACCGAAATGCTGCAAAATCAGGCAAGTTCGAAAAATAAGCACTGTATTTATGTAAAAAATGAAGACAAGATAAATGCAAGAGTACTAATAACAATATTCAATGTGCAACTTGTAAGCCTCGGCAACCTAGCAAATTATACAAATGTTATGACACAAAATAAAAGTCGTGCATCCCACCAAGGATCCACCTGATGCCGTGTGGTGCAGTTGAAAACCCTTCAGCATATACAATAATACAAAACTACAACAACAAAGATTTAACTTTGGAGGATTATATGCCTAACTGCTATTGCTGATTGCTCTGGAATTGCTCGGAGAGGAATTCGGAATTAGCATTGCCCATGGGGAGTACCTTGTAGACAAGTCCAGCACTGCTAAGTTTTGTGTTGAATCCATGTCCAAAAACCTCATTGAAGCCCTTCTGGTGATGATCATATCGATGCCGGCTGGGATCATAGACACTACCGACATCAAGCACGGCATCCAGTGTATCAAGAATCTATTGCATAGTTCAATCAGAAATGGAGGTAAACAAGTTAGTGGAATTGCAAGGTACAACACTAATTATTGCACTTATATACCAATATCAGATTCAGAGGTAATGAAGGAAGAATGCAATGCATTCCTCCATGTATATGAAGGTGATTCAACAGCATGCTAAACAAAGAAACACATTAAGCATACATATGTACGTTGAATTTATGTCCCAGATAACAGGAGGTAGAAAGCACGTTCACTAAAATTTCTAAGGTTCCAATTCAGAACTTATAATGGAGCAGTGTGAAATCTAAGCAAGTGCAAGGGTATCACTGATGTGTTGGGGATCTTCATCCATTTCTCTATAATGGAGCAGTGTGAAATCTAAGCAAGTGCAAGGGTATCACTGATGTGTTGGGAATCTTCATCCATTTCTCTCAGTATCAGAATATTAGTGCACATGAACACACGAAATTTGGAAATATCAACACTAGTCAACAACATAAATTCGTGTGTGAGGATACATAAAGTCTGCTAAGTCTACGAATCCTCGCACACAAACCTGTACGCCAGCGCCCAGAGCCCCAGACACAAGCAACCTTCACTAGCCACAACGAAACTGAGGGGGAGAACCCTACCAATGAATGGTAGGCTAGGTAGCGAGGAAGGGACCTGCGAGTCGCGGGTGCGGACGACGTCGGCGCCGGCGAACTGGGAGGTGAGGCGGATGAGGAAGCAGCCGAGCGCCTCGTCGCAGTGGAAGCTGCCGTTGTGGGTCCCCACTCGCTTGCCGCTCCCAGCGCCGTCCTCGCCGCCGGCTGGAGCGGACGAGTAGACCCTCAGCCTCTTCGGCGAGGAGGCGGCCGCCGGCGAGAGAGACGCCATGGTGGGGAAAGGGCTCCGGATTTGGGATCGCCCGGCGGAGAGGAGAGGAGACGTGACGGCTCGCTGCGACACCCTCCAGGCGGCGGCGAGCATGCTACCTAGGTCTTCCCGTGCGGCGCGAGCGATAGAGGGGGTCAGCTTTGAGAAATTGCAAACCAGAGTTTCTCAAAAATTCGTCAAAAAAATAATCCTCGAAACCAGTTTCACCCGGCCCAAAAAAGTGGCCGAACAGAAGCCGAGATCATATGAGAGGCCGGAATCCCATCGCTGTAAATGGGTTTAATATCTGTTGTCCACCCAAGCCGAGATCTGTTCGGCGGCCACTTTACGGCCCAACGTCCGTGAGCCCAACACATTTCATGATGCGTACGATGGACTTGCGCACAAATGGACAAGATGAGATCAATCAAAACCTCATGATTTCCGATTCAGACTCAAGTAGTACGCATGACCAGGATTCATCAAATCGGTGGGAACCGGTCCGGTTTGACCGGTTACCGGTCAAACCGGTCCGGCTCGGTTTTGGTTTGGGCCGATATCATACCGGTCCAAAATTCAAAATTTAAATTTAAATTAAAAAATAAAAAATTCCAAAAAATACTTCAAGGCGCGACGAATTTAATGGTATCAAATTTTCTCAAAAATTCGTTCATTTAGTATAGTTTGCGGGGATTTGAAGTTAAACAAAAAAAGCGTGCATACAAAAATATACAAATACAATGTAAAAATAGTACAAAAGAGGGTTGGTGGGTTCATTTAGGCTAAACCATGTTATACAAACATTCATTTAGTATATTTTGTGGGCATTTGAATTTAAACCAAAAAAATTTGAATTTGGTCGGTTACCAGTCAAACCGACCGTTTACCAGTCAAACCGACCGTTTACCAGTCAAACCGACTGGTAAACCGGTCAAACCGACCGGTATACCAGTACGAACCGGTTGAACTGAGATTTTTGAATTCAAATTTAACTTCGACCGGTACCAATCGGTTTCCGGCCAAACCGGATCGGTATACCGGTACCGGACCCCGGCTGTTTGGCCGGTCCGGTAAATTAAACCCTGCGCATGACCCGTCATCTCGCCGGAAACGAAAGGAAACTTTCGATACTGTGCGCGTGCTACAGTCCGAGATCCATGCGTATTCGGCAACAGCGCTCGTCCTGTTCGGCTGTTCCCCCTTTCCGACCGCCCGGCCGGCGCGTCACGGAGGCTTGTCCACTTGCCCCGCCCCGTACCGCCCCCGGCAACGACAGGCAGTGAAGTGAAACCGACGGCGACGGGTGGCCCAGCCCAGCGCGGCCGGCCACGCTCTGAACCTGCCTGCGTGCTACACTGCTGCTTCTGCTGTGCCACCTCCACCTAGTGGAGCAGCTGGAGCCAGTGCACCGCCACAGGCCGGCGCCCTGGCCCGGGGTTCGTCATGCGTCTGCGATCAGTGGAAAAGGGGCTCGGCAGGTCGGGCGTCCCGTTTCTCTCACTCCGACTCGTCACGCGTGCCGCGCCAAGAGCGTGTGCACAGTGCACGCTCGCCAACATGTCGGCACGCACAGCACGGCCGCCCCTGGCGCTTGAGATGCGGTGGTGTGCGGTGTGCATGTTGCGTTGCCGAGAGCTGGTTGGCGCGAAGAAACACGCTCTGGGTTTGTTAATCGGCCCACCGGCGGTCGGATTGGTCCACGTAGTTTGTTTGCACGGGCTGAATGGCTTGAAAATTAAAAGGGTGGCTCAAGTCAGAATTGTATAGTACTCCGTAGTGGAGTACTGCACGCCCAAATTTAGACCATCATGACGCTCGTCAGTATTCCTGTGAGCATCACAGCGCGAGGTGTCGCGAGCTAGCCACCGGCCGCGGCCCGGTCCGGTTTGCATCGAATAACCACGCGACACCAGTCGCATGAAACCGCCAAGAGATGCTGGTCTTGTTTGGTTCACCACCGGTCGAGAAAAAATCTCACATGTATGGAGTGCTAAATAAAGTCTATTTGTAAAAAAAAATTAGGAATAGATATAACTTTTCGCGATGAATTTAATCATGTTAATTAATCGATGATTGGATATAGTGATGCTAGAATAATCATCCTCTAATCACGCGGCCAAAAGTCTCATTAGATTCTTCAGGGTTCCTAGTGCATGAGTTCTGGAGTCGGTTTTGTAAACTGATTTTATTTAACACCGTAATTAAGAACTTTCGTACACGCGATGATGATCATTCATACGTACACGTACACAGACGTGTCGACGTTTCTGAAAGCAACACGGCATCTCCACATCACACGCGATGTTGTGCTGCAGTAGCCACCTTTATTATTTCCTCATCGTTAGACTAACCAATAATACTACTACCTCCATGCATGACAAGGTACGTGGGTGCAGTATGCATACATCATGGATCACCAAGCTAAGCAACCAGCACACCAAAAGGAAAAAAAAAAACAGCAACCACCACACACAGCCGGATGGTCCCAAGGGGTTTTCATCATCAAAAAACACAAACCCGTCCGTGTACATGAAGGTGGCGACCCTCCGGTGGTGCGTTTCGTAAAGGTAGAGAAATACTCCTACATGGAATGGAAAGGAAGGGGGGCAAAAAAGAAAAGAAAATGCCGTGCTTAGATTCGAGAGAAGTTTCTGGTTACAGGGCCAGGATGGACCCGGCCCGGACCTTGCCGCTGCGCTCCTGCGGGCCTTCCGCTTCCCTGGCGGGCAGGGCCCCATGCGCCACCGCCTTGGCGCTGGCCCTCTCCTTCCTCTCCGCTGCCTCGTCCGCCGCCATCTGCGCGCTCCGGCACTCGTCGCTGCAGAACGCCGTGTCCCCTCTGCTCGCCGGTCAAGGGACGGTGGCACGCGCGGCCGGTTAGGGCGCCGCTCCAACGGAGGAAAAAAACAGGGAAAGAAGGGAACAAGAGGCGGCACCGCACCTGTACATGAAGATGTCGCGGTTGCCGGCGAGCGGCCTCCGGCAGAGGAAGCACGCGTCCAAGAAATGCACGCCGTGCCCCGCTCCCCCCATCGATCTCTTCTCCCGCGCGCAGGCTGTCTCCCCGGGCCCCTACCGCGTCGGTCGCCGAGCGCCACCGGCTAGCGAGCGATCCCAGCGGCTACACGCGCGGCCGCTCGACGACGGCGACGCCGAAGGAAAGGGGAGCGTGCGCTCCGCCGACTCCGGCGAGATCGGGAGTCTTCCTCCTCGCCAGCAGCCTCTGCCGCTGCAAATAGTTCGTGCTCTTTTTCCTGCCCCCGTGCTTCCCTGCGCGCCTGCGTCGAATGCGTGGTGATGCTTGGTGGGGAGGCAACGCGAGGTGGTGCGCGCTGGCGTTTAATAATGGCTGCCCTAGCACCACCCCCCCAGGACCAGCGTGGAGATCGTTGTGGGCCCACCTGTCAGTCGGCGTCACCTGGAACCCCGCGAGTGGGCCGGCGCGCTGGTCAGGCCCGGGGTGCGGGTCCGCGGGCCCCACGCTCCCGATTCGTCCACTTGCTGCGCTCCAGCTTTCCCGGGGGCCTAGCCGCTGGCCCCACTTGCCAGCGAGAAGTGGACGGAACCTTGGCCCCACGACGACGACGACGACTCGCCGGAGCCGCCCCCAGCGCGCGGAATGAATCTTCGCGTCAAAGTCGTCGTGCCCCCCGTGCGCCCGTGGGATCACAACAGCCTTGCGTTCCAGAGCACACAAAAATGCGAAGTGGAGCGAGTCCAACGTGGAGAATCTCCAGCGCGGCGCTGCTGCAGGAGACTCCGTCCGAAGATCTCGCGAAACTTGTGGCGCGCAGCAATACGGTGTCAAAACTCTGAAGGCTTGCCGCTCGCTTCTGGACGGCTGGACCTTTTGATGCGCTTCGATTCGATGCGCCTGCCGTATCAATGAATGATTCGTGCGTGAACTTGCTCGAGAATTTTTCGAAGGGGGCATCTCGCACCACGCGCCATGCTTGAGCGAGAAGGGAGGCACGGATTCGTCGGTGTTCGGCGCCGCATGGTCCGCAGTGTTCGGGGAGGCATTTTCCCGAGTGGTTGAGCTATTCGCGTCGAAGCATGAACCGGCCTGCCCTGCAGCGAGAGCGAGCTAACCAGTGATTGGTTGATTGCGTTGCTCCGTGGCCTGAATTCGCGAAACGCTGAGAATACCTTAACCCCCAGGCCCCGTCATGGTCGTTTCTGTGGAAGGGGGTGCGCTTACCTCTGTGGGTGCATAAAGTTGAGTCATGGAGATACAAATACCGTGAAAATTTAAGCATAGCTACTATTTTTTCATTTTTTAGGGGGTGCATTAGCACCCGCTAATGACTATGTAGTGTAGCCCCTGTTTCTCTGCCAGTGCCTTTGCATAGTTGATGTGTTGGATCCGTTGACCAGCACGAGTGGCCGTGCTTGTTTCAGGGGACATGCAGCTATTGGCAGTTAAAGCTGAAACTAGCGGCCAAAACAGCATCGGTCACTCAGCTTCAGCAGAAAGCAGCTCGTCGAATGGCGGTGAGTGAACTGATGGTTCACTGAGCTGAAAGTCTGCAGCTAGACGGCAGGTGTAAATAATGGAACGCGTGTGTGACGAGAGCCAAGACCGCTTCAGATTGGTGTCCTGCTGGATTCCTCAACCCGCGGCTGCTCACGCCATGAGAGCGCACGGTTTGGTTCCACATGCAGAGACGGAACCGCAAGGCTGGACTGGACTGGATCTTTCCCTCTCGAGTACCCGCAGTTGCTCCCGTCAATTCAGGCCTGGCAGTGTCATGCAGGCTATTATTGGAGCCGTCTCGGCGTAATTCTAGCGCCATCGTATGGAACTGTTTTTGCAACGTTGCACTAATTTTTGAGGTTGGTCAGGCTACGACTACGATGTATAAATTGTAAACCGACGACCTCTGTCTTTCAAAAAGAAAAACCGACGGCCTCTGTTCTGCGGAAAAATCACACGCAGTTCTTGCACGAAATCACGCAGGAGCTTTGTGGAAAAGATCAGAGCTCATTCGCTGGCTCCAATGGCCCTGGACTCAATCAGGATTAGGAATGAAAGAAAACGAGCGAGGCTTGGATTGCTCGTCGTAATTGCATTGCAGGACACAAAAAGACCTCCGCTACCTCCGTTTTCGCGTCGGGTACAGACGGAAACAAAGGGGTCGTGGCTACTTGGTCCTTGCGATGGGGGCAAGAATCCCTGCCTAGTAGTACTAGGAATGTGCAAGAATTCGTTCGTCATCCTTGGGTACGTGTGGGGACGAGTCCGGGACGACCGGCGCGCGACGATGATCCGTCGTGAGCTCCGCGTCTAGTGCTGTGGCTGGAGCTGCCGCTGGGGGCGGTGTTCCCGCTGCGCCATCGCCGCCGCCGCCTGCTGCGCCGCCAGGAGGGCGTGCTGCTTCTTCCTCCGGTGCCTCACGCGGTCCATCTCGATCTGCTCCCTCCTGCACTCGTCGCTGCAGAACGGCGTGTCCCCTCTGCGCTCCCGGCCGATAGGGCGGCGCACGCACGCACGCACGCAACGGCGGGGTGTTAATCGCTTCCTGAACCGCCGGCAATGGAAAAACAGCAATGCTAGGAGCGGCGGCGCTAGCGGGCGAGGCGTGCCGACCTGTACATGAAGATGTCGCCGCAGAGCGCCTTGCGGCAGAGGGTGCACTCGTCCAGGAATTGGTTCGGCTCCTCGGCCTCCGTGTCGGGGACGCAGAACATGGACGGCGCGCGCCGCGCGGACGAGGGGCTCCGGCCGTCCTCCGCCGCCCTGGCGCTGCCGCCCTCCGTGGAGCGCCGCGGCCGGTGGGCCTGCGCGCTGCCGCCGCCGCTGCCGCCGGAGAACACCGCCGCGAAGTCCGGGTTGCCGAACGCGTGGAAGTAGGACGACGTGAACTCCATCCGGCCGGCGCCGGCGTCCCCCAGGCACGAAGCGCGCGCGCGCGGGCCGGTCGGTCCAGGAGCTGTCACACCGCACACGGCCGGGCCGGGGGAGGCGCAGGACGGCAGCTGGGGCTTGGAGGGAGGAGGGGGCGGAGGGGGTAGGTTTTAAACGAAACCAAATAGGGCAACGGCTTGGCGGTTAATTAACGAACTCCTACCTGGCTTCCTTCGTTGCCAGGGGAGGGTTAGCGAGAACCAATGGATGAAATGCGTATGTGGTTAAATCTGGCAAGCCACAGAGGGTGACATGCATGATTGCATCGTGCTCTGGCATACAGTTCTATTTACCTCGTCTGCGTCATCTAAAGATAGGTGACACTAGTAGTAGCTTTAGCATCTATTAATGACTGTTATAAGCATTTGTCACTCGTTTTACAGTTCATCGTTGTCGTGGTGCTGCAAACCACGGCCGGGTGGCGGAAGGCACCCGCACTAGCTCAGAGGGTGTGTACTCGGGGGTTAGCTAGTCCCAGATGGATCTCACTCAAGAACACGATGAACACAACAAGATTTAGAGTGGTTCGGGCCGCCGAAGCGTAATACCCTACGTCCACTGTGTGTTGTATTGCCTTCCCACGAGAGTGGGAGAGGATTCGAGAGCTTGTGTGTCCCGCGAGCTTGTAGTGCGCAGCGAGCGCCCCCCTTTTATATCTCAAGGGAGGCGTGTACATGGCTGTTGGGTCCCCGACAAGTGGGCCCAACGGTGTAGTATAAAATAACGTACTGTCCATACATCATGGCGTCGCAGGCAACGGGGATCTCTCTCCTGGAATCCCTTGCCTGCTCCTGGAGTCCCTCATTCATCATGTACAGGCGCTGTCTTGTCGGGATGATGCCAGACGTAGCTAGTGGCGTCGCCTGCCACGTAGCTGAACGGGCTGTGTAGCTTGCGGCGTAGGCGGCATGATGGAAAAGTGACGTGCCGTCGTATCCATTTAATACTGCAGACGGGCTCTGCGCGGGTGTGGCACAGGCGGCTGCACTGTGTACCTTGATAATACGCGGTGCACAGTGAGGCCTGACAAAGGCTGTCCCGCGTGCCGCGGCGATAGAGCACGCCTCAACCATCCGCATTAAATGCGGTGGGTGGGCGAGTCTCCTTGCGGAGGACTCGCGCTCGAGCCCGTGCCCGTGCCTCCGGGACACGTGGCGGCTCCGGACCCCCACGCGGTAAGGGGGTCCGGATGGACGCAGGAGGTCCCGGACCCCTATGGGGGGGTCCGAGGCCTCGGCTGTCAGCTCGGAGTTTCCCTTCCTTAGAGACACGTGGCGTCTCCGGACCCATCCCCAGGCGGGCAACGGGTCCGGGGCCGTTGGCCTGGTGAGGAAAGAGCCTGACCGGTGGGGCCTGGCTACTCCGTCCTTACTTGCTGCAGTGAGAGTGGGTATCCCTGCTACAGGGTACCGACGCGGCGACGGCGGAGGCGCCGGTACTGAATGCAGCCGCACCCGACACGGCGGCGGCGGAAGCGCCGGTGTTGGGTGCTGCCGCACCCGACGCCGCGGCAACTGAGATGCCGGCTCTGGGCGCCGCTGCCCCTGATGCTGCGGCGGCGGAGGCGCCAGTGCTGGGCGCAGCCGCGCCCGACGCGGCGGCGGAGGCGCCGGTGCTGGGCGCGGCCGTGCCCGACGCGGCGGCGGCGGAGGCGCCGGAGCTGGGCACGGCCGCACCCGACACGGCAGCAGCGGTGGCGCCCGAGCTGGGTCCGGCCGCACCGGACTCGGCGGCAGCGGGGGCGCCGGAGCTAGGCACAGCCGCACTCGACGCGGCGGCAGCGGGGGCACCGGAGACAAGTGCTGCAGCGGAAGCCCCCACCTCTAGCTCCGGTCCTGTTGCAGAGGAGGAGTTGGAGGTGGTCTTTGGCAGGCAACTTCTGCAGCTCCAACTCCCAGAGGAGGATGCGACTCCCCTCCCCCAAGTGCTGTTTCAGGTTCGGCAGTCGATCGAGGAGGCAACTTCCTCCGCCGAGGCGGCCTTCCGGCGGGAGTGGTCTGCTCTGGAGGGCGAGCGCCAGTGCCTCCCCGACTGGCACACCCGCCTGGAAGCGCACACGAATTCCGAAGCCTCCCGCGCTGCAGAAACTCGGTCGAAGCTCAAGGCGGACCAAGAGGCCTACCGAGCCAACCTTAGGAAGGTGTTTGACCGGGAGTTCACAGTGTCGAACCGAGAGAAATCCTTGGCGCAGCGGGAGAAGGATTTCACCCTGGAGGTTGCTGGCTTCGCGGCTCAGCGGTCCGTCCTCGAGGCTCACCTCACGGCTCAACAGTCCGAGCTGGAGACTCGCAGCGAGGTCCTCGAGGTCCGGAGGCAGGAGCTCGACGTCTTCTCTGCTACTCTGCAGGGATTGCGCGAGCAACTGCAGGAGGGAGCAGGCAAGCTGACTGATGCCGAGGCAGAGCTGGAGGAGGCCCGGAAGTCCCTCTATGCACGGGAGGCCCATGCCACCGGCATAGAGAAGGAACTTGGCCGCCAGCTAGACTCGCTCAAGAAGCTGAAGGAGTCGGCGGAGCGGAAGGAGGCCAAGTTCGAGGAGAGGTCCCGCGAGGTGGAGGTGGCCAAGGCGGCTCTGGACACCCGGGTGCAAGAGGCGGTCCGGGAGGCGGTCCGGAAGCACCAGGAGGACCAGCGCGCGGGAGCCCAGCGGATCGCTGACTGGGCGGCCGAAGCGAGCCTCGCACTGGTGCCATTTGGGATGAGCCCAATCCAGGTGGTGGAGCCGCCAGCTTCGATAGCTGACGCCCTCCCAGTGCTGAGTTCTGCTTCGGATAGGCTCCATCGTCTGGAGCCAGTCCTCGCTGGTCAGCTTGAAGCCGAGGGTCGCGAGCTGATCCGGATGGTGGCAGAGCACATCCTGACCTGCCTCCGGAGCCATGACCCGGCCATGTCGCTGGCGCCCGTGGTCAATGGCCCTGTAGCGGAGACGGAGGCCGCCGCTCGGGACAGCGTGCGAGAGGTCGTCGACTTCGTTGCCGCCTACTTCAAACGGGAAGCTGCGGACCCTTGAGCTGGGCATTGTATCTTTTTCTTTTTGCACTATGTAACAAACACTGTATTAGTTGAAATTTTTGAAATAGAAGAAACTTCAACTTAGCTGTTTGTCAGTTGTTGATTTGCGGTATGCAGCACCCCGGCGCCCTGGCCCCCTGGCGGATAGGTTCAGTTGCTTGGACCTGTCTGCCACTTGAGCCGTAGAAGATATTCCGGACCTCCTTGGGCATAGGGCTGCATAGTTTGTAAGACGAGCAAGCGCCTTGTTCCCTGTGTAGCATACAGAACTACAGGGAGAAGAATCAAGTTCACTTATACAGTAGCAATGATACTGCAACTTAGCTGTTTGACGCATGCAGAATCCGTTCATGATGTGTGGGACAAAGCGGATGCTCCGGGCCCCTCGGGAGATAGACTCAGTTGTTTTGAGTCTGTCTACCATTGAGACCGGACCTTGATCTGCATGAAGGCTTTGAAGCGGATGCTAGGACCCCCTGGTAGGTAGGCTCAATGGTTTGAGGCTGGCTACCACCAGTCCGGACTTAACCTGTGTACCACTTCAAATTTACAGCTTAGTAGCAGGCCCGCGGGACTTATCCCTGACTAGCGCCAGGCTGGTACTAGGTCTGGGGCTCTAGATGCGCAAGTCCAAGTTGCTCAGTGCTTGTTACAGAGTGGTGGAGTGTGTAGGCTTAGGGTACGGGACCAGGCTAAGGCGCTACACAGGGCTCCGGACCATTCCAGGAAACAGCACGATCTTTCCGGACCTGGCTTCATCGACCCAGGCCTCTCGCAGCAGTGGGCAAGGTCACTTTGTTGTACTCGATCCTTTGAGATATAGGACTGGACATGCCGTGTTGGACTTAGAGAACCAACTCTTGAGCTGGAACGGGGTCAGGGCCCTTAATTACCCAGCTCCAGGTACTAGAGTACTCGTTACAGGGTGGTGGAGTGTGTAGGCTTTTGGGTACGGAACCAGCTAAGCGGCTACACAGGACTCCGGACCACCCTAGGAAACAAGCACCCGCTCTCCAGAGTAGGTCCTTAGGGGTCTGGACTCCTCTCCAGCAGCAAGAGGGTCCGGATATGTACGGCAGTCCAGCAACTCAATTCAGATCTTAGTTGTAGCAACAAGGGTAGAGGTCCCCGCGGGGGTTAGAGAAGTAAAAACTTGAGAATCGGAATGCGAATTTAAATTTTGACACAAAGACAGGACTGGGAGAAATTATTTCCTTTACAATCTTGATGTACATGGCTTGCGCGATGGATGCCAGAGGCCGGGTTTACGAGGTCGGACCTCTACCGTTTTGAGCCGCGCGTTAACCGACGGTGCGATGGATGCCAGAGGTCGGGTTTATGGGGGTGGCCCCCAACCGCTCTGGGCCGAACGGTAACTCTATCTTATTACAAAGAAAAAGTTTATTTTCCGGCTCTGCCTAGGTGTAAAACTTACGCAGATGCTCTATGTTCTATGGGTTGGGCAGCGGCACTCCATCTTCTGTGGCGAGACGAACGCATCCGAGCCGGCATACCTCTGTAACCCTGAAGGGCCCCTCCCAGCTGGGGGAAAGTTTGTGGAGCCCAGCTCGGCTCAGGATCCGTCTGAGGACGAGGTCGCCAGCCCGGAGCTCCCTACTGTGCACGAACCGTTGATGATAGCGCCGGAGCGCCTGGTTGTAGCGTGCATTTCGGATTGCTGCTCGCCACCTTCGCTCATCAACGAAGTCCACGTCGTCACGCCGCAGCTGTTCCTGCATGGATTCGTCAAAGGCCTGGACCCGTGGTGAGCCCAGGTGAATTTCTGGGGGAAGGCATGCTTCAGCCCCGTAGACCAGGAAGAACGGAGTCTCCCCGGTGGCTCGGCTGGGTGTGGTCCGGTTGCCCCATAGTACGCATGGAAGCTCGTCAACCCATTTGGCACCATGCTTCTTCAAGCAGTTGTAGGTACGGGTCTTGAGTCCCCTGGGGATCTCTGCATTCGCTCTCTCAACCTGTCCATTGCTGCGGGGGTGTGCTACGAACGCAAAGCTTAGCTGGATGCCGATGTCCTCACAGTACCCTTGGAAGAGTCTGCTTTTGAATTGGGTCCTGTTATCCGCGATGATGCGGTTTGGGACGCCAAATCTGCACACAATGGACCTGAGGAATGCGACTGCTGATTTCTTAGTGATATTCACCACAGGGGTAACTTCCGGCCACTTGGTGAACTTGTCGATGGCGACATAGAGGAACCGGTACCCGCCGACAGCCGGGGGAATGGCCCCAGGATATCCACGCCCCACACAGCGAATGGCCATGAGGGCGAAATCATCTGCAGAGCTTGAGCCGGGGTGTATATTTGCTTTGCATGGAATTGGCATGCTTTGCAGGACCTTACCAGCTCAGCCGCATCCTCGAGTGCTGTTGGCCAGTAGAAGCCATGCCGAAAGGCCTTGCCAACAAGCGTGCGTGAGGAGGAATGACTTCCGCACTTGCCTCCATGGATCTCCGCGAGCAACTCGCAGCTCTCTCCCTGGGAAATGCACCGCATGAGGACACCGTTGGCGCCACGGCGGTAGAGATCCCCTTCTACCACCGCGTAGCGTTTAGCCAATCGGACTATGCGCTCAGCGGACACATCGTCATCAGGGAGGATGTTATCTTTCAGGTAGTCCCGGATCTCGGAGATCCATGCATCGGGAGCTCCCTGAGTAGGTGGGGGTGGCTCTGTGAGGTCACTAGGATCCTCAACAGGGCACACGGTCCAGGTCGGGCACCATAGGTGGAGTGCTGCCGGAACCGCTGGCTTCGAGGTGCTAGCTTGATCCCCTTCACCCAGCTCGGCAGGCTGGGCGGTAGGTCTCAGCAGCCGTCTTTCAAAGACACCCTCGGGCACGGATGCCCAGGTAGATGCTCTCGCAGAGAGATCATCTGCTGCTGAGTTGTGCTCGCAGGGAATGTGTTGCAGTTCCAAGGCGTCGAAGTCCTTCTCGAGCTTCCTCACGTGTATGAGGTATGCCGCGAGCTGGGGATTGTTGCAGTTGCAATCCCCTCGGACCTGCTTGATGATTAACTGGGAGTCCCCCTTCACCAGAATCTGCCGGACCCCCAATGAGAGGGCTTGCGTTAGGCCAAAGATCAGAGCTTCGTACTCCGCCATGTTGTTGGTGGCCTTGAACTCAAGGTGCACCATGTACTTCAGCTGATCTCTGTTTGGGTCGATGAGGACCACACCAGCTCCAGCCCACTTTTCGCAGGCGGACCCGTCGAAGAAGAGTGTCCAGTGGGGCTCGGTGAAGATTGGTGCCCTGATTTCCGGCTCCGGGGGCCCAGCGTTGACGACCGGACCCCCAGAATTGCTTGGGGAAGGAGTCCACTCCGCTATGAAATCAGCCAGGATCTGGCACTTGACTGCATGGCGTGGCTGGAAGTCCAGTTGGAACTCAGCCAGCTCTGCCGCCCACTTGGCGATATTGCCTGTGGCGTTGGAGTTGTGCAGGATCGCTCTTAACGGGTAAGAGGTCACTACGACAACTCGGTGTGCCTGAAAGTAGTGGCGCAGTTTCCTGGACGCAATAAGTATTGCATAGATAAGCTTATGCGTCTCAAGGTACCTGGTCTTCGCCTCGTGGAGGACTTCACTGACGTAGTAAACTGGCTTTTGGACGGTCCGGACCCTGTTACCGGGTCCGGCTCGCCCTTATCCACCACATCAGGTCCTTGGGCCCCCAGTGGCTCTGGTTTCCCACTGGCACAAGGCTCGTCCGGACCCCCTTGTGCGGGGTCTGGGGCTTCAGGCAGAGGTGAGGCTGACGGGCCCCCGTGTCCGGGGTCCGGCTCACCATCTTTGGCCAAGGAGACCCTGGTGTCCCCCTGGCGAGCTTGCTCCGTTCTGTCGGCGACCAGCACCATGCTGACTGCCTCCGCAGACGCAGCAAGATACAGAAATAATGGCTCACCGGGCTCTGGAGCCACCAATACTGGCAGCGAGGTGAGGTGCCGCTTCAGTTCCAGGAAGGTCTGTTCAGCCTCTTCGGTCCAAGAAAATGGACCGGACCACCTCAATAGTTTGAAGAAGGGGAGGTCCCTCTCAGCTAGCCTCGATATGAAGCGGCTAAGAGCAGCGAGAGATCCAGTAAGCTTCTGGACGTCCTTGATGCGGCCAGGAGGCCTCATTGCTTCGATCGCCTTGATCTTGGCTGGGTTTGCCTCGATGCCTCGATGTGAGACCAGGAAACCCAGCAGCTTCCCTGCTGAGACGCCGAAGATGCACTTCTCTGGGTTCAGCTTCGTGCGCGTGGCGCGGAGCCGGTCGAAGACGAGGGACAGGTCCTCCACTAGTGTCGACCCTACCTTAGTCTTGACCACAATGTCATCGACATAAACCTCAACAATATCTCTAATAAGATTACAGAAGGTTTTGTTCATAGCTCGTACAAACGTGGGTAAGGCATTCCTTAGACCATACGGCATGACAATGTAGCAATAAAGCCCATCTACTGTTACAAAGGCAGTATGCTTCCTATCCTCTCTAGACATCTAGATCTGGTGGAAACCAGAGTATGCATCTAGGAAAGACAAAAGGTCACACCCGGAGGTGGAGTCCACGATCTGATCGATACGCGGAAGAGGATAGGGGTCTCTAGGACATGCCTTGTTGAGGCTGGTGTAGTCGATGCACATCCGAAGCTTCCCGTTGGCCTTTGGGACGACGACCGGATTGGCCAACCACTCGGGGTGGTGGACCTCCTCGATGAAGCCGGCGTGTAGGAGCTTATGGACTTCTTCGCGGATGAAGTTCTGTCGCTCCACGGACTGCTTCCGAGGCTTCTGGCGCACCGGCGTGGCGTCGGGGTAGATCCTCAGATTGTGCTCGATCACTTCCCTGGGGATCCCGGGCATCTGTGACGGTTCCCAGGCGAACACGTCAACATTTGCCCGGAGGAAAGCGATGAGCGCGTCTTCCTATTTCTCCTCCAGGTTCCCCGCGATGCGGGTGGTCCTGGTGGAGTCCGCTCCAATCTGTACCGTCTTCACGGGAACATGGTCCGGATCGGACGGTTGGACCTTGGGAGTCTTACCAGGCGCCTTGGGTTGCGAGGTGGATGGATCCTCCTCGGAACGTGCAGCCTCTACCGCCAGAGCATGCAGTCTCTCAACTGCAACGACGGCAGCGGTGCAGTCGCCCTGCACGGTGAGGACTCCGGCAGGGGAAGGCATTTTCAAGACCAAATACTCATAATGAGCAATGGCCATGAAGCGGTAGAGCGCCGGCCAGCCAATGATGGCGTTGAACGGGAGGTTCACTTCCGCAACATCGAATAGAACGCTCTCTGTGCGGAAGTTCTCCTCAGTCCCGAACGTGACCGGCAATGTGATGCTCCCCAGAGGGAACACCGGGTGTGGGCCCACTCCAGAGAATGGGCGAGAGGGAGTCAGCTTGGACTCCGGGATCTGCAGCTGCTTGAACGCTGCATAGCTGATGACATTGAGGCCAGCCCCACCGTCAATCAGCACGGGATAGAGCCTTACGTTGGATATGACAGGGGCGGTGACTAGAGGTAGTACACCAGCTCCGGCCATATTCTCCGGGCAGTCGGATGGCCCGAAAGAGATGGTGGTGTTCATCCACCTCTGGTGCGGCGCCGCCTTCGGGACCCCCGGCTTCACCGAAAGGACCTCCCGGCAAAGGGTCTTCACGTCCCGTCGGGAGACAAGCTCCCAGCTTCCGCTGTACATTACGTACAGCTTCTTGCGGCGGTCGCCGTTGTCGGAATCGGAGTCGTCGTCGTGGTAGACGCCCTTCAGCTCTCGAGCGGGGGATTGGTACCCCAGCTCCTTCTCCCTAGCGGCGGCCCCGCTGTCGAAGGCCTTCTCCTTGCCAGCCCGCTGGCGAGGAGGGGGTGAGCCGTCTTTGGAGGACTGCTCACGCCGCCCACTGACCCGCTTCGCGAGCTTCTGGATCTCGCGGCAGTCAGCGGCGCTGTGGCGAGCGGTGGGATGCACTGGGCATGAACCTCCGCTTCCACCTTGCGGGCGAGGGCATTTGCCATGTGCATTCTGGCCCCCAGCCGTTGCTGCCGCAGCCGGCGCCGCCGCTGGCGCTGCTGCTGCAACGACTGGTCCGCCGGATTGCAGTTCCCCGCGATTCTGGTTCTTGTTCTTCTTCTTCTTGCCACCGCCCTGAGCGGTAGCACTGGAGCCGCCAGCCTTGGCGTCTCCGTCTTGGGGGGCTGAGTGCCATGCACGGCCCTCAGCGGCCCTGGCACACTTGTCTGCCAGGGAGAAAAGCGTAGTGACGCTTTCCACCTCGTGCGTCGCCAGCTTCTCGAGCATCTTCTCGTCACGTACCCCCTGGAGGAAAGCAGTGATAATAGATGCATCTGAGATACGAGGAATGGTACCCCGTACCTTGGTGAAGCGCGAGATGAAGGCCCGGAGCGTTTCTCCGGGTTTTTGCCTCACGGCGTGAAGGTGTGCCTCCACACCATGCTGCTGGTACGCACTGGTGAAGTTCGCTGTGAACCTCGCACAGAGCTCTTCCCAGGACTAGATCGTCCCAGGTGTGAGGTTCATGAGCCAGGTCCGGGCTGGCCCAGACAAGGCTACATGAAAGTAGCTTGCCATGACGGCGCCGTTACCACCAGCCGCTGTGATGGCGGTAACGTACACCTGCAGGAACTCTGACGGGTTAGTGGTACCGTTGTACTTTTCCGGCAGGTGGGGGCGGAACTTGGATGGCCATGCCACTGCGCGGAGGTGCTTCGCCAGCGCAGCGCAGCCCACCCCAGCAACTGGTGCGCCTGACTGTATCCGGGCGTTCATCGGGGGCTTGGGTGCTACCACGTCCAAGTCGGCGTTGAGGTTGCGGCCCTCAATGTTAAGACGGCGCTCTCGCGCCCTCTCAACGGAGACGCGGGCATCCTCTCCCGCGCGCCGGCGGTTGAGCTCCGCCCGCAGGTCTTCTGTTCGTGCACCCCTAACGGTAGGGGAGTGCACGGATGCCGACGCACCGCCCTGACGCTGGCGGTAAGGTACCACCGCGTTGCCGGGCGGAGGTCGTTGCCCAGTCCTTGCAGAACTGGGGGAGGCCTGAGCCAGGTGGAGGAGACAGTCAACGTCATCCCGCCACTGCTTCAGGGCTTCCGGCGAGGCTGCTTCAGCCGGGGGGTTGCGAAGCATCTCCCTAGCCGCTGCCAGCGCTCCACCGCTCGCAGCTTGTGAGGGGGCCCTTGATGGGCGCCCTGACTCTTGCCGGCGAGCAGCGCGCGCCGCCGCCGACGGTGGCTGCTCCGCAGGCACAGTTGCCCCTGGAGCAGGAACACGAGGGGCGTGTGGCGTGGAGGACGCCACACCCTCCGTCATCTCTATGTCGTCCACACGAACCATGGGGCCGAAGAAGAGATGAACTGCGACCAGCTAAAGGCCCCTACCTGGCGCGCCAAATGTCGTGGTGCTGCAAACCACGTCCGGGTGGCGGAAGGCACCCGCCCTAGCCCAGAGGGTGTGTACTCGGGGGTTAGCTAGTCCCAGATGGATCTCACTCAAGAACACGAGGAACACAGCAAGATTTAGAGTGGTTCGGGCCGCTGAAGCGTAATACCCTACGTCCACTGTGTGTTGTATTGCCTTCCCACGAGAGTGAGAGAGGATTCGAGAGCTTGTGTGTCCCGCGAGCTTGTAGTGCGCAGCGAGCGCCCCCCCTTTTATATCTCAAGGGAGGCGCGTACATGGCTGTTGGGTCCCCGACAAGTGGGCCCAACGGTGTAGTATAAAATAACATACTGTTCATACATCATGGCATCGCAGGCAACGGGGATCTCTCTCCTGGAATCCCTTGCCTGCTCCTGGAGTCCCTCATTCATCATGTCCAGGCGCTGTCTTGTCGGGACGATGCCAGACGTAGCTAGTGGCGTCGCCTGCCACGTAGCTGAACGGGCTGTGTGGCTTGCGGCGTAGGCGGCATGATGGAAAAGTGCCGTGCCGTCGTATCCATTTAATGCTGCAGACGGGCTCTGCGCGGGTGTGGCACAGGTGGCTGCACTGTGTACCTTGGTAATACGCGGTGCACAGTGAGGCCTGACAAAGGCTGTCCTGCGTGCCGCGGCGATAGAGCACGCCTCAACCATCCGCATTAAATGCGGTGGGTGGGCGAGTCTCCTTGCGGAGGACTCGCGCTCGAGCCCGCGCCTCCGGGACACGTGGCGGCTCCGGACCCCCACGCGGTAAGGGGGGTCTGGATGGGCGCAGGAGGTCCCGGACCCCTATGGGGGGGGGTCCGAGGCCTCGGCTGTCAGCTCGGAGCTTCCCTTTCTTAGAGACACGTGGCGTCTCCGGACCCATCCCCATGCGGGGAACGGGTCCGGGGCCGTTGGCCTGGTGAGGAAAGAGCCTGACCGGTGGGGCCTGGCTACTCCGTCCTTACGCGTAGTTACGGATAACTACGCGGGTCCTGCCTTGCTGCAGTAAGAGTGGGTATCCCTACTATAGGGTACCGACAATCGTGTATATATAAGCTTGGAGCAATCTTAAGCTCTGGTGGTTGCTTGAGTGACATTTCAAGTTCAAACACCAATAACTTTCTCCGATTAGAATTAGGGTCTGTCTACATGTCAATCGACTGAAATCTAACTGTCAGTCACTAATTCTATACCATAGCACGGCCTACTACCCATTTCTGTGAAGTGTGAACCGCTACTACTGGATGCTAGCAAATTTGTTTTTACTGTAGCGCAAACATTTAGACTGAGCCAAAATGGGTGCGCCGGTGATCGGTAGACCTGTTAGCAGTTGGTACTTGACATTTGGTCCTGTAAGTGCCTGTTTTGTTTGCTTTAGAATAGAAACAAAGAAAAATAACAAATAAACAAAAAAGTACTTGTACAATTTTTTCCACAATAAACATACATTTACTCGGACATTTGCAACATCTGCTCCACTCAAACCTACACAACCCCCCACACACACACATGCACACACACTTACAGGTAGAATTTCTTGGCTGATAACAAACAAAAAAATCATTTCTGGGTACAATTACATATGAAAATACATTTACAGGTACAATTTCTGGGTTGATAACAAGAAAACAAACATTTACATGTACAATTTTTGGCTGATAATAAGAAAAAAATATCTTGAAAAGTAAACATTTAGAGGTATATTTTTTGGGCTGATAACAAGAAAAAAAAACACATCTAAAAATTTTGACACAAACCTAAAAAGTTTAACACCTGAAAATTTTGACCTGAAAAATCAAGACAGGCCCATGTTAAGAATTATAGTTCTTGTATACCATTAAAAGCTGAAAAACATGTGTCATTGCCAAAGAATTAGATATCATACCTGCTGTAAAAGGAGATCCGTGTAGATGGAGCCTTTTTTGTGCTATCATGAGACCCAGTGCTTGACAACGAGTACTGAGTATCAGAGAGCTACTCATTCCAGTGCCAATCAAAGTAGGGTGGAAAACTAATGCATAAAGTTAAGTGCAAATGTTTTAGAGCCAACTCAGTTACTGCTTTAGATTATTAGATATACCAGGAGCTAGAGAAGTAAAAAAAAAGATGTTCTAGCAGCTTTATTACCTGAAACTGGCATTAGTAGTCGAAGGATATTCCCAGCCAGCAAACATGAGCTTCATATACTGTAAATAGCTTTATCAATGGGCACTCATTTGTAGTACAAAAGTTTAACTCGCTGGTAATTTTTTTGCTCCAACAAAAAACAAGAGCTCAAGTTAATCAAACTAATGAGTGAATAAATTATAATTTCCGAACTAAATGAATTTACAACATGTTCAAAGTTTTAAAATATTCAGAGTTGGCACAATGTGGCATAAGAAAACACAATCATGTGAAATCATATAAGTTATTTCGTATGAAAGAAAAACCACATAGAAGTGGCGATAGAAATGCATAGTAACATGGTTGCTACAATCAATATAAAAGGACTGATGTAAGTTTTACGCATATTTTTTAAATAACAGCGACAATACACACAAGATACACAAAAATTTATCGTGTAAGTAAAGTATTAGTAACTCTAATTGAAATAAAAAAAGAAGCCCAACTACCAGAAAGTAGTTTCACACAAAACAATAACATATAAATGTCTCAAAAAGGAGCAGCACATCCAACAGAAGAGCTATGAGTCTGTATACCAAAAATAAAGTCCACAAAGATGCATGTATGAACAGATCCTACTACATATTAAATAAAAGAGGATTGATTATACCCCCCCTCAAAAAATATGTACAACAAGCATGAACATAAGATACAAAAAATCATTCTATGTACCTATAACAAGTTTAAACTATAATCGGGAAAGAAAGTTGAAAATACCTTACTCACAAAAAAGGACCATGACCCCTTGCAGTGGAGGTGGAGTGATTTTTTTGGCTCCACTTGTGGAAAAAGGAACAAAGGAAACACAATATAATTAGTAAGAATGCATATAATCGTTATAATAAAAACTTGTGGGAATAAACTAACAGCCTTTTAGCCCCAATACAAAAAGAATCATGGAAGTACAATGGTAGCACAATACAAAAAGAATCATGGAAATACAAAAAGAATTATAGAAATACAAAAATAAGTCTATAAAGTAATGTGAAATATAGAGATAAAGGTTCTTATAGTTGTCATATGCACAAGTTACACTAAAAATCACATTGTAATATCTGATGGGATGAAAGCATTGCAAGACTAAACGATATAAAATGAAAATTATATTTAACTACTTGATCTTCATAAAGAAAACAAGCTCATAATAGTTACTATGTAACTTTTCTACTATGTTTAGAAAATTACACAGGAGTAATGTGGCTATCACACAAACTTCTCTAGTTGTAAATTTAGTACAATGACCACATAAGTTTTCCCCTAGAACCTGGTAAATGCACCATGCAGATCTTCCTCAAAGACCCTCAATGGCGGGGCCATCATCCTTTTGTGGAGTCCTCTGACATGATCAACAACACCAATCAAAAGAACACTAAACATATAACACTATATATTAATATATCAGAAAAGCAAAGAGTTTATTTTTTTATTTGCTACACAATAAAGTAATAATCTGACTTGCAAAAGGGTAAGACAAAGTCTTGTATTAACTAAAAATGATCATTTGCCAGATGCTAATACTAGCTTTTTGAAAACCCCAAACAACACCATAGGTTGATAAATGTTTCTTTACTGCTAAACAATATAGTAATTATTATCTTACAGAAAAACCTAACACAATTATGGCTCTAATCAACCACAAAAGACAAAATCACACAAACCACGAAACATATGAACCTATAGTAGAACATCTAGATAACAGTCTACAAATGGAACCTAGTAGAACTCAGGTAAAGTATGTGAAATAGATAACTTCAATCTCTCTCACACGCATTAGACATCCAGTTGAGATCCTTCCTTAGGGTGAGCAGACTCAAAAAGTCAACAAATATTTTGCAAAACGATACTGGCTAGACAAGAGACTATTATATATCAAAATAAATTACCAGGGACCACTTCTTTAGAAAACATGCCACAAAGAAAATCTAAATTCTACAAAAATCAAGCACCACAAATTATCATCACAAGCTAAGCTAGATGAGCCAAAGTCTAAACCAAAATGAAAAATTACATCACTCGAATTTGCAGATTTGGAAAACTTACATGACTAAATTAAATGTATACATAGGTGCAACATCATGTAATTACAATAAAAGTCAGCGTGTAATTATGTAAGAAGCTACATTAAGTTCATATGCATTACAATGTTAGCGTGTTACAAATATGATAAAATGACAGGAGAAAAAGATCAAGAATAGAAGCTATACTATTCTGATAAACTAAAACAGCTATGAGGGCAGATTGAAAGTGAACTCAACGAATAGTTGCAAACCAATAAGGATGTGCCAGCACAAAAACTATTGACAAAAGAAGAGGCTTGCAGAAATTAATCAAATGTTTGATATTAAGCTGATCTCTAAAGTGCGCTCATAAATATTGAACTCCCTTCCCCGGTAACAAAAGCTACTGTACAACAGAGCACATGTTGAGTGCAGAAATCACATATAAACCAACCAGAAATCCCTAGAATCACACAAAACCTATTAACCCTAGAACATTACAATGGCACAAATCAACTATGAACCCCTTCCACGATCCCACCTGCCATGGGAACAGCTCCAGGAACCCTAGAGGTTCCCCTCCCACCATCTCTTGCATCCAGATTGGGAAATGGAAGGGGAATTGATGTGACAGCGAATTCGGTATTGGGCACACGAGATCTAGAAGGAGGGGGACTGGAAGCACTCACCGTGCGTGAAACGAATTGGCAGAGAGGACACAACGTCCTCGCCCTGTATCTGCAGGGGCAGCTTGCTAGCTGCCGGCGTGGAGGTCCAGCTATTTGCCCATGGACATCACCGATTCCGGCGAGAAGGACTAATTCCTCGATTCGCCTCCCCTCCTCGGCCGGTCGGCCCTCGCTCACCGATGACAATGAAGCTGAGGCATCAAAATGGATGGCACCCAGTCCTATACAGTCAAGTCACAAAAAAGAAAAGTCCTATACAGTCCAAACGCAGTACTGCATTGAGCCCCCAGCAGGCCCGATTGAGCTGTTAACACGTGATGCAATCTCATCCATCCGCCACCGATCCGACGCTCGAGAATGTCGACTGACACGAAAGCAAAATCTCAATCAACTGACAAGGAGTAAATCTGTTAGAAATATAAGTCCATTATTGGAAAATCTGCATGATCTCAAGATCACGATTTGACTAGAAATATCTCAAGATCAAAGATAAGTTCAGGGGCAAAATGAACTTTACTGAAAAAATGTACTACATAAACTAAATAGGACAATTGTATTATAATTTTTGTAATATGCCTAGTGATGCTAATGTTATGTTGCCATTCTATTAAAACTTTACATATTCTTGATCAAAGGTGAAAAGGTTTGATTTATATTTTATCTAGCGGCGGACTTATATTTTCAATCGGAGAAAGTACTTCAAAACTACATACCTTAGAATTTGTCGGTCTTCATGTCGTGGTCATGAGTTCCTTGACAAGTGGGATATTTTTCCCTCTGGAAAGGGGAAAACAGATTCTCCCAGCCCCATTAAAAAAAGAACAGATTCTCCCATGGCGACATGCTGAGAGCCTGAGAGCATTGTTTTCTAGAACCGAAGTACCCAGGCCCTATTGCTACCAATCATGTGTATTCATGAACATATTGACGTTCCAATCAGATGAGCGTCAAACCATATGATGACATACTAAATGGTCCGCTAACCAAGCTCTCCCATCACACAGCCACTGCGCGAGCAAATGGTTCCGTGCACGCCGCTTCTAGAAAACAACACCAGCATCGACGTTCTTTCACACCGCGAACTGGCGTCCACTTCGCCGTCGACGATGCGCTTGCGTTCGCCGGGCGATCCAGCGACTAAACTATCCCGGCCTCGCCGCTCGGTTGGTCGCCCGCCGTTCGTCGGGTCGGGCCCTAGCTCTCCTCGCATGGCGCGGCAGCGGGCGCGCGCGCGCACCAGCTAGCTGCCGGCCAGCGCCGCGGCGCGACGCGCTGACACGTGCGAGCGCGCGCCGGGCGCTCCCGCGTTGCCCCCCGGGCGCCCGGCACTCGCCGCCGGCACGAGGCGCGCCGTGGTCTCGGCCCCTGGGATGTCGTAACGTGTCAGGAATCTGGCGCGGGGAGGAGCTCCGCCCTCCGCAAGTGTGGCTTTTTCTTTGGGGTTTTCGGAGGGCGCGCGTAGGCTTCCTACTTTCCTATAACGATTCTTTCTTCTCTCGCTCGCTCGCTCGGTCGCTTTGGAGCGTGCGAGGTGGGCACATGGTTTCAACTTGCGAAGCACCATCGGCGGTGGAACGAAAACAAAATTAATTTAACCAAGGGAGCTCGTCGATCATCGGTGGGGGAACTTTTGATTTGTTAACTCCAAAGAGCACTTTTCTGAAGCCCTGTTCCATCGGTACTTCTGATTGTTAATTATATGACCATTTCTGCTCCTAAAAGGCAGATGTGATCTTGCAGGGTTCGGGATCGATTGCTGAGGCATGCCCTCCGTACAGCACAGTACGGCCCCGTAGCCTTCAGGGTCGTTGCTGCTTCTACGCTGAACTGGAAGTGTTTTTTCCAGTTTAGCTCAGATCGAAGAAATGTGCGTACTGTTATCGTACTGAGCATCAGAAAGTGACGTTTTTTAATTTTCAGTTTTGGGTCAGACGTTTTCTAAACAGCTGAACTCATGAAACACAAGAAGTGACATACGCCATGAGTATGCCAGGGAGGCACGAATGATCAGTTTATTAGGTGGTTTGTACCTACTGTGTGTTCAGCCTGGACATGACGGTGACAGGTAAGGGGACGGTATGGCTCGCTTTTTGCAGTGTCCGGCCGGCGTATTGCAGAATCCTTTTTGATCTCTTCAGAGTTGATGATGCAGAGTTCATCCCTTGATGGTTCCTGAAGTTTCTGTAATCCGTTGCTAGTTGATACTCTGAATATGGAAAAGCCACATCTCGCGCTTGATGGTATTTGTTCATCATAGTTCGTACAGGATGTTGGAGTAGTACATGGCAATCGCACACAAAAACACACACAAACCCCAGTTGGTCGCGCTTGATCGCGCCGAGCAACGGAACAAAAACCTGCGCTAATAATTCGGTAATCCACACAAAAACTGGGCCAAGGGACGACCTGTCATTTCTCCGAGACAACAGGGACAAAGCCGGCAAGCCGCGCCCCCCTCTGGCTCAACTGCAGAGGCACCTTCTCGTCGCGCCTTGTTCGTTGGCACCCGACGAGCTAGCTGGAGGCCACATGCGTGCCACGAACTCGAGGCATCGACGATTCGACATGCGCCAATCAGTTCAGGCGCCCGGGTGTCGTAGTAGTAGTGGTTCGGTTGGATGCCGCCGGCTCGAACTCGAAGCTCGATCGATCGATCTACCGCGCCCAGAGGGAGAGGGGGATCCTCTGCGGGCTGCTGCTCTGCCGCTGCCGCTCCCTCTTCGCGGCGGCGGGCCGCTTGGGCCCCCTCTCCCTCGCCTCGTCGGCCTCGATCTGCTGCTGCCGGCAATCCTCGCTGCAGAACGGAGTATCGCCCCTGCACATCCACGCGCGCCGATCAGCAACCAGAACGACGGCGCTCCTCGCAAATTTATCACTTTTCGCTAAGTGTGTTGGCGTTTGACGGTTACCTGTACATGAAGATGTCCTTGTTCCCACCGAGATGCCGCCGGCACCGGAAGCAGGCGTCGAGGAAGTGGTGCCGGAGCTCGCCGGCGTCGCGGGACGCGCGGCGGGGCCTCGGCGACGGCGAGCTCGGGTTGCGAGGCACGGCGTGGCTGGGGAATCCCGCCTCGACGTAGCCGGCGGTCTGCCCGGAGCTGGGGAAGTAGTAGTAGTCCTCCATTGGTTCCTTGGCTCGTCACTACTTTTCCCTCTTGCTGTTTGTTGGCCGGGACCCGGGACCAGGACAAGGGAGGAGGAGGAAGAAGAAGGTGGTGGAGTTCGCTGGGGGCGAGACGAGCGCGGCTTATAAAGGAAGGAGGACAAGGGGAGGGTGCGCTTTTCGTTTCGGACCCTCTGTTTTCTGTGGGGTTCCACGGTGCACACTCTGCTCGACAGCTTGAGATGGTTTATGTTCTTGCTAGAATACCGGGGTTTGGAGGACCTTGTGGTTTGGTTTGTGTTGTTAGTCTTTTCAGGTTTTTCTTTTGTTTTTTAGTTCCTTGGTTAGTAGGTTATATGCAACAAGAAAGAAACAAATTTATTGTGAATAAAACAAATTGGTAGGAAATTATGGTTGTGCGTCAACTCGCTAAAAACATAATGTTAGGTTAATTCATCTATAACTATCAATGTATATGTAAACAACAAGTACATTGATTGTATGAAAACTAAAAGGTGGATTTATGTCAGTACTATAACAATCAAATATAAGTTGTTCTAAGAAGATGTATCCAAAGTAAAGTTTACATTTGTCTAGAAAGAACCAAATATGTTGTTTAAATATTCATGATACATATTTCAAATAAAGAGGAACTAAGAACATGGTGGCGCTTGGTGGGAGCAAAGAGGCTCAGGCAATTGATTCTCAAGATTAGTCGCTTGCTTCTATGCGGTTTTGTACATACCCTTAGTTTTTTTTCTTCGACCTCCATCGTCTACTGTTCTCTTGTTTACATTCATACTCTGCTTTATCAACATATATTTTTTTGGGGAAAACTATATCTATATATTGAACGGCAAATCTCTTGCATGCTCTCTATTTAGACATTTCCAAGCATACTCAATGATTGATCACAATTAACTCGAAGAAAACATGTATATGACATGGGATTTTGTCACACGATGATTGAAGCAGAAACTAAAGTGGGCAAGCAAAGGTGAGATGCCACGATAACTTTAGCAATACATGTACACTTCCTTTCCTTGCTCACTAGTGAGATGCTAATACCATAGTGCCTTTGTAAAGGAGGAGAATACAATAGAAAAGACAACAAGCCAGTCGTAGAACAAAGACATAAAGCTGGAGGCTCACGCATTCTGAAGGTTCCTCACAATCACGGGGAGCAAAACAATCTAACAATGCAAACATCCTCCAATGAGAGGTGGATCCTCCGAGGAGAATGCGGGGAAGGTGGTTAGGCAACTGGCCAAGTTGCAACAAAAATCTAAAGCTGGCTCCTTTGAGTGCTGTGTGGCGAATCCGGCGGCCGAGCAAAACCAGGGTGCAAGGTGGCTGCCCTGCCATTAGTATAACGAGCAGCAACACCTCGTGGGGCACCAAATCCAGGTATTCTATGCGTTTTCCGTTGGTGTTTAGAAGATCAAGTACACGGACCGTCCAATTTGAAGCCTATTATTAAAGTTGGATTCTAGAGCTCGGTAGGCTAGCTCCAGGTTTTGTTTGGGGGTGGCCCTAAGTCGGAAGGGTGGTGTACTACTGTACTGAGCTGGGCTGGCTTGGCTTGGCTTGGCCTCAAAACAATACTATTGGAGTTAAGGTGCAAATTGCGAGTTGAGCTTAGGTTTTAAGTACTGTAAGATTGGGTTTAGTCAAAAGGATTGGGTCAACTTTGCTGTATTGAATTTCAGGTCCCATAACAAGTGGAGTATTTGTATTTTGTTTTTTGTTTTAAAAAACAAGGATATGAAACGCGAGTAAAGTATAGGTTTTTGTCCTTTTGATTTCTGTTGTACGTGAACGACATTCATGACAAGGTACTTTTCTTCCAGTCCTACAGAAACCTTGTCCTCTTTTGGCGAAACAAACACACACACAAAAAAAAAAAAGTAGGCCAGTGGCAAACTTGAGGGCAGACAGGGAATTTTGAAAAGGATCGAGGCCAATATATGCAATATACACTAGTGTGATGTTTGGTGTGGACCTATTTGAAAAATAGGTATATTATTTTTTTCAAAACTATGGTTGAATACAGTGCTTGTGCACCACACTTGTGGTATGTCTCTGTCAGCTGTCGCTTTCATGACACCCCCAATACGCTGGGTGCATCCCTTATTATTATATTCCTTTTCCTTGAAAAAAAAATCATGGATCTCTCATTGCAAATTAGTAAAACGCTTGTGATGGGCAGCATGAGGTAAGAACCATTATTAAAATGTGAAGTGGAGGCGCAATTCTGCGTGCATGCATCAGCAGCCCGTTTCTACGACGGCACGGGCCGAAGCCAGGCGGCATACGCGCGTGCAGCACCAGGAATCCAGGTCCAGGAGTGGCACGCAGCGTCGTCGATGAAACTGATGGAACGCCACGGGCCGCCACACACGCGCGCCTGTATATGTATTGGCTGGCTGCTGCTCGTGTGCGTCGTTTTCGCCGGGGAAGCGACGGGAACGACTGATGAGCGTTTTGGCTCTCGGCGGGAACGTGTTGGGGACGCCGTTTTCGCTAGAGAAGACGCGGTCGCAGTTTACCTGGACTCCAAGTATGAGGCGTGGTGCCGCGGGTGGGGTCATGGCTGCAAGCGTGAGTCCCCGGTTGGTGGCCGGCCAGGCCGTTCTGCTCGTTTCAGGTCGCGTCGCCGACATGCGAAACAAAAACAAGGTGGCACACGGGGATTCAGGGGTAAACCGCGCGGTGGGGGCACCGCGCCGGTGTGCCGACGAGGGAAGAGCGAGGCGCCACATGGAGCAAGTACCGGCCCACAGGCACCGCACGGTAGGCCCACAAACCTCGATCACAAAATCTCCATAAAAGAAACATTCTGCTAGCACACCCGTTTCCTCCCATTGGACTGCAGGAGGCTGGGGGGCACCCCGTTTAATTTGCAAGCTTAGCTATAAAAGAGATACCGGTGATCAGTATTGTGGCGGATTCAGAATAATTCTTAGGATGAGCTTATTTTCATATATAGACAATTTCAGTCTATCCTCACAAAATTTCATATGTAGACAATTTCATTCTTTTCTTGCGGGGCATCCATGACAAAAAAATTGTAGAAGAGACTTAGAAGGGGTTCCATGGGTCCAACAGTGGTAGGAGGGGCTGGAGCCCTCTTCGGACCCACCATTGACTCCGCCCCTGGTGCGGTGATATGTTGGTTCTTGCCGGAACCATGTGCCAATCCCAAGCTAGTCTACAGCATCAAAGTTCTGATGAAGTCTGAACAACTAATGCAACCTTCTAATGCCCTCGAAGTTTAGGGCGCTTGCCTTTATGATTTGGTACGACAATAATAGAGATACGGCCGATCGGCCCACCAGCACCAGCACAAGTATGAGAAATTTATAAGAAATGGCGATCATAGCTAACAATGAAAAAATTGATTATGTTGCGTGTCTCTCATTCGTTGAGTATCCTTACACGCCTATATAGTGACGATTAACGTGAAAGCTTCAGATGCTTCGGTTATAATAAGATTTGTCAATTACTCATCGTCCGATATTGGTCGATTACAGATCTCGGTACAATATGCATGGTTCTTCATCAAACGCCACATGGAGCAAGAGCAACTAATAATGCCCCACTACCACATGCATATGCACGGTAGGCAGGTTGGTGGCGCTGCCGCGCACGAGTGCCAGTCCAACCAACATTGATCACAAAACCTCAAAAAAAAAAAAATCCTGCATCCTGCACTGCACAGCACGCCTGCTCTCTCATGGGAGGAGCCTCGTGCTTCATCAATTTTTAAGAGCTGCGAAACACCAGCTCGCTACTTGATAATTTGACGCGACGATCTCTTACCCCTCGCTGGAACCATGTGCCGGCCGACCGAGAGCTACTAGCCACGTCTTACATCTAGGCTTTGCTCTAAACTAGTTCAACCTTCCAGTCCTCGAAATTTAGGGACTGGGTGCCTACTCGCCTTTAGAAAAGTCTCGACAGTCGACAACACCTGATCGGGTCACCGCATGGAATCTGGTTTGGTGGTGGACAGTGGACTAGCATCGGTTCAGTTGATTGAGAACTCACTACACACCTAGGATGGAATGGAATCTAGTAGGAGAGAATGTGCACGGGCAGGGCGGCGCACCACACCTGCACGTACAGGAATGAGCGGGTGCCCAGCGTGATGTCTATTCATTGCACATGCGACTAGAAGTCATATTATCGCACTTAATTATATTTAGATACTATTTTTAAAAATATTTTATTTGTTTCGAAATAATTTCTATCTCTAGATATTTCTTGAAACATTTTTATTTGTTCTAGGATTTATCTTTTTGGAACATTTTATTTTGTTCCGGAATAATTTCTATTTTTATATCTCTAACGGTTATGTACGATAGTATAGCTTCTAATCGCACGTGCAATAAATAGATGCCCCTGTGCCCAGTCGCTCGCTGTTCCGCGTACGGAGAAACCTGAACTTCGCGGAGGTTTTACACACACAGGGGCGAGATTTTGGGACTACTGAATTATACTGATGATGCTAGGAGCGTCTCTAGTTTTTGCCTTTTCGGTGAATCCGTATGGGCCTAGTGGAGCCGTAGGATTGGCCGTCTGGTTCCAGTAGTTTTTCTCCGCCCGTGGCGTGAAAAGCCTGGGCCCCTGATTGCTCGGTTATCATTCGATATGTCATGGGCCGGCATCTAGTAGTACTTTTGCCCGTTAGACGGGCCGCATATGTTCTTCCCCAATTTTACTAATATACATATTCGCAGAATCAACTAAAACATTTTAGAAACAAAAAGGCATGTAGTCTAGTGATTACAAAAATCTCCGTAATATCTCATGTTCTGGGTTCAACTTCTCATGGGAGCGATTTTTCTAGAATTTAACGGCATGTGCATTCAGTGGTAGGCGACGTTCCCATCGACAGCAAGACGCCTGTGATAACTTCGTCAATCTCAAGGATTTACCGACCCAGTCTTCAAAAATGCTTATAGGGGTAGGGTTGTGTATGTGTATTGTGAGTGTGTGTGCGTTGTGAGTGTCTGAGTTGCACTGTATAATTAGAAAAACTAAATATTTTTAAAAAGGTTGTTTTTAGCATGGATGTTGAAACTTTCGCCACCTCTGGACTGGCAGTGGACCAAATGTGAGAGGTAAGGGAAGAACTTTTTGCAAGAAAATATTTTTTAAAGAAAAAATTGGATTCTTATTGTATGATAAATAAAGAAAAGAAAAGAAAAGAAAGAGATAGTCCTGTTTGGAATTGGTGTTCGCATCGTGGGAAATTTTTAATTATAATTATTTGGTATGATAAACAATATTAGTTTTCTCAAAGGGCGAGCAAATCCAAAAACGAGTCTCAACTCTCAACTAGAGCCAACACCGTCAGGCGCTTCTCGAGATAGCCATATCGGCAGGATGGGGGGTGGGGGGGCTGCCCCCGTATCCTCAAAAGTAAAAATAGTTGCATGTACAATATAATTTGCATGATGAACGTTAACATAATTATGTTAACATCGCATTATGCACGTGTTCAAACACAAATAAGGCATCATAAGTTTTGAAGGTACACAGGTCACCTCACAACATTCTACCTCCATCTCAAAAGAAATGCATTTTTAAGTTTAAACTAGACTATTTAAATTTGACTGAGTTTATAGAAAATATGAATTGCATTTATGACTCCAAATAGATATATTATGAAAATCATTTCATGGTAAATATTTATTGTAATTATTTGGGTTGATAAATAATATTAGTTTTTATATATATATTTGGTTAAATATGATATAGATTAGCTTGGTAGGAAATTATAATTGTATTTTTTTTGAACGGAGGAAGCAAGTCCCTTTTTGAGAAAAGCGAATCTCAAATAGGGCCGCCGTCCGGCGATTCTAAGAATAGTACTATTGCAACTACTTCTGACAGACATTTCCCCAGGATCGGGCACACATTTTCCCCCAGGCTCGGATCCAGTTTTCCCTCGGATTAGGCTAAGGTGCTCAAGGGCGAGATCAGAAACGTACTGATTGCAAAGGGCCACCATTGAAATGCTGGGAAATGCCGTCATGTACACCCATTTCTCTCGCATACTCGCTCACATACAAAAAAAAAAAGCGTGATCGACAACAACGAGAAAGAAAGAACTCAAAGATACTCGAGGCCGAGGGCGCGTCCTTGCTTTGCCTGCATTCTACATTCTGCCGCTACTCATCTCGATCGGAGTGTCGGCTCCTCCTCGACTGGAGCCGAACGGATGCTGCTCTGCGCCTGCTGGTTAGTTCGCGACGGGCACGTCTGCCGCGATCCGGACCCGGACGGGCTCGGCGGCCGCAGGCGCCTCGTGCCTATGCTCCGTGCTGAAGTTGAAGGGCTTGTTCTTGCGCGCGCCCACGCCGTCGCTCACCATCCGGCGGTGCCTGCACTCCTCGCTGCAGAACGGCGTGTCCCCTCTGTTGTTTCGCAATCACAACACAGGACCTCGGGATCAATAAATCGAATCCGCATTGCGTCTGGAAACTTGAAGCAAGCATAGAGCCAGACGCCAGAGGCAGACAACAAACCTGTACATGAAGATGTCGCGGTCCCCGGCCAGGCGCTTCCCGCAGAGGGAGCAGGCGTCCATGGCGCAGCGGCAGGCCTCGGCGCACTCGAGCGGCTCGATGGCGAAGAACGAAGAGGAGGAGGAAGCCATTGTTTTTCAGAGCAGGAGCTGAGCCTGTGGAAGTGAGGAGGCCAAGGCCAAAGTCTTCGGGGAATTGCACTACTGGGACTCGAAGGTTGCTGCCAACGACTAGCACAACGAGTCCTTCCCGTTCTTATAAAGGAGCAGAGCAAGGAGACGACGGGGACGAAAAGGACAAAAGGTGTCTGTTTGCGTTAGGTGCCGGGTGGATACGCGAGAAACCACGGCTAGTTTTCCAGGAACCTCTTCTCCTACCTCCCGGCCCCCCCTTGTCTGTGCCCACCCGCGTCGCAGCCGGCCAGGCCAGCCACACACTCTGGCCGTACGAGCGCCGCTAGGGGCAACAAGAAAGAAAGGCAAGCCGCAGCGCCGGGTTTTTGTTCGCTTACCCGCGTGCCACGCCCCCTGGCCCTCGCCCCGCCTCGGTCGCGCCGGCGGCGGGTGTCAACTGCGATGCCGCAGGATCCACCGCGGAAGATCGCCTGCAAAAACAACTACGGGGGGATCCGATTCTTTATTTGCCCCTGCTCGATTCTGTGGGGGCCTCTTTGCCGCGCTGCTGGCTGGCGGGGTCTGCTCCTACTCTAAAGTTCGCCGGCGGCGCCACGTGTTGTATTTGCCGTGATCAGGACAGCCTGGTAATCTTTGTACGGCGTTTGCAGTTTATACTACTAGTTTAGCGTAGTCGTGTCGAGCGATGGTGAAAGGTAGTTGTGAACAGTCACTGCTGTGCTAGCATTTCAAGCCCAACCTTGGCAGCTGAGACGTCACGTTGTTGGCTCAACGACGGGAACAAAGCAGAAGTGCAGGACAAAGGCTGGAATCTGGATGGACCCGGCCGACCCTTGTTTCCTCGCTGTTTGCCTGTTTTCCCCCTCTCGGGCCAAGAGTTTCGCGGAGAAAAAAATGGGCGAAAGGGCGAGGAATGTGCTCTGCTCGCTGCTCGGTGTGCTCGCCTCTTAGCTCTTACCACGCGCCGCGCCGCGTCTTTTGTCTTGGCCTTGTTGGGTTTTTTTTTTTTTGACTCGTGGCCTTGTTGGGTTTTACTGAGAGATTTACCGGTGAATCCGGGGGCCAGGCCGCAGCGAGCCAGCGCCAAGGCAACGTGCTTGGCAAGGCCGATGCCGCTGCCGTGCGGATTGGGTGTTGACCCAAGGACCCGTCCTGGAACAAGGTCTTCCCTGTCCTCGACGAGACCTTGACCCCGTGGCGACCGAGCTGGACCTGAATTAAGCCGTCCCGGGCGGACACTGGCACAAGGTTGCCGTGCGACGCACGGTCTGCGCAGCGCAGAAGATATCCGTGACGCACACGGACGGTGCCAGAAGATTTCGGTGAGCTGATACCCCAGTTGGTCGAGCTTGACGGTCATGGTCGTTCAGGGGCGTTTAGTTTCTGAAATGAAAATTTTTGGATCTCAAATCGACTGTTTGGCCAGACGTCGGGAGGGTTTTCCAGACACTAATTAAAAAACTAATTTCAGAACTCACCTGGAAACCGCGAGACGAATCTTTTGAGACCTTTGACCGCATCATTAGCACATGTGAGTTACTGTAGCATTTATGGCTAATCATGCACTAATTAGGCTCAAAAGATTCGTCTCGTCGTGTACATTCAAACTGTGCAATTAGTTTTATTTTTTAATTATATTTAATATTCCATACATGTGTCCAAAGGGGAGATAAAAATTTTTGGTAACTAAACGGGCTCGCCGTAAAACATTGGTGGTGTTCCAATTGGTCCAGTACTCCGGGGCAGTCTCCATTTCCTAATTTTTTTTGTTTTGTTTTGAGAGGGTCTCCATATTCATAGTTTTTTTTGAGTAAAATGCATACAGGATCCTTAAACTTTTGGGGCATTTTCATCTAAGTCCTTGAACTATAAAAGCGACTATCTAGATCCCGGAACTACTGCCGCTGTGCACCAAAGATCCAAAACTTGCCACGTCATCGCCCGCATCTGATGTGGACGTGCCACGATGGCAGCTAGAGGGCGCCCACGGTGGTCCACGGGAGGCACGCGTCAACCTGGCACCAGCGCGAGCATGGCGTACGTGAGCGCGCGTGGCGTGCAGTGGCATGGCGCTCCTACACGGTCTCCTACCACTTGCGCACCACTAGGACGAGCCAGAGCTCGAGCAGAGCTCTGCAAGGGCGGTGCCGACGGCCATGGCGGACCAAGCCCGCTGCGGCGCATGGACCAGTGGCTACAGCCTCAAATTGATCACACAAACGGCACGAGCATGCTCAGGCTCACCCCAAAGTAGCACAGCACGACAGCTGGGCCCCGAATCGGCTGGAGCTCGGTCGACCACGACGGAGGCTGTAACACCCCTGTGTTAATCGTCTCGCTAATCACAAGTTAACTCACTAATCGTGGACTCAAATTCGTCGTTAACGCTAATCGCGTTCGCTTAGTAAACATCTAATTAGCCGTGTTCGATCTCGTTTTTGTCCTTGATCTGAGCTCCAAATCAACTTCCGCCCAAAACGAAAGTTGTAGATCTTTCCTTCCTCTACAACTTTTGTTTTGGCCAAATTTCAAGTTCCTATATGAAAATTGGAGTTTCAACTGGTCAAACTCGGGCAAAAAATCATTTAAACGAGTGAACAGAGGAACCCCTGCTCGGCACTGTGACGCCCCCGACGCCCATACCGCTGCTGGTCGCCGGCGAGCGCGTACACGCGTCGTCCATCCCGGCGATCCTCGTTGTCCGAGCGCTGCTCTTCTCCTCGCTAGGCCGAGAGGCTTCCAGTGCAATCCATTCCGTTCCCCTTCCTCGCACCGCAGCGGAGCAGTGCAACCCTAGCACCGCCGCTCGCCGCGCCGGCGTTCGCGCCGACCATCCATCGTCACCATGCCCCGATTCCTCACGCTCTGAGCTGCGCGACCTCGCCCCGAAGCTCCTCCATCCCTCCACGAGCGCGGCCGTGCCCTACCCCGGCCGAAGTCAAGCCCCAGACGCCGTCCGCCATTGCTGTCTTCGTCAAGCTCCGCCCCGAGCTCCGCCCCTCCCGTCGACGACCCCCTTCCGGCCTTCCTTCGCGCAAAACGAATCCCCGGTGAGCTTCCCCGCAACCTGCTCTCGCTCCCCGACCCTCTCCCCACCCTAATCCGCGGCCGCCGCCGTCGAAGCGCCGCCGCGCCGCCGCGAACGCGCCGCCCGTCGCGCGCGCACGCCGCCAGCCCCCTCTGCTCCTCCCTGTGCGCCACCTCCGCGCGCCCTAGCCCCACCTGGACTCCCTCGTGCTAGCGCCGCCCGCTCCCGCCGCCGCCTTGCGCCGCAGTGGCCGGAACGCCGCCGCCGACGCCGCGCCGCCGCGAGCCACCGTGCCAGCCCCTACTTGCGCCTCCCCGTGGCCGCCCCCTGCTCCGCCCTGCGCTAGCCCCGCCGGCGTGCCCTGGCTGCGGCTGGGCCAGCCTCCACCGCCGGTGAGCCGTGGGCGGGCGGCAGCGCCGCCACCGCCGCGCCAGGCCATGTGCGGCCGAAGCAGAGGAGGGGGGCGGGCAAGGATTAGGGTGGGGAATCGCGCCAGGCCATGGTTTGGAAGTTGCTGAAAGATAATCGGTTCCACCATGTGTGCTCTAGATGTTTAGGCGAATTTAGTAATACTTACTATACTAATGGAGCTAAAATATTGAAAGTAAGGATTCACTTCTAGCAGCCTTTCAGCAAAAGAACTCCAGAACCAAAAAGCTTTGCATGTCTAGGTAATGGGCTAAGTATACCCAAAGTCGGGTAAGCCTTGCTGAGTATTAGTATACTCAGAGTTGTTGTTGTACCTCTTTTAAGCAGGTTGTGTCCTCGCTGACTTCGAGGAGGTCTGTGCGTCCTGGATTGGACAGCCGCTTCCTCCGGGTTGGACCGTCGAGTGGGCCCCGTCTTCCCCGTGAAGGTTGGGCAGGTTGGCATCACATCGGTGGGCAGGATGTGGAGCTCACATTTTATCGTCGTCGTAGTTATCGTATTGTATTTCGAACTCAATTTTAAACTTCCGCTGTGTTTTAAACTCTGTCGCTTGTATTAAGACTTTTATGTAAAACCTGTGTTGTAAATTAATTTGAAGATTTATGTATGCTGGTAACATATGTGCTCGTCTTCGTACGGGTCTAAGTGCAATTTTGATCCTGGAGTACAATAGTTTAATCGGGATTTTACCCGACAGCCTGTCAGGTTACACCATTTTAAGTGCACAGTAACTGGATTAAGTATTAAGATGATGGTTAGTGCATTTAAGCCGGTTTAATTTGGACGGTGCTGCTACAGAGGCGGCAGCGGAAAGCTGAATGTCGACGAGCTTCGTGTTTCGGTCAACCTGCTGCACAAATCGACCAACGGTCAATCCAGAGAGCACTACGACATCAAGGTGAGCATGAGACAAAAGCAAAGAGGAAGAGAACGCGGGCGAAGAAAGCTGGCCACGGCAAGGCAGTCCACAGCAGTGCGCCGGCCGGCCGCGAGGAAGAACGGGGCGGGTGAGCGGCTCCAGTACTGCAGGGCGCAATTGAGCGGTGCAAGAGGTGCACAATGATGAGGCGAACACATTGACATAGCCAATTTGGATGGAGGGTGAACGGAGTGGCTGGATTATGCCGGCGCGGTGGAGCTCTGCGGCGGTTGCAGAGAGAGGGAAATTGGGGAGAATAGCCGGCGGCGGGGTTAAAACAGCGTGGGCGAGCTTCCAGGCGCACCCGCTCCAGCTTGAGCTCGGCCACGCGTGCAGCTGCGTGGGGTGTGCGAGGAAGGCCGTGGTCGATGGAGACATCGACGTCCAAGAGGACGGCGAGGCTGTGAGCGCACGCGGGGAGCTCCGGCCGGCTGCCGCGGGTTCGGGCGCAGGCGAGCTCTGCCCGGCGGCCGCGAGCGTGCATGCCGAGGAGCTCCGCCACGTCCGCCATGGGCGCAGGCATGCTCCGCCCAGCCGGCGCGAGCGCGCTCCTCGGGAGCTCCGCCCTAGCCGCCATAGGTGTGCGTGGAGGGCAGCTGCGCCCCGGCCGCCGCAGGCGCAGGTGCATGCCCGCGGCGAGCTCTGCCCAGCTGCGCGCTCGCGTACGCCATGCTCACGCTCACCGGGCCAGGTGCCAGGTTGACGCGTGCCTTGCGTGGACCACCGTGGGCGCCCTCTAGCTGCCACCGTGGCACGTCCACGCAGATGCGGACGATGGCGTGACAAGTTTTGGACCTTTGGTGCACAGCAACGGCAGTAGTTTAGGGACCTAGATAGTCGCTAGTTAAAGGACTTAGATGGGAAAGCGCCAAAAGTTAAAGGACTCTAGGTGCATTTTACTCTTTTTTTTGAGAGAGGGTCTCCATTTTCATAAATGCGCAGGCCGTTGATAAGAAAGTGCCAGTTTTTTTTTTAGGGTAATAAGAAAGTGCCAGGTGTGTTAGGCCCAACCGCCGGACACGTAATCCAGTCCAAAAATGGTTTGAGGCTCGGGAATGCCATCGTTCACTGGGCCAAAAAAAAAGGTTTCCATAGCCCATCAAGCAAGGCTGTAGCAGTGAGCGGAACGGTTCAGCAGGCTTGCCCATATTGTTCGGCCACTGGCCCATTACATGCAGGCTTGGCCTACCGTACTTTTGTCTCGACGATTTTGTAGGCTTTCTTTCTTTCAGATTTACTCAACACTAGTAAAAACCCCTCAAAAAAAACTCAACAGTCATAAAAGATTACAAAGAATGCGCAAAGAAGTTTGACTGTTGACAAGCGAATTCGTTTTTGAGCTAGTCGTCTCAAATAGAAGATCCAAACTTTCCGTTTCCTGCTGATGCACGGGGAGGAGGCAAACATTGACACAAAGGTTTTGCATTCACATATTCTAACAGCAAGTGCTGTGCCGTGCTGGATAGATCATCACTTAACGCGAGGGTCAACGAGCATGCTGCACCCATAATATTCTTAGGGGTTGGCCTGCTGATGCTCGACGGGGGGTTGACAAAAACGGGTGCCGTTCTAAACATTATCATCCAGAGAGAGCCCGCCGGTCGCAACTCGTAAGCCTAATTTGGACGGGCTCCCACTCCATGTCCCCATCCGCGCATCCATAGCCTTTCTGTGGAAGCACTCCTTCCTTTCTCCCCCGGATCAGCCGGTAGGAAGGGCACGCCCCCGGCATGGGAACGGAGCGCGCGACGCGCCGGGCGATCGAGCCGTCAACCGCAGCAGGCCAGGTGACAGGGAAGGATCGGGTACGCGACGAGTCGACGACCACGATGTGATTCGCGGTAATCCCGTGAGGCACCGGATCAGATCTCTCTGGCCCCGGCCGGGCCGTAACAGCGACCGGATCCCCCCGTAACCCCGTGAGCGAGAGAGAGGAATCAGATCGGATACGCATGGGCCGCATGGGCATCGACGCTGAAGGAGACGGCACATCGGGACGGTGTAAAGCGCGCCGGATGGGGTGGTGACTGGTGGCCGTGCGGACAGGGCTCGGTCACGGCGCCATGGCGCGCGGCTCACAGGCAAGCCGTGCCGGTCGTCGTCCGTGCCGCTGCGACGGGTTCCTGCCACCGCGTGATGTGTGTGAGGGTATCGGTTAATGCGTGCCGGACAAGCCATTATGAGGCGTACTGACGAGAGAGGGAATCGGTACGCTTTGGACGGACAAAACTATTCATTAGAAACAGAGGCCGTGTTTAGTTCTTTGCATATAAAAATTTTGCGTTAGAATCTTGCTAATTTAAAGTACTAAATAAAGTCTATTTACAAAACTTTTTGTATAGATGAGTTGTAAATCGCGAGACGAATCTAATGATGCTAATTAATCTATGATTAATCTATAATTAGCAGATGATATTGTAACACCACTGTTGCAAATCATAAATTAAGTAGGCTTATTAGATTCGTTTCGCGATTTACAGCTCATCCATGTAAAAAAATTTATAAATATATTTTATTTAGTACTCTATATATATGTTCCAATATTTAATGTGATATTTTTTGTGTTTACGAGATTTACTAGTAAAAATCTAAGGGCCTGATGGCCGAATTCATGCGCTCCCCACGGCCCTTGTAGTTGTACAGGGGCCCTCCCGCCCCGCCCGGAGTCACCTCCTTCAATTGCTGCTGAATACTGAAGTCCCTGTTTGGTTTGTTTGCGATAGGAAGTATTGTAAATTTTGATTAATAATTAGGAGTACTAAATAAAGATAATTTATAAAATTAACTCCACAACTTTACTCTACTTCGCGAGATGAATCTAATGAGATCTTTGACCGCACAATTAGAAAGCTACGTCCATTCGTTAAAATTTTTTATAAATAAATTTCATTTAGTACACTATATATAAATTTATTTTGTGATAGGAGTGATACAAACGGGACCCAGTCTTGGCGCCGGTACGAAGAAAGAAAGCATCCGGTCATCCGGAGGAGATGCGCACGTCGAGACGGCGAGTTGGAGTACGAGCCATGCTACGGTCTATACTAGCGTAGAAAAGGAGTGGCATGCATGTGGGGGTGCCCAACTGCCGATGCGGGTTTGAGACGGCGAGCGGCCGTAGCCGAAGCCACGGGAGGAGGCGCCGGCGCCGCTCCCGCCGGCCGCCTCCAGCCAGTGACAGCAGTCTGACAGGCCTCCACCCACCCACCCACAGCCTCCCGCGCCCGGCCGGCCGTTCCTCGTGGCGGGCTGCTGCTGCTGCTGACTGACAGATCACGCGCCGGATCTCCCCCCCGTGCCACCTCAGATCCGCTTCCCAACATGACGACCGCCCACCGACGGGTGGGGCACGCACCTCCTCCCCCGGGCCGCGCCGTGCGCCCCGCAATAACTGACCTCTCGCGCCGCGCGCGTCCGTTCGTCGGTTCCTCCCTCCCACCCAGGGTTTACCTTTTCGTTTTTTTTCCGAATCCCGCCGTTTGCCGGAAACAAAATTTCGACCGAAATTTCGCCGAATTTCGCTAATTCCGAACGGAAAGAGAATTCAAATTCAAAAAACAAAATTTCGGTGAATTCCGACCGAAATTTCGGTGATTTCGACCGAAATTTCGGTGATTTCGACCGGAAAATGATGTCCGTTGTGATTTTCGTACTGTTCCCGAGGTCAAATGAAAAACTTTTGAATACCAACTTTGTTCAGTTTTTCGAGATCTACAACTTTTGTTTCAGGAACTTTTTCATTTGAGCAATGGTTTGAAAGTTATTTAATTATTTCAAAAACTACCAATTAAAAGTCTTGTCATTTCATGTGACAACTTTCATTTTCTCTCTTAGGCCTCAACTGGACTTTTATTATTCTTGTTATGGCGGATATTCCTATAAATTTTTAGGGACATTAGTTGATCCAATTGAAAGTTGTTTTAAATCCAGGACAAACATGATTTGAATTGGTTATCAATTCATGTGACAGTGTTTGAATTTTTTGTTTGATTCAATTTGTATAGAGAATTCCTAAAATGTAATTTGTATAGAGCAAGGAGGGGTCTGGAGAAATGCCAAGCTGCATCGGATACTAAAAAACTATAAATTCTACCTCATTAGACTACAAATAACCTTGTTTTTCAACTAAAATATAATTTTAGCCTAGCAAATGATTTTAGATTTGAGTGTGTTCTAGTCCTATTTGCTCAGAAGAACACCTAATTTTTTATCATATTTTTTTCGAATTTTTTATAAATATTTTTGAATTTTTAAATTTGAAAACGAAAAATGGCGAAAAATACCGAAATTTCTCTTCCCGGTAACTAGCGAAAACGAAAAAAAACACCGAATTTCGGCGAAATTCGACCGAAAAATTTAACCCTGCTCCCACCACGCCGGCGATCGGCCAACGGCGCCGTCTACCGGGCCGCGCCGCGCACCGACGTCCGCCCGTACTCGGCTTCGGAGATCTCGCCGCTTCGCGCGTCATCTGAGGAATGCCGCCGCGCCCTGCTGCAGGCCTCGCGTCGCATCGGACGTGGCGACGTCACGAGGGGGCGGCACGGCGGTTGCGATCGCTTTGTGTAATCCTGGGGCACCGCTCGCCCGCCCATCGCCGGATCCGCCTATCCGGTTGCGCGGACGTCAAGACAAGTGCGGCGAGGAAATTAGGCGCAAGCATGGGGAAAACCTGCTCTCTGATTAGTGGTGTCCAGGAAGAAACAGGAAAGCGACGAGTTGAGAGAAAGAAATCAAAGATGCGTGTGCACCGTTCACCTGCTGCATTTGCTGCTTATACTAGTATTAACAATGAACGTATCAATTGAATTCTCCTAAACCCCTAGTATAAAAAGGAGATTTGAGGAAGGGATGCTCGAAATCGATATGAACAAAAACTTGGGGAAAAAAAAGAAACGGGAAGATTCTAGCTTTCCTACGGCTTCTTTTTTTGTCTCGTTTTTTGGGAAGGCATTGATGGGTTCCTGCACATCATGCACTCACCGGTCACTGGATGGATGGCCGGATGAGGCGAGGATGACAGCTCAACAGAGGATGGCCTCCACGCTCCCCGTCCGCACGCACAGGCACACCGGGCACGCCATGGCGGCGTCCGCGTCGCCGGCGGCGAAGCACTCGCCGCACAGGGAGAGGTGCCTGCAGGGGAGGAGCACCACGGAGGCCGGCCTGAGGCGGCAGCCGAGGCACGCACGGTCCGACGACGGCCCGGCGCGGCGGGGGTCCACGTACGCCGACGACGAGGACTCCGCGGGGCCCGCGTCGCCCGCGGCGGCGAGCTCCTCGACCGACGCGCGCGCCGCGGCCGCGGCCTGCTGCAGCTGAGCGTGCAGGGTGACCGCGGCGGCCTGCTCCGACAGCGCCCTCGCCTGCCACGCCGCCGCCTCGCCACGGAGGCGGACGAGCCGCTCCTCCAGCTCGGCGCCGCGCCGCGCCTCGCGCTCCGCTTCCGCCGCCTTCTCCCGGAGCCGGCGCGCGGCGGACTGGTCCGCCTTGACCAGAATCGCCCGGTTGTGGCGCCGCAGCCGATCGGCCATCGCCCGCCTGAGCTGCTCGCCCTGTGCCCACGAACGTACGGGCGCATCAGGATTGGAACCAAGAAACGAACTTGCGACGTGGATAAACGGATTGCGGGGACTACAATTTTACCTGTTCCCGGATGAACCGGTCGATCTCGTCATCATGCTGCTTCACTTGCGCGGCAAGCTCGTCGGAGACGGAGGCGAACAGCGATTGCGACGCCGAGTGGCTCAGGGCATTCATCATCTGCTTGCTCTCCTGTTTTTGTTGTTGTTGCTGCTGCTCGTCGAATGCGAGGCGGAGGCCAGTCGACACGAGCGCGGTCGCGGCGGGGGACGGGGACGACGAGACCCTGTTCTGGCTCTGGAAGCGCGCCATGTTCGCAAACGACGTCGACTGCTGCGGCTGGAGTGTGAACAGATTGACGTACTCCTCCTTGGCCGCCGGCGGCGGCGGCGGCGCCATGGGCTCCCTGGGCCGCTTCCTCCGATTCCCACTCGCTGCAAAGAAACCGAAACCGTCACAATCCAAGAACTGCAGGGCAGCAGGGCCGTGGTGCGGCGTGCAGCAACATCCTCCTAATCAACATCGGCGCACACACCTCCGCCGCTGGAGAAGTAGACTGCCGCCGGCGAGACTACGGCGAGCTGCGGCGGCCTGGGCATGTCCATCTCCTTCCTCTCCGGCTCGCCTCTGCGACAAAGACCAACCCGTGAGACCACCACTCGCCACGAATCGAAGACCTCTGTACGGGGGCGGGGGGCGGAGTGGGAGGAGGCGCACCTGTCGTGGAAGAGGAGATTGGACGGGTACTGCGCCTGTACTGCCATTGTTAAGGAGGGGCGGGAGGGAGGGAGGCAGGGGAGGAACGAGAAACGGATGGGTGGTGGGTTGGCGCAGCGGGCGGGAGGTCACGGAGAAGACAACTTCCTCTTCGTGGTTTTAATAGCTTCGCAGCCGGGGAGGAGGAGGAGCCCGGTCCAATTCCGCGCACCCACTTCGCACGCTCGCTTTTAAAAACCTCCCGCTCCCAGCCTGCCTCCCACCCTCGCTCGGAACGGAACGGAACGGAGCGGAGCGGGGGGGTCGCGTCGCGCGCTGCCTGCCTGCCTCGGCGGCGGCGGCGGGTGAACGGACGGCGCGAGATGAGCGAACGGGGAAGAGCCCGCTCGGCTAAAATTGCTCGCGGTCGTGGCGACGAAGATACGGGGCGGATGGTTAAAATTAGGCGGCGGATCGCAGAGGACGTGGTGGTGGGGGGATGATTTTACAGCGCGATTTGGTGGCGTAAATGCGGGGGTGAGATTAACCTGGGTGGTTTCGCTACGCGATAATGAATGATGGCGGAGGCGTTTGGAAAAGTCAGGGGGGGAGGCGTTGGAGCCTTGGAGGAATGCAAGGAGGAGCGAGCCTTTCCTTGATGCACCCACTGGCTTTGACGTTAATCTTTCGGGAATTAGCTGGGGCGGCTGCCGGAATAAAGGGGCGCGGTAGAATGCTCTGTCAAGCAAACGTACTCCTCCTGCATTTGAGACCAGCTAAAGATATCGGCCATGAATGTTCTGTGCCACCTAATTTAAGCCATTGGCATTTAGTAGTAGCATCTTATTCGGGGCTTGTTTGCTTGTTGGGTTAGAATTTGGGACGATCATTTTAGGTGAATCAAGTCCGGAACAACTGGCCGATTGGGTGTAATCTTGGGAGTTTGAGAGAGCGCCTTTGTGGCATATGATTGATTAATCTAGGACTACATGTATGTTTTTTCCTTTCTTATTTTTGCAAAAATTATGTACAAATTTTGCGAACAAGTGACGTTTAGGATATCAGCATGTATCTATTAAAGATATAATATAAAATTGTTTCCTGTACAATACATAAAAGACTAATTGTTGTAGCCGAAGTTTGAAATGGATGACTGTTTCTGATCCAGAATGTATCTATTAAATATATCAAATGGATACTAATATGAATTTATTTCTCGAGACAAATATGCTCATGTGGTTTTCAAACATCTGAACTGGACACGTGAAATTTATTTCTGGGTACAGCTTGAAAGGGTGAACTGCATGCTACCAAAAATGAGATGGAATATGTGGTATGGGACCTTAAATGTTTCCGTTCGTGTATCTTAAGATTTTTGTGATTCAAAAAATAATTAAAAAATTTCGGAAATGTAAAAGGGTAATTGCACATTGATCATGGATCGAGGAAATATCAAAGTCTAGTTTTCAAATTTGCACTCTGTCCTAGAATCGTCCGAACACTTGATTTTCCCGGCGCCTTTCACCCCCAGCTGTCAGATATTCAATCAAATGGTGGTGGTAAGCGAACCACGCAACACGTCGCGTCGTCGGGTTCTCTATGGCGGATAAGCTATGCGTGTAAATTCAGGTCAGCAATCAATCGTTGAATTTTTAGTGCTGGCTCATTTTTATGCGCATGTTGTTGATAAGAAGGGATTTGTGTTTTTTTTTCCTGATGGAAAAAAGAAAAGTGGTGTCTTGTTCTATAGCAGTTTGGTTTTATTGGACGCGCTTGTTTGAACTTGCTTTCATTTTCAGCGCTTTCATTGTCTCGTGAAAAAAAATACACGCACAAAAAAAAATGAAGGCTTAGCAATCCGGAGGAGATTGATGCATCCAATCCACTCCTGAGTGGTTTGGATTTTTGGGTTCCTTAAACGAAAAATGACGAATTGACCCGAATCCTCGCAATACATACTTTCTTTCTTTATCCTTCTCTCAATAACACTTTATATTTTTTTTATGAACTCTGTAACGTCTGGCCTTCTCGAAGTCGGGTCCGCTTACATCTGGCAGCTTAATTAGGACACATACGATCCTCACAGACCAACACATATCTTTTCTATACATATCTTTTCTATTTGTCCTCACTCATGCGCACCTGGGAATAACTTCTCAGCCGGTCACCCATCCTCAAATTGCTTCGGGCCAAGCACGCTTAACATCGGAGTTTTTTGGAGACCAGCTTTCAGGAAAAAAAAGTTGCAACTTGTTGGTATGAGTATTTTATTAATCCTATTAAGTCTAAGGCCGAGGTGTCACATACTCACCGACGTCCCCGTCAGTCAATCCCAAGTTAGTAACGTACTCTCTTGGCCACGTCCCGTACGTCCAGTGCTAATGGCCCATGTGCCACGTCCGTGTGTCCAGTGCCAACGGTCCTTGTGCCACGTTCGTACATCCAGTGCCAACGGCGCATCCCAGATGCCCGCGCACTGACCCGCCACGCGCTCGTCCACATGCCGGTGGCATCTGCGCGCCCCACGCACCCGTGCTCACCCGCGCACTTACGCCCGTACGTGTCCGTAAAACCGCGAGAGTCGGTTTTGATACCATTCTGTAACGTCCCACCCCCCGAGGTTGGGTCTGTTTACATCTGACAGTTTAATTAGGACACAGACTATCCTCACAGACCAACCAATGTCTTTTCTGCACACTTTCCCCTCACTCGTGCACATCCGGGAATAACTTTCCGGTCGGTCACCCATCCCCAAATTACTCCGGGCCAAAGCACGCTTAACTTTGGAATTCTTTGGAGACCAACTTTCAGAAAAGAAGTCACAAACTCTAGCCAGTTTCATACCCCAAAATACAAATTGCCAAGTAAAGACTTGATCACAATACAATAATTAAGGGATCAGCAAGTTGGCAGGAGCACGTTGTGTTAGAATTGGAGGGGGTTAATAGGAACGACGCAACAAACAAGGACGCGTACATGCTCAGCTCCCTGCACACGACTGCTATATTTGATAGGAAATTATTGTTGCTTTCCAGTTGGTTCTTCGCAGCCCGGCCGCAACAGCACATACATGCATAGCTTAACTACCAAGTACTAGCGAGCGCTGGCGTGCGTAGGACCCAAAGCTGGATGCAGGCAGAGTTTATTGACCAGTACGTGTTCTAGTTGCGAGCTGATTGGGATTTGGTGAGCACCATTGGGACAACTAGAACAAGCCTCCCTCCTTTTAGAAGCACGGCGATTGAAGCAAGACGCAGGCAAGCTCTATACAAAAAGCAGAGAGCGAAATTGAAAGAAAGAACAAAACATCCTCGCCCGAGAATATTTCTGGCGATCGGAAGATGCAAAAGGGAGCCGGCTGGCGAGCTAGAAAGAATCGAGTGCTGCCGTCTTTGTTCCCGAGGGTGGCTGTCAAGCTGATCGATGCAGCCCTGCATCTACTTCCTCCGTCTCAAAATATATATATATATATATATATAAATCTCGTTTCCGAGAAGTCAAACTATTTTAATTTTAACTAAATATATTCAAAAAATTACTAGTATTTGTGTCTTCGTATAAATATAGTATAGAAATATATTATATAAGTAATCTAAATATACTTATGTTGTAACACAAATATTAATACTATTTTATATAAATTCAGCCAAATTTGAAATTATTTGACTCCTCAGAAAGCGAGATTTATATTTTTTTTGGAACGGAGGAAGTACCTTCCTTGCAAACAACTTCTCCAGACTCCAGTGTCGTCGTTTTTTTTTTATTATTTTATTTTTTGCGCCGGTTTGATCTGGCATGCCTTTCTTCCCCGTCGTCTCTCCTCCTCGACGATGCGCACCTGCACGTGATCGTGATTGATTCTAGGTTTTACTAGGAGGGCCATCTGGAGGTGGAAATGTAAAGTAACCATCAGTGGCGACAAAAAAGAAAAAGAAAGGCTAAGTATCCTGGCGGCATCGGGTTAGCCTCTCGCAAGCTGCTCCCGCTTTTGCCATCTCTGGCGAGCGCGACCATCTGGCGAATGAGCTAGGGGGCGAGACCGTCTGGACTAAAAATAGTCTCCCCCCTCCTTCTGCAGCGCTAATCCGTGACATAATAATAGCACCGCACTGGCGTGTGCATCCATGTCCACGCGATTGGAAACGGACGCACGCATGGACGGCATGCCCTCCCTGGTCAAATCCTGTGCGTGCTTGGAATGTCAAATTGCCAATCACACCAAACCTGACGCACTATCGGAACAGGACAAGCAGCAGAGCAGACTGGTAGTACGCGCGTGTGCTTCAGCTGGCTGCCGGTTAGCCGTCGCGTACACACGGAGACGCAGCCGTCCGCGTAGCAGGTCAGGCACGGTGGTGCGGGTTTGTTGCTGATCGATCAGGCCACCCGTGAACGAGCGGCGGTCAAACACGGCGCGCCCCGCTGCGCGCGTGGCTAAAACGCGGCGACGACGACGCACGGGAGAGCGTCAGAGCGAGAGCGAGAGCGAGGCGGGCGGGCAGCTTCGTTCGTCCGCGTCGGCGGCGGCGGCCGGCCGGGCCGGGCCGCGCGGGGTGGGTGGCGGTGTCGTGGCGAACTGGTGACTGGCGTCTGGTGGAGTGGTGGCGATGATCGAGAGGCGCGCGCGGGGGTGAGAGTGGGGGAGCGAGGGGCGGGCAGGTGCGCATGATGCGAGGCGCGGGCGCGGCAGCGGCAGCGTCGTCGTACGCCCGTCTCCAACCCCCAACACGCATTAAGTGCGGGCAAAGGAAAGGGCAGGCGCGCACGCGGTGGGGGATGGGGGATTCGGATCGGAGGTGGTGCCGGCCTGCCGGGGCGCGGATCGGAGTCGGAGCGAGCGGATGCCATTGCCATGCCGCGCGCTGCGCTCCCTTTGATGGCATCACAAGCATGTCGTTCCGGGTGCGTGGGCGAGGGCGTGGCATGTGATCAGTGATCCTCCTCCTCCTCCGGCCCCGTTTCAAACGCTTGGGTCCCGCGCTCTGGCCTGGCTCGTCGTTGGACGTGATCGCTTGCGGTTGCGGATGCGTGCCAGTTCTCGTCGTGGTGGACTGGCGCTGGTGGTTGTTGTTGTTGCTGTCATGGCATGCGCGCCGCCCCCCGTCGTATGAACGTTTCAGTTTCATCGATGATCTATAGACTGCAGGAATTAGCTACTCCGTAACTACTAGTCGATCAGTTTCTGTTTGGCGTACTCAACAACGATAGATGTTTATCAGCAGGCTGAAAAGTATGAGACAGCGACGGTGCCCGATGAACCAGCGAACACGGAGCACGGGGACACTTGACTTGAGCGCGCGTCGTGTAAATTACTCCCGTCCGGATCGCAATCGGTGGACGGGGCGACGCATGTGCCGGCCGGCCGAGCCATGCCCGTCCGGACAAGCAGGCATGATGGCCTGCGCGAGCTGTGTGTTGTGTTCCGGCTCGTTCGCGGCCATGGCGTCCGGTGGCCACACCGCCAGGTGCGACAAGGAGCTCCCCCGTCCTGGCATCCTGAAGCCGCTCTGCTGGACCAGCGAAACGGCCTACCTGTCGTCGCCTCAGAATGCCTGTACGAATACGGTGGCCTGCCCCGTTGCCTTCTCGTTTCTCCCCCATACGCCTTGGACCATGCCCAGCAGGGCTCTGCACAGGCACGCACACATGGAGATGCCTGCCCGGAGGCGGCCATGCGGATGACCTGACCTGCTACATACTCCGCCAACAACCGGCCGGTGGTGTCGATTTGATCCAGAAACCAACAGTGCTAGCCCTGTTCCGATCGTCCGCGCAGCAAGTCTTGCTGTTTACTTCTGGCACGCATGCGCCCATGATCCAGTAGTCCTATCATCATCAGCGTCATCAGTTCATCGCCATGCCACACGCATACCCTGCTTGCTGCCAGCATACGGTCTCCGGCACGGACACGTCGCCCGGGGCTGTATTCGGAACAGTCCAAGCCTCGCCCGTCGCTCACGGCTCCGCAGTCGTCGTCGTGGCTATCCTTCCCTGTCGCCAACATGTATAAAAACGACGATGCACACGCATGATTTCTTCCTCTTTTTTTCTGAATCTGAAGAGAAGAAAAAACGGAAGCATGTGCCTGCGCTTCTTCAGACTAGTATTTTCTGAAACTGTACTTGCACCGCCCGTCATCGTATCCTCCTCCTTGCGTGCGAACTGCTCCTAATTGATCCCTGCTGTACGGTGTTCTTTGCTCTCTCGACGGCAAGCTAGCTCGCTTTCCTGCCGACTCCACCGCATCGGATACGGCATGCCGGGCGAGGCGACCTCGCTCTCCTTTCTCCTGCGTTTCGAAGCGACTTTACACGGGAGAAAAGGCGGCGGCGGAGGAAACGGGTGGTGGCCGAATCGGAGGAACCGTCTCCTTTTCCGTCGCGAGTGGACTGGCCGAATCTTTGGAGTTCGTGCATCCTTCCCTTTCTCCTCCTTTTTGCCGTGCTCCGTATGCCTTTGCGCACAAACGTCGCGTGCTCGTCCATCGTGCGTGTGACGCGCAGCGGAGAAACCAGAGCCGTCCGTTCGTCCACCGGCGGCACGCCAGGCAAGTGACGCGATGCGACGCATGTGATGTGCCGCCAAGTTTAGGCCGCCTGCTTGTCCGGACACGAGCTCGATCTGGCAGCAAACGAGCGAGGAGGGGTCGGAGGCGTGAGCCACACCCGTCGTCCTGGTCAGGTGTGCATACATGCTAGCAGCTTGTTGCTTGCGATCCCGATCGATCTCGACGGCGCCTGGTTCAGCTAGACTTTCAACTCCGCCGTTCACTCTGCAGCCTAGATTTCTTCCCCTTTGTTTTTTCTCACCGAAATTTCTAGAGTCGTGAGAGCGTTCCACGGACAGATGGATACCGGCGTCGGCGTGGATACATGACCAAATCCTGGATGCTTATCCATGGCGCGAAAAAAGTAGGCGGCGGTTAACCTCTCCTAGTTACCGGTCTTGTCAGCCGGGGCCGGCACACATGACGACGACCAAGCAGAGGATCGGGTTTTATTTCTTCTTATTTTTTTTGGCCTTGTGGGAAAAGAATGGAGAGGCCGGTGACGCTTTCACGAGAGATGCCGGCAATAATCGGCGCCACAACAGAAATTGAAAAAAAAAACTAACTGAAAACCATGGCAGGACTCGCAAGCGCATCACCTCTTGTCTGACGATTGGCAATCCACTCCGATCCTTCAACTCGGCTGCTTTGACGTCGGGACGGATGCTACGTACCTGCTGCCGATACATGACACCAGCTACCTCCATGCTGCAATGGAGAAAATGGCTGCAACTTCTTCCGCTTCCTCTCCGAGCCGATGACGTGAGGCGAGGTAACCTAACATTTTGTAAATTGGCGCGGTACGTAGTGTGGACCTCGCACCCTCCCGGCCCCTCGACAGAGCCGTTTGGGAATAATAATCCGGCCAAAATTATCGGGTCAATCGCTGCGAAAACAACGGATGATGCAGCATGTGTCTCTGTGTGTATGAATAATGGTGATGGTGTAGGCTTGGAATTGTGTTATTTGTTTGTCGGGTTCAAACTTGAAACCACGGCCTGTCCGAGTGATGAATGGTATTAGGTGGCCGGCATTTTTGTGCAGCCGGGTTTCATTCTCTAGATCCGGCCTGGAAGAGGATGCCGTACGATGCAACGCAATGATGCGTGCGTGCGCGATATTTGTATAGAGATTTCGGGTCCCTCTTAACGCCTAACTACAGCCGGGTTTGTGGGTGAGAGTAGCACCGGTGTCATTTTCCCTCATCAATTTTCCGAAAGGAAAATTCAAGAAAATTTCTATCATGCATGTATAGTAGTAGTAGTACTTTTTTTTAAACAAGCAACTTAATCATGTACTTATCCATTTCCCGGCACGTAAAGCGAGTGCCACCGGTACACATTTGAGAATTGACCCAGGGAAAAAGGAATAGTGAAGAGAAAAAAAACAAGAAGCCGTGCATTATTGTGGCTTTGAACGGGCGCTTAAGAATCACATTGCTAGAGACTGGCGCCTGGTGCCACCGTATGCTTCGTGCTGCTTCTGCCGGGGTGCTTCCGTTGTCACGCTCACACATGACAAAACGGCAGCGGATTGCAATGGCATGATGAATCATGCATGCATCCTAGTGGCGGCCGGCCTGATGAATGATCTCCCCGACTCGGCCGATCTCGATCGATCTCTGCCAGGAATACAGCAGGTCACGCCACGCCTCCTCCTCAGGGTTTACCTTTTCGTTTTTTTCCGAATCCCGCCATTTACCGGAAACGAAATTTCGGCCGAAATTTCGCCGAATTTCGCTAATTCCGAACGGAAAGAGAATTCAAATTCAAAAAACAAAATTTCGGTGAATTCCGACCGAAATTTCGGTGATTTCGACCGAAATTTCGGTGATTTCGACCGGAAAATAATGTCCGTTGTGATTTTCGTACTGTTCCCGAGGTCAAATGAAAAACTTTTGAATACCAACTTTGTTCAGTTTTTCGAGATCTACAACTTTTGTTTCAGGAACTTTTTCATTTGAGCAATGGTTTGAAAGTTATTTAATTATTTCAAAAACTACCAATTAAAAGTCTTGTCATTTCATGTGACAACTTTCATTTTCTCTCTTAGGCCTCAACTGGACTTTTATTATTCTTGTTATGGCGGATATTCCTATAAATTTTTAGGGACATTAGTTGATCCAATTGAAAGTTGTTTTAAATCCAGGACAAACATAATTTGAATTGGTTATCAATTCATGTGACAGTGTTTGAATTTTTTGTTTGATTCAATTTGTATAGAGAATTGTTAAAGCATTCTGAAAGGTGTGTTTTCTGGCAGTTTTCCAACGGAAAGTTTTTCCCTGCTCTATAGATGGTGACAATTCTCTTGTGGCCTAAGATTTTGGTCACATGCATGCTGTGGATGCAAGAATTTGACCTTCTCTTCTTATCCTCGGGACTGGAATGGCATCGGAGGAAATTCACTGGAATAAGGTTACAGTCACCGACCTACTATTGCAATGCAAAGCTTTCTTCCACGAAGTGGGGGCAGATCAAAGGCCACAACTGACTTAATCTGCAGTTGCCAATGGAATTTAACACGTATCAGCAATGGCCACAACTTCAAAAAAAAAACTCCCAAGTCTCCACAGTTACCGGCTACAAAGCTAGAAGAAGAGCCAGATCGAGGGCCTGGTTAAGAATAATAGACTACAGCAGACAGAGGGCTTTAGCTGCCATCTCATTCGATCTCACCGCTACATACAAAAGAAAAGAGCTGCTAGATGATAATATAAAAGCAGATGCAAAAGGCAAAAGCGAAGCAAGATTGACGACGAGCCTAATTGGACAGCACGAGGAAACCAGATCTACTAGTCTACTGATGAGAGTATAGTCCACCCGGGCCGGCGATGGATCATCATCCTAGTTGTAGGTATGCATATGAAATTGAATAGGTACCTCACCAATATCATGATAAACCAAAGTCTAGTTGAAGTCGAGGGGGAAAACAAATTTTTGCACATGAAATGACGAGTCATTCAAATTATGATTTCAAATGTTAATTTTAGCCTAGCAAATGATCTTAGATTTGAGTGTGTTCTAGTCCTATTTGCTTAGAAAAACACCTAGTTTTTTATCATATTTTTTACATATTTTTTTACAAATTTTTTTGAATTTTTGAATTTTGAAACGAAATTTATCGAAATTTACCGAAATTTCACTTCCCGGTAACTACCGAAAACAAAAAAAATACCGAAATTTCACCGAAATTTTGAACCCTGCTCCTCCTCTGCTTCACCGACGCCGCACGCAGCAACGACCAGTAAACAAGCGTTGCCCCCCGCAGCTGCCGGTCTACCTCCTCCCTCGTTGTCAAAGGACCTCTAGCTGACTTGGTTAGCGGAACCCAGCGGCACTCCTCAGGTCCTGGGTTCGACTCCTCATGGGAGCGAATTTTAGGTTGAGGTTAAAAAAATCTCCTCGTCTGCCTCATGTCCAAAGCACTGTGGAGCCCGGCCTAACTCACAAGACGACGGGCCCCGTGTACGGGTGAGGCAGGGTTCGGGGATTTTCTTGGCCTGCTGTGAGAAGGTCATTCTACCTCTCAAAACAATGCCGTGGGGACGGTTTTACCCCCGCAGGTCAAGTTTTTTTTCTACCTCCTCCCTCATTTGGGCTGTTGTTAATCCAGGCTAGATCGGCCAACAGCTTCCTTCTCTCCCAATCACAGGATCAGACGGCCCGGGACACGTGCAGCGGCCAGGCCATGTGCGTGCCTGCCCTGCCGTGAGGCGCGGCCTAGTGCTACCCGTTCCGCCTCATCCGGCTGCGGCGGGGACGTTGCTGCTTGTTTTTTTCTCGCGCGGTAGTCTGGCTAGCTCGTGGCTCCATGCCTTGTAATCGTAGCTAGGGATTCCAGAATCCATCCATCCATCCAGCCTTGCCTGCCTTTGTAAATGGAGTCGCCACTGTGTCCGGCGTGGAGCTCTGAGCGCGCAAAAGATGGCCGGGCGGCGTGCAAGCTGATGAGGACTTTTTGAGATGCCGGCCGACCGGCAGGCTTCTCAGTCAGGTTCTCATCTCATCTAGCTACTCCGTCCGTAGGCCGTAGCATACACATCTCCGTGGGGGGCGAGAGGGGAAGAAAAAAAAAAGAGACATAGAAAGACAGTCTGTGTCAGGCTGCTGAATTGCTTATTGCCACTGCACTCCCCCCACTCAATCAAAGATGGCCACCGGGTTGGGAATTCAGAAATGAGTTGGATGCCTCAACCGGAGGTGGTTGTCAGCCTCAACAAGACAAGGCGGCTTTGTGAATATTTCCGCTGCGAGAAGCTGCTGCTGCTGATGGCAAACCACTCAACGGAAACATGGATGATGGCACGCGAGCCGAAAGATTTACATAATGGCGAAAAAAAGAAAGAAGAAGAAGAAAAAAAAAATCCGGCAATCATGGCCGACGCACACACGACCATATAAATACGGATCGAATAATGCAGCTAGCTATAGCTAGCTAGGCAGTAGAGGTGCGTGACGAACACAGTGCCGCATCTGTTCATGCTGCTGCTGTCCTCCTCACGACGCCGATCGGTTCAGGCGAGCGTGAGGACAGTCTCGATCCATACTCTACTATACAATCAATCTAAGTATATTTATAGTCTTCTATTTATAGTTTTTTTTCTGATGTGGCACTCTAATTATTAAAGAGAGAAGAAAAATAAAATAAAATTTGGTTTCTAGATAAGACATCAAGTCTACGCATCATTCAATACTCAAGAAATTAGGGAGATTTACATTGTGGAGGGGCGTGGAGTCCATGGATTTTATGATGAAAGAAAAACAATAAATAATTTTATGTATAGAAACTACTATTACATACTTTGCATTGAGAAGTATAGTTTCTTGTGATGGAGTTTTTAAGTTTAAGACTCTACGAGTGAAGTCTGTATTGGGACTGCCCTGCTGATTTGTAACAATGGCATTTGCTGCTACCATTACCGTTTCACCACCGCAAAGGACGACGTGGGGAATGCCCCGTCGCCATCCGAAAGATCCAAAGGCCATTACCACGGCTTCTCTCCTCCCCGCGCGTGTGTGTGTGGGTGGGGACCCTGGCGCGAATCGGCAAGCTTCATGTGACATCCTTGAATACCAGAGCGAAAGACGGGGCACCAAGCCCGTGTTTGGTTGCGTAATTCCAAATTCCAAATTTTTTTTCCGGCACCTGCATGAAGACTTAAATTTAGACGAAATAAAAAACGCATTGCGACTGCTATCTGTAAATGCCGAGACGAATCTAACGAACCTAATTAGGCTATAATTAGATGCTAAATTGCTACAGTAATGCTACAGTAAATAACCTCTAACGACAGATTAATTAGTCTCATTAGATTCGTCTCGCGATTTACAGACCAGTTCTGTAATTATTTTTATGATTAGTCAATATTTAGTACTTCAAATATAGAAAGATGTCTTTTCAAAATTTTTACGGACTGAACCAAACGGGGCGCAAGTGAAGCCAAGCAAGCCGAAGCAGATCGGAGAAAGAGAGATGCCATGGCGAGTGAGGTTGGTCAGAGGGCAAGCAAAGGCAGGGGGAGGTGGAGAACCGAATTCCCATGGCACGCCAACCCCACCACCTCATGCTCTCGGCAAGCAGCAGCTGAGCGAGTATTTATTTTCCCCCCATGCTTTAAGGAAAGAAGAGACCAAAGAGATCTGAACAAAGCGGGGGAGCAATGGCTCGGCGACCTCCGTCGTGCAGGTGCGATGCCGACGAGCAGCAGACGGGGCAACAGCAACCGAATTGTATATGATATGCATGCCCCCTTCAAATTGGCAGGCAGGGCTGGTGCCCAAGGGCCTGTCAGGCAGCCCTGCTTGCTTTCAGAGACCACTCTACTCCACCCAACCGAACGACGGAGCGAGCGGGCATTATTGCTGTGCTCATGGCCTGGGGAATTTTACAGGGGAAATGTCAATGGAGGAATCGGATACATTCACATCTACAATAACTGATGGGTGGAGGAAAAAATGTATGTGCTCCTACAACTAACTGTCAAGATACGCAAGTAATTGCAGAAAGCGGCTTCAAGGTGCGAGGCAGCTACCTGAACCTGTGCAGTCTAGGTGACACTTTCAGCAGCAGTTGAGTACCACTGGGGGCTTTTGATTTTCATTGCAGATTCAGTCTAAGCAACAACTGGTAGATAGGGGGGCTGACGCAAGGCTGCGAAACTGTACAGCCCAAGCTCACGCATGCTTAGTCGCTAATGCGCTTTCACAATTCTCACGAATCATGGCCGTCACCACCGGTGTCTTTCTCCACTAAATGCAGTGCTCGAACCGAAGCATATGGGTGCTGTCAGAGCGGGGGCGCCCCCCTTTCCTTTGGCCCCAAGCTCACACTTCTCCACGCCATGCTCCTCCTCCTCCCGTTCTTTAGCCAGGCCAGCCACCTACTCTGCTGTTGCTCACATTGCCATCCTTGTCCCCATTCTTTTCAATACTTTTCTTGCCTTCCATCCGCATCTCTCTCCTTTTTTTCCGTCTCTAATCTCTTTCACATCAGGCAGCTTCTTGGTTGGATAAACACCACAGGCTCTCGCGTACAGCTAGGTGTTTCAGCCTTTAATTATGGTAACTGATGCTGCCGGAGACTGATGAGAGTGTTTCCTGGAGGAGCACCAATCTCGCCAATCGCCATCACATGCGCTGCCTTTTTATTATTACACGCCTCTGATCTTCCTCATGTGAGCAAGCCCCAAGGTCACACCCCCTCTCTGCTCTCTGGGCTGCCGCTGAACAGCCACCACCCCACCCCGGGTCTCGCCAACCTTAGCTCCTCTCCCCTCTCTCACCAGTCAGGCAGAGTCATCACTCATCCCACACAGGCCACAGTGCTCTGGCTCCTCTTGGACGTGTGCGACCTTCAAGAAATGGGAGCGTGTGCGGTGTATGTGCCACTGTGTCTGTGCGTGAAACATCATACGACTGCACACTGAACCAAAGCTGGGAGCGTCACAGCTACCCTCCTGCGGGGATCCAAGGCCATGATGATCTGGTGCCCACTGCTAAACCAAAAATCCTCCGATCGATGCATTTGCAAGCTTGTATGGATCCTGTTATGCATCTAACAACGTATCGATCACTTTATTCTTCAGTCGAAAGATTGATCCTGAAATTTTAGCTGCCCCCCCCCCCCCCCAAAAAAAAAAATCTTCAGCAGCTACTCCTACGCAAAGCAAGCAACAAACCCTAGAGGTGAAAGCAGTAAGCGATCAGGGTTCAAGATCGGCAGGTGATTTGCAGCGGCATGTGCATTGTTCCTTCCCCACGCAGCAGCTCGAGATCACAAACTGGAAGTCTTTCCCCATGGCGCCGCGCATGCATGGCCTCTGGGCCTGACCTCAGATTTGTTAGTTTCTACTGCCCGCAGCAGCAGCGGCGACCATTACTCCGTTCTGGTGAGGAGCGCCGGGTCAGATACCTAAATCACGATGGCCCGATATTATTGTCAACTAACGTGTGCCCGGGCATGCCCTTCCAAAGGGCCGGTCCTGGGACGCCCTGTGCATTGCCCATCTAGTCCACAACACCATTGCACTGTCTTTTGATGCCGTCCTAATGGGAGCCAGGATCGAGGCCAGCCGAGCCCAGCAGTCCCAGCACTCACTCAACGGCCGATTCCCATTCACCCACCAGCTGCTACTGGAGAGGAAGAAAGGTGGGGGAAAAGGGTCGCCGTTGTAGACAGGAATTGATTTGGACTTTGCGAACCACATGAAGGCAGGCCAACCTCTTCAGTCCGGCCACACCCCACTTGATGGCAATCACATGAAATGGGCAATGCTTATAATTGTTTACTGTTGCTTCAGATTCATCTTTCGAACGAAAAAAAAATTGTTTCTTCAGATTCCTTTTTCACCAGGTGTACAACAAATTTTACTGCTTTTTACCAGGGTTTAAAAGCTATGTTGTTGTTGTGTATTACCTGGGTTTAAATAAATAAGATAAGATGCCGACCTAACTAGATTTGAAATGATAAGTAGCATCTTACCAGTTACCACACACCGACACATGTGAAAACATAAATATTTTTCCTATGAATTTACTAAAGCACAAATTCTTCACTAAAGCGGTGCTCATTTTACATTTGCATGCTAAAGAAGTAAAATCAAATTTTTTTTTCACAAACATGTTGACAAACCCGGTAATTTGGTCATCCTATTCAGTTTTCCACAAAAAAAGGTTTCCCTTTCTCTCTTGTTTTATTTGGTGCATGTGGGCTACCCATAAGAGTTGCCCACTCATGCTGGTTCACGAAATAGTAGTCCACCTATAAAATGGGCTCCAGATGGTGCCAGCTACACAATCGTTTTGAAACGAAGCTATCTTACTGATGAATAGGCCAAGATGCAAACCTAATCCAATCAGCATACCGCGCGCGACGAGAAAGAAGGAACTCATCATTTTCTTCGTGCATAATCTAGACACCACGAGCCTGACCTAACACATCTGATGGCTATTAGTTTGATGCAGGCATGCACATGGCTTAACGTACAGGTCCGAAGTAACCATGCCCCATGCATGCCGAGAACAGTAGCTAGAGCACAACTACTGTGCAAGGCTACAAGTTTTGACTGGACAAATATGTTTACAGGATTCTTTGCTCGATCATAAGGTACAAAGGACTTCACTAGAGTTCACAGGGTAAGCATGGGAGAAAGGTCGTATGATGACAATGAATAATGTTGTATTATACCATCACGATTAAAGTTGTTTGGTCACACGGTACAAGTATGCCATGTGCTTCAAAAGAATCATGGCACAGGTGCACCAATGCACATGTATGCTTAGAGTACAATTTCACAATCTATGATAAATTTGTTCATTGATAAGTTGGTTCACAACTACTTGTATCACTTAATGCTATGAATTAAACTGCTTGTATTGTCCCTATTTTTCCTTGCACTCCCCATATTATTTATTTGTCTGTTTCTTCATAATAAAACTCAAAGAAAGTAATCACGTTCAAACTTCAGAGATTTTGGTGCTAATTAAGTTCATCCAGCAGCTGGAAACTTCTTCATGGTAGCATATACAGTGAGGTAAGACTTATAATTGATCCATGACTGTTTATCTTAGGGCGGAAGCAGAGGCTGCATCTGAGTCACCAACTCACCATCTGATCCATCATCAATGCTAGATGACAGCCAAGAAACATAAAGAGATGAAGAAGAGCGAAAGGATAGCGGCGGTGGAATAAAGCAGGAAATATAAGGCAGAGGAGGAAAGCAGCAAGCAAAGCCCATTGGTTTCAGGGCTTACACAAAGCAAGCCAGAAAACAGGGATTGGCATCATCGTCCTCTCTATTATAGTGAGCCCACCCTACAAATACTCTCTAGGATCCTAAAAGAAAACTAATGGAAAACAGCCAACTGAATGTAAAATGGTACCAATTGGAAGCTGAATTCAATTCTTTGATGAGCGTGACTCCACCAAAAGAAGCCGAATGAAGAAAAAAAAAGGAAAATTACCAAAAGGAAGCACCGAAGGGAGAAAACTTTGGCAGGTAAAAAGAAGGGAGGGAATTGCTTCGGAGGGCCGTGGTGGGTTCGTTACATGCTTATGTTGGGTGAGTAGAAAGATGCTAAAAGCAAAGTGGATTGGGATGGATGGTCCTCAGTACCGGCTGACAGATAGCAACTGAGGCTGTTCTTCTTTAAAGATAATGAGTTCAGCTCTGACCATTTTCTGAACCACTTTCGATTACTTACGTTAGAAACATGATGTTGGATACTAGGGATGCAAGCGGGGCGGGTTCTGCCGCAAGCCCGCTGGGCTGACCCGCGCCGCATACCCGCGTAACGCCGCCAATGGGCCCGCAGAGCTGAAGCGGCGCTTCGCGGCCTGGCCGCGATGCCCAGCGGCGCCGCGTAGCTCGCAAAACCAAAGGCTCGCATCCGGCATCTCCCCTCGATCCTACCCTAAAAAAAATCTCCCCTCGATCCACTCCGCCGGCCGGCGGCTCGCCACTCCGCTCCGCCTCCGAAGCCGCCGGCACCACTTCGTCTTCGTCTCCGCTCCATCTCCGCCGACGCCGGCACCACCCCCACCAACCCAGCGGAGCGTCCACTCCAGCGGCGACTCGAGCACCGAATCCGTCTCGATTTGTTGGTAAGGAATACTTACTCCCTCGCCTCGGTCATTTTTTCTTCGGGAGATGGTGCGGGCACTCTCAGGGAGCATGACGATTCTTGATTTGTTCTGTTCCATTTTCTTCTTCCTCAGCGGCTCAGCGCGCGCAAGATCTATTGGTATCTGTGTAGGAGGCGTATCCATGGTGTCTCCGTCCGCTCGTGTGCCATGGCAAAGAATGGTTCCAGGCCTCCTTGCTGCTTCCCCTGGCCCTACTACTCCTACCTTCGTTGCAGCACCCATCCCTTCCCAGGTCCCTGAACCCCATCGTCAAGAACAGGGAGGAATCTAGACAACAGGGAAAAAACGAAAGGTCAGCAGCAGGATTGCTAAGCCACGTAGAAGAAAAAATGAGGAGAAAAAGGGATTCCAAGTACAGTGCTAATAGATTAGTGTGGTTCTGTAATGTAATCCATTTTAGTCTTTTCGAGCACTCGCCGATGTCATCATCGGATGCTGAAGTATAGTTGTAACACATATTTGGATTTCGATTTATGGTGTTGCAAAATCTGGAACATATAGTTGTTATAGACTTGTTACACATTAGTTGCAAAATCTGGAAACGTCAGCTCTGCTAGCTTGCTAGTGCGGACGGTCAGCTCTGCTAGCTTTGCTAGTGCGGACAGTGTTCTCGAGGTGACGCGGCCTAAGCGGGCTGCCGCAAAGCCCGCAAAAACTTGCGGTGCTATGCGGGCCGCCGCAGCTGCCCGCGTGAGAGTTTGCGGCGCATGCGGACGTGGGGCGGGCAGCCGCCACCCGCCCCGCTTGCATCCATATTGGATACTCCAAGGCAAAGCCTTTTAACCTATTCGCCAAGATGATTGCACACATGAGAAATGCAAACATTGGGAAGTGGAAAATAAGTCACACCTCACACACACTGCCAGTCAATTGCAAGACAATGAGCACTAATAACCAAGTTTGGACAGGTTATCCCTAGAGACAACTCAACAAACATATATATTATCATATATCCTGAGTGAATGCAGGTTAGTGTTTTTGGCATTTATGCAAAGCATATCCATAGTACATGCACGAGCTAGCTAACTTTGGACATAGCTTCTGAAACTGATAAAAAACACTTGCATAGACAACACTTTGGCAGGTGGCTTTTACCCTGGACCGTGCTAGTCCACTCCATTAGCATTTTCAACACTGAAATTTTAGTATCCCCTGGTGTTGCAGTATGTCACACCCTCCACGAACTTAAACTTATTTGAGAATTAGTAGTGAGTTTCTACATCATTGTTCTAGATAAGATATTGGAGATAGTTTTTCTGACTCAATCACCTACTGTTAGCTCTCTTACTCCCTTTTTTTTTCCTCTTCTTCTTCTTTCTTTTGTTGTAGTCTTGGTGGGGTGGTAAAGGACCCAAGATTTTGAAATAGAAAATTTAAGGGCCAGGCTCTAATCTTATACAATTTTGAATTAAATAATTTAAGGGCCTTGCTGGGCTGTGAAGAAGTCACTAGAGCCATAGTCCATTACCACCCCTATGTAATACTGCCTTTTCTTTTTAATATATAGCACAGTAGGGGCGCGCCCCTCCTGTTTCCCTTCAAAAAACAAAACAAAATTGAATGAGATAAAGCGGAATCCTTGCAGATATGTATGATGTCGAGAGAAAAAAAATATCGTATCGCTGCCATCACCACTTGACACTTGCTCTCATGTGGATTTAGTTGGCCATCACCAGCAAATTATTGTCAATAAAAGGTTGGCAAAGGAGAGGGATGGCCGGAGGCGGACAGTGGCTAACCAAATCTGAACAAATTTACAGATGGAAGACTACCAATTAACCATTTGAACATAACAAACTACGCAGAATATGGCCATTTTCAATTTATACCTAAATCAAGAGTCAGGATTGCACAGACAAACAAGTAGTACCCGGATGCAATGAAAGTTCCAATTAGAATGGGCCAGAATTGCAGCACAGATTGAGAGAAGGTGCCAATATATAAACATGGAGTAATGATTAACCATTATAACCTAACGCGGCATTGAAACAGCACAACTCAGTTGAGATCACTCAACATTGCGAATTTGCAAGTGCAAACTGTGGCTTTGCTCAATTTAATATTCACGCGCCAGATTAGCATTAAGAAATTTCTCGTTAAAAAACAGAGATTAGAATTAAGAAATACCAAAGATTTCTCTACTTGAATGTATGTCATAATCAGTCGCCCATAACTTAGCAGTTAAGTCATTAGAGAGATAGACAAGGGTGTGTGTTTTGCGTTTTGCATACCAAGCTTGTACGGATCCGGCGATCCGAGGGGGGCTCCTATATCTTATGGAAGATGATTAAGCAAATCATTTATAAAGCTCATTAAGACCCAATTAATGTTGAACTAGTATTTTGAAAATGTTGAAACAATATTTTGGAAATGTTGAAACTCAACATTACCACTTTCTTCTCCGGCGGCGGGGCAGGGCAGCGGCGTGGAGCAGCGGTGCACAGGAGCGGCGGCGACGGCTGCAGGCGGCGGCGGTGGCCCGCGGCGGGGCAGGGCAGCGGCGCGTGGAGCAGGCGGCACGCAAGAGCGGCGGCGGCGGTGGCCGGTGGCGGGGCAGGGCAGCGGCGCGTGGAGCAGGCGGCGCGCAGGAGCGGCGGCGCGCAGGAGCGGCGGCGACGGCTGCAGGCCGCGACGGCGGGTGCAGGTAGCGGCATGCAGGAGGCGGAGGCGGCGGCAGCGCGGTCCCCTGTGGCGGTGGGTGCACGGGAGGGAAGGGGGAACAGGAGGATTATGGTTGGACTGGGTAGATCCAATGAATGTAGATTATTACACGAATCTCAAACAGTAGAAGGTGGGGAAGAAAAAATTATCCGAAAGATATATAGGATTGGCGGATCCGCAGAGGGCAGACGACGCGGCACACCGGCGACGGGAAATTCGGCCAGGAAGATGACGAGACGGCGTCAGCGGATCAGGCCCTTCTGAGATGGAGAGAGCGCTCTGCAGCGGCCCAGAAAGAGCCTATGGATCGCTCGCTCGCGAGAAGAGAAAACAACGATCTGACCAGCCTAAAAAAATATTGACGGCCCAACAAGAATAAGGTTTCAGTTATCCAGTTCGTTCATGAACCATCTTTTTATCTTCAGACTTCAGTACATTCCAAGCACCATGACCTGATTCCCTAACACCAGCAGCGCTGCGGCATGAAAACTTTTATTCAATTATTAAAGAACCTTTTTTCTCTCCAATAAATTTCAAGCAACTTATAAAAAATCAAGGTTCTAATGCCATAACGACAGTTCTACTGCTAAATGCCTTAGACGATTTAAAACCATGCAAAAAAAAAACATCATAAATTCATGACCCTTGCGAGTTGCGACCTATGAATCCATGGTCATCACTTGCGAGTTGTGACCCATGTTAATTTGAAGGCTTACTCTCCAGCAGACGAAGGATGTCGCTTGCTAGGCCGGCCAGAAGGCTGTTCTCCGTGTTCTCCTGTGCAATCGGATCCTTATGGGCGTTCCCCTCAAACAGAAATATATCGCAGTCCATCGGCCGCGCGGAGGCATTGGCCGATATCTCGAACGAGGCATCACTGAATCGGCCAGCGTCCAAATCGACACGGACGTCCGCCAATGACTGCAGCATATTACCGTAGTACTCGCGGCAGGTGCTCAGCTCGCCGACAAGGTAGGAGATGACGCGCAGCGTGGACGCGGCCTTGGTCGTGGTAATGTTGACGGCGGCCGCCGCCACCCCGCGGACGTCCGTGGCAGCGGTGGCTGCCGGGTCGCCGGAGAGCGCGCCCACGCAGTAGTTGTAGGGCCACAGGGGTTGGAGCTGCGCACACGTCGCGTTGATGACAGACGAGCCACTGACGGCGAGCCCACGAGCGATGGCCACGGCGAGGAGTACAATGGCTATGAGCTGAACCATGGACGATGACCTCATGGTGGCCGGTGTGCGTCAGGTACTTTGCATATCGCAAGAGATCCCGTGGGATTTATGGAGGAAAAGGGGGTCTGAGAAGGAAAGTAGAGGTAGATCGAGCAATAATCAATCAGCATTAAATTTGATATATACTACATACTATATATACAAATATATGATCAATGCCCTTCCTGATGGGTGAATCGTTTTATATTAGGTGCTAATGATATACAAATGATTTCTATCCGGATTCGCGCACATGAAAATCGGTCAAATAATATCACCACTCTTAGGACCTATTTGATCCGCCAACTAATTGGTTGATAGTTAATTTTAGCTATAGTTGATCCAAACGGAACCAGCTAATGTGCAGCTAAACCTCTCCTAAGAGCAACTCTAAGAGCATCTCAAGAGCTCTTGTATTTTATTAGCTAAATGTGAAGATTGTACCCCTTTATAAAAATATAGAACTCCCTAATTCTATGGAGTAGTCCAAGAGACTAGCTAAACTGTAATACTATAGTCAAAATTGAGTTCACGTCATCAATTTGCATCGGACTATTCCTCTTCTGCCTTCACGCGACGTCGCCGATATTGCCTGACGCCGCCGCAGCCCTCCATCGATCCTGCACGCTCTCGGTCGAGGCTCGGCCCAGACGTGGAACCCCGAGTGCACAGCTCTAGTAACCATTGTGAAATTAAACAAAACAATTCTTGTTTTTGTCAGCCTTGCTAGCTGGGGAACGGACGGAGCGGAGAATGGATGCAACGACGATCCGGCGGCGGGCGGCCAAATCCGGCCAGGTGGGAGCGGCGGCCGGGTGACCACGGCCAGATCCAGTGGCGGGCGGCCAAATCCGGCCAGGTAGGCGCGGCCTCCGGGCACGCAGCCGCCGACGAGGGCTAGGGTGACGCGACCGGCGAAGCAAGGTAGGGTCCATTTCTCTAAGTGGTTATTTAAACATAGCCGTCCTCAATTCCATATTTCTCTCTAGCCAAAAATAGATAACAAAAATAGTTTTTTAGAGCGTACACAACATTAAAAAATATGCTGGAGAGTGAAAACATATAGAAAATAATTTTTATGCAAAAGGCTCTCTAAATAATAATTTAGAAAGTGAAATTTAGAAAGACTCTCAAAGACGCCCAAACTAAATAGCAATTATTCAATTAGCCGGTTCAACCAGCTAGGTAGATCCAAACAGGACCTTAGAAACCAAGCTAGCTACGTGGTTGATAATTCATAGCAAAATTGATTTGCGTCGAGTACTGTTCACCACAGAACAGTGTAGCTCAAGATGGATAGTTGCATGTTGGTGAAGCGTCCCCTCATAAGAGAAGACTTAAATGTGATACAAAGCACCAGTCCCAGGAGGCTGATGCCACATTTATTACATCAGATGGTTCAAAACCGTACAAACCTTGGAGGACACTCGATACAGATAATGATAATTATTAACCAAGCTACAACGTAACACCAGACCGCGAACCACATAGGGTCTATCACGGGCTCAGAGTACTGCGTCAGTGGAGGCATCTTGACAGGGCCGGTACCACAGGCAAGGTTGGGTGTAGAACGGTAACCCTACTCGGCGTCGTCTGGAACGAAGTCTGGGTCTTCTTCTGTAAAAAGTAAGAGTGGGGTGAGTACAAACGTACTCAGCAAGTTCAACCACACCCACGGAGGGGGTTATAACAGAATAATATGCATAGGTAAATCAAGGTTAAGGTTACGGTTTAATTTGCAGAAAAACGACATTTTAAGCAGGGGTTTATTTTACGGGAAACCTTTTAGAAATCAGTTTTTGCAGTAACACAGAATTCAGGTTTTAAAACTGCTACCGGACTCCCCGTCCGTCGTAGCACACGGCACAACTGCCGGATACAATTCCAAAACAACTCACACCAGCCCATCCCAATGAAACACTAGTTATGTGACCACACCGTAACTCGCCCAATACCGTGGGCACAGACTATTCGAATAGATTCTTAACTCTGCAGAGGTGTGCAACTTTACCCACAAGTAGGATATCACAACTCGAACACCGTCGTGTCGGTGTAGATCCCAACATAGCCATTACCCACCATAGCTAAGCCTGACTAGCCATCACGGGATGCACCAAGGGGTCATTGACCGTTCACTTAGGTATAACCGGGCATAAGTCACTCGGGGCTTATCCCTTTTCCTTAGTCACCCGTTGCTCTCAGCTCTTCTGATGGCTATCACACCAACTAGTGGGATTTATGCTACGCCGTTGCCCATTCAACGGTCGAGTAGTTTGCACGATAAAGGAGTTAGGTGAGATGACACACCAACTCGGTCCTTAGACACGACAAGATGGATATCTCCCTTCTTTGCCCAGCCACACAGGCATAAGCACACCAATCGGCAAATCACACAGAAATGCCGTCCATCTCGCCCATACTCATCTTTCGAAAATCCACATTTTACCCCTTCCCACACGCACACATTTTCTTTATAAATCAAATAGTATTATGAGTAAAGTCCTAAGCATTCTAATATCGATTAACGTCCAAACAAAATCAGACATTAATCTAGGTGGTCAAGGAATGGTCATCACAAATCAAGGGATGGCTATCCAACCGTGTTTTCATGCAAGTAAAACATATGCAATTTATAAAACAGGCCATTGGGTTGTGTTTATAAAAACTAGGACAGAAACATGCATCAAAGGATGGGATTGAACTTGCCGTCTTCGTAGCCTTCGGGGAGGTCCTGTCCTTCGGGCTCGGGGTCGCGGAACTGGTCTTCGTTCTCCTGCTCACAGTACGGCTCGTTGACGGGCTCTCCTTCGGTCACTCCGTGGTCTACAGCGCACACAAACAAGCACACAATCAAAACAAAGATTTGTCGTCGAGCTCGAAACGGGAACACATAAAATATAGGGTATGGGGTGATATTTTTGGGTGTGCTTCTGATGGCATGGTCAAAACTATATTAAGAGAGACGTGGCACAGTTTTGGGTAGATCCGAGGTTGTTAGACGCATAAAATGATAGGTCAAAGGAGTGTTTAGGGCCTAAACAGGGGTCCAGGGACCTAATTGTAATTAAGATTAAGTAGGCAGGGGCTTGGTTTATATTTTAGAAGTTTCTTGGGTTAATCTAGAAGAGTCAGGGGCTTATTTATAACTAAGTTTATATGGTGAGGGTTTATTTTGAGAATATAGCAGAAGAGGGGGTTCTAATTGCAAAAATATCAAGAGGTGGAAGGGTTCTTAAGGAAATAGGAGAAAGGGAGGGGGTTCTGGGTGAAATCGCCCTTCTTCTTCCCCCTTCTCGCGTCCCGAACAGGGGAGGGTGGAGGCGGCGCTCGGCGCCGGCGATTCGGCGGCTCTGAGCCTCGCCGGCGGCCCGGGGTAGAGGGGAAAGGAGGTGGGGGCCCTGCGGGGTCGATCCCCGGCCTCACCTTGTGCCGGGGTGGGGCGTGGCGGTCCGGCCACGGAGGCCAGCAGCGGCGGGGGTGAGTGAGCGGCGGCGGCGGTGCAGGGTTGCGGAGAGGGGGCGTGGGGTGGCGGCGCGGTTCGAGGTGGCGGTGTGGTGCTCGGGGGCTCGGCGGCCTCTTTTATAGGCGGCCAAGGCGGTGGCGGGGGCTGGGCGGCGTTAATGGTGTGGGGGCGGCGAGGCGACGCGACGGCACAGCGCGGGAGCACTGGTGGGGCGTCAATGGCGTGCGAAAACCGAGCGGCGAGGCGACGTGACGGCACGGGCAGGCGGCGACCGCCGCAGGCGGCGCTGTGCCACGGTCGACGCCGCTGTGCAGCGTCAACGGCGGTCGGCCGTGGCGTGACGCGCGCGGGCCAGGGTGAAGCACGGGGCGCAGGTGAGCGGGGCTGGGCAGGGTGGTGCTGCGCGCGACGGGCTGCGCACGGGCCGGACGGCGGGGCGCTGCGCGCGCAGGTGCGGCCAGGAGGCCGTGGCGCGGCGGCGCGGCGCTCAGGCTGAGGCGCCGAGCAGCTGCTGCGGCCGAGCGCGTGTGCGCGCGCGAGGGGGGGGGGGGAGGCAGCAGCAGCGCGCGCGCGGGGAGGAGGACCGGGCCGGCCAGGCGCGCTGCGTGACCGGAATGGGGTCCAAGGGCGGCTCGTCCGGGGAGACGTGCTCGATTGGGCACGGTCGGGCGGAGCAGAGGGCGAGGGGAAGGGCGCGGGCCAGGCGCACGCGGCAGAGAAGAAAGGAAGGAGAGAGAGGGAGAGGGAAGGAGAGAGAAAGAAAAGAAAAGAGAAAGAAAATGGGAAAAAGAAAAAGAAAAAGAAAAACAGGGGAGAGAGAAGGGAAAAAGGGGAGAGGGAGGGAGGGATCCGCGCCGGGATCACGGCGCTGATCGCGGAGCCGGTCGGCCACGCTCGGCGTCCGGGCGCGCGAGAGCGCGACGCGCAGGTCGAGGGGAAACAGGGTGCTGGATACGGGTGTCGGGTCTTTGGGGAATCGGGAGATCCGGCGGAACAGGGAGGATTCCGGACAACTGGGGTTAGGGTTTCAAGGAGGGATCTCGAGCTCAACGACGAAGCAAAATTTTAGCGCACGATTTATTTTAGGTAATTTTTGGGATGTTACAAACCTACCCCACTTAAAATGAATCTCGTCCTCGAGATTCGACTGGTTCCTAAACAGGTGGGGAAATTCCTTCTTCAGAGCATCTTCGCGCTCCCATGTAGCTTCTTTTATTCCGTGTCTGCTCCACTGAACTCTGCAAATTCGTACTTCGGAGTTTCTGGTTCTCCTGGCGACGGTGTCTAGAATCTTGACCGGTATTTCCTGGTACCGCAGGTCTGGCTGTAAATCTATTGTTTCTACTGGCACGTGCTCTGCCTCGGGTACCCTCAAACACCTTCTCAACTGCGAGACATGGAATATTGGGTGTATATCCGACATTTCTTCTGGTAGTTCCAAACGGTATGCTACTGCTCCAATTTTCTTCAGAACTCGGTATGGTCCAATATACCGAGGGGCCAATTTTCCTTGTACCTGAAATCTTCGGGTCCCTCGAATGGGTGATACCTTGAGATACGCGAAATCTCCTGGGTTGAAACTTATTTCCCGTCTTTTCTTGTCCGCATAGCTCTTTTGTCGGGACTGGGCTGCTTTTAGCTTTTCTCGAATCTCGGCGACTCTTTCCTCTGCTTCCTTTATGAGTGCGGGGCCGACTAGGGCACGTTCTCCAACTTCTGACCACATCAGAGGGGTCCTGCATTTCCTTCCGTAGAGAGCTTCAAACGGTGACATGCCCAAGCTTGCTTGGTACCCGTTGTTGTATGAGAACTCGGCATACGGTAAGCTTTGTTCCCAATCTTTGCCATAAGTGAGAACACACGCTCTCAGCATATCTTCCATAATCTGATTCACCCTTTCCGTCTGACCATCCATCTGCGGATGATAAGCGGAACTAAAGTCTAGCTTGGTGCCCATGGCTTTATGCAAACTCTTCCAAAATCTTGAGGTGAACTGGGTCCCTCTATCTGAAACGATTCGGCTGGGCACACCATGCAATTTCACTATGTTCTCTATATAGAGCTTAGCTAGCTTCTCCCCGTCATAGTTGGTCCGTACGGGTATGAAGTGAGCTGATTTAGTAAGGCGATCCACTATTACCCATATGGAGTCATGTCCTTTCTGGGTTCTGGGCAAGCCCACTACAAAATCCATTCCTACTTCATCCCATTTCCAAACCGGAATGGGTAGGGGTTGCAACAATCCTGCCGGCTTCTGGTGTTCAGCTTTAATTCTTTGGCAAGTATCGCAATGGGCGACGAATCGTGCAATATCTGCCTTCATCCCATTCCACCAATATTTCTGTTTTAAGTCCATATACATTTTGGTGGATCCTGGGTGGATGGAGTAGGCTGAGTTGTGGGCTTCATCCATGATTATCTGCCTGAAATCTCCTTTCTGGGGCACACAAATTCTGTCTTTATACCACAACGTTCCCTTATTATCAACTCGAAAGTCTGGGGCCTTATTTTCTCCGGTTTGCCTCCGGATTTCCATCAGCCCCTTGTCCGATTTTTGGGCTTTCCTGATTCTTTCTTCTAGAGTGGATTGAACGTTCAGCACTTGGCTGGAACCTCGAGGGACAATGTGCACATTTAATCGTGCCATTTCCTCTCGTAAATGGTCATTCTTGGGCCCGTAGGATTTCCGACTTAGGGCATCGGCTACTACATTGGCTTTACCTGGGTGATAATGAATTTCCAAATTATAATCTTTGACTAATTCCAGCCATCTTCTCTGCCTCAGGTTTAGGTCTGGTTGGGTGAAGATATACTTCAGACTTTTATGATCGGTAAAGATTTCGCACTTATTTCCAATCAAATAGTGCCTCCAGATCTTAAGTGCATGCACTACGGCTGCAAGCTCCAAATCATGAGTCGGGTAATTTTGCTCATGAGTCATGAGCTGACGGGAAGCATATGCAACGACTTTCCCATCTTGCATCAGCACACAACCCAATCCTTGTCGGGACGCATCACAATAGATGACAAAATCCCGATGAATATCCGGCAGGGTTAGCACTGGGGCTGTCGTCAATCTTCGCTTCAACTCCTGGAAACTTCTTTCACACGACTCCGTCCAGGTGAATTTCTTCTCTTTCTTGAGCAGCTCTGTCATGGGCCGGGCTATCTTAGAAAATCCTTCAATGAATCTCCGATAATAACCAGCTAATCCAAGAAAGCTTCTGATCTCACTGACATTGGTCGGCGATTGCCAGTTGGAGACTGCTTCGACCTTCTTGGGATCCACTTCTACTCCTTCCGCGGTCAGAATGTGACCAAGGAAAGCTACTTTCTCCAGCCAGAACTCACACTTGCTGAATTTGGCGTATAGCCTATGCACTCTCAATTTCTCCAAAACTACCCTCAGGTGTTGTTCGTGCTCCTGAATACTCTTCGAGTAAATAAGTATGTCGTCAATGAAGACTACGACAAACTTATCTAGCTCGTCCATAAACACTTTGTTCATGAGGTTCATGAAATAGGCAGGTGCATTTGTCAGTCCAAAAGACATCACTGTGAACTCAAACTGTCCGTATCGGGTGACAAAGGCTGTCTTCGGAATGTCACTTTCCCTAATCTTGAGCTGAAAATATCCGGACCTTAGGTCAATCTTGGAAAAGTACCTGGCTCCTTTTAGCTGGTCAAAAAGGTCATCGATCTTGGGAAGAGGGTACTTGTTCTTGATAGTGACTTCGTTCAGTGCTCGATAATCAACGCACAACCTCATACTCCCGTCCTTCTTCCTGACGAATAGAACCGGGGCTCCCCAAGGTGACGAACTTGGCCTGATAAAGCCAATCCGTTGTAGTTCCTCTAGTTGTTTCTTTAATTCTGCCAACTCGGAGGCTGCCATCCTATACGGTCTCTTGGCTATGGGGGCGGTTCCAGGAACAAGATCAATGACAAATTCTATGTCCCTATCTGGTGGCATACCGGGAAGCTCTTCGGGAAAGACATCGGGGTACTCATTCACTACAGGGACTTCATCCAAGTTCTTGGCTTCCATACTGAATATCATCGGGTTTGCTCCACTTTCCCGGGTATGACAGGTCACTCGGACTCCCTCTGAGTTTGTTAGATGTACTACCTTATCCGTACAACCTATGAGGCCATTATGTTTGCTCAGCCAATCCATTCCAAGGATCACATCTATCCCTTCTGACTTAAGTACTACTAGGTCTGCTAGAAACTCTACCCCACTTAAATTGATCCTTACCCGTAGACAACCCAGTTGACACCTGATGTCTCCTCCGGGCGTCCGGGTTATTAGGGGTGTTTTTAGTAGTACCGTAGGTATTTTATGTTTCTCCACAAAGCTCGAGGATATGAATGAGTGTGATGCTCCAAAATCAAACAGTACTGTTGCAAGAGTTGAGCTGACTAGGTACTCACCGAGTACTACGCCCTGGGCTCCTTGAGCTTCCTGTGCGTCGATGTGGTTGACACGAGCTCATCCAAAAGACTGCTGGGATTGCCTCTGCCGGTTGTTGTTGTTGTTGCTGTTGCCACGGAGGGGCACTCGGTTGGCACCGGTCAGAACTGGCTTGGGTCCGTTCACTGTGTTGGAGAAAGCCGAAGTAGCAGGCTTGTTCTTGGCATAGGGGCAGTCGGCGATGAAGTGACCCGTCTCACGGTAGTTGAAACAGGCTCTCACGTTGCTGTTGTTGTTGGTGACCTGGCTCGCATTATTCTGTGAGGCCCTCATGGTGTTCTGGCTTCTGGGCTGTGTGTTAGGGGCCCGTGGTCCTGTCACTTGAGACTGAGTTTTGTACTGCATTGGGGCTTGGGACCTTGGTGAGTTGTAGCTGAGACTTCTGGTCTTCTGAAAACGATCCTGCTGGCGAGACTTACTCTCCAGAAACTTGCGTTTGTTCTCTTTCCTTTCATCGATCTTAGCCTTCTCGGTGAGGATTGCCTTGTTCATCAAGGTGTTGAAATCAGGATAGATCTGAGGGGTGAGCAGGGTCCTGAGTTCTGGGTTTAGTCCCTTCTTGAACATGTCCTGCTTCTTCTCGTCGTCGTTCACTTCATCTGGCGCATATCGAGACAGCTCCATAAACTGGTGAGTATATTCTTCCACCGACATACTCCCCTGCTGAAGTGTGCGGAACTCATCTGCCTTGCGCTTCATGGTGGCCGAGGGAATGTGATAACGGCGGAACTCCCTCACGAATTCATTCCAGGTGATGGTGGAGGCATCTCTGGCAGCAGCGCAGTAATTCTCCCACCAGGCTAAGGCAGTCCCGGTGAGTTGATGTGCAGCCAGAAGAACTTTATCTCGATCCTGGCACCCAAATGGCTCGAGCTTCCTCTGGATCACGCGGAGCTAGTCATCTGCATCCAAGGGGTTGCTGGATCCGGCAAAAGTGGGTGGCTTGGCCCTCAGAAAAGCTGTCAGCTTGTCATTAAAGGTCTGCTCTCGTGGCTGCCTGTTCACTAGAGCATTGGCCAGTGTCTCCAGTATGAGAGTCTGGTTATGGATTACTTGTGCCAGGTCCACGAAAGATGGTAGTGGTGGTGGTGGCAGCTGTGCACCATGATTTTCTCCTCTGCCCTGACTCACTTCTTGTTCTTCCTGCGGATGGTTTTGCCCGTCAGGGTGTACTCCTGCATCAGCGGCTGCAGGGTCCCTGACTCGGGAGGCCCTTGTGATGCTCCGGGAAACCATCTGCAGAACGAGTGGATTGGGACTAAGATTAGGTGATGTTTAAGTTGGTTAAGTCGTATTTTTGAAAAGGCAGTATCTATTTACTGCCGGCAAGCACACAATCAACAAGCAATCATCACAAACAACAAGCACAAGCAACTTTATTACAGCAAGGGTGGTACAACAAGGGGCAAGGTCAAACGCGTACTACACGACCGGGTACATAACTACAAAAGAAAAGGGGCACTGATCTTCTTCGGACCACACGGCTTCATCCCTTGACGGTCGCTAGCACTTTAGGCTGACTCATCGGCTTGAGTGGGTTCCTCCCTCGGAAAGGAACACACGACCTCCGGGGAAATGAGTGGTCCCGGTTCGCCATCCTCTAGACCTCCGTTTTCCCGGGGTTGCGTTGCGGCTTCTCTTGCGGCGGCGGCCGTAGACCTTCCAGGATTCTCGGGTGGGGCTAGTGGGTTTCCAACGAGTGGTCCCCATCCTATGACGGGCGTTCCGAGCAGAACATGGTCTTCTCCTATTGCCGGGACTGGGGTTCCACTACTAGCCCATTGTTGCATACGCCGGTCTCGGGCTTGCCTGAGGCTCTCCTGAGCAACTGCTTCACTGCTGACCGCTGCTGCGGCTCTTGCCTCGGCTTGGACTGCTCGGATCTGCTGCAATCTTAGCGCGAGCTCTGCTTGCTCGGCTCGATGGGTCTGTTCCCTCAGCAAGTTGGCTTGCTCGTCAAAGAGCTGATCCAAGGAGGCTAGGTAGGTAGCTGCTTGGTACAGGAGGACTTCTTCATGGCGGCGCCGTTCCAGGCTTCTCATTCGAGCTTCCCAAACTGGTGTCCTGATGGCTGGTGGAAAGAACCTCATTGGTGTGGGGGTGAGGTGTCCTTCGAAAATCTGGCACAGATAACGAAGTGCTTTCCTGACGGCTAGGGGATAGGTGTCCTGGTGCCTAAACCCTGTAGCAGTCACTCGCCATGACAGGATGTTGGGGTAACGGTCACTTCTGGCGACGACTAAGATCACCCTGCAGCGGAGAGTGCCATGATGCTCGTACTCTCTGCTGTAGTACCTTGGGCGTTCCGTGACGCCAAGGCTCTCCAGGGCGTTGATCAAGAGGCTGGGGAAGCCAGGCACAGCTTGGCAATCGCCCTGGGTCCATCCCTCCTCAGCCATCTGAAAACAAAGATAGGGTGAAAAACTTGCACGATTATTTGAGGTACACAAAAGGGGAGATTATTTTTATTTATGGCATCACGGTGGGGGTACAACTTCATGGGTACATGATTATTAGAGCAAAGGTTCAAGCTTAGAGACTACTCCTATCATGGGGACCCTTCCTCGATCCTAAGAGAGCGCTTCTTCAGTGGGAGATATTGATCCGTGGTGTCATCGGTCTGAGTACCCTTATCCCAATGGGTTTCCTCGGGCTCTTCTTCTTCGGTTTGAGTTCCAACATCCCAATGGGTTTCCATGGGCTCTTCCTCTTCGGCCTGAATGCCTACATCCCATTGAGCCTCTTCGGGTTCTTCTTCTGCGTCTTCTTCTATCCATCCGCCTATTCCCCAGCGAGCCTCGTACCTCCGCATACGAGCTTGGAGAGCGGCTAGCGAGTCCTCGGCGCGTGTGGCTCTTGCCCGCTGTTCTTCCAGTTCTTCCTCTTTTTCATCCATTTGGACTTGGAGGGCGGCTAGGGAATACTCGGCATGGAAAGTCCTCGACCGTTGTTCCTCCATCTCCTGGGTTGTTTTTTCTGCTCTGTGGACCTGCTGTTTCAGTTGTGCTTCTTGCTCGCGATAGAGCTCATCCAGGCCGGTGAGATAGATGGATAGGTGAGAGACCGTGTCTTCTAGGTCTTCTTCTTCTCTTCCAAGTCCTCTCATCCTGGCAATCCATGTGCGTCCTCTTCCTTCAGTCGGCGGGAAAAATCCCATAGGAGTCCGCTGGAGGTGATGCCTGTAGATCACACGCAGACGTCGTAGGGCTTTGCGGGCGGCTTTCCGATAGGTATCCGGGAAACGGAATCCAGTGGTGGAGATGAACCAAGGGTCCACATCAGGATAGCAGGTGCTCCTTGCTATGAAGATCATCAGGTCGCACCGAAGAGTGCCCTTGGAGTCATACTCCCGGTAAAGAAACTCTGGCGGATCCACGACTCCAATGCGTTCCAGGCTGAGTATCAACAACTTAGGAAGGCCGGGCTCTGCGAAACAGATTCCGTCGATCCATCCATTGTCAGCCATCTGGAACAGGGCAAGAACCAAGGGTAAGTATTTGTGTGAGGAAAAGATTAAGGATAGAAAAGTCCTAAGGTGAAAGGTCCTGAAAATGGGTTTCGCTCCTAGGGTCACGTCTTACGGCCAACCTACGGCTCTGATACCACCTGAAGCGTCCCCTCATAAGAGAAGACTTAAATGTGATACAAAGCACCAGTCCCAGGAGGCTGATGCCACATTTATTACATCAGATGGTTCAAAACCGTACAAACCTTGGAGGACACTCGATACAGATAATGATAATTATTAACCAAGCTACAACGTAACACCAGACCGCGAACCACATAGGGTCTATCACGGGCTCAGAGTACTGCGTCAGCGGAGGCATCTTGACAGGGCCGGTACCACAGGCAAGGTTGGGTGTAGAACGGTAACCCTACTCGGCGTCGTCTGGAACGAAGTCTGGGTCTTCTTCTGTAAAAAGTAAGAGTGGGGTGAGTACAAACGTACTCAGCAAGTTCAACCACACCCACGGAGGGGGTTATAACAGAATAATATGCATAGGTAAATCAAGGTTAAGGTTACGGTTTAATTTGCAGAAAAACGACATTTTAAGCAGGGGTTTATTTTACGGGAAACCTTTTAGAAATCAGTTTTTGCAGTAACACAGAATTCAGGTTTTAAAACTGCTACCGGACTCCCCGTCCGTCGTAGCACACGGCACAACTGCCGGATACAATTCCAAAACAACTCACACCAGCCCATCCCAATGAAACACTAGTTATGTGACCACACCGTAACTCGCCCAATACCGTGGGCACAGGACTATTCGAATAGATTCTTAACTCTGCAGAGGTGTGCAACTTTACCCACAAGTAGGATACCACAACTCGAACACCGTCGTGTCGGTGTAGATCCCAACATAGCCATTACCCACCATAGCTAAGCCTGACTAGCCATCACGGGATGCACCAAGGGGTCATTGACCGTTCACTTAGGTATAACCGGGCATAAGTCACTCGGGGCTTATCCCTTTTCCTTAGTCACCCGTTGCTCTCAGCTCTTCTGATGGCTATCACACCAACTAGTGGGATTTATGCTACGCCGTTGCCCATTCAACGGTCGAGTAGTTTGCACGATAAAGGAGTTAGGTGAGATGACACACCAACTCGGTCCTTAGACACGACAAGATGGATATCTCCCTTCTTTGCCCAGCCACACAGGCATAAGCACACCAATCGGCAAATCACACAGAAATGCCGTCCATCTCGCCCATACTCATCTTTCGAAAATCCACATTTTACCCCTTCCCACACGCACACATTTTCTTTATAAATCAAATAGTATTATGAGTAAAGTCCTAAGCATTCTAATATCGATTAACGTCCAAACAAAATCAGACATTAATCTAGGTGGTCAAGGAATGGTCATCACAAATCAAGGGATGGCTATCCAACCATGTTTTCATGCAAGTAAAACATATGCAATTTATAAAACAGGCCATTGGGTTGTGTTTATAAAAACTAGGACAGAAACATGCATCAAAGGATGGGATTGAACTTGCCGTCTTCGTAGCCTTCGGGGAGGTCCTGTCCTTCGGGCTCGGGGTCGCGGAACTGGTCTTCGTTCTCCTGCTCACAGTACGGCTCGTTGACGGGCTCTCCTTCGGTCACTCCGTGGTCTACAGCGCACACAAACAAGCACACAATCAAAACAAAGATTTGTCATCGAGCTCGAAATGGGAACACATAAAATATAGGGTATGGGGTGATATTTTTGGGTGTGCTTCTGATGGCATGGTCAAAACTATATTAAGAGAGACGTGGCACAGTTTTGGGTAGATCCGAGGTTGTTAGACGCATAAAATGATAGGTCAAAGGAGTGTTTAGGGCCTAAACAGGCGGTCCAGGGACCTAATTGTAATTAAGATTAAGTAGGCAGGGGCTTGGTTTATATTTTAGAAGTTTCTTGGGTTAATCTAGAAGAGTCAGGGGCTTATTTATAACTAAGTTTATATGGTGAGGGTTTATTTTGAGAATATAGCAGAAGAGGGGGTTCTAATTGCAAAAATATCAAGAGGTGGAAGGGTTCTTAAGGAAATAGGAGAAAGGGAGGGGGTTCTGGGTGAAATCGCCCTTCTTCTTCCCCCTTCTCGCGTCCCGAACAGGGGAGGGTGGAGGCGGCGCTCGGCGCCGGCGATTCGGCGGCTCTGAGCCTCGCCGGCGGCCCGGGGTAGAGGGGAAAGGAGGTGGGGGCCCTGCGGGGTCGATCCCCGGCCTCACCTTGTGCCGGGGTGGGGCGTGGCGGTCCGGCCACGGAGGCCAGCAGCGGCGGGGGTGAGTGAGCGGCGGCGGCGGTGCAGGGTTGCGGAGAGGGGGCTGGGGTGGCGGCGCGGTTCGAGGTGGCGGTGTGGTGCTCGGGGGCTCGGCGGCCTCTTTTATAGGCGGCCAAGGCGGTGGCGGGGGCTGGGCGGCGTTAATGGTGTGGGGGCGGCGAGGCGACGCGACGGCACGGCGCGGGAGCACTGGTGGGGCGTCAATGGCGTGCGAAAACCGAGCGGCGAGGCGACGTGACGGCACGGGCAGGCGGCGACCGCCGCAGGCGGCGCTGTGCCACGGTCGACGCCGCTGTGCAGCGTCAACGGCGGTCGGCCGTGGCGTGACGCGCGCGGGCCAGGGTGAAGCACGGGGCGCAGGTGAGCGGGGCTGGGCAGGGTGGTGCTGCGCGCGACGGGCTGCGCACGGGCCGGACGGCGGGGCGCTGCGCGCGCAGGTGCGGCCAGGCGGCCGTGGCGCGGCGGCGCGGCGCTCAGGCTGAGGCGCCGAGCAGCTGCTGCGGCCGAGCGCGTGTGCGCGCGCGAGGGGGGGGGGGAGGCAGCAGCAGCGCGCGCGCGGGGAGGAGGACCTGGGCCGGCCAGGCGCGCTGCGTGACCGGAATGGGGTCCAAGGGCGGCTCGTCCGGGGAGACGTGCTCGATTGGGCACGGTCGGGCGGAGCAGAGGGCGAGGGGAAGGGCGCGGGCCAGGCGCGCGCGGCAGAGAAGAAAGGAAGGAGAGAGAGGGAGAGGGAAGGAGAGAGAAAGAAAAGAAAAGAGAAAGAAAATGGGAAAAAGAAAAAGAAAAAGAAAAACAGGGGAGAGAGAAGGGAAAAAGGGGAGAGGGAGGGAGGGATCCGCGCCGGGATCACGGCGCTGATCGCGGAGCCGGTCGGCCACGCTCGGCGTCCGGGCGCGCGAGAGCGCGACGCGCAGGTCGAGGGGAAACAGGGTGCTGGATACGGGTGTCGGGTCTTTGGGGAATCGGGAGATCCGGCGGAACAGGGAGGATTCCGGACAACTGGGGTTAGGGTTTCAAGGAGGGATCTCGAGCTCAACGACGAAGCAAAATTTTAGCGCACGATTTATTTTAGGTAATTTTTGGGATGTTACAGTTGGAAACCGAGAGTGAGCTGCATCACCTTAGATACTGAGTCTGAGGACGTTGTTAATTTCGGTAGTAATCTTTTGCGCGAAGCGAGGACGAAAATGTAAGAGAGATAATTAGCAGAAAACGTGGGGTGTGAATCTTAGCTGTTCTTCTAGACTAGATTGTTACACTATTCCCACATTTTTAATCATGCGTTTCGAAGAGGACCTAAAATATGTTATTACATTTCTTTCAAATACCATATTTTATAGAAATTATCTTTCAAAGTTTCACTTTATAAACCATATCAATGTCTTAAATATGTTTTAGCTCCACATGCTATCTTTTAGTATACTTCCATGAACGTTTCATGTTGATTCACATACTGCTCTTAGTTTGTATTCCTTCCTTTATTTAGATTATTATCACAAATAGAAGGAATGCAGACATCAATATATTAATTGCACTTCTAAAACTACAATAAAAGATGATTAGATGTTTAACATGTTTCACTTGTATAATTTCTAATAAATTACTAATTTCGAAATTAGAACAAAAAATATGTATTCTGATTTCTATTGAGACTGTGACACAAATTACGTAGGTAAAGATCCCATATAGAATATAATTAGTTAATGACTAATTTATGAAATTAAGGCTGCACATTGCCATGTTAATCAAATGATACCCCGTCCCTGCGTGCGTGCGTCCGTCAGCGCGGTCCGGTCGGAAATCGAGCGCCCGGATCCCAGCCAACGCTCGCGCGTATGATTGGATTTGCGATACTGCCTTGGTTTCATTTCCTTTCTCCGCGTGAACCAAGGCACCAAATAAAAGCAGCAGCAGCCGGCGCAAGTGGTGCTCTCGTACTGACATTGGCAACCAGGCTGTGGATCCGAGCATCTCTTTTCTTTTCTTTTTATTAGATTTTTTGTTCCTTAATATATTTACTTCATAACATTTTGTAAATATTTTTACACAACTTATGAACATAAATTTTGTTTTCAAATAATGTGTGGATACAACTTATGCTTTTTTGCATAACTTATGAACAGGAGTCTATGTACATAATTTTTGCAGTACAATTTATGCACATAATTTTGGTGTCAAGCAATATATGCAAATATTTTTTATGCTTTTATGCATAACTTGTGAATATATTTTTTATGTGTAAATTTATGTTTTTACAATTTTTTAAAAATAGTTATTCATTTTTTCATTTTGTAGTTGTTTTGAATGATTCATCTTCACATATATTTTCGTATAATTTATGTTGACAAATTTTGGTTTTATATTTTTGTTCATTTATATTTTTGTTTGGAATGATAAAAGAGAACGGAGGGCGGAATGATAAAAGAGAACGGAGGGCCACGGCGTGCATGGACGTTCACCTAGGCGGATACTGTGCTTTTGGCCCTTTGGGACTCGGGCCTTGTTTAGTTGCGTAAAGATTTGGGTGTAAAACACTGTAGCACTTTCGTTTGTATTTGATAATTATTGTCCCGTCATGGGTTAACTAGGCTCAAAAGATTCGTCTCGCAAATTACAATCTAACTGTGTAATTAGTTATTTTATTTAGCTACATTTAATACTTCATGCATGCGTTAAAACATTCGATGTGATGGGGAATCTTGTAAAATTTTGGAATTTTGAAGGGAACTAAACAGGGCCTCGGACACTTGGACGGGGTCTGCAGTGCAATGGGCAGTGGCTAGTTATGTGTGCGGACTGGGCAGTGGGAAGCCGGTAATGATGGAACCTGTCGGATCGATCGCCAGGACCGCTCCCGGCGCGCGCGTGAATTAGAAATGCCCAGGCAGTATGCATCACATGTGTGGCTTGCAGGGTTCACCTTACCGTTTGCACTGTAGATTTTACCGTTTTTACTGTAGCGGTAACCGTTTTTTTTACTTTTGTATTTTTAAATTTTGAATCGGAAAACACCGGTTACCGCTACCGGTAAGTGTTGCCGCCAAGTAGCGGTAACGGTAAAAATCACCGGTAACCGGCGATTTACCGCCGGTAAGGTGAACACTGGTGGCTTGTGCGTGCGTCCGTCGGCGCGGTCCGGTCGGAAATCGAGCGCCCGGATCCCAGCCAGCGCTCGCGCGTATGATTGGATTTGCGCTTGTTCGGTTTGGAGTGGATTTGAGAGGGTTGGGAGGGATCAAATCCCTGAAGTCCCCAACAAGTCAAATCCCTCCGATCCCCTTATAGAGAGAATTAACCTAACAAGTCCTAACAGGAGACGCTCTCTTACTTTGTTATCATATTCAGATTTACTAAGTCTACACCAATTTTTTTTCGAAAGATTCTGAACCTTGCGGTTCGGCGTATATTAATAAGAAGAAGAGAATTGATCTTGTTTATAGGTAAATCGGGCCCAAAAACCGCACAAATGAATTACAAAACCTACAACTACAACACCTACAACTAGCAACACCGATCGGTTGGATTGGGACATCAATCGGGACTCACTCGACTTTGGCTCGTCGGATTGGGACATCGATATGAGCCACAACAAGGTCGGTTTGGGACATCGATCCGAGCTACCACAACCTACATTCTGCCCGGTCGGATTGAGACATCGACACGAGCCACCACAACCTACACTCCACCCAGTCGGATTGGGACATCAACCCGAGCCACCACAGCCCTAAAGAAAAGAGAAAGGAAGGAAAAAGAGAAGAAAGCCCTTTCAGAAGCCACCAACGCCGAGGCACCTCCATGTCGGAAAAACCTGACATCGCCTTCAAGAAGGTCAGGACAGCGAAGACGTCGTCGATGCCAGCCCAAGAAGGGTTGGGCTTTCACCCGCCACATTCGACATGGAAAACTGACGCCCATAACATTGACCACAGACGAGAGCAAGGTCCGAGCCAGAGATGCTCGACGTCGCCTTCAGGAAGGAAATGACGCTAATGGCGCCATCGACGCCGTCCCAAAAAGGGATGGGTTTTCACCCATATCGTCACCACGATGAAAAAGACGGTCGGCGTCACCAACCCACCACCATGGTGTTACTAGCGAGCCTCCGCACAGTTACAGCCAACATTGCCACCACGGCGACACTAGCAAACACCCGAGCAAAACCGTTGTCAGGCAGACCATACACCGCCGAGAGCGGGGCGCCGAGCGCAGCCGTCGCTCGCCCCGGGCCCCGGCAGCCAAGGCCGCAGACGTCGTCGTCCACACCCACGCCAGCAACGCAGCGCCGAGGGAGCGCCCCTGCCGCGCGCCAGCTGTTGGTGATATGCCCAAGAGCCCATCATCACAATACGGTTTAAAGGCCCAAGTGGATATTGATCTAAGAGGGATTAGGGTTACTAATGGGCCTATGAGATAGAAGCCCATTAGTACGCCCTATATATATGAGGGAGGGGCTAGGGGGGCGAAGACCTGAGCCGCGCCACCTCCCTAGCCGCCGCCCCTCCCTTTCTCTCGGCCGCCGCCCTTGCCGTGCGTGCGGTGCTAGCACACCGACGCCCGGCGTTTCATCCCCGTACGTGTGGACTCCGTGGAGGCGCTGCTACGACTGCTGCAGCTGATCGGCTGCTGGGATCAAGTACGAGGAGCTCGGTTCGTGGGACGTGATCGACTACTTCCTCTACATCGACGCGCGACTTCTTCCGCTGCGCTGCGCGTCTAGTGGTAACGATCTATGATCTTCTACTCGCAAGTATCTTGGGTTTATGCGGTAGTGATGATAGCGTAGCCTACCCGTTTACCTACAGTGGTATTAGAGCCATCTTGCGTAGTTTTTGGTCTGGATCTTTTGCATATAGGTGATATGTTGTTGTAGTAGATTGGATCTATTACTTTTGCACGGTTTGATTAGATCAATTGGTCATAAGGGGTTAAAACTGGAGCGAGTTGATTGCGCGGCATATGACAAAAGATTAGTTTGTGTTCTTTCTCTGTTATGCATACGACATGTCCCTACCGGCTGGAATCACCATCGGGACTAACTGTGTGCATAGTCAGCAGATTGAACCAACAGATCAAGGTCATGTGTAGATGCAGTCTTCTCAAGTGCAAAGTTTGCACGGTCAAGGTGATTGACCTAGTGAAAATTGAGGCATTATGAATGGCTCGGATTTGAGGTGATGCGATCACTCTGATGAGATTTTCATGCGGGACCGCCGTTGCTTTCTCGCTGTAGCGGCTTCTCAAGCGCTACTTTGGTAGAACACGTCATACGCCTAACTTGTTTTTGCAGGGTGTGATGTGAATGGTATGGCCTCAATGTCATGTGATGATGTATGTGATGATTTGTGCGGCCTGCGTGTCGCAAGTTAACACAACCGGGTTGAGGTTGCACCATTATTGTATAACGACCTGCGTGTCGACTTGTGATGTTTGAATCCTCATGTAATTATTTCACTAGCTATTAGATATAGTAGCTTAGTATCTTTTCATGGAGGCTTCAATCATGATGGCGATGATGATCACCACAAGACAGGACGGATGGCAATGGAGGTCACCTTGGAGCCATGGCGATGGTGCCCATTGTGATGCAAGAGGCCATACTATTCACAATATAATATGATTATATGCTTGTGATGTTTATTTTCCTGTCATACTATTCTTTCATGCTTTTACATATGGTGGATGCTTTAATCATGATAGAATAGCTTCCCTTAGAAAAGGTTGAGTTTTTTATGCCTTTTACCAATAGCTGCACCTATAAATTTTGATCGTTGTGTGGTAGGTTTACCAAAGTAGAGTACCCTCAGCTATCACTTTTGTATAGGGTGGATGTCGGACATTCACAAGCATAGTATTGGTTTACTCAGCAAAGCTATCAAAACAGTTTTGGGCTTTAAGGCATAGGGTTGGGGCCGGGGCATTGGATGCCACCCAACAAACAAGAGTCGCATAGAGATGTGATTAGTAATTTGTTACTTACCTGTATCACTACTTTTCTAGCCGTGATGCTAAAGCTCACTAGAATTTTAGAGATTATGGATCTTGAACCACTATATGTCATTAGAGGGAAGATGACTTTGATATAGTAGGTTGTCTTTTGTTAAATCAGTTAATGAAAGTCTTTACATAAACTTAGTGCTGAAATCTTGCTTTACTTTAATGTTGTAGATCATGTCTGCCAGTAACAATTCCGCTTTCAATTTGCGTTCTGTTCTTGAGAAAGAAAAGTTGAATGGAACAAACTTTATTGATTGGTACCGCAACCTGAGAATTGTTCTCAGGCAAGAGAAAAAGGAGTATGTTCTTGAGCAGCCATATCCTGATGATCTCCCTGACAATGCAACTGCTGCTGATCGCAGAGCTTATGAGAAGCACTGCAATGACTCACTTGATGTCAGCTGTCTGATGCTCGCCACCATGTCCCCTGATCTGCAGAAGCAGTATGAGCATGCGGATGCTCATACCATGATCGAGGGGCTGCGTGGGATGTTTCAGAACCAAGCCAGGACTGAGAGGTTCAATATCTCAAAATCCTTGTTTGCGTGCAAGCTGGCAGAAGGTAGCCCAGTCAGTCCTCATGTGATCAAAATGATTGGTTACATTGAGACTTTGGATAGACTTGGTTCTGAACTTCACCAAGACTTGGCTACTGATGTTATTCTCCAGTCGCTCCCGGCGAGCTATGAGCCTTTTATCATGAACTTTCAGATGAATGGCTTGGATAAAACATTGAGTGAGTTGCATGGGATGCTAAAAACAGCAGAGGAGAGCATTAAGAAGAATCCCAATCATGTGATGATGATTCAGAAGGGGAACAAAAAGAGGAAGCGTTGGACGCCTCCTAATCCCAAAGGTAAAGGCAAGGAAAAGAGTTCCGGTGGTGAGTCCTCAGGCTCTAAGCTAAAGCCAGCACCTAAGGCCAAATCTGGCCCTACTTCTGAAGATGAATGCTTCCACTGTCATGAAAAGGGACATTGGTCTAGGAACTGCAAGAAGTACTTGGAAGAAAAGAAGAAGAAGAAGGGAAGTGAGACTTCCACTTCAGGTATAAATGTTATAGAAATAAATGTTGCATTATCTTCTAGTGAATCATGGGTATTTGATACTGGATCGATGATTCACACTTGCAAATCGTTGCAGGGTCTAAGTGAGACTAGAAGATTTGCAAGAGGCGAGTTGGACGTTCGGGTCGGCAATGGCGCAAAGGTTGCGGTGTTGGCGGTCGGCACCTACCACTTGTCTCTACCCTCCGGATTAGTTTTGGAATTAAATAATTGTTATTGCATTTCTGCTTTGAGCAAGAACATTATTTTTTCTTCATGTTTGGAAGAAGTTGGTGATTTTAAGATTGTAATTGAGAACAAACGTTGTTCTATCTTTTGCAATGGTATTTTTTATGCTCATTGTCCATTGGTGAATGGATTATATGTTCTTGATCTTGAGGATAAATCTGTCTGTAACATTAATACTAAGAGGCTTAGACCAAATGATTTGAATCCCACTTGTAGCGAAAATGGCCTCTCATGCCATATTACAATATAATGTTTTGGTGATTGATGACACACACAACACTTGGACTAATGTGATTGTTAAGATTACTATTCTCAGACTTTTAGGTTCAAGTGATGACAAAGAGAAGAGAGGCGTACCTCTTCGGTCCAAAGGACAAGAATCGAAGAGACTGTGAAGAAATTCAATACACCGGTTGAACCGACGTTAAGGAAAAGACACACGCCGGTGTAATTGTCCAGAAGCTGGAAACTGAAGATACACTCACCGGATTAACCGACGTTGAAGAAAATGCATACGTCGGTGCATTGCCAAACGAAGACCGATGAAAATACATACACCGGTTGAACCGACGATGCATCGGTCAATTGCATCGGTTCAGTTGTCCAGAGAGGTGGTTTTTGGAGGAACGTGAAGAAGTTACAATCACCGGTTAAACCGACGCTAATTTTACATACACCGGTTGATTGCATCGGTTAAACCTGACGATACACCGGTTAATTGCTAACGGCTAGTTTTTCACGTAGCAGTTTACATACACCGGTTAAACCGATGATGGCTTTTGGGGTACGTCGGATTAACCGGCGTTACGCAGTTTTCTGGCAGCTTTTCTCCAACGGCTATATTTGCTTGTGCTGCCTATATATACCCCCAAGGCCGGGTCATTTGAGAGTGCTGGAGTTCAAGGAAGTATACAAGAGCTAAAGATCATCTCCAACCACCATAGAGCTTCATTGTACATCATATAGGCTTAAGCACACTTGTGAGAGTGCTTAGTGCTTGTTTAGGCTTAGTTCTTGAGAGAACTAGCTTGAGAGAAAGTCTTGCTTGCGGCAAGCAACTTGTGTACTCGTCGTGTGACCCTCCGACTTGGTGTGGAGTGGCAACGACACTTTGTGCGGGGAAGGAGGCCCCTACTTGGTGTTAAAGCTCCAAGATAGTGAAGACGGTGCCGTGGTGACGCTTCGAGATAGACGGTGGCGGTGACCTCGTCTTTGTGACTTGGCGTCACTTAGCCTTTGCTTGTCGGGAGCCTTGGAGGCGTGGCAAGACGGTGATCAAGCGAAGAGACTCGGCATCCCACTTGTTTTTTGTGAGCAAGTGGCCGTGGACGTAGGGAGGGACTTTGGTGTCCTAACCGAACCACGTTAAATCGTGTGTCTTGGTGTCTTCACGGGAGTTTGCATATCCTCTCCCTTACCGCTTTACTTACCGCATTACTTCCGCATTTACTCTTTCTTGCTTACCTTTACTTTCCTAGTTAGTTTGATTAGGTTTGGCTAGGTTGCAAGTCTTTTGGAGTAAGTAGAGGGTAGCATAGATAAACCTTAGTCATAACTAGCATGTGTAGGACGTGTTAGGTTTATCTTATGCAATTAGATTGAGCCCTAGGATAGAAAAGCGATTAGCGACCCTATTCACCCCCTCCCCCTCTAGGGTCGGACACCCCGGTGATCCTTACACCACTTTTATTTGGCATTGTCGCTTAGGTCATATAAATGAGAAGCGCATTGAACAACTCCATAAAGATGGATTGTTAAGCTCATTTGATTTTGAATCATTTGACACATGTGAGTCTTGTTTGCTTGAAAGATGACCAAAGCGCCTTTCACTGGTCAGAGTGAGAGGGCGAGTGACTTGTTGGGACTTGTACATACCGATGTATGTGGACCAATGAGCTCAATAGCCAGAGGTGGTTTTCAGTACTTCATTACTTTCACTGATGACTTTAGTAGATATGGCTATATCTACTTAATGAGGCACAAGTCTGAATCGTTTGAAAAGTTCAAAGAATTTCAGAATGAAGTACAAAATCAATTAGGCAAGACAATTAAATTTCTGCGATCTGATCGTGGAGGAGAATATTTGAGCCTTGAATTTGGTGATCATTTGAAGCAATGTGGAATTATTCCGCAGCTAACTCCGCCCGGAACGCCTCAATGGAATGGGGTATCCGAACGGAGGAACCGAACCTTGTTGGACATGGTTAGGTCCATGATGAGCCAAGCTGATCTTCCATTGTCATTTTGGGGTTATGCTCTTGAAACTGCTGCGTTCACACTGAATAGGGTTCCAAGTAAGTCTGTTGAGAAGACACCATATGAGATATGGACTGGGAAGCGTCCCGGATTATCTTTTCTCAAAGTTTGGGGATGTGAGGCTTATGTCAAACGTTTGATGTCAGATAAGCTCACTCCAAAGTCAGACAAATGTTTCTTTGTGGGGTATCCTAGGGAAACCAAAGGATATTATTTTTACAATAAGGCGGAAGGCAAAGTGTTTGTCGCTCGCAATGGTGTTTTCTTAGAAAAGGAGTTTCTCTCAAAAGGATTTAGTGGGAGCAAGGTGCAACTTGAAGAAATTCAGGAAACACCCGAAACTGTTTCAGCACCCACTGAAGATCCACGGGATGTGCAAGATGTTGCACAACCCGTAGTTGAGGCACCAGCCCCACGAAGGTCTATAAGGGCACGTCGCGCTACTGACAAGCTCAACCTCCTTATTACGGAGGAGCGTCCATGTATTATTGATGGAAAATGATGAGCCCTTGACCTACAAAGAAGCAATGCTGGGACCCGACTCCGACAAATGGCTTGAAGCCATGGAATCCGAGTTAAAATCCATGCATGATAATCAAGTTTGGAACTTGGTCGATCAGATTGACAGTGTAAGACCTGTCGACTGTAAGTGGATTTTTAAGAAAAAATTAGACATGGATGGAAATGTTCACATCTATAAGGCACGATTGGTGGCGAAAGGTTTCCGACAAATTCAAGGTGTTGACTATGAGGAAACCTTTTCGCCCGTCGCAATGCTAAAGTCTATTCGGATTCTCCTAGCAATTGCCGCATATTATGACTATGAGATATGGCAAATGGATGTCAAAACCGCTTTTCTTAATGGACATCTAAGTGAGGATGTGTATATGACACAGCCTGAAGGTTTTGTCGATCCTAAAAATGCTGGGAAAATATGTAAGCTTCAGAGGTCCATCTATGGATTGAAGCAAGCATCTCGGAGTTGGAATATTCGTTTTGATGAAGTAGTCAAAGGGTTTGGCTTCATCAAGAATGAAGATGAGCCTTGTGTTTACAAAAAGGCTAGTGGGAGCGCACTTGTGTTTCTGGTCCTATATGTGGATGACATATTACTGATCGGAAATGATATTCCAATGCTTGAAGCCGTTAAAACCTCATTGAAAAAGAGTTTTTCGATGAAGGATTTAGGAGAGGCGGCTTATATTCTGGGTATTAGGATCTATAGAGGTAGATCAAAAAGGCTAATTGGATTGAGCCAAGACACGTACATTGACAAGATATTGAATCGGTTCAATATGCAAGATTCCAAGAAAGGTTTCTTGCCAATATCACATGGCATTACTCTAAGCAAGAGTCAGTGTGCTACGACACCTAATGAGCAAAAGAGGATGAGTACGATTCCTTATGCTTCAGCCATAGGGTCGATCATGTATGCTATGCTTTGCACGCGCCCAGATGTTTCCTTTGCTCTAAGTGTTACGAGCAGGTATCAGTCAGATTTCGGTGAACCTCACTGGACAATTGTAAAGAGTATCCTTAAGTACTTGAGAAGAACTAAGGATATGTTCCTAATATTTGGAGGCGAAGATGAGCTCCTTGTAAAGGGTTACACCGATGCTAGTTTTCAAACAGACAAAGATGACTCCAAATCGCAATCCGGTTTTGTTTTCTGCCTCAATGGTGGGGCAGTGAGCTGGAAGAGTTCCAAGCAAGATACGGTGGCTGATTCGACGACAGAGGCCGAGTATATTGCAGCTTCCGAAGCTGCAAAAGAAGCTGTTTGGATCAGAAAGTTTGTTTCTGACTTGGGTGTTGTTCCTAGTGCGTCCAGTCCAGTGGACCTCTATTGTGATAATAGTGGTGCCGTTGCACTAGCAAAGGAGCCTAGAACAACTAAGAAGTCCAGACATATACTGCGAAAGTATCACCTCATCCGTAACTTTGTTGAGAGAGGTGATGTGAAGGTTTGCAAGGTGCACACGGATTCAAACGTTGCTGATCCGTTGACGAAGCCTCTCCCACAACCAAAGCATGAGGCGCACATGAGATCTATGGGTATTAGATACTTACATCAGTGATTCTAGTGTGCGTGGGAGATTTTGTGTCATGAGTATGTTTATGTAATGATAAATAATTGTTATTTGTTCCATGGATGATTATTTTACATTGATTATCAAGTATGTGACTTGTTCGTGAAACTCTTTGTTGAAAATGATATGATTCTAAATTATCCCTAGTTTATGTCGTTGTGTGGGACAACAACGACGTTGAGACTAACATCTCAAAAAACGACGTTGAGACTAGCACATGCATTAATTGATGATCATGTTTCACGGATCATGGATATGGAGATATCGGATTAATGATGTGGACACATGTTGGTGAACATGGTGTTGGATTGACCCACGCCAAGACAATGTTGGGATTGTTATTTTGTATGTGCCATCAGTTGTTCTTGAGTGTTATACCTACTGAATCCTTAGACCTGAGATCGCCATTGTTTCTCACTGTGTGTAGTGGTGCATCTTGGGGCTGCTAAACGCTACTCCGTGACTGGGTAGTTACAAAAGCAGCTTACAGGTATGTCATGAAATATGGAATGGGATGCGAGCGGATCAAGATGGAATTTGCCCCTCCTAGATAACGGGAGAGATATCTCTGGGCCCCTCGAGATAGTTGGATTTGAAAGTGCATGGCCATGCCAAAGTGATTAAAGAGTTAATCATGATGACTAAATGTTAGTTATGAATAGAATCCACTATTAGATCGAGAGAATGGTCGAGCTATCACAAAGTTGGCACGCATCTCGCTTTGAGCTTGACTGGTATCGTGTGGCAAAGGGATCGGTGTATGAGTATATCTATGGTTCGGCCGATATGATCTTTATGTGTATTTGTGAGTCACTATGCCCTGCTAGGTGCCGCTATTGACTTGTGATTCGGAAATGATTTCCGATCACGACCACCTACACATGAACCTAACGGGTCACACACTTAAGGGGTTTGGAATGTTGGAAAGCTTGCATGTATGATTGTCTCTAGTGCAAGTGGGAGATTGTTGGTGATATGCCCAAGAGCCCATCATCACAATACGGTTTAAAGGCCCAAGTGGATATTGATCTAAGATGGATTAGGGTTACTAATGGGCCTATGAGATAGAAGCCCATTAGTACGCCCTATATATATGAGGGAGGGGCTAGGGGGGCGAAGACCTGAGCCGCGCCACCTCCCTAGCCGCTGCCCCTCCCTCTCTCTCGGCCGCCGCCCTTGCCGTGCGTGCGGTGCTAGCACACCGACGCCCGGCGTTTCATCCCCGTACGTGTGGACTCCGTGGAGGCGCTGCTACGACTGCTGCGCTGATCGGCTGCTGGGATCAAGTACGAGGAGCTCGGTTCGTGGGACGTAATTGACTATTTCCTCTACATCGACGCGCGACTTTTTCCGCTGCGCTGCGCGTCTAGTGGTAACGATCTATGATCTTCTACTCGCAAGTATCTTGGGTTTATGCGGTAGTGATGATAGGTAGCCTACCCGTTTACCTACATCAGCTGCAGCAAGCGCCGCCGCGGCCGGCACCGCAGCGCTGTGCCCTGTCGCGCCGGGCCCTGAGCGCCTACACCATTTTCAAACTAAGATTGGACTACTTTACACAGTAACTCCCAGTGTTGTCCCCCTAAAAAAACTCAGTGTTGTCTGGCTGTATGCATAATGCACGTGGAGCTGTTTGTACTACTCCAAGTATGTGATTACTTCTGCATGTATAGGCGTCACGGTAACTCTTATCCATCAGCAACGCAATGAGCACTCAAACAGATTACTCATCCCTCTCTCTAATATCAAAAAATTATTATTTTGGTGATGGAGATGCTCCAACAGATTACCAATCCAATCTCCATTACCTAAAAGAACACACCTTTTTCTTACCTAAATGAAGGAGATTTTCCCTCTACCCTATTATTGGTGATTGGATTTTGGTAATCTACTGGAACAACCATTAACCAAAATATAAAATTAGTTATTGGTAATGGAGAAAGAGTATGTTTTGGGTATCGGGTATGAGTAAATCCATTGGAGATGCTCTAGTTAGTACTGAGGGTGATTTGGTCAGCAAAACTGCCGGATGAACACACCACAAGAATGAAAGCTTACATTCAATTCTTTTTTTTTTAGAATAAGGAAAAGTTTGGACCATGAACATTGGTAAGTGAATGTCTACAACCAAAGATTCAATTATTCAAGAGTCATTTTTTTCTCTTCAATACATTTCAAGCACGATAAAAAAAACATAAACTAGTTTCTTCTACCCGTCAGCAGATTTATAATGGAACTTGCTAGGCGAACCATGAGGTCGTTCTCCGCGTTCTCCTTGAAAACTGGATCCTTATGGGAGTTCCCCTCAAAGCGCAGTATATCACAGGCCTGTGGGTACCCAGTGGCATTGCCCGACATCTCGAACGACGCATTCTCGAATCGCCCAGCGCCAAAGTCTGCGGCGACGATGGCCAATGACTGTAGCATGCAAGTGTAGTACCCGCGGCAGATGCTGAGCTCGTCGACGAGGTAGGAGATGACGCGCAACGTGGACGCGGCCTTGCCGGCGGTGATGTTGATTGCGGCCGCCGCCAACCCGCGGACGTCCGTCGCAGCAGCGGCTGCCGGGTTGGCGGAGAGCACGCCCACGCAGTAGTTGTAGGGCTGCAGTTTGAGCTCCGCACACGTTGCGTTGATGACAGACGAGCCACCGACGGCGAGCCCAGGAGCGACGGCCACGGCGAGGAGTACTATGGCTATGGGCTGAACCATGGATGATGAGCTCATAGTGGCAGGTGTATATGCCAGGTTCTTTGCATACCGTGAGATTATTTATGGAGGAGAACGGGGTCTGAGAAGGAAAGTAGAGATAGATCGAGCGATAATCAATCAGCATTAAATTAGATATACTACATACTATATGAGCAATGCCCTTCCTGATGGGAGAATCGTTTAGGTGCTGATGATAAATGATTTCTATCCGATTCTCCCACATGAAAATCGTCAAATAATGTCACCACTCCCCAATTAGATCCTTTGGAGTCGTGGCAAATCAATTGCTTTTCAGGTACTGTATTTCCATTCTGATATTTTGACAGCAATTGGTAATTTACTTCCTCTAACAAAAGATACATGTCGTTTTTATATCCCTGCCGGTTATATTATTTTAACTTTGACAGCCGACGTATAGAAAAGTATATAGATAATGCAACACACATGTAACCAGATTCACCAAAAATTACTTCTAAAACTTGTTATTACCTTTCTTTCAAATACCATATCTATAGAAATTTCATTCGAAGTTTGACTCTATAAACCATATCAATGTCTTAAACAATGTGTATTTTGAACCGGAGTGGTCACACACTGATCCAGCCAATAAAATTTCCGATCAGATCTTGTTACTAAATTGTTAACAAGGTCTCCAAAGCACAAGACTAACTGATACTACACTCTATCATGAGAAAAACACAGGAAAGAGTATGCAGTTATGAAACTATTTTCTAGCACTAACCTACTTATATTATTTTCAAATATTCAAAGACAAACACACAAAAATACTTTATGACCAAAGTATGTGTCTGTATTCTATTTACAAACAAAAGACTGAGTGGTTGCTAGAGAGTATGTTACAATATATAGTAGTGGGTGGCAATAGATCATGACCCTTATGCGCCGTTGATAATCCAACTCGACTCTTAATGATTCTTAGCTTAAAATAATATAAAACATGAGCCTGATTTTTTTTAGCCCTATCCTTAAATTATTTAGACTAGATTTTTAGATCATGTACCACCCCTCTATACAGCGGACACCGTTTCAAATATAAGACCAACTAGTGTTGGCTACCTTTGTACAATAATTATTGTTCCAATAGAAAAACCTCGAATAACAATTTATTTTGTTGTTAAGACCTCAAAGTAATTTTTGTTCAAATAATATATTTCTATTCTATTTAAAAAATTAGAGTACTATTGGTGTTTGTACACCGGCTAGTGATTATGCGCCGCGCTTCTTCGTAGCTCAATGGCTAATGCTCAAATACTAAGGTTTATATTGGTTCGAGCAGTCTCTCTACGTCCAGTTGGGGGTTCCAGTTCGTGTTCCTTGTGTTTGAGCGCTTGGTGCTTACAACGAGGTGCTGGCAAGCGAGCGTGCAGGAGAGTTGTGTGTCCGTGAGAGTTGAGGGAGCAAAATAGAAAGCCCAGCTCCGATTATATAGGCTCAGGTGCTGGCTGCAGCGAGAAAGAAGGGGCGCTCTGCCCCGAGGTCAACAACCCTTATATGTGGTCAGGAAGACAGGAACTCTGGGCGTATCCTAGCTAAGGGGCTCGTAGGGACGACGTTGCGCTCCGTTGCGTCATCGTCATGTTGCATGTCGCATCATGACGCCTGGTGCCTTCCATTCAGCTAACCATGTCAGCAACCTTTTTGCCGGATCCGATGACCCCCGGTTGATTCGGCAGAAGCCGCGCCCAGTTGCTCCTCCCCTCCCCCTCCCTCTCCGGTGGTGCTGCCGGCGACAGGGCGGCTGCCGGCGAATTTGATATGCCTGTGCTTGGATCCGGCGACAGCCTGTGGGGCTTCTCCCGTGGTACGCTCGGGGGATCTCCGCATCGGCCTGCTGCTGTCCAAGGAGGGACAGCCCGTGGTCGCCCGATGGCAGAGGGCTCAGGCCTCGCCCACCCTCGCCTCCCGACGCTGCTTGCTCTATCTGGGCATGCACCCCGCCATGGGCGTGCCATGGGATTCTTACTGGTGCGCGCATGGAGAAATCCAAGTCCGGCCTCAAGCCGGCCGACATAGGTGACGCTCCTTGTGCCACTTTCCTCGTTGGAGGCTTTGCCGATACGCCACCTTTGCTGCAAGTCCGTGTTGGTGGTACAGCAAACTGTTTGAGGAATCTTATCCGGCATTATGCTGGTGTCGACATTGGTGACATCTCTTGATGCCACTATCTTGCTGGAGACGATGTTGATATCTCCTCACACCTATGAGCTTGGCGGGGATTTGGGGGAAGGATTCTACAAGCAACAGACAATCCGAACATCAAGTTTCTAAGCAGACGAAAGATGTGATGGATTGATCTTGCGTGAATTTATTGCAAGATTGAAGCGAGAATGAAGAAGAAGATTGGAGCTTAATCTTCTAGCTTTCTTTCTTTGTTTTATAGCTTTCTTGTATTTGTGAAATCCCTCATTCGAGGGTTTAGAGTCTAAGAACTCATGTAACTATTTTGGCTGTAGTCATTCACATGTGAATGATCAAGACCGAAACTTTTTCCATAATCTAAAAAAAATGTCATATACAACCCTCTCAAACAAACACCCATATATAGGCTGGCTGTAAGGTTGGCTTCTATCGCACAGTCAAGTATTTAATGCTTCCAAGTACCCAGGATCTACTATAAGATCTAACTCTGTGGCCACAAAAAAAAACTAGCAGATGCACTACAATCTTCAAGTACTTAGAAGGGAACACTGCAAATCAAAAGGTATTATTTTCTATATGGATCAAATAATCTATATATCCTATATAGATGGCATCCACTACTAATTCTCTCTTCATGCAAGGTGTCCACATCATTCCCCACTAAGTGTCCCACTAACTTGCAATCCTTTCATGCAATCTATTCATATTCCATTATTAATTACAAAGCATATCCATATCATCTCTAATATCTGCAATACTTTAATCTTTATTAATCTATTAACGTAAGACGCTATTTTTTCATCACCTATTCTTATATAATGTGGTCAAATATTCTATTTGTGCTTCTTCTGTTAGCTAATTGGCTTTTACTAGATCTGGTAAAAAAATAACATGCAAGTAAAATTTTATCATATATATATATCCTATATAGATGGCACCTACTAAAGTCATTAACTCTATTACTCTCAACATGCAAGCTATTTACATCATACAGGAATCCATTATATCAGACGCCATATCACCATCTACTAGGACCATCTATTTTTATATCTTCCACCAATTTTCTGTGAATGTTGCCATGCAATCACCTTAGTATTTCTACTTTCAAATTTCAGCTTAAAATTTTGTTTAAGAAATCCCGCAGCATCGCGCGGGGTATCACCTAGTTATAAATACAGTTCTGTTCACGTTGATGATGAAAGGAAAAACAGACAGAAAGCAAGTTATGTTACCAAGAAAGTAGCAGAAAAATTCAATGTTACAAGAAAAAATAGCAGAAATTGTATGCATACCTGTAGTAGCACCCACAAAAATCACCATATCATATCGGTAGCGGGACCTCTGGAGGCGCAGGCGTACACGTCCTTTTGAGCTGCCGCCGTGCTGCGCCTTGGGGACAAACTCAGTGCCTAGGGTTTCAAAAGAGTTTAATTTGGGGCCGAAATTGGAGGCTTAGGTCTGGATTTGAGGGTTTCGTAATGTGATTTGGCGCGAGAGGACTCAATTTTGGATGCGGGAGGGCTCGATTTGGCGGGAGGCAAAGGGAATTTGGCACATGGTGGAGGCCATCTGCGAAGGGTGCCGAGAGCGGAGCATGGGATCAAAAGGAGGGACGAACCAGCGGCTTCTCCACCTGCGTCGGGCTAGAAGCGGGTGACGTCCCCTCGTGAACTGTGATTCAGCCGGGCGACTTGTGGGCAGCCCTGTTCTCTCTCTTCTTTTCTCTCCCTCCATCTAGGATTTAGATGACGTGGATCACCTCCCAGTCTGCTGACTAGGCACTATTATACTTACTCTTGTTCCTACCACGGTGACACGCTCTCTCTGGCCCTCTGCGAGGAGGTTAGAGGAGCACCACGTGTCCTTTCCCGGCCCCGGGTCGGGAGCCAGGGTTCACGGTTGTGGCCCTTCGCACAGCCCCAGTTGTTAGCAATTCCTGGGTTTGCCGATGTTGGGCCTTGCCCTGTCAAGCCGCACGACCCGTTTGCGGTTACAGGGAAGGTCTTCGAGCCAATTCCCTCAGTGCCACAAAAATTTGTGTAGCTTCTCTCAGTGCCACAAAATTTTGCAAAATCCCTTCAGTGTCATGGAACCCAAACTTTATCCCTTGAATGCCAATTCCGTGACCTTGCTGTTATGTTGCTGTTACGTTGCTTGTGAAAAGACCCATTTGCCCTTGAGTAGGGTATTTCTGCTACATGCAGTTGTATATGGAATTTCGTGCTCAAGATAAATAGGTTACTGAATGATGATAATCAATATATATTTATGCATTTAGTGCTGATCTCATGCAGATATTCAATATGAGTACCATATAGACAATGCAATAAACAAAATAAAAGAAACAAGCTGATTAATTGGAGACCGGTTTTGCTACCAGAATATATGGAGCAAGCTGAATAACACATGATTTCTCCAGTACCATACATCACATATCCAAAATTTGGTTGCATGTTTGACAACCTTACTTCTTCTTGCACTGGTACATGTATGTGGACTTTTATTCTTCCTCACCTGACAAGTTATTTACTTATCACAATCTGTAGTAAAAAAAATAGAACAAGAACAAAACAAGCGCACGTTATTTACCTGTATTGACATTTTGTCATCCATAGTAGCTGCATATAACCTCCACCTACATCCATATTTCAATTTTCTTGAGCAGTGAAGAATCATTCTTTCTGGATCACTCTTTTCAGTGTCGTACTCAAATTCATGTTTAATTGCGTAGTAAGAAAGCGCCAACTTGAATTCAGCCATGTTGGTGTATGTGCTACCCACAGCCATTGGTGGATTTTCTTTATCATAAGACACAACAAGAGGTGGTACAGGATCATTTCCTACCAAGCCATCCTCTTCCTGAGGATCATATTCAGACTCATGAGGGTCAAGAAACTCATGTTTTGCCTTATTCCTCATGCATGTATTGGTTACATACAGGTTCTCCTCATGCACATCCACAAATTCATTATCTGGTTTAGGATTTACAACATTGATCTCATCATCATTAGCCTGAGGTGTGCTAGGTTGGCTTTCTGTGGACTGACTGGATGCAGGTTCATGAATTAAATGAGTAGGCTGAGGTACAGTAGGCCACTGAGGGATTTCTGTGGGCAGGGTGTATGCGAGGGCCATGCTCACAGCCTTGCTCTTAGTATACTTGGCAAACATTGCAAGTGAAAGGATCTAGGTGCCTGGAGGGGGGGGGGATAAATAGGCGAACCTGCAAATAAACCTAAAAAAATTCTTCACAGCGGATTAGTCTGTCGAAACTTCCGACCCTATGAAGGAACTTTCGATGGACGGAACTTCCGACACTGTGAAGGAACTTCCGACGAGGGTAAGAATTTGAACGAATTACAAGTTTAGAGGAGAACCTGGAAAATGTGTTTGAATCAAAAGTTTACCAATATGTCCTAGAGTAACCTGCAAGTGGTCTTGCACAACGAAACACTCCACAAGAGTAGATCGGGACAAAACGAGCTCAAAGTCAACAAGAACGAGATATGAACAATATGAACAAGAGACACTCGATTTGTTTCTCGAAGTTCACACCCAAAGGTGCTACGTCTCCGTTGAGAAAGGATTCAAGAGACGAAGCTCAAGAACCCCTATGCTCCTCACCCAAGGGCGAGATCACCTCTCAAGCCCAAGGTCACTTACTATGAGATGTTGTACAAACTTCCCAGGGCACACACACGCGAGAGGATGCTCCATGGGCAACGCCTAACCGTCTACAAGCAAGCTTCAAGAGTAACAAACGCGAATCGACAGTTAGAGATGCGCCAAGTGCTCTTGAGATGGGAATGGCTACTTTCACAAGTCAATGGCTCAAGGTCACACTCAAATCTTGCTCTCACCCAAGTCCTAGCTCGAATCCTCACAAAGTTTAGCTCTTGGAAGGATTGGGGAGAAGTTTTGGAAGCTCAAGACTGTGTTTAGTTCGCGGAGGCAGCAGGAAATGAGTGAGGGGGGTGAAGGGGTATTTATACCCGAGCTCCCCAAAACTAGCCATTACAGTGCTGTTATGTACTTGTCGGAACTTCCGACACCAGGTCGGAACTTCCGACGAAATTAAAACCCATTGGCCGAGGACCCTCGGTCGGACAGAACATGAAAATTCCGAGGGGGGTCGAAACTTCCGACCCCAGGTCGGAACTTCCGACGAAATTAAATCAGCAAACCGAGGACCCTCGGATGGAGATAACAGCGAATTTCCGGTGGGGTTCCGACCCCACGAAGGAACTTAATTTTCAGGGTTAAGTGCTCATGTGAGTGCTTTGTGTCTCTCATGGATATGTTAGCATCTCTAGAGCACTTTGGCATCTTCACCTCAACTTTTCGCATCCCTCTTAGTAGTACGGTGTTTCCTATACTCAAATTCAAAATAGAAATTTATAAAAGGTCTTCAACGAAGCTCAAACACTGTCTCAATAGCAAATATAGCGTCGTTCATTGCTCTTTTGCATTTCAATGATTTTTGAACCTGTTCATTGCTCGATAAACGCATTAGCTCCTTAATTGTGCGTGTCATTAACACCAAAATCCCCTTAGGGGGCCAAATGCACTTTCAGCAAGCAACTCTTGATCTGATTTTATCTCTAGGTAGCTTTGGCTTAGCATCATCAAGGTAGGCAACAGTCACAAGTTCATGATATCCGGGAGGATATTTATCCACAATTTCATCCACTAAGTCCTTAAATTTGCAGATGTCTGAGTCTACAACCTTTTCATAAATAAAGCAACTAATCTCCTTCCTACATCTAGGATTCCCGACAATTCTAATTTCCAAAAGGTAGCTTGATTTAGGATCCATCCTGTAAATATGCCATCAAAATGGATAAACTACCTCATGCCTAAGACTAGTATTGCTGTTGAAATATACGTCAAGGAGAAAGAGCAACAATTTGACATTTTGACTCACCCTGCAGGAAGCCATGAAGGATTTGGATTTATCGACTCCATTTATGCAGTGGACGCACGACGGGGACTGACCGGCGGGTGTGAGGATGGGGCGAGGCGAGATCTGCGAATCCACTTCATCGCGAGGCGAGGCACCACACGTGGCCCACAGCTGCTGACGCCGGGCAGTCACCGCGGCCCGAAGCGGGCGGGCGCCGCGCGTGCCCCGCGCCTCCCCGACGTGGGCAGGCGCTGCGCGTGGCCCGCAGCAACCGATGCTAGGCGGCCGCCGTGGCCCGACGAGAGCAGGCGCCGCCGTGCCCCGCGCCTCCCCGACACGGGCGGGCGCCGCGTGTGGCCCACAGCTACCAATGCCGGGCAGCCGCCGCGGCCCGACGCGAGCGGGCGCCGCCGTGCCCTGCGCCTCCCCGATGCGGGCGGGCGCCGCGTGAGCCCCGCGACTCCCCAACTCGGGCGGGCGCCGAGCGTGCCGCCGGCCTCTGCTTCCCGCAGTGGCTGCTGGCCTTGCGAGCGTGGTGCGCTAGGGTTTAGGAAGATGGGGAAAACAGGAGATGGGTTTGGGGAAGGAAGCATGGGTAGAGATAGGTGGAGAAATAGCAAGCTAAAGGGTATTTTGGTAACATCTACACTTGCATTTTGCCGCAACAGGTGACCTTCCGTTCAAAACCCTAACAGAAGCTCACGGAATTGGCATTCGAGGGATAAAGTTTGGGTTCCATGACACTGAAGGGATTTTCCAAAATTTTGTGGCACTGAGAGAACCTACACAAATTTTTGTGACACTGAGAGAATTGGCTCAAGATCTTCTCACGGTACCTATCAAGTAGGTTTCTTTTTTTTAGATTACACATTACAACTCAAACACTCACAATGCAAGTACACTCACGCCCCTATGAACACGCGTACGCAAACCCTACCTCTATGAGCATCTTCGAAGACTGAGCCGGCAAATCCTCGAGATTGACGAAGTCGCCACAGGCACCTCGCTGTCAACGGAAACGTCACCTACCACTTAGAACAACGCCGCTAAATCTCAGAATATTCGCTCCCATAGGGAGTCGAACCCAGGACCTCAGGTGCTACCGAGACTCTTGTAACCACTAGGCTAAATGCCCTTTCGCAAGTTTCATTTCAACAGGGTATGGAGATTAAATATTAACAAATACACATAATTGATTTTTATGTAATCTAACGTTGTACATTAATCTAAAATCTAACAAGTCCATCTCAAATACACTTATTAAATAATAATAATAATAATAATAAATCCATTTGAAAAATAAAGAAATCAACAATTTATTTTTATACGAATTTGGAAGAAAAACTGTTAAATAAAGAGTATTCATATTCATACCGGCCTTTGGAAGTTACTTTTTATTTAGATTAAAACCGTTCCAATCTTTAGAAGTTCAATAGGAAAAGTATACTAGCACTCACCAAATTCTTGCGGTCTTCATGCTGCTAAAAGATAGGCTGCTAAGCATGTGGCTGTTCCGGACTTTGGGCCGCGTCTTCTTGCTTCTCAAAGATTTGTTGCTCTTCTTGCGGTGCTTGAAGGTCCTAAGCCTCGGCAACAGATCATATACTTGCTGTCAATAACAGAGAGTTCTACATGAATATGAAAATGCAATGCAAGATGAGCATGACATAAAAAAAAATTAAATAAGTAACTGTGCAGTCATTCACTGAGTAAATCAACAAACTAACAACATAAAGAAATATGAGTGATGCATTAAGATGGTATTGTTCAGATTCAAACTTAATTTTAACCAGAAGTATCTCCTATATTAACTCCATAAATAAAGTTATCAAGTTTACAAAAGATGTGTTGTTCATCATCATAAAGAAAGAGCATATTAACTAATTAATTTAGTGAATAAAAATATGAAATATGTCAGCTAAATAAGTTCATTTTTTTCAATTGTGCTAACTGGACAAATCATAGTACTCGTTATGCACAGCAAAACTTCAGCGAAATAAATAACAGAAACATATGTATAAAATATATTACAAATTGGGTTACTAAAGCTAAAAGAAAATAAATTTACCAAGCAAAGTTATGAATAAATTCTGGTGACAAACAAAAACTAGCAGTATAGAGATACTAATGAAGTGTTCTACTTGTATTTACCAAGAGTATTCTCAAACAAAAACTATTTAATATCTTAGAAATACACTAAATTAGTTTACTTTAAATTTTACATGATTTTTTAGTGCACAAAAATGTTAAAAATACAATAACCCACATTATTCATGTATTGACTTTTATCAAGGGAAAAATAGGCATATCATCACATCTAGTGTAGATCTATTCTTACTAGAGCCAACAAAGTTGATTTAACATTTTTACCACTTTTTAAAGTTTTTCTATGCATTTTAACATTTGCAGCTGATTAAACAACACAAAAGAAAATCACTAAATACTAGCAGTACTTTTTCTACCGAACAAAAGCCATTTCAAGAACATGTTTAATCATTGACAAACCAGGCCGCGGTCAACGCAACCTGCACTGGTCAAGACCAGCCATGGTCGGACCTTGACCGGCCATTCTCGATGTTGCGAGGTCGACAGGCGACAGGGATCGGCACCTGTGGCGGAACTGTCTAATTTATCCCGGCTTAAGAGCATATGATCACCTTTTTTACAAAGATAATCTAATTAATGCTCCTAAGATGGAACAAATCCGGTAGTCCGTCGGATTTCACCCGAATCATCCACCGTATAACTATGCCTCAGATATGCGTACAAGATCGTTTTACATTGAAACATCAGATATTACAACATCAGATATTACATATAGATGTTGGATGTATATCAGAAAAACAAGATGAGATTTGTTACACAATAAGCACAAACCAGTTCTACAGAGTTTCAAACGCGTAGATCCTACAGTCATAGGGTTGGTTAACATGCAGGCCCTATCACACAAGAGTTTATAAAACATCCAGAGGTGTATGGACTTAGCATACACTTCGGATCTTGAGATCTCGATGTTTTGACTTCGAGGCTCCTCCGGATAAACTGCTAAACACACACATTACACAAACATTGAGTATGAAGGTATTCAGCAAGACTGACCCGAATACACAAATATAAATTTAGGAATCAAGGGCATGCAAAGCTTTTTAAAGTGGATTGGCTTTATTGATATAAAATATTTGGAATCACCGGATACTAATTTTTATTAAGAAAGATTAAGTTATTATCTAGAGAAAAGGATAATTAGTTGTCACACTCACCAAGATACCTCTAGGCTTAACAAGCCACAAATTTTATCAAGATTGCATCGTAATTACTTTACGATGTTTAAGCAAGATCAAACGGCATTCATAACCGAGAATTCAGCAATTCGAATCGAATTACATTTTGTAGGAGATAACTGGCCACACGTCACATACAGCTTCTGGTAAACCGCACGTGGCAACCTTTTACGAGAAGGATACTAAACCCTAGACCAAGATTATCATCATACGAGTTCGCATCCATGTGAAGGACCCCCCGTCGGGTCTGATCTCAACACGGGTTTCAGGCTAAGACCCCGCCTTCTATATCCACGTCGAGTGGGGTATAACTTGGTTTAAGAATTTGGGTCAACCAAATAGCTTTGATACCATTTGTAACACACCCTGCCCCCAACGCTGCACAACCCAGCCTTTCCGAGGGGCGAGCCCACTTACATATAGCACCCTGTTTACACTTTCATTCTCGTTTCGTGTACAAGGGTTAACCCGAAGGTGCTATGGCTGGAGGACAAAGGCTTATAAGTTGGCTCCACCCTTACTCAACTAGTAAGGTGGTACTAAATATGTGCACGCAACACTCATGGGTCACTACTGGGCCAGGTGTCACAATATGTCAGCATATGACCAGTTTGTTCAACGCTTCATCTACGATCAAACATACTATAGTTTCTTATTCTTTCTTTAGAGGTGATGACAGAGTCATAACTCCTCTTCTGCTCTGTACTCAACAACCACCATATTCATCAGCCATTGACTTATTTCATCAAGTGAACCTCCGAGCAATATCTAGACTTTTTGTTGCTTTTAGTGTAGGTTTTTTTAGACACTTTGGTTTGATCTAACTAGTTGAGAAGGTGGCAAAGATGTCCTTAAAGCAAGGAGGTTGAACATGCATCAAATGAGTTTCAAGCAACTCCTAGACTTAAGCATTCAATGCAGTATATAAGCTAATTGAAATTAGTAGGCGTAGATGCTTCGGTGCTTGCCTTGTTCCGATTTGAAGGGTGAAGCTTCAACTTGGAGTTCTTGTACAAGCTTGGTCTTGATCAACTTCTTTTCTCCTCTCCTAGATCCTCAGATGATGGCTTGATGACTTTGATAACATCCACTTCAGGCTCTAAGCGTATGATCCATATGATTTTAGTGAATGCAGAAACATTTTAGAAAATGGATCCCAACTTTCTTCTCAATAAAATTGCAATCCAACACCTAATTACTCTTCTATAAACCCTAACACATTTTTATCCTATTTGTTTATGCCTTAAACAAACTTTAAGCATTTAATTAAGACTATTTGAATTATTCTACTTAGAAAAAACCTTAGTTTACTATTTATTATTATTCCTAATTATGTCTAATAATTGGTTGAGAATATAAGAATATAAAGGAAATAAATAAATATTAAACCTTGCTATAAACCTAGGGTTATGATATTTTTCATGCATAAAGAAAAATAAAATACACCTAATAAAATTGGTTTGACTAATTTTGGACATTTCTACGATTTTATGCAAATAAAATAATTTTCAACATTTAAAAAATCTACACTAAATTATTTGCACAAAACTCCCTTAACTTCCTAACTCTCTCAACTCTGCCCTTCCCCCTCTTTTTTTCTCTATGACAGGTGGGGCCCGACTTCCTTCTTCCCTCACAGCGTTCGGCCAGGCCGTGGAACAGGGGCGGCGGCGTCCCTGGCCTCGCCGGCGGTGAGCTTTACCGGCAGCCAAGGCTTTCCTAGCAAGCATCTCCACCTCCCTACGCATTTTCTCCCCTTCCTGGCTTCCTGTTTCTCCAACAGAGGCAGCTGGCGGCGGTGGCCATGGCCGACGGCGACGGCACGCGTTCCTGCCGCCTCGGCCTCGGAACGGGCCAACAAAAGATAGCTACACCTCCCACGCACGCTTAAAACTCCTCTGGACTCACTAGAACTGACCCACGACACAGGAAAAACGCTGCTCACCTTCGCACCCCTGCCTGCACGGTTCAGAGACGCCTGAGGAAGAAGAAGATGATGGACAGGGTGCTTTGGTGGTCGTTTTTGCAGGGAAATGGTTCAAATAGAACTCAGGTGGTGTGGGAAGTCCGTGTGTGCGAGGAATTGGACGTTGGTGAGGCAACGACGGCAAATTTGACGATGGGAGCAGCTCTGCTATGGGGCAAAGAACTGACGGGTAGAAGAGGAGGGGCTGCTCTCCGTAGTATTTACTTGAATCGATTCGATATTATCCGAGCGCCACCTCCTGCTTGCTTGAGATGTGATGGCCATGCTGCACTTTGCCTCGTGGAGACATTGAATTTGGGCGCGAATTCACCTGGCTGCTCGAGGAAGAAGATAAGGATGATGTGTACTGTAGTTCTCTGAATTCTGTCTTGTCCAGTACAAAGCACGAATTTTGGACCCTTAGATCTCCCAAAAAATCCTCTTAATTTCAAAATATCCCGAAAGATAAATTGTATACCTATCATTCCTCTCCATTTTCTATTACAGGCATGTGCCTTGAATCTGCCCCTAACCCCCTCAAAAATCAACTCAAACAGGTCGGGTTCAGGCGAAATTTCAGTGTTTTCAGCACTTTATTCAAACTGACCATGTTTGGGTCCAAGGATCTCCAAATTTCATAACTGAACATTGCAATTGTCTAAAATAAAAGTTGTAGATATTTTATCTGTCTACCTTATTCATGTTATGCACTTTTCTTGAATCCAGCTCTAATCTATTCAAAACGAGCTCTGAACATTGCTGTTCGAACTGAGTTTAAACTAAATATTTCTGAACCTAAAACCTCCAGTGCATTTTTCTCCAAATTCTTCTACTGAACTTCAAAATATCCAAAACTAAAAGTTTCAGATTTGATATTGACCTACAACTTTCGTTTGAGTCAGATATTCAAATTCTGCCTCTGACTTGATAAGAAATCGCTCTGAACATATTGGGTGAACATATTTGATTTGATTCAAAGACCGGCCGGCGATGGCCGGCAGCGAGCAGCGGCCCGGCCAAGCGTTTCGGCCAAACGACCGGCGAACGTCGCAAAACAACCGAGGCACGAGCACCATAGGCTTATTACCAGCGAGGCAGCGACCCATTTTGGGGGTTTTACTACTCTAACAACCAACGGGGTGCTCGGTTGCTTGCAGTTTTGGTTATCATCGTTGTGCGGCCGTGTCAGCAGTGTCGTTGGAAGCCGCTGTGATGATGGTTGGGCCGATGGAGAGCTGCAGCTTCATCTTCGCTGTCGCCGCGTTGGGTTCTTGGGATGAACCAGTTGTGATGGTGGAGAGAGCACTGCGATGCAGTCTAGAAATGTAAATGGGCTTTGCAAATTGAATGCAGTTCGGTGAGCGCGTCGATCGAAATAGCGACTTAGCTTGGAAATGTCAAGTAGACATGTTACATGTAGTAGCCATTGTTGCTGCAGAGGTTTCTCAATGCTGATCCAGGTCGTAAGCTTGAACCTGACGACAACTAAAATTGGCTGCGATTCGCCGCGTTGCTTATCTGAACAATCAAATGCACTTTCAATTTTCTCAGTATAAAAGGGCCTGTTCAACGCTGCACATCATCAGTTCTTCAGTTCATCACTCAAATCTTAGAAATTTTCCTGGCAAGTTTCACAAGCACCTCAAGATGCTCCGTCTAGGCGTAGCTGCTGCAGTCGTGCTCATCTTCTGCCACTTCTCGCCATCAGGCAGCACCGCGTGTCTACCCAGCTTCCCGCTGCCCGAGAGGAGCTCCACGGCGGTCTTCTGCGTCGACGCCAACGGCTGCTGCAACTTCACCACAGTCCAGGCAGCTGTCGACGCAACTCCGCCCGACAGCGAGAAGAGGAACGTGGTGTGGATCAATTCTGGCATATACATGTAAGCATGTTTGATTCAACTTGTGAACAGGCGACTTGATGTACAGTAGCGATGTGAGCTCAGCTGTTGTGTGTCTGCATTTCAGTGAGAAGGTGACTGTGAAGAAGCCGAACGTCACGTTTCAGGGACAAGGCCTGAAGGCGACCACGATCGTGTGGAACGACACGGCAAATTCTGCACATGGAACACCCGAGAGCGCATCTGTCCAAATCGATGCACCTGGCTTTGTTGCAAAAAAACATTAGCTTCAAGGTATAACTGAATCCTTTATGCAATGATTTGATGTTTCTCTTCAGCAAACATTGCAGGCCTGATTGGCCTGATGTTCTTTCTCTCATTTCTTTCATCAGAATGCAGCACCAGCTCCGAAACCTGGAGCTGTAGGTGCACAAGCTGTTGCCATAAGGATCAGCGGTGACATGGCAGCGTTCTGGGGCTGTGGCTTCTTTGGCGCCCAAGACACTCTTCTAGACGATCAATTGAGGCATTATTTCAAGGAATGCTTCATCGAAGGAAGCATCGACTTCATTTTCGGGGATGGACGGGCGTGGCAAGCATACTCTCGCGTGGTCTTCGCGTACACCTACATGCCAGCCATCGTGGCATCAGCGGGATGGGACAACTGGGGCCAAGAGAGCAGAAACAGGTTCTTGTTGTCAATTCATTTCCGAGAACGTCTATGTTTTCAACTCAGTTGCAACTCTATCTCGATCGTGCTAACGTGTTTGTGCATGGATTCCCGGCCAGCACCGTCTTCTACGGCGAGCACGGATGTCGCGGAGACGGCGCGAACATGGCGGGAAGGGTCGCGTATGCCAGGAACCTCGACGACTCGCAAGCTCGCCCATTCCTCGACGCATCATACATTGACGGCCACGAATGGCTGAAGCCATTGGATGACGCACTCATTGCCCCTGTTTCTGCGTAAACAAAAGCAATACTCCTTGAATCGAGTGTAAATGTAAGGTCACTGAAAGAAAGTTCAGAATTCAGACTATCGTGAGAACAACTTTTGCATCGAGAGGGTTCGATTTTTTCTGAAATCGCCTAAGAAGTAAAAAACGAAATATGGTCTGAAACTCTCAATGTCTGAAAGGATAACACTGGCCACACCGTGAATGAGCACACGAAATTCAGCGTGTCTGAGAGGAAATCCACGCATTCAACACGGTTATGAGTCGATTGATGTCTAGTCCTCTCCGTTTTGGGGTCGCTTCTCCTCGGTTTGGGATTGGCAGGACTTTGGGGGAGAATCGCCTGAAAGCGGGAAGCAGGCGAGGAAACGCAGGAGCAGAGTTCAATTGAACCATTTGCCTGGCTGGGCTACCCAAATGACCACCGCCCAAGCCCAACTCCCCTCGTTAACGGGCTACAGCCCAACACTACCGTGCACCACACACCCTCCCCCACGGGTGCCGTGCTCCGCGTTGCCACCACGTGTCCTTCCAATCTTCCCCTCGCCGGACCTCACATGCCGCCAGCGCAGCGCCATCGGAGCCAGGGCAACGCCCGTCCGGCGAATGGCCCCGCACTCCTCGGCGCCGCGTCGTCTCCGTCTCCGTGCCCGGTTCAGAACTCCTGCGCCGCCGACCAAAAATCCGCCGACGGCGGCAGCCACGACACGGCACGAAAACTCGGCCCGTTCTGTAGTGGCCCAACAAACCCCAAGACCCGCCCCTCCCGTCCCCACCAGTCCCGAGATCTCCAACCCGAACCACCCACCCGCGCCGCTCAGATGGCCGCCAGCACCTCGCCGGCGACGGCGGCGAGGGCGGCCTGGGCCTTCGCCGTCGCAACCTGCGTCAAGCTCCTCCTCGTCCCCACCTACCGCTCCACCGACTTCGACGTGCACCGCTACTGGCTCGCCCTCACGCGCGCGCTCCCCGCCCGGCAGTGGTACACCGACGCCTCCTCCCAGTGGACGCTCGACTACCCGCCCTTCTTCGCCCACTTCTCCCGCCTCCTCTCCCTCCCCGCGCCGCTCGTCGACGCCGCACTCGTCACGGTCCCCGTGCCCGACTCCCCGCCCTTCGCGCATCTCCTCTACCTCCGCCTCACCGTCGCTTTCTCCGATCTCCTCCTCCTCGGGTCCGCCCTCTTACTGGCGAGGGACGCGCGGCGGAGGCAGCGGCCGTTCCTCGCTCTCGCGCTCGTCCTGTGGTCGCCAGCGCTGCTCGCTGTCGACCACGTCCACTTCCAGTATAATGGATTCCTCATGGGGCTTCTGCTGCTCTCGCTCTACTTTCTCGAGCAGGGATGGGATCTTGCCGGGGGACTCGTGTTCGCTTCGTTGCTGTGCTCGAAGCACCTGTTCCTCGTGGCTGCGCCGGTGTACTTTTCGTATTTGTTCCGGCATTATTGCTGTGGCCGAGGTGTCGTGAAGGGGCTAGGAAGGCTGGTGCTGATGGGTGCTGGAGTAGCTGCTGTTTTTGCCGCAGCATTTACGCCCTTCGTGTACTATGGACAGGTGAGCTTGCTTGCTTGCTTGCTTGATTCAGTTTTGATGAAACAACTTGCTGTGTTGTCTCCATACTGTAATTAGTGAGTAATGCAATACTTCAGTTATTTTGACCTTGAATCTGGTAGCAAAGGCTTAAAATTTAGTAGTGCACCATGTACCTGTTATTATCGAATTTCTTATGATAGGAGCCCTCCTAACAACTAACGTTGGTTTCAGTTGTGAAAATTCCTGTGGAGTTTGACTTGATAGGTTGTTGGTTCTTTGTTATGTCTGCAAGCTCTGAATTTAAATGTTGTTTCCATACAGCTACCCATCATGCAAGTTCTGCATTTTTGTGCTATTAATCATTTTGCCAAATGAGTTTTTGAATTTTTGTTCTAGGATATTTGAATGTTTAGAATCTGCACTCTTAAACACTACTTTGTATTGGTAAACCTCAAACTCATGGGGATTTTGTGGTTCCACTTTAACAATATGTATATCCATGTACCAGCCTTATTCTCAGTTTGACTTCATTCCCTATAATACAACATTGTCTGTAACATCTGCAATTTTCCTGGAGTTAATTGAAATGATTTGATGTTGAATCTGGTAAAGAATGCATATAATTTAGTATTAGTAATGCACTGTGCAACAGTTTTATACTTTTATCTTTCTTATGATATGTGTTTAAGCTTGCATCAAATCCCTAGCATATCTATGAAATTTTCTTAGTAATACCATGTTGTTCACCTTGGTCTATCTGCAACCTCTGAGCCAAATGGCCTTTCCATACACAATTTACTATTGTGCTGTCCTGTTAATCCCATTTGCCAAATGAAGCCCTGCAGTCTTGTAGATATATGAATTTCCAGGGCTATTGTCTCTTGAACTTAAGGGGTTTGATAAATTGAACTTTGTAGAAAGTTCAGTGCTGACCTTTATCAATATATGCCCATATGTCACACGTTTTATACTTTGTTTGGGTTAGCAAGGGCATTCATAAAACAAACATTGTCTGTAATATATGCCTTTTCTGTTCTGGACAATCCTCTCAACAAGGGCATTCATATATGGGGTATTTCTTTTTGAGATGACTACAATTCTTACGGCACTAATAATTCTGCAGATCCAACAACTATTTAACCGATTGTTTCCCTTTGGTCGAGGCTTATGCCATGCTTACTGGGCTCCAAACTTTTGGGTATTCTATATAATACTTGACAAGGTCCTTGCATTTCTTCTTAGAAGAGTAGGCTTCAACATTGCCATACCTGAAGCTTCATTTACCGGGGGCCTTGTTGGTGATTCATCTCCTTTTGCTGTTCTTCCCAAGGTTCTCTCATCTGCCATCAGTTCTTTGTTCCTTTTGTTTATTCCAATGGAACAAGATGGATGTATGATTTCATATCTGTGAACATAATGGATTGCAGGTCACCCCAATTACTACGTTCTTATTGGTCATACTTGCCATGACTCCTTGTCTTGTCAGAGCATTCTCTAATCCCCAACCCAAGCATATTATTAGATGGGTCTCATATGCTTGCACATGTGGATTTATATTTGGATGGCATGTACATGAGAAGGCATCACTTCATTTCACTATCCCGCTTGCCCTAATTACCATGGATAGCTTGAACGACGCCAGGCATTACTTTTTGCTGTCCATAGGTATGTTTTGCTCTTGGTTATACTTCAATATTTACTCAGTTCCACTTGCAACATTTCCTGAAAAAAAAATTTTGGTGCCTTTTCTGTCCATGAAAAAAAAATTCTTTTGCAATATAGCCCGCCTCAATATCTGCAATACTACCCATATTACCGAGTATGCTTTTTAGTAATACTATGATTGTGATGTCAGAATGTGATATGCCTAGCTACAATTTAAATACTGATCATTTTGTTAAACAAATTATGTCTGCAGTTTCATGCTACTCTCTATTCCCGCTGCTGTTTGAGAAACAAGAGTACCTGATAAAGGTGATGCTGCTGTTGACCTACGCTGCCCTCATGTGGGTAGGTTTTACATCCCATTTTGCTGCAAACTCTGACCAGGAAGGAAAGAAAGTAAATCGGTCAGGCAGCACAGTGAAGAAGAATGGCTTCATTGGATGGATTGGTTTAAGCTATCTTTTGGGAATTGCAGCTATAGAGTTATGGTCTCGAGTATTTCACCATCATGTATTTGGTGATAGACTCCCCTTCCTACCTCTCATTATGGTGTCATTCTATTGTGGAGTCGGAATGATGTACTCCTGGATGTGGCAGCTCATATATATAGTCAGACATACATGATATAACTGGTGATTTATAGAAACATCCACTTGCCTTTCTTTGGTTGAGACTAACTGCGATGACATGCTGCCCGAACTATTGGCCTTGTTATAGTTTGTTTGAAAGAAATTTTGGAGATGTGGTGATCGTGTCATGATGTAATGTCTTTTTGGAGAGGGAAATTGGTGTTTTTACCCTTGCCGAGGAAGCCAATTATGTTTTTACTCTTCTTTTTCTAACTTTGTGATTTTACCCTCACGTTTCAAAAATGAAGCTTCTATTTGCCCCTACTTTGAGTGTTTTTTAAGTGTACCTCTGTTAAATGAATTTAAAAGGTAATAAATTTTTTAAAAAAAATCATAAAAATATGTAAGTACCCCTTATTCAACCATCCCAACCCTAGATAACTATCTAAAACTCTCCTGCTCCTTTGCACCACCTCCACCTCCCTTCTAACCCTAGCAGCTTCTGCGGCCAATGGCAGCAAACTAGCATTCGCAGCGGCCGGTGAGCGCACATAGGGCGGTCGAGTATACTTATGCAGACAGATTTGCTGAATGTGGTTGGACATAAAGTTTTTTTTTTGCAGTTAAATTGATGCCATTAGTTTTTCTAATAAAATAGGGGTAAACTAAATCTTCAGTTTAAAAAAGCAAGGGCAAAATCACCAAGTTAAAAAAAATAGGGGCAAAATCACCATTATCACTTAAAATAGGGGTATAAAAGCAAAAGCCCCTTTTGGAGATGTGTGATAGTGTCATGATAGTTTGGACATGTCCAACGGAGACCGCCAGAGGCACCAGTGTATAGTGGTATCCTAAAGCACGACGGTAATATGAGGAGAGGCAGGGGCCGGCCGAAGTTGACATGGGAAGAAACAATTAGAAGAGACTTGAAAGACTGGAGTATACCTAAAGATTTGTCCTTGGATAGGAGTGCTTGAAAAGCCGCAATTCTCGTGCCAGAACCATGAATAATGGTCTTTGTTGGGTTTCAATTCTAGCTTACATCAACTTGCTTGGGATTAAAAGGCTTTGTTGATGTTGATGTTGCTGTGATAGTGTCATGATGTGTACTTTCTGTAACAGAGCTGTATGTATCGGCCTACTTCATAGGTTGGTTCCTTTTGTTCCCCTCATTTTTATGATTTTCATAACTTCGTGATTGCTGTGTCGAGCAATTGTGTGTATGATGTATCAATGATTCAATTTCATAGGAAGAAAAGAAAATAAACAGAATGTATGATCTATTTGTCATGGTGCTGCTTGCATGCCTCATTGATTCGTGACATGGACATGTATAACCTGCCTATGCTTAAGAATGCTTCCTCAGTGCATCCTGATTGAGTTTGCAAAACACCCTTCTGGGACGATGATGGACGCCCTTCTGCCGAACGCGCAAGTGATTTTTGCAAGCGAGTCGGCGATTGCTCCACTGGCGTGCTCGTAGTCGATTTCTGTTTGTCCGCATCGCTGGTTGAACCGGTTCCTCGAGACACCGCTCACTGAAGCGTGGGCCCGGACCTGCCAGTCTAATTGAGAGTCGTTCCACCTGTCGAGACAGCAGCAGCCGCGGCCGGTAGGCCTGCTGCTCCTGCAGCTCGGGGTGCCCAGCACAGCGGCAACCATTTTGGGGAGGGTACTGGTGGGAGACTAGGCTGGGAGGAGCCCGAGCTCCTCTAGCTCTTGCAGTTGCAGGCTTGCAGCCGTACAAGCGCAGCAGGTACGTGTGCTTCAGAGCTGGGGGTCTCCTTCTCTTGGAGCTACGAGCTGCGAATTCTCCGCTCGCCTCATCCTGCTGCCTCTTCGTTTCCTCGCTAGCTGGGCAGCCCCAAAGCCAAAGCGGAATTCATGGGTTCGGGGCGGTGTGAGAGATTAGCTTCCGCTCCCTACAGGAGCACTTGTGTGTGTCTCTGTTGCGACTCAGCTTCTTGCCTTCTTGCATAGTTTCATGACCGGACCAAAATGGCTAGGTTAAATTTGGAACAGGAATGGTTTGGGGGGGAGGGATAGATCAGATGTAGCGCATAGATGCTTCGAACACCTGCAGGAACTGTACGGCGGTGCGACTATAAAAGGACCCTTGACGCTGCTAATGCAAAGGTTGAAGGAATCTATCTGACAGATCTGAGAGGTTTCCCCATACTGCTAGTGAGACAACCACACATGGTCGGGTAGAAAAAAGATGAAATACTAGTTAATTACTCATCACTAAGCAGGTGCTCCCGCTCTATGCTCTTGTTTATTCGTTGTTGCAGAGTAACAGAAATGGATGCAGATGGTAGCTCCAAGAGAAGTCGCCCAGTTCGTCGCGCTGTGAAGGTAGTTCACCAATTTTATTTTCTTCTCTCAATGTTTCAGCGAATTGTCAAGAAGAAGGTTGATGCTTTAACACCCTTACCATTTCTTTCTCTGTATCCCTACAGAAACTCAAGTTCAAACCGAAAGTGCCACCGCAGAAGCCAAAGAAATTGACCACTGAAATGTAAATTTTTCTTTGTCTTTAGGTGTTAGTGGTGTCTTAGGTGTTTTCTCCAGCTGTGTTACAGTGACCGTTAGCGCAACACATTCTTCTGTTTCAGGCCACAACAGGAAGAACCAAAACCAATCGATGAACGGTTGATGAAGATACTGAGGGTAACTGATTATCCAATTACCGTGTCTTGATGCCAGATGTATTGTGATTTGCTTAGGAAGAAAAGAAAAGGAGTTGCGCGCTCTTTCGATGGCTGAACTTGTATCTGTTCTTTTTCAGACTTGTCAGGTGCCTGCAAACAGTGCGCCAAATACAAAAGGTAATTTACTGCCACACCTGCACTGATATCGTACCGTCAGGCTGTTTTTAAGATTTAGGAGCAACAGGCCTTTCAATCAGATCAGGCAAAAAAAAATGCACATACGAGACCAAGGGTTGTACTGTTATTGATTTAGTCGATAATCTCAAAAGAATCAAACTCAGCATATTATTTGTAGACGAGCGCTTGACACAGAAACCCCCCTCAACACCACCTTCTGCAGATGTTGTCAGCTTGTTTCCAGCTCAATCAGGAGTGCACAAGCAAAATCAATCAGTAAGTGTCCCAAGAAGGCAAGAATTTCTTGGTTTCAACCTTGCTGTATTAGAAACCATCCTCAGTTTCTTGACAGACTTATTGACTTGTCTTATGTACCTTTTGTTGTATCGTTTCTATGTCAAAAGAAGCCACTCCAAGTCCCCAGATCCTTTCCTGTTACTGTTAATTCAGGTGAATGTAACGATTAATGACTTCCATTCTTTTGAACAATACTTTCTGCTAAGATTTTTCATGGGAATATTCAACCGTTCACAGGAAAGTTTGACAGCGAAGAGAGCGACGACGACGATAATGAAGATGTTGAGTTTCAGGATACTCAGCCAAGTTCAATTGAATGCGAAGCTTCAACACGTCCAGCAGAGGAGCTTCATTTGCTTGTATGAACCTCTGAGCTCTGCTAAATTGTATTCTTAGTTTCTGAACACTGATATGCTTCACTTGCAACTTGTAGCAGCAAGAACAAGATAGCAAAGAAAGAATGTTCCTCTTCCAGCTCCCAAAATCTCTTCCTTTGCCCAGAAGGTCCTCCAATATAGTTGAAAGGAAAGGAAGGGCCACTGGCGAGGAGGTGAAGGAAGGATCCAACCTTCAGCAGCTGCCTCAGGGTTATTTGGGCAAAATGCTGGTATACAAAAGTGGCAAGGTCAAAATGAAGTTAGGAGATGTCATGTTTGATGTTAGTCCACAACTTTCTCGCCTTTTTCTTCAGAGCTTATCAAGATATCCCATGTATGTCATGCTTACTTTCTTCCTCTGCAGGTGAATCGAGGAGCAGAGAGTAGGATGCCACAACATATAGTGGCTCTGAACACTCAAGAGAAACATTGTTGCTTACTTGGGGAGATTGAGAAGCGGCATGTCATTGTGACTCCGGATGTTGATTCTTTGTTGAATGACAAGTAGAGATTAGGTTGACAGGTTGTGATATGTAGCAACTTGGTTACATATGAGTTGTAGGATTGTAGTTGAGCAGGGTTAGGTTATGATCTGTAGCAATTGTATCAACCTTGTCAAGTGGTGTGTAGGCTTTCATCTGTGCATGATTGTGTGCAGTTTACTGTGATTGTACTAGATTAGTCCTAGAACCGCTTCTCGCATTTGAACGTTTGTATTGACTTTGTAGAATAGGAAGAGATAAAAATCAGATCATCTTCTCTCATGTTATTACCATTGTTCTTCTGTGCTAAGGTTTCCATTCATACAGAATTACAGATACAGAACTAAACTGCTGGATAGAAAAAAAATCAAGAATGGTCACAGAAGACTAGAGAAGAACTTAGCTAACCATTCCTTGCGAAGATCTGGGCTACGCACCAGGAAAATCTTCCCTTCAACCTCGTTCTTCAGAAAATACTCAAACGCAGTGATAGACATCCTGTCGTTGTAACCGCAGGCTGTAACCGCTTTCCACAAGTCGTCAGCAAAGTCTCTGGGCTTTAAGCTTTTTATGGCATCTATTAACTCCCCAATCTTAAGAACTAAGTAGCGGATGTCCTCACCAGCTATACTCTGCTCCACGGGATCTTCAGATATCCTACTATCGTCAGAATGGGAATTCTGGACCTTTTTCAACTGAATTCCATCTGTTGATGGATCATATTCATCACTGAAGATGAAAGAAAGTTCATCATAATCCTCAATAGGCCTATTCAGCATCCCTGAATCCTTCGGGTGATCCTTCATTGCAAAGAAAACAAACAGGCTCAGGCGCTCAGCCATGGCAGTTAATGGTGGCATAGCACTGCAAGGGCTATAAAAAGTTATTTGAACGTAAATAGGGTCTAAGGTAACTTAGAACGTTCAATTATCAAACTAAAAGGGACACCTTCCCATTACCATGGAATACTGCTGGTAATCCTCTTCTCGCATGCTTATCGTCCTAGTGGCATGATCCCATGACGCAGAACCAAGGGACTTCATCTTCTCTATCCTTTGCCATCTCTCCCCCAGAGCTGTCAACTTCCTCTGTACATCAGCAACGCTGCACTCTCGCTTGAACCGCTGAGAAACAACCTCTGAAGCTTTTCGCAGAGTGTCCTCCCTGAACAATGCATCTTTTCCCTTGGCATCTGAAGCTTGTTGCGTCAAGTAATTGGTGAGGAACTTGGTCCTGTCTTTGCTCCACGTGAATCGCCTCGAAGAAGTCTGCTGACTGCTGATAATGCATCCTGCCTCATTTATAATCACTTCCGAATCCACTGACCCTGTTCTCTTGCTGCCCTGCTGAAGGATGTTCGGTGAGGCTGATGAGAGTTGCACTTACTATGAATTATAAAGCTTATCAAGATTCCTACTCTCCCTAACTGAAGTTTCATTGGGAATTACGATGGCTACACTAAACTCCCCATCTTGTTACAAGAGTTTAACCTGACAACTGACATTATACTGACGTACATAAGCACATGTGTCTGCTTCTGCCAATTGAACCAGCGGTTTTTTCATAAACTGACATTAGCATATCAAGTTATCGACAAACCATTTTTGGATAGATTGCAAAGAGGATCTAACATTCACATTCTACTCGGAAGAAGCACAGCACCCAGCAAGCAAGCGAAGACGACAGAGCAATGCCAGAAATAATAATAAAAAATTACTACTAGTTAATACCCTTCTAAAGAGCGATGGAGATGAAGAGGCGATTGAGATGCGCCGGGCCGAGAACGGGGGCTGTGCATTGCCGGCGAGCCCAGGAGCGCCGCCGCCGCGAGAGGCTGTTGGCGCAAACCGCCCGGGTCAGAAATCAGAAACTCTTCTCTGCAGCCGCAAGCAACGGGGAGGAAGGGGGAGGAGCGCACCGATGAGTCGCCGGTGGAAGGGGAAGCCGGCGGCGGAGGGCGAGGAGGGGTGATTGAGGATGGAATCCATTCCAGATTTCCAGTGCATCGGCTCGCTGGCTCTGCGCTCCGTTGAGGGAAATGTTCAGCCTGGCGGCTTGTTGAAGTCTCAGACTTCAAAGTCCTTTTTTCAAAAGACGCAAAGCATGGATGTCTGCAAATGCCTCTACAGTTTCCGTTTCAAAAATAGTAAAATACTCTCCTTCCAATATTGGCGGCTTGTTCATTTTTTGCTGGATTGAAACTAGAATAGGTGTTCGTTTTCTAAACCAGTACACTAAGCCTTCCAGTATACAAAATGTTTTAAATTTGTATAAGTACATCAACTCCGCCTGTGCTGACTGAAAGACTCTCTCCTGAGTCGTCTCAGCATAGCCGGTCCCAAGCCCGGGTAAAGGAGGAGGGTTGCGTTAGGTTTTGGCAAACCAGCATAAAAATAACCACTCTAATGGATTTAAAACCCACAAGAAACTCGTTGGGGCGTAACCCTCTTAGCGACGCGCTACATCGGAACCCGGGTGTGGTGATAAATGGGCAAGGGCCGGGTCGCCATCCCCCCAAGGGCGCGTCATATCGTGACCTGGGTACGATGATAAGTGAGCAAGGGTCGGGTCGTCACCTGAATGGCGCGCTACATCTGCGCCCGGGTGTAGTGAAAAATGAGCAAGGGTCTTCGCACTTCTCTCGACGGGTGCGAAGGGTAAGGAAGCTAGCCGAGCCAACTAGGATTCGTATAGGTAGCTGGAACGCAGGGTCCCTAACGGGTAAGTTGCGAGAGCTAGTTGATGCAGCAATTAGGAGGCGTGTAAATATTCTATGTGTTCAGGAGACTAAATGGAAGGGCCAGAAGGCGAAGGAGGTTGAGGATACTGGCTTCAAGCTTTGGTACACGGGAGCAACTCCGGGTAGGAATGGTGTAGGCATCTTGATTGATATGAGTCTTAAGGATGGAGTCGTAGAGGTTAGAAGGAAAGGCGACCGGATTATCCTAATCCGGTTGGTAGTTGGAGATTTGGTTTTGAATGTGATCAGTGCCTATGCCCCTCAGGTAGGCCTTAGTGAGAGCACCAAAATGCAGTTCTGGGAAGATCTAGATAGCATGGTTAGTATCGTGCCTACCAGCGAGAAACTCTTCATAGGAGGAGATCTCAACGGCCATGTGGGTGCGACTAATGTAGGGTTCGAGCGAGTGCACGGGGGTTTTGGGTATGGTAGCAGGAGTCAAGAGGGGGAGGATGTGTTGAACTTCGCGTTAGCCTACGACTTGTTGCTAGCGAATACCGTGTTTAAGAAGAGGGAATCCCATCTTGTGACGTTTCGTAGTGGACAACACTCGAGCCAGATCGATTTTATCCTTGCTACGAGGGAGGATAGACGTGATTGCTTAGATTGTAAGGTGATACCTGGGGAGTGTGTTGTCCCTCAACACAAGCTTGTGGTGGCGGACTTTCGTCTTCGGGTACGTGTCCACCGGGACAAACGTGCCAAGATTGCGAGAACAAAGTGGTGGAAGCTTAGAGGGGAAGCGGCACAAGCGTTTAAGGAAAGGATGCTAGGTGAGGGGCCTTGGGATGAAGGAGAAGACGCAGATGACATGTGGCTAAAGATGTCAACATGTGTTCGGAAGGTGGCCTCAGAGGTGTTTGGCGTGAGTAGGGGAGGCAAACAGGAGGGGAAAGACACCTGGTGGTGGAACGACGAGGTGCAAAGGGCTATTAAGGAGAAGAAGGAGTGTTTCAAGCGCCTCCACCTTGACAAGAGTGCAGCCAACATCGAGGGCTATAAATTAGCGAAGAGGGTTACAAAGCGAGCTGTGAGCGTAGCAAAGGGTAAGACGTATGATGATCTGTACCAGCGGCTAGGCACGAAAGAAGGGGAGAAGGACATTTATAGGATGGCTAGGATCCGCGAGCGGAAGACAAGGGACATCAACCAAATCAAATGCATTAAGGATGGGACAGATCGACTGTTAGTGAAGGATGAGGAGATCATGGATAGATGGAGAGAGTACTTCGACAAGTTGTTTAATGGGGAGAGTGAGGGCCCTACCCTTGAGTTAGATGACTCTTTTGACGATACCAACAGACATTTTGTAAGGAGAATTCAGGAGGTAGAGATCGGGGAGACTTTGAAGAGGATGAAGGGAGGTAAAGCGATGGGCCCTGATGGTATCCCCATTGAGGTGTGGAGATGCCTAGGAGATAGAGCAATAGTATGGTTAACTAAGCTTTTTAATCTCATTTTTCGGTCAAACAAGATGTCGGCAGAATGGAGGAGAAGTATATTAGTACCTATCTTCAAAAACAAGGGCGTTGTTCAAAGTTGTACTAACTACCGTGGGATTAAACTGATGAGCCATACGATGAAGCTTTGGGAGAGGGTTATCGAGCATCGCCTAAGAAGAGTGATAAGTGTGACCCAAAATCAATTTGGGTTCATGCCTGGAAGATCAACCATGGAGGCGATTTTCTTAATACGACAATTGATGGAGAGATATAGGGAGCAGAAGAAGGACTTGCACATGGTCTTCATTAATCTTGAGAAGGCATATGACAAAGTACCGAGAAATGTCATGTGGTGGGTCTTGGAGAAGCACAAAGTCCCAACTAAGTACATTACCCTCATTAAGGATATGTACAATGATGCGACGACGTTTGTCCGGACATATGATGGCAACACCACTGACTTTCCTATTAACATAGGCCTACACCAGGGGTCAGCATTGAGCCCTTATTTATTTGCTTTAGTGATGGATGAGGTCACAAGGGATATACAAGGTGAGATCCCTTGGTGTATGCTCTTTGCTGATGATGTGGTGCTAGTTGACGAGAGTAGGGTAGGGGTTAATAGGAAGTTAGAGCTGTGGAGACGCACGTTAGAGTCGAAAGGGTTCAGACTTAGTAGGACCAAGACCGAGTACATGATGTGCGATTTCAGCGTGACTAGGCATGAGGGGGAGACGTTAGTCTAGATGGGCAAGTGGTGGTCTAGAAGGATACTTTTCGGTATTTAGGATCGGTGCTACAAAAGGATGGCGACATTGATGAAGATGTTAGGCATAGAATTTCAGCTGACTGGTTGAAATGGCGGCAAGCTTCTGGCATCCTTTGTGACAAGAGGGTGCCACAAAAACTAAAAGGCAAATTCTATAGGACATCAATTCGTCCGGCGATGTTATACGGTGCTGAATGTTGGCCTACAAAAAGTCGACATGTCCAGCAACTGAGTGTAGTAGAGATGCGGATGTTGCGGTGGTTTTGCGGGCACACAAGGAGGGATAGAGTCCGGAACGAAGTTATTCGGGATAGGGTCGGGGTGGCACCAATTGAGGAGAAACTTACCCAGCATCGGCTGAGATGGTTTGGACATGTCCAACGAAGGCCTCCTGAGGCGCCGGTGCGAAATGGGGTTCTTGAGCGGGTCGATAATGTAAAGAGTGGTAGAGGTAGACCTAAACTGACGTGGGATGAGTCAGTTAAGAGAGACCTTAAGGATTGGAATATTTCTAAAGAGATAGCTTTGGATAGAAGCGCTTGGAGACTAGCTATCAATGTGCCTGAACCTTGAACTTATTTCTTTCGGGTTAAGGATTGGAATATTTCTAAAGAGATAGCTTTGGATAGGAGCGCTTGGAGACTAGCTATCAATGTGTCTGAACCTTAAACTTATTTCTTTCGGGTTTCATCTCTAGCCTACCCCAACTTGCTTGGGAAAAAAGGCTATGTTGTTGTTGTATAAGTACATCTTGGCCGATTGATTTGAATATCGCACGTCTGGATCGGATTAAGGGCCCGTTTCAAAGTAGTCATAGTAGATGTCCCGGTATGCATCGTCGCACTGAAACATCTGAAGGCGGTTTCTGGCCTAGCTGCTACGAACCGTTTAATGTAATAATGTTAGAGCACATGCACGCTTGAATTGAGTTAAAAGTACAACAAAAAGTACTGTATACACTTATAAAGAAAACATAAATCTAGTGGAGCGTTCCATCGCGATTCAGCTCAACAAAATTTTCAAGTCACTTTAAACAAACTAGAAAGAAAATACGCAAGCAATCCAACCCAAAAATTTCAAGTCAACAAGGTAAATTGGCATGTCCTTTTGCACTGTCAATTTGTTTAACTTTAAAAAAATTCATCTAAGATCTCGACTTCTTCTTCCTGGATTTGTTGCTAGCCTTTGGCTGATCGGTGTTTGCCGCTGGAGTCTTTGATGAACTGGTGTTTTGGCTTCCTTTTGAAGAAACACTGGCAGCCGCTGTCTCTCTAGTTACAGCTCCTTGAGCACCTCTGACCTGAGCCCTCTTATCCTTCCTCTTTGGACGGTAACTGGATCGCTCTCTCCTGGGCAGCCATCTCTCAGGATCCGGTGGCGGCCCCGGGTTTGCTGGATCAAAGCCCTTCGGGTATCTAGGCTTCCGCTTCCTCTTCTTTGCCTTTTGCTTCTTCACCTCCTCAGGAACGTCTACCTTCATATCTTGAGGCCCTTCAACATGCCTTGCACCAGATGTCTTCTCCAAGCTCTCAACATTAACTCCTTTGAGGCCTGGCAATGGCTTCAGCTTCTTCTCGTATTGTTCAGCCTTCTCCACGTTAGTGCGTGCTGAAGTCACTACAAGCCCAGCCAAAGCTTCAATGCTTCCATGGCTCTTAACAAGTTCCTCATACAACAGACAAGCCTCTTCATCACGTCCATGACTGAGCTTAAACTCAGCAGCCACCCTCATGAACAAATCTAATTTGTTATCCTCGGTCATGGAATTCTTCCACCACTGGATAGCAGAATCAAGTACAGAGGCTGCAGCATTCGAGTCACCTAGTCGCTCTTTAAGAGCCACTAGTGTAGCAACTGTTGCAGGCATGTGCTGAATGTCAAGTATTTTGGACAGCGAGTCAGCAGCAAGCTGAAAATGATTGGCATTAGCAGCAATCTGAGCAAGGGAAAGGAGGGCCCCTTTAGAATTCTCAGGATGCTTCTCGGCGTACTGGCTAAGAACTTCTTCAGCTTTCTGAACCTTTTTTTCTTTCACATGAACAGCAGCTTGAAGTAAAACTGGGAATACACTATCTCGAAACATACCAAGCAGTCCACTGACCAACTCATGTGCCTACAAAAAGGTTAAGAACAGAAATGAGCAATCACTAAAAGACTCACCATAAAAGTGACCACCAAACAAATGAAAGGGATACTGATGATGATAATTTTCCAGTTAGGTGATTATATAGACGCATTAATATTTTTGCACGCAAGTCATTTAAAAATCAAACAAAATTATATTGGTCAGTCATTTTACTTATAAACTGAATTGACAACACTGTAGTTCAATTATAACAATGAAAGCAAAAAAAAAAAAAAAAGCTGTTGCCTGCGGAACTGAACAACTGTAGGGATATCCCTGCTAAGGTGTCAGGAAAGAGGTTCAGAATGTGCATTGAACAGATCTAGTTTAGTAACAGACCTTCCACACTAACTTGCAACCCAATAATATTTCTCAAGTGAAAAAGAAAAACTACTTAATCATCAGTCATGTCAGTGCTAGCTTTAATATTACGGCGCTGCTAGCGCCCAGAAGTCCAACGGAAATTTACTCAGTGCAACATCAGCGGTCACTGTTTGCAAGATGAAAAATGATGTGTAAAAAAATGACTATATGGTTCGACTCTGGGATAGAAAATTTCTGCAGCAACATGAACACTATGTTTCATGTAACATTTACTGTGAACTATGCAGGAAACATTAGTTCCAACATTGACGCTTAACTATTGCAACTATTTCACGCGTCAGTTCTATAGCATTACCGTTAATATTATAACCTGCCAGAAATTCCAGCTGAAATAAGATTAGAAATTTCACACATATGAGAAAAGAAATGCAGAGAACCGAATGATCTCACTACAGCCCTAAGTAAAGAAATCAAATAGGTATTTCTTCACAGAAGGAAGCAGGAGATAAATTGACTTTGCAAAAACAAACCTGATCAGTTTTATTTGTATGGAGGAGTAAGAGAACACGGGCAGAATACAGAGCTTCTTTTTGCCTTTGGGACAACTTGAGGTCAACAAGTTGCAAATGGTTTGGAGCAGTAGATTTTTCAAAAAGCCGATCAAGCTTCTTCAAGCTGTCTGCAGCATCTTTTGTACCTTTTAGTGAAATAAGGTTTGTTGTTGCCACAGCAAGTGATGATGGATCAGCAACTGGTGATAAATCAGCTGCCTTTTTGTTTATCATATTAACATAGGTTTGCATGGCGTCTTGAGATTGTCCTTGTAGCTGAAAATGTGATGATGAAGACGAGTTAATAGGATAATGGTTGGACTTTCTGTAAGAAAACTTCTCCAGATAGTTACCTGTTGCACATAAGCAAGCTGAGCAGATACAGGAGCTAGTTCATATTCAATATCATCTTCACCATAGTCTTCCACCATAAGCTCTTCTTTCCCAATTCTGCATTATAAAGAAAAAGGATATTTGAATACAGCTAATTGTTTATGCTTAAAGACTGCCCCAATCACGATATAGATCTTCCATAATTTCATGAGTGTAGAGCAGCATATCCATAATCATGAAGGAACATTTTAGACTCTCCTTGAAAGACATGGGAACCTAATTTCACTATGCAAACAAATGGAAAAATTAAACTAGTTAACCATTGAAAAAAAATCAGAGTTTTATTATTATCAATCTGACAATACTAAATGTTGTAGTAATGGATGCATTAGTCCAGTAAATCTAAGTAGCACGGTCATTAGCAATCGCTGCAGCAGGAAATTCACCTTTTAGCCAAGTCCAACTGCTCCTTAGCTTCTGAATACTTCTTGTCTTCTATCAAGGAGCAAGCAGAATTGTATGCGAGCTCAAAGCTACGAGTATCCCTAAGTGCTCTTGTGGTAAGATCAACCTTTTGTGCCTTCATAGCTGTCTGCACCTCAGAAGCCCTTCCAGCAGCAACCAGAGCAGCAATGATATTTATCTTCAGATCCATTGAGTCAATCTTAAATTTTTGAAGCTTCTCATAGCTATTCATGCAGTCATTCATTCTTCCTAGCCGGTACAAAATCTGGGATTCCAGCTGGAGAACAGGTGCAGTTTCTTCCTGACCTCTTAAAAGATCCAGAGCTTCTTGCAGTTTGTTTTGCCTGTAGTAACAGTATGCCTGAATAATAATAATACTTAGTTTGATCAAACAAATTGTTCTTAGTAACAAAAAAAATGATACCCTAGCATCAACTTGGCCAAAAACTAGTACACGATTCTCCAACACGACATTTTAATCCACAACTGATTACAAAAAACAAACAGTGCAAAATAAATCTCAACAAAAAGGCAAAGGTCAGCACTCAATAGAGAATTAAGTCTAGCCTTACTTTAACTTCAGCGTATAATTTATTACTAAAATGCAACAGGATCCAGATGTAAGAATTCAACAGGTATTATCGACCATAGAGTTTGTGGAATTAAAAGAGTTGATACTGTCAATTTGTTTAAGCTAGAATGGATAGATATGAACAATAGCTAACCTGGGGAATATTGGAACAGCAGAATTAGTACCAAGCATAATCACTTGTGTCCGACTGGAAGGACTGCTGAATTTGTTCATATTTTAAGCCAAAGCATTACAAGTTTAAAACATAAAATGGAAGTTTCTTCTCCATCAGTAGTTCTTGCCAAAATATGTCAGATAACTGCACATAAGATTTTGCCTTCCTTACCACCCCTAACATATGAATCATAAGTTTCGGCAGAGTGCGGAATACTAGGATGCAATGCAACAATTGCGGTGAATCGCATGACCTCCAACAAAATTCACGATGCAAAGTGGTTAGCATCAGCAGTTTGCAATCAGAACTAAACTGCATTGGGAGAAGCTCATCAAGTGAAGACTTTCGTTTCGATCACACAGATCGACAGATTTATTTTATCCTAGGACATGAACACACACAGATCTGACCACTCATGTATCGTAACCACAGCCTAGTGAGCCAATCAGGGATGGCAAGTCAACATACAGATCAAACGGGTGAAGAGAGTTAAAGGGGAGCAACTCGCATCACCTTGTTGGAGCTGAAGTCGATGGGGAGGCGCTCGGCGGCACGCATCGCGGCGAGCGCCTTGTCGATCTCGTCGGCCTTGATGTGCGCCACCACCTTGCATCGCACCGCGTCCTCGTCCCCCGGCGCCGCCTTGAGAACTGCGGAACCGGTCGGGGTCAGATCCGAACGGGGGTTAGGGTACAGACAGGCTCCGATACGCGCTGGGGGAGGGGTGCTTGACCTTGGTCGGCGACCTTGGCGGCCTGTTTGAACTCGCTGGCCTGGATGTGGCGGTGGAGCGAGGTGAAGAGGTCCTCGACGGAGACCGGCTCTGCGGCGGCGGCCGCCGCCTTCGACTTGGGCGGCATCGGGGGATGCGGGCGACGGGCGGTGGCAGGTCGTGCGGCAGTCGGGGACCTCGGGGTCGGGAGACGAGGGCAGTCCACACGAGGCCGAGGTGTCGGGCGTCAGGGGCTCGGCCGCTCGGGGCAGTTGGGGCCTTGGGCCTTGGGCCTTTGTGGACCAGACTAGCGAGTGTAAGGTTACTGGGTTTAAACCGGGCTGAACTGCAAACGGGATCAAAACAGGATTATTTTCGCTGAAAACGGGGCGCGACTTTCCATACTTGAGGTGATATTTCGCGAAACCATCGCCCCAAGAAAATTATTATAGTTTGGGCCGGTCCATTTATGTTAGATTGCTGTGCTTGTTGATAGGTAATCTGTACATATATATTATATATAGAAGTGGACAAACATAATAACATCGCCACATGCATGCAAATCTAAAACTAAAAAAACTATAACTATTAAACCAAACACTTGGATTAAATTTGGAATGCACCATTATCTTTCTTACGACAAGATTTTCAAAACAAAACTACACTTGCCTATGTTTGCACGATGTTTTTTTAAAATATTTTTAATACTAAATAGTGAATTTCGGATTATGGGAACAAATATGTTAAGAACACGAACAAATAATTATTTTCTACGAACAATAAATTAAACATAATAAACAAATAATAATGTACAATGAACAAAATATTACGCACCACGAATATTTGATTGTATAGAATAAATAATAAAAAAATAAACATCGTGAACAAATGGGTCAACATCACGGAACAATTTAATCTACATAGCGAACAAATAATTTAGCATTGGGAATAAATTAGTTACACACAGACAAATAATTTTACGTGAAGACAAATTAGCATATAAAAAGAAACTAATTATTTTTTTACATACTAATGTATGAATCTACAATATAGATAAATTAGTCTACATTGAGTATGAATCGCTTTTAAATATGAATAAAAGAATATGCATGCTTATTTATATATTAAAATAAATCTGTATATGCAGGCTTAGAGTAAGAAAGGAAAAAGGAAAAAAGAATGAAGGAAAAAAGAATGAAAGAAACAATCAGAGCAGTATAGTGAAAAAATAATAAACTAAAAAGAAGATAATGTACTGCCATGCGCATGCTGCATGCAACTGGCCAACCCAATTGCATGCGGATGCATGTGAAAAGTAAAGTCTGAGCACAGTATCTGCATGTGATGCTATTGGGCCATATGGAATTAAAAACGGCACAATCTATACTTCAGGCGATGGATCTGACATACGTAGACTAGGTGATATATAGCCTTTCCGCTGAAAACAGGATACTTATTTCTGGCCATGTTTGGATGAATGCATCAAAATTTTTTCACAAAAAGACGAATGCATGCATGAAGTACTAAACGAAGTTTATTTGCAAAACTTTTTTAGAAATGGGTGTAATTTTTCGAGACGAATCTAATGAGCCCAGTTTCATCATGATTGGCTACAGTGATGCTACAGTAACCGCACTCAATCATCTTCCAATCGTGCGGTCAAAGGCCTCATTAGCTAGAGCAACTGCTACAGTACCATAGTTGTGGAGGTAATTTTGTAATTAGACTTTATTTAATATCCCTAATTAATGGTCAAAGTATCATTTCTCTTTCATCAAAACTTTTACACACCTAAACCAAACATGGCCTCTTTTCAGTTTTTCGGTTCCGTTACTGGGGACAGTTGGGGCCTTGGGCCTTGGGCCTTTGTGGACCAGACTAGCGAGTGTAAGGTTACTGGGTTTACACCGGACTGAACTACAAACGGGATCAAAACAGTATTATTCTCACAATCTCACTGAAAACGGGATACCTATCTTTTAAAGCCCTAAAAGGGGGAGATTTTTGGCCCCCCATTGAGCCACGTCACCCGAAATATTCCGGCCGTCGGATCGTGCTTGGATGGTTCGAATTATCTAGAAAGCTCGGCAATTTTACAAAAAAACCCCTCAAACTTTATCAAAATTAATATATAGTCCAGCTTACACTCAGTTAATTTTATAGAAACCCCTTGAACTTTACAGAAATAACATTTGCTCAAGCCACCTAGCAAATAGTTTCACAACAACCCCCTCGATCTTTATGAAAATATAATTTGAGCCACATCATCCGGAATTTCTCGGCCGTCGGATCGCGCATGGATGGCTCGGATTATCCATTAGGCTCGGCAATTTTATAAAACCCCCTTAAGCTTTATTAAAATTAATATGTAGTTCAGCCCACACTTAGTTAATTTTATAGAAACCCCCTTGAGCTCTGCTGAAATATTATTTGCTCAAGCCACCTCTCAAACAGTTTTACGCAACCCCCTCGAGCTTCATATAAATACAATTTTAATCAAGCCAACTCTCAGGCAGTTTTATGCCACCACTACTAACTTTGAACGAATGCCAATAGGGCTGCCAATTTTACAAAACTCTCCCAAAATTTATCGAAATTAAACTGTAGTCCAACCACTCCTTCGACAATTTACTGAACCCCCCAGCTTTTTATAAATACCATTTATTCAAGCCACCTCTCCAGCAATTTTACGACAATTCTCTTGATCCGGCCACCTCTCAAATAATTTTATGACAACCAACCCGCGATCCATACATTTTTTACAAACCCAAACTCTACAGCAATTAACCCACGCTCCACAGACGTTTACGAGAAAGGTCCTAAACTTCCTAAAAATATACCCACAGCCCGAAACTTTGCAGAAAAGGCCCCCCAAATTCATGACGATCAACCCACGACCCCTCAATTCTAACTAAATAATAATACCCAAAAAAATTATAATTAATTCATAACCTAAAATTTTGTAAAAAACATTCCCATCTGTCGTAACAATCACTGGGCTACAGGTGATAGCGCGTGTAACACCCCGGGTGTCTGCACAGTAATTAAATAGGTGTCTGCACAGTAATTGTGTATGTTTGTTATGCATCATGTGCTAGAATTACTTAAAAAGGATCTTTTTGTAATTATGAAAGGTTATATGTTTAATTATGTTTTTATGCAAGGTCCTTTATATAGTTGTTTATGAATATAGCTTTTGTGGAGGGTGTTTTTGTAAAATTTTAGTGCATTTAATGCATGGTAGTCAATTTTGCTTGTAAGTCTACATTTGAAGTGAAATTGCTTTGAAAAAGACAAATTTCCTAGAATTCAAATTCCTTTCTATGTTTTTAATTTTAGCTCTTGAATCTTTGGTCAAATAAATTTTTGCACAACATCAAAGTTATAGATCTTGAAAAGTTGAACAACTTTCATGTTGGGAACTTTTTCATTTGAGCCCTATTTTAAAAGTTATCGCTGGTTTACAGTTTAGTCCCTGGAAATTTTGAAAATTTCAAAATCGCCCTTGTCTTCCACCTCCACCCCCCTGCTCTGTTCCGCGTCGCCGCCCACCGACGGCACCGACGCCGGCGTCGTGGAGAGGCTTCCCGGCCTTCCCGGCCATTAATTCGCCGTGCGCTGTCGCCCACGCGTCGCCCAGAGCCTCCTCCACCGCTCCTTGGCTTCGCGCTGGCCCTCTCCCTCCCGTGCCCCGCGCCCAGAGACCACCGCCGGCTGCCACCTCGCCGCCGCCGTGGAGAGCCCAAACCAGAGGCCCAGCTCTCGATCTTTCGCGCGCCTGAGCACTACAAGAAGCCCCGCGTGCTATTCCTCTCTTCTTTTCGCCAATTCCCTAACCCTACGCCCCAGAACGCCGCAGCCGCTCACCCCGAACCCCGGCGAGCTCCACCCCGCCGCGGAGCCGCCACTGCAGGCCCGCTCCACCCCTACAGCCCCCACCATTAACCGCGCCTCATCCTAGCGCAGCTCCCATGCCATTTTCCCCTCGCCCAAACCTACCGGAGCTACCTCGCCGCCGTGCTCCGAGCCCGCAAGCCGCCGCTCGCCGTCGACCCGCTATCTCCGGCCCTCCTCTCGAGCTCCAAAGCCACCCAGAGGTGCGCCTTGGCCTTCTTAACCTCCCACGACCCTCCACCCTCGCCGCCGGCGCTCACCGTCGCCGGATTTGGCCGGCCATCCTCCCTCTGTTCTTTTCCCCACGGCTAGGGACCCCGAGTTTGAATTTGAAAAACCCTAGGGGCTATCTGCGTTGTCAGTGACTCAGGGGAATAGTGCTATAGGGGCTTGTTTGTAATAGTTTGCTGTGATATTTGAAATTCAATATCAATTCGTAGAAAATTCGTAAAATAGCAAATCTTGATGTTTTGGAATCCTCTTGAAGAGCTCTATGCATTAGAACCATAATATGTTAGGTTTTAGTTGCAAGTTTTTGCTGTAGAATTTAATTTGTGTTACTAGTGCTTAAATATTAGTTGTTTTCATCTTTTTCTTAACTACTGTATAAAGCCATGTCTTCAAGTGAAACTTTTATGGTAGTTCACTCTTGTAACACTTGTTTTGCTATAAAAATTTCATGATCAGTTATCTGGTGTAACTATTTCTTTGATTTAATCCTTGTTTAGTAGATTTTAATTATGGTAAATAGTTTCTGTTCATAATAAATCATGAAAATATTTCTACATGTTCTTATGAAGTATCTTAGCTTTTCCAGGAAGTTTGAGCTTCAGTTCATGTCTAGATCAGGGGCAAAAAAAATAAATCTTGCTAATCTGTTGTCTGTTTTGTTTATTTTCTAGTATTTATTTATCTATAGATAAAATCATGAAAAATTCACAGTTGCTAGTTTATTTCTGTATCAACCTCCTGTTAAATTTTGAGGTTCTGCTTTGTTCTAATTTGACCTGTATAATTCAAGTTTGTTCTATGTGTTGCCTGCATGAATGATTTGTTGTGATTAAATGGCTACATGTCTTGGCATGATTTTTACAGGGTAGATTGCTTTGTTCATGTTCTGTTTAGTGTAATTTTTGGCAGAATTTAGTACTGTTTGTACTTTGAGTAGTTGTTTTATTAGCAAGCTATGTTTTGTTTGTTATAAGAAAACCACCCCCACTTGTTTAAGAAGTTAGTTAAACTCTTTTGTGCTGTTGATTATGATGCCTTGTGTAGTTAGATTTGTTATTTAACTACTCTATAAACGATTGCCCATGTGTGTATTTATAATGTTGTTCTTGCATTACATATAGACACGACTGCCTTATCGGACGGGACGTACGAGCTGATCCCAGAGTCTGACGGAGGTGATCTCGAAGCTCAAGTAAACACTGCTGAACTAACTGAAGCCCCGGACCAAAGTTCGGAAGAGCCTAGAGCTGAAATAGTTAGCAATTACCGAGAAGGCAAGCCCCGGACATAATCTATATTTCAAATTATTATCATTTACTGTTATTACTTACTTGTGCATTTACAGTTCTTAGGTTTTGAATTGAAACCCTAGATGCATGATCCTAGGAACCTATGTACTGAACACTAGACTTGAGTTCGACTACTTGCTAAGCTTATAGGACCGGTAAAAGTCGAGTGATTGCCTGTCACTCGCGAGCTTTATAGGAATTGCCTGTTTACTTTCTGTTATCAATATAAGGACGACGGACGGGGTTGTGATCGATATCATGACTTTATGTGAGACCTCGTCTGTGTTGATGAACTTGCTAAGGTCGCGGTGTGTGGTAGTGCTGGTTAAGTTTTTGAAAGTACTAGTCACATGCCGTAAATATGGTACGCGGCAAGCCTAGTAGCCGATTGGACCGGAGAGTGGATATACCTTTCACTCTCTCAGTAGGGATAGGTTTTATTTTTATGTTGCGCAACACTACGACTTCAAGGGACAAGGTTCGGCCTTGGAGCCCTGTAGTCGGGGAGAGTGACTCTATCCACAAGCCGGAAAGAAAGGTCAACGGTTGTTTGGGAATGACCCGACGGTGTTCCGGACGTGTGTACTAGGTTATCCTTGCAAGGTTGAATTTCGATTCAGAATCGTCCGCCTCTCACGATGAAATGAGACTGCTTGATCTCTTTGCCACACAGAGTAAGAAGAGCAACGATACTTTAATCAATCTTGATGTTTGCTTAGATTTCTACCATGATTGGATAGTAGTTGCTTACATAGAATGGTTAAACAACTAGAATCTTGAAAGCTAAAACTTGAAAGTAAGGACATACTCTTTATTGCTTTTCAGCAAAAGAAAACCAGAGCCTCACAAAGCCTTGCATAGTCTAGCTAAGGTGGGCTACTTATACCCGTTGGCGGTTAAGTCTTGCTGAGTATTAGAATACTCAGCCTTACTGTTGAAACTCTTTTTCAGGTATGAGTTTTGAGGATCGGATCGCTAGCTTGACCTATCCTTGCGCGTTGCCTCCTGGCTGGTCCGTAGAGTGGGATACGTCTGCGACCGGCAATGACTATGGCGAGTGATATCATGCTTGGGCTAGCCTGGTATCCTTTTTGCGACGTGTTGTAGCCGTCATGAGTTATCTTCCGTTATTTTAAACTCTGAACTTAAGTTATGATTTGTATAACTGTTTTACTTAAGTTGGATTTGTAATAATGGTTTTAACTGGTTTGTAATCACTACTATGCCTGTGTTGTAAAATTGTGGTTGTAATATCTCTGAACTCGCCTTCGTGCGAGGTATGCTTGTTCGATCCGAGAATCGGTGGTTGTATCGGGACGTTACCCGACAGACCAAAAATTGTTCCGTTTGAAGTGCGTTTAAGCTAATGTTGCCTTTATGGTGATGGCCTGCGCACTTGAGCCGAGATAATTTAGGCGGTTCTGCCACAGCGCGGCAATGCCGCGCCAGTCTTTCTAGTATTTCTTCTGTTTTTCGGTTCTGGATTTCTCTATAAATATAAAGACGGTAGGTATGAAAACGGTATACAATACGGGATGGTATGAGATTTATCCTGTCCGTTTTCAACCATATCTGTTTTCTTGATGACATCATGCTGCTGACGTGTTCTCTGCTACTAGTAGTTTGCCAACGCCATATTTGCAGAGTGCTACTAGTTGCGGAGTTGCCAGAGCTTCGCAGGGCATGTTTGGTTTCCACTAGCAATTTAGCACGCATGTTTTTCTAAAAAAGAATTTCATATGCATGGAGTACTAAATAAAGTCTATTTGTGAAACTTCTTTAGAGATATGTGTAATTTTTCGCGACGAATTTAATGACGGTAATTAATCAATGATTGACTACAGTGGTGTTACAGTAACATCATCTAATCACGCGGTCAAATGTCTCATTAGATTTTTCAGGATTCCTAGCGCAAAGATTCTAAAGTTGGTTTTATAAATTGATTTTATTTGACACTCGTAATTAACGGTCAATATATTACTATTTCTAACACAAGAACCACCAAAGAGGGCCTCAGCTTTCGGCCGCCGTCTAAGGTGAAGAACGAAAAAAACGGAAAGGTAACGGTCAATATATTACTATTTCTAACACAAGAACCACCAAAGAGGGCCTCAGCTTTCGGCCGCCGTCTAAGGTGAAGAACGAAAAAAACGGAAAGGTAACAAAGGAGACGAGGAGGAAAAAAAGGGACGGAAGCCCACTGAAACTACCAGAGATTATCAGAGCCAGGTTTCGATCCTGGGACCTGTGGGTTATGGGCCCACCACGCTTCCGCTGCGCCACTCTGATATTTGAGGGACATACCAAAAGATTATATGTCTTGGATATGTGTTGGGTTGATAACAATAATCATTTTTTTTTAAGACAACATGGATTTTATTTGAACTTTCTAAACTTTCATGGATCAGGTTGCATTATTAAATCGTACTTGCTAGCTTCACCACGTATGTCACAGGTCACCCTGCAAATGGGTTGAAATCCAAACTATACCCACACCATCCCATTTTTATGAGAGAAATTATATGAACCCACTCAATCCCAAATCACCACCACACACACCAATCCAATCCAAACATTTGAGTTCATAATGTAATAACTATTAGCCAAACTATGGTTACAACCCAATAAAAACATGTTTCTCAAAAAAAATTATAATATAGATTTTGTCACACTGTTTTGCACAGAGTAGCTGCCAATTATACTGAGTCATCTCAAAAAAATTCGGTCCATTTCGATTAAATTTTATAATGTGAACGCGATATTTTAATTCCAGGGTCCGGCTCTTGACATGGGGTCCACGTGTAGGTCTAGCCACACTGTTTTGCACAAAGTAGCTGCCAGTCATACTGAGTCATCTCCAATAAATTTCGGTCAATTTCGATAAAATTTTATAGTGTGAACGTGAGATTTTAATTTCAGGGTCCGGCTCTTGACGTGGGGCCCACATGTAGATCTAGCCACACTGCTTTGCACAGAGTAGCTGCCAGTCGTACTGAATCATTTCCAACAAATTTCGATCAATTTTAATAAAATTTTATAGTGTATACGCGAGGTTTTAATTTTTTAGGTCCGGCTATGCATAAAAAATCCATTTCAACCCAACCCAGCCCAATCCAACCCGCATTTACATAGAACCTGCTCCACCCCACCCCATTAACTAATATAATCCATTTCAATCCAACCCAGCCCAATCCAACTCGTATTCACATAGAACCTGCTCCACCCCACTCCATTAACTAATATATTTTATTTTAACCCACCTAAATACACTTCACATCAAAACCCAACTAATTAAATCCATTTGAACCCACACCGTATGCAGGTAACCGTCTTCAACTAGAACTTCAGCTAGAACGCGATGCTGATTGGCCTACGCATCCAACAGCATTCTCACATAAGCCTCTCTTAAACTTGGCATCTACGGCGCAAAAATGAAAAAAAAAAGAGCTCGACAAACAAAAGCCAAAGTGAAACGCTGACTCCTTTTTTCCCTGATCCCAAGCCTACGTAAATCGCCGATCACCTATGGACTTTTCTCCAGTTGTCCAGAAACCCAAAAAGGCGCCCCGACACCTGCTTTCCTCTTTCCACCGTCCCGGATTAGGATGTTCACGTTCTTGGTGAACAACAAGTTGCAGTCTTGCAGTCATGTTTGACTCGTTTACCTTCACAAAAGCCCTCTCAGACACACATAAAACTTGCATGGACCGGCTACTTGTGAAGCAGAATCATCGAGCCAAGCTGCAGTCACCAGTCAGCCACGGGTTCCTGGATTTTCCGTATGGGTCCAAACGCCTGAAAGCTCATGGGCTCTGTGGCAGCATCTGGTGTTCGGCGACGGGTGATGTCATGGGGAATTAGGTCACATGAGAACGCGCGTCACTTCGCCTGGATTTGCATCCGCCCTTCCAAGCAACCGGTAGTGACAATATTATTGTAGCTGGTAAAACCCCGTGTTCAGAGTTGAGATTACGACTGTAATTTTGTTTAATCTTCAGGAAAGTTAACATCACATGTTGTTTTATGCACACCAGGTGTTACTCCGGACACGGATCAAGCAATTGACTAGCCAAGAGTCGTTGGCCGGCTGCATTGCCTTGCACGTCAGCAGATCACCTTCCATGAAGCTGTTACCACGTCGGTATTAGGATAAGATTTACATTGCTAGTCAAGAATTCGATTTGATGACGACCAGGTGGCGAGTAAACACGCGGTTGTCAAAGTTTCAGCTTCAATTCACGGCAGGTAAACTGGACACGCGCCTGGAGCAAAATTCAGCAGAATGAAGGGCAGCAGGGTACAGTTTGTAACGACCCAGCGCAGGATAACGGCTAAGATCTACTCTACACGTTGAGTAGATCACACCTGCTAAATAACTCTCTTGCGCTTTTGTCATCGCTTCGCGCAAAAAGTTCGAACCGGAGTTATTAGCTTCCCAGGGACTGGCTATTTAAGCCAGTCTGGCACTAAAGGAATACTGTGCCGTGCACTACAGTAGCCGTGCGCTACAGTAACCGCACGGCCCAGTCGGCCTGTGAGCCTTGACACAGTTTCAGACCCTTTTCTGCTCCATTGGATGGAATGGAAGGGGTGCAAGTAAAAAAGGAAAAGGCAAACATGCAAAGAGATAGCAGCCGTAGTCTCGAGTATCATATGGACTGTTGGGTTGTTCTCGACAACTTCCATCATGACATCACAGCCCTGGGAGATTGTTCAAAGACCAAAAGATCACGTTGCTGGCAAGTGCAACTTGCTGCTGATGTCCATCATGCCATGGCATCAGGGATGAGCGAATGAGCTGTGAGAGACAGAGGGAACGGAAAGACAGGAGGATCTTGTGAATCATGAGGCATGGAAGAAGGAACAAGAACTCAAATTGAGCACCCAACAGCAGCCTGCTTCCCAGGATCCTCAATTCTCATGTCTCGAATGGCATGACTGCCTGAGGTATCCAAGATGCAAGGCCTGCCTTGAAGCTGCAGCCTTAGCATTGGACACCAATTTTTTTTTATAAGAATTGGCATGTCATCTAGTGCATGGCAGCGCTTTCTTCTGGTTCATAATAACAGAAAAGAACAGGGAATCATCTTTTGCACTTTTTTGGCTACTTATAAAAGTGTAAGTGTGATCATAGTTCAGAAAAGTGCAAATGTGTAGTAGAACCAGAGGACACTAGTTCAGCAAGTCCAAGTGCGATTTTACTGTAAAAAAAAGGACTCACTTTTACTATATGGTACAAGTACTGCTAGCCAGTACCAGTAGCAGCTAACGGCATTTCACATCTCAAGAACAGATTCCAAATGGAACCACGCACTCGATCCAGAGCCAGTACGAACCATCGGTAATGGCAACAAATTTGACCGTTAATGACATCATATAAACAACAACAAAATTTGCCAATCTCGATCGTGTCAAAGAAAAAAAATGACGGTGCCTCACACACCTCGGTCCCGGATCCCTAGGCCCCCTGCACTGCCCTGCCGGCAACATGAGAAGAAGAAGCTGTAGAAACATCAAGCAGGGCTTGTGTTGCATTGAACTGTTTGCCCATACTTTAATCCTCTCGAAGAACCTAGAATAGTAGCATGCTCGCAAATACTACAATATTCCTAAACTCCTCCGGTTCCAATGCCCCATGGATTATGGCATTAAACAAGGCCAAGTCGCCCTAGGCCCTGTTTATTGCCTTCCGTAAAGTTTTTGATAGAGCATTTTTTTATATTTAAAGTACTAAATATATATTAATCACAAAATTAATTACATAACTCGTCTGTAAATCGCGAGACGAATCTAATGAGCCTAATTAATCTATCATTAGAGATTGTTTACTATAGCATTACTGTATCATTTTTGCGTCTAATTACGACCTAATTAGGTTCATTAGATTCGTCTCGCGATTTACATACAAACTGTGTAATGCATTTTTTATTTCGTCTAGATTTATGTCTCTATGCAGGTGCCGGAAAAAAATTTTAAAACTTTGAATTTGGGAACTAAGCACGGCGCAATCTAGCTTTGTTTGTTTGTTTGTTCTCATGCTCCAGGCCACGGCGAATCGGCGATGTGATGGGTGCGTTGCGGCTCGCTGCTTTGGAAGGTCTCCAGGGGCTCGGATGGGAGGACAAAGAATAAAGATTTTTTTTAGAATTATACAGTACAACGAAGACGCTCACAACACGTACGCACACTCACACCTTATGAATACACATACACAAATCCTACCCCTATGAGCACCTCCGAAGGACTGAGCACCAGCAAGTCTGAAGATTCACGAAGTCACCACTAGCGCCTCGTCGTCGACGGGAACGTCGCTTACCACTTAACGTGTAACACCGGTAAATTCTAGAAAAATCTCAAAAAAAGATATGAGTACCAGGATTTGAACACTGATGTGTAGCGTCGCGGGAGGACAAAGAACAAGGTTGTAGTGTGTCTCAAGGCATCTCTAGCTCCGTAACTTATGCAGCTAGCTTATCCAGCCTCTCGGTCCCAACCCCAGGTTATTTTTGCGTCAAAGGGTTTGAAGGTTTCTGCACAAGGGACAAGGCACAAGATTACAAATCCTGGGGCACCTCGAGTTTGTGCGCATGTTTTCCCATATGGACCTATGCTGACTCTAAACACAAGCCTAGTGACATAGAGTGCCTATAATTGTGTGGTAATTATCATCAGAATTACGGGCCGGTTGACACATGGTCGGCAAATATACAGCTTCTCAGGAGGAGGAAAAAAAATTGGCCATTCTACTTCTAGAAGTCAGCATTGTTCACCAGATCCAGGCAAGCAGTTACAGCATATGCTTGGTTAAAAAAAAACTGTGCGTGTAAAACTTGCTTCGATGAAATACTGTTATTACCTCGATGCTAATGGCTGTCGTGTACGATGGAATTACGGTTGATCCGTGCAAGGACGCTGAGAGGTTGGGCGGTTAAATCCTCTTGCCCCCTGCCGGGTACAGGTCCACCAGCTCCTACTGTTAGGCTTTACGATACGAGAGGCAGCTTGGACAAACAAGGGTTAATTCTTGGGGGTCATGCGCCATTGCAGCCTCGCCGTAGCCGCCGCCGTGCATTCAGATCTGCACCAACTCCAATCTGTGTGCGCCGTGCACGCGCCGGCCATGGCAGCTGTGTGGCACATCACACCTCGCCTGCGCATCTACGGCTGTTCCCCTGGAAAAGATACCACATGAACTCCAACAATTGTTGGAACAGCATGAGGTTTATCCATGTGTTGGGACCCTTGTAAAGTTAGCATGATGTTCCAGACGCGTGACGACTCTGGGCGATGCTGGCTGTATCCATCAGATGCTAAGTGGTCGATCGAATCCCACCAATAGTGGGAAAAGTACTGGTGGATCTGGCGAGACAACTCGACCCAGTTCAAAAAGGGAAAAAAAGTATATTTCACAATAAGTCCACTCATAAGAAGGTTTCAAGCATTTTTATTTTCTAAAAAATATAAAAATTGCTACTCGACAGCTTGTGGTGACAATAAACATAATCTCAAAAGGATTTCAAATTTATTGTGCGACCCTCTAATTGTACGGTGAATGAGATAGCATAGAGGTCAGTATATTATAAATTGTTTGACTTTTTTTACCTCAATTTTGACTACTCATCCTATTAAAAAATTTGTCGTTGTGGTTTGCTTTATTAATAAAAGTTTTTCAAAAATAACTTAAATTTTACTATTTTTGCATAATTTTTTTAATAAAATAAGTAGTCAAAATTAAAGTTAAAAAAGTCAAACGAATTATGATTTGGAACAAATGTAGTAGTATAGCTATGAGTGTGTACCTTCTGACTCACTGTGCTAGCTTTAGGCAGGTGCTCATCTTATAATCTGTTTTTTTTCACCAGTGTACTATATCTCCTGCTCATTAATTCTTCGCAAAAAGAAGAATTCCTGTTCATTCTGTGGGGGAAAATAACCCTCCAAACAGATACGCTGCGATTGATTAATTAATGAGAATGGAACATGGCACGTTCAACAACTTCCACTCAAGTATTGGTATTACACAGCACCAATGAATCCTGCCGACGCGCTTTGCAGATACTATACGAACAGTATTAATTTATGCAATCTATCCGATACAAATATTTGCGTCACACACATTGGCATGCATTTACATGCGCTCGTCGAAGTGCATGCATGTGAGGCAATTAAGTGATGAGGACATGAGGAGACAGCATATCTCGCTGTGCTTGCTGGATGCTAAAAATAATTCCACACCCTATTCCTGATTAATCGGTCGTGGAGTTATCCGTACGTGATACAGTATTGCAGAGATGATTTCCTGTGCTCGCTGCTCAGTAGTAGCCAGTAGTAGTACCTTACAGGTTTTACCGGCGCATTATTATTTCTAGCTGCACGACACTCCTACCCCCAACAACCGCTCTATGCATGTGCAGGAGAATTAGGAAAAATGGCTAAACAATTCCAAGTCAAATTCCAACATGTCTCCAAATCATTCTTAACGATTGCGAGTGGATTGTTTAGTCAATGCAAAATTATCGAGGTAGCTAGCTGGTATCATATCTGACAGATTGGTTGTCAACATAGGGATGCCACCTCGACACGATATAACTTATCGACCGAGCTAAATAATTGAGAATTTTTTTAAAATTAATTATGTGGGCTCTTACATTTACAACACCAAGTCACCAAGGATATTTCTTCAACAACAAAAAAAAGACAGGCAGAGGTACTCCAGCATACTTTTTTTACAGTACCCCATCACATCAAATATTCGGACACATGCATGAACCATTGAATGCAGTTAAAAAATAATTAATTATACACTCTAATTGATTAGCACGAGATGAATTTTTTAAATCTAATTAGTCTATAATTAAACATTATTTATCAAATAATAACGAAATGTGCTACAGTATCAAAATCAATAACTTTTCACAAACTAAACGGGCCCTAGTTTACTTGTAAATCCTCATAGTATAGGCCATGAGTGCAGTCAAACCAAGGGGCCCACGAGGTTGATACGTGTCTGATGGAGTTCATAAATTCTCATGGACGAGATGTACCAGCATGGCACGTACCGAGAGCGTACCAGCAGGGGCATTACATTGCTCAGAGTACTTCTGCTCGATCGATCTGACGGCATTGCTCCCTATAGTAACCCTGTTTAATCTCGCAAACCCGACACACACACACAAGTTACCGAAACGTATTTGCAAGTACGCTATCTATTATTTTAATATAATAGTGTTAAAAAAAGCCACCACGTTCATCGAGAAAATCTAAAAATTCTCACGTTAATCTAAAAAAAAGAAGGATTTGCACCATTGAATTTATGAAGATCTAACAGTCTAAAAAACTCAAGAATCCATATCAAATATAATTATTAAATAGCTAATTTCGAAATTTAAAAATAAAGAAATTAGAACATGACAGAAGAGTCCATGTCCAATGCAATTACTAAATAGTTAAATTCGAAATTAAAAAGCTAAGAAAATTAATAGTCGGTCAAAGAGTCCATATCAGATATAATTAATAAATAGCTAATTTTGGAATATAAAAATAAAGAAATTATAACATGACCCAAGAGTCCATGCTCAATACAATTACTAAATAGTTAAATTCGGAATTAAAAAATAAGGTAATTAATAGTTGGCCAAAAAATCCATATCAAATATAATTAATAAATAGCTAATTTCAAATTTTAAAAATAAGAAAATTATAATGGGATAAGATGCGAGGAGAGGGAGCGAGATTGTCAGATTGAGCTGGTGGAGTTCAACGCATCCGAGCTGATTATATGCGTCGGTCAATGTTCTGTGATAAATGTACTATGCCAATACCAAACTGACATACTAGAACAAGAGATGCACACGACTGCTGCAGCATGTATGGTGCTTGATTGGTGGTGATAGCACTTACACTCAGATATTGGTGACATACCTTTTGTTTTGATCATCGTCAAGCTTGCAACCGCAAACTAGGATGGTTACTTGCTCGGTGCTTTGGAAAGCTCAGACGACATCTCTTCGGTCGTCGTCATACTGGTAGCTTTAATTTTGGCATTCCTAGACATAGGAATGTCCACAAGTAGTTCGAGGATCTGTTTTGTGGCCAGGGCGAGAGCAAGCAACACGAATGATTCATTTGGCATTCTGAGTAGATAAAAGCAGACTTTGGAAGGTCAAGAGCAGAGAGATTAATCAGCGCGGTTGTCGTGGCAAACTTTTGGTCAAAGGAGTAAGGACAAGAATAGATTTGTGATGAACTAAATAGAACTCTTAAATCTCATCTGACCAGAAAAAAGTTTCTCTGTAACTTTAATTTGTTTTCATCCCATGTTTATAAAGATCTCACAGCAGACCGTGGCTTGGTGGGTTCATATCAAGTGACAAGGCTCACATACATGCTGTCTAGACACCTATTGGAACATCAGCCGACCAGTAACAACAACAAAAAAAATAGTGTGTGGGCAACCGTGGTAGTTGCCATGGAAACGAAGTTTTCGTAGACGCCATATCAATTCATGCCACCAGCCACCTAGGGGAATATATGGTGCAAAAATATGCATGAAGGCGTGGCAACAGGGGCACAATTGTTGTCCTTCATACTGCAAAAAGAAACTGCGCATTGGAGGAGAGAGAACACCCTGCTGATCATTATATATGGAGATTGGATATAGTTTCCTGTTGCAGCCATACGATAAATTAAAAAGGTCGTAAGTATAGGATTCGAAAGAAGCAAGATTTTAGACATGGGGTGGTCATTACAATAGAAGCCAATGACTTATGAACTTGAAATTTTGATGGCCATGTCCATCTTTCCACAATAAGACTATAAAATTTTAGTTAGTAATTCAAACTGCAACCATTGTATGAATAATTTAATTATTTTCACTAAATGCTTTGATATGCCAACCCCTCTTAGCAATAAAACATGTAATATAAAAATTGTTAACTCGGCCATATCTTCTTCTTAAGATCTAAGCATAATCTAATACCACAGCTAAGACTCTCTGATTACCTTTTCAAAAAAAGACTCTTTGATTAAAATTAAAATATATTTCTTTATTTTCTCTTTTAGTGTGAACTCATAATGCACAACACATAATGTGGTGACAAGAAAAAAAGATCACACCTCAATCTGGACAATTTAGACAAAACAACAGTAATAATATTATTTTTTTGAAAAATAATAAAATTAGCTGCTGCGCTATTTGCGCGGGTCACCGTGCTAGTTTTCTCTGACCAACCAGGTTAATCTCATGGATTAATCAATTCAACCGCGAGCAAACACACCTCGTTGATCCGTAGAGGTCTCGATCGCTGGCTAGGGTTTTACCACACAGTACAGTAGCTAGCTTGTATTAGGCACTGCTGCCGCTAGTGATCTGATGCGAATTCATGGCTGATTTGATGGAATTAATTCCGCCTCAACCGATCTCTTGTCGGTGCTGTTATTCTAGATCGCGACCGCGGCCTGTTGGGCATAGCACAGTGCTGCGCATGATCGGAAAGGCCATGAGCAGCTTCTTCCTGAAGCACCCCCTGGCTGAGCCTGGCTCGGGCCCTTTTGAGGTGCATGCAGCTTCCCAAGTAAGCCCCATAGATTGTGTCATCCAAAAGCTGATTGGTTGTAGACCCCAAAAACTTGTGTCTGATCCAAAAGCTGATTGGTTGTAGACCCCAAAAACTACATAATAAGGTTCTTTTCTCTGCCCACACGGCTCAGTTGCTGATAGTCAACAACTGAACATTATCAGAAGGGATTCTTTAGAGAACATTATCAGAATTAAGAAGGTGCGCTGGAATCTAATGCTATACCAGAGAGCTGCTTAGCAAAAAGGAAAAACAGGATGCATGACGAGGAAGACGTCGTCCCCCGGGTATTTGGACTGAGAATAGTAGCTAGACTAGATGTTGAGTCGAATAGAAACCAGGTACTAGTTGCAACCTGTGCTACCTACCAGTAGGCATGCTCCATTCTTACCTCCACGCTCCACGAGACATCAAGGCATTCATCCAAAGGAATTAAAGCTGAGTTGAAGCATGTTCTTTTTTTTGCTGGTGTCCTATTGCTGTTCTGTTATCTTCATCTTTCCGAGCCATTCACATTTTTTCGGTGTTGTGAACTGTGACACTTTGCTTGCCATGGATGATGATAGATACTAGATAGTGATTGATCCGTTACTTTGCAGGACAAGCTGCCAATTCATTGTCAAGTGTGCGCTGTGTAGGGATGGCTACTTTGGCAAATGATCAAAGTTCTTGCATTAACTTATCTCGAGACTTCATTTCAAGGGCTATGGAGCCCTAATATACTGGCGGTAAATACTATCCTTTACGTTGATGGAAAATCATAGGGGTCGCTCTTCTTTTTCAAGGTTACTTTAGTGAAGATGATGTTGTAGACTTGGCAACTGTGTCATGTTGCCTAATTGGATGTGGTGTATATATACAAATCTTTTACCGAGTCATAAGAACCATTTTCTCGAAATTGCATGGGGATGGTCTGACCACACGAAAAAACTTATTCAAAATCTATAAGCATACTGTTATACAATGATATTATTTCGCAAAGACGGTGCAATTTCGCACGATCGGTCTCGGTATGATGGGTATTCGGAAAACCGTGGCCGCGCACATCGTAGAAAAACACTTCCGTGACCAGATCGGCCAAGTAAGTTTGAAAGAAAAACGTAGAGCAGGCCACAATCCCCTGGAAATTACAACAACCGGCACCAAGAAAGTTCGTTTGACTTGATGAATTGCGAATTAACAAGAGCCATTGGTTGAGTTGAGTCATCGACTAAACTACAGCCGGTTGACCTTACTTGAGCAATTTTGCTACACCTCACACTCACACCCCAAAAGAGAGAAGAGATTATTAATTAACCAAGGCAAGTCACCAGCACAAACCCCAGATCAGCAACGAAATCTTGTAGAGGAGAAACTGAAAGAGAAAAACGTGTCACATCCTCTGATTCCTGTGAGCCACAGCCACCCCAGGCTGCGATCTACTACCGATTCCATTACTACTAGTAGTAGAGCTTCGTGTCCCGTTTCCACCTATGGCTGCTGCAGCGGCTGCTGGCCCCCGTCCACAACGCCACCACGCACTCCAAAACCCATAAATAAAAGGCGCGAGGCCACACACGCAGCAGGCCGCCATAAACACCCCACCCCCCGCTCGAGTCTCGTGGGCTGCGGCTGCTCCCCCGGCCCTCATGGTCATGGACGCCCTCTCGCCGCCCGCCGCCGGCGACCCGTTCGCGGCCACCCTCCCGCCGTCATTGCCGTCGCCGCCCCCGCCGTCCTCGTCGTCGCCGTCGCTCAACCTCTCCCCCTCGCTGCTCATCATCGCCGCGCTGCTGGCGTTCGTCTTCTGCGCCTCCGTGTCGATCCACTTCCTCCTCCGCTGCCTCGCCCGCGCGTCGTCGCACCCGTCCCCGAGCCCGTTCCCGGCCAGGGCGCGCCGCGCGTCCGGGGCGGAGGCGGAGGAGGTGGGGGCGGGGTCCGCGAGGAGGAGCGCCGCGGCGGTGGGGCCGGAGGAGGCGCATCCCGCGGAGGCGGCGGTGGACGACGAGAAGGAGCGGCTGATCGCGTCGCTGCCGCTGTTCACCATGGCGTCGGCGCTGGCGGCGCTGCCCAAGAGCTCCCCGGACTGCGCCGTCTGCCTCTCGCCCTTCTCCCCCGACGCCGAGCTGCGGCTGCTCCCGGCGTGCCGCCACGCGTTCCACGCCGCCTGCATCGACGCCTGGCTCCGCACCACCCCGTCGTGCCCGCTCTGCCGCGCCGCCGTCTCGCTCCCGCACCCGCCGCTCCCCACCGCGGCGCCCGCCGCCGCGGGGCCGGGCGCGCAGGAGCCGCTCGACGCGCGGGTCGGCAGCAGCAACAGCAACTCGAGGAGCTTCCGCGTGGAGATCGGCAGCGTGAGCAACCGCCGCTCCTCCGCCGCGGGCGACGACCGCCGCACCTACTCGCTCGGCTCCTTCGACTACCGCGTCGACGAGGAGGTGGAGGCCGTGGTGTCCCGCATCACCCGCCCCGCGGTGTCGGCGGCGGCCAAGTCGGCGACCCACGAGGCCGCGCCGGCGACCCCCGGCGAGGCGCTGGCGGAGGCGGCGGGGTCCCGCGGGTGGCTGCGCGAGTACGTCGACCGCCTCGCCTCCTCGGCATCGTCCCTCTCCGGGCGGTGGAGCGCGCGGTGGAGCCAGGGGCACCAGAGCGCGCGGTGGAGCCAGGGCCACGGCCACCACAGCCGCAGCCAGAGCCAGAGCCACCGGCCCGACGACTCGTGGCGGTGGGACCCCGAGGCGGCGATGCACCGCGCGCCGGACGAGGAGGAGCCCGGGTTCGTGGCCCTGTACCGTTGGATCGTCGGGGTATAGCCAGCTGTAATTACGGGACCTCACGAGGGCGTTTTTGCCAACTCCTTCCGTATTCTTTCTTTATTTCTTCTTTATTTATGACTCTATTGTAAAAACACAACAAAGATCCAGGACCCCAGAGGTGAGCGAGAGTTAATCGTCTCCGAAGCTGCTTCTTCCATTCCGTTCCGTTCATCGACTTGTTCGTTGTTGTTTTCTGGTCTCTGGAGCTGCAAAATGCAATGCGATTTTGGAATTTGAGGGAGCCGAACCAGGAGAGGCCAGTGAAACCGTGCGGCAACGTGTTCCTTCCTCTCTGTGCCTCGCAGCTGGTTGGGTTGTCCTCGAACGAGGTGGTGCCATGGTGGATTGGTGGTGGTGCGCGTGTGGTTGTCACTTGTGTGGCATCCATTCCATCCATCCATCCATGGACGGTAGTGCGCTGCAGTCTGCTGCAGACTGCCACCAGACTCGCAGTCAGTCGTGTCCACTGCCCAGTGACAAATACGTGGATGGGCCGGCCGGGCCGGGTGCGCGCCGCAGATTTCAGGTTCAGGCCATTGCTGCAGATCCGATCCCTTTCCGGCGACGGCGAGGTCCATGGCCGTCCGTTTCTTGCAATTGTTCAGGATCAAGACAAATCCAGACGAGTCAAGTGCAGTACAAATTCTGGAACCGTTAGGATATATTCATCGTCCATGCTCATCTCGGCCTTGGCGTATGCCGGCGGTGGCAAGTCCGTCTTTTGTCGTGGCGCCGGGGAACTTGGCGTATGGCCTTGGCGTAAACCTGGCTGCTGGTGCCTGGCGGGGCGGTGGTCCACGCCCTCGGAAACGGACGGTGTTGGTGCGAGCGTCGACTAGCATGGGCACGCGCAGGCGCAGCTCGTCGTCAAGTCGTCGTGGCATCGACCAACCTCGCCAAAACTCGGGTCATTGTTTACGAAACCCGGTCTGCGTCCTTGTTTACCAATCTGCATACGCGTCGACGGATGCATACGTACACCCGATCGACACGGTACGATCTATATGGAGTGTAGTGTACCTACCTCTGTGAGATCACTTGATCGGCTACTGCTCAAACTATATCCATACTCAATTACTCATTCGAGAACCTGCTCAGGATCAGCCGTTGATCAGACGTTGACGCGCTTGCCCATGCGTACTGAGGAACCGGGCCTTGCCAGCCACCAAACGCACTGCCCCGCCGGCCGGCCGGCCGGCCGCAGCCCGCAGAGTATCCGGCGGTCGCCGGTCGGTACTACCGAGACACTGCGGCGAGGCACGGCGGTGGCCACGCATTGAATTGAGCTGATGGTTGGCCCCCTGGAGCAGTGATCGCAGCAGCGCTGGTAGCGACAGCGAGCGCCCAACTGCGCGAGCCCGCCCCTGAACGGAATGAATGCCCGGCCATTAACTCCGGCTTCCTACCGCGGTGGGGGGTGACCCCGCTCGGCGCCGGCCGCTGTAGCAGTGTAGCCTGCCGTGCTCCTCCCGCGGAAGAGGAGCCGCCGCCGCGCCACTCCGGCGGCCGTCGGTCCAGTAAAAAAACCGCGGCCCCCGGCCCGCGCGCGTGCAGGAACGTGATTTCTCGCCGGCCAGCCGGGCGGCGTCGGCGTCCTTGGCTCGCCCGGTGGCAGTGACGGCGCGAGACGAGCGTCATGTGGCTGGGCTGAACCTGAGACTCAGAGCGGGGGGGACGGTTGGTGAAGGGATTGAATACGCGACGTGATCGGGCGTCGGTTTGATCGTGCCGCGCTGCGCCCATGCGACGCGTGCGCCAGCGTATGCTCCCTGCCCTGTGGACGTTGCGCAGGGCGGGCTGGCAGGGGGCAGTCGCCATGGCCGCGCGCCATGCGGACACATTGACGTGTTGCCACTCCGTGGTAAGCTTGGACGCCGTCGCGCTGCGGCGGGGGGTCACCCCCACACTGCGCGTGCGCAGAGAGGCCTTTAACTCTCTGGCGACGAACATGGTAGGACATGGGTATTGGCCCTGTTTGGGTGTGCTAGAATTCTAGCACGCACAATTCCCGAAAAAAGAATCTCGCATGCATGAAGTACTAAATGAAGTCTATTTGCAAAACCTTTTTAGTGATGGGTGTAACTTTTCGCGACGAATCTAATGACGGTAATTAATCGATGATTTGCTACAGTGATGCTACAGTAATCTTCCTCTAATCGCGTGGTCAAAGGCCTCGTTAGATTCTTTATAGTCACTAGCGCAGGGTTCTGAAGTTGGTTTTGTAAACTGACATTGTTTGACACCGTAATTTGCGGTCAAAATTTTTTACTATTCATTGGTGCTAGAAATCTAGCACCAACCAAACAAGGCCATTGTTGGGTGGTGGACTGGTGGGTTCAGACGTTTAGTCCCGCCGGTTCAGTTTCTGGACAGAGAGGAAAGCGAGAGAAAAAAAAAGTTGCCATTGCCACGCTCTGCTCTGCCCGTGCTTCGCGGACTCGATTAGCGATGGAGGTGGTCTCGTCCCCCCTGTGCGGTGCACTGTAGAATAGAACATGAGCGAACGCATCACGCGTGGTCCCGTGCACGCACATTTCCTCAGGTCAGAGAGCGACACTCCTCGTCCAAGGCGAGGAGAGGGCGAAAGGTCACAGCCTACAAGTGGTATTATGCAGGCACAGTACCTGTCGAATGCGACCGCTGTTTGTCACGTAGCCCCTGCGCGTGATTGTGCCCCTCAACGCCGAGCCACGATGGCTTCGCGTCAAGCTACTGTAGCTGGCCAGTCCCGGAAGAGGAACCAGACGACGACCCACTCGCCGGCGGCCGCCCGGTCTCCTGGTCCCCTCCTGGCTGCAGACGGAAACCGTGACGGCATCGGCGGCGGCCGGACGGTCCAGTTGGGCCGCCTACTCCGCCCCGCCCGCGTCGCCGTCGGCGGCCCTCGGTGCCGCGACCGCGAGCGCGCGCGGGAACCGTGAGGCCACGCGAGGGCGGCGAGAGCTGACATGCGCGCGCACGTCTTTTGGCAACCAAACCAACGTGGCTGGGGGCGTCAGCGGCATGCGATTTAGGTAGTACGTCATGGGTTTTCTCTCCGGTTCCGTATAGTATAGCTGATGGAATGGAAGGGGTAGGTGGTTAGTAGTGTCATTTAGGTAGACAGTAGACTAGAGCAGTATCGGCAGCAGCAGCTGGAGAGATTTTGTTGGTCTGACCATTAATCGGGTTCAGTACAGTTGCTGGTAGCAGCAGGCAGTGCCACGGCCGCACCGTAAAAGCCAAAGATTTCTCTGCAAATAAAAGGACTCGATCTCAACGGAGAATAGCGCTGGAGAGCAGACATGTGTTACCGTACACAACAGAGTTCACGAGCATGGATGAGACTTGCACAACATCACGTTTGCAGGTTGACCTTACAGTGAAAAAAAAACAGAGGTATCGAAAGGCAAGAGTGCAGCGCCAGATGAGGCAACGGCTTGGTGGGCCTGGTCGGGAGGGCCGGTCAAGGGCGTCTTCCTGATGGGCCACACTGGGAGGCCTGGTCATGGCGCCTCTCTGGTGGGCCTAATCAGGAGGGTCTGGGATTTAACTATGTGATCAATGGGCTGATGACGGACTGCTATGTTGGCCCGGTAGGGCACAAACGGTGAGATTCTGTCACTATAAGGCTGGACTGGAAGTTGAGCGACGGACTGGGCCCTTACTGCGTCCGCGCCCTGGTCTCCGTCATGATGTCAGATATCCCCCTCCAAAAAAAAACATGATGTCGTCATATACCGATGTATCTGCTGGAGTCACTCTCGCAGTTCCTTTCCCCTTGCTACAGTAAATAAAGGCGGAAGGGCGACCTCGAGGCGGCTGTCGTTGCCGGCGCCGATTCTTGTGATCCTCTTCCTCTTCGGCGGCCGGTCCGGCGCCGGAGAGGGGGATGGATCATCGAATCGGCGTGTGGCTGTATATAGGTTAGGTAGGTTTCTTCCTAGGCCTAGGTTTAGCTCCTCGTCGGCCGTCGACGGGGGTGCTAGGGTTTGCTCATCGGTGGGTTGCCGATGACGCTTCCTCTGCCGCGGGTGATGCTTCACGTCGTCGGCAAATAAAGGTCCCCATTGGAGGACTCGTCAGTGGCCGGATCTCAGGGTTGCTGGGCGATTTCCTCCAGCAAGTTGGGGTTTTTGCTCCTCTCCCCCTCTTGGTTGATGCGGCTGTTGCTGTCGTCTTCGGAGATGGTGGATTGAGGTTTGTCTTGGTCCTTCTTCTTGGCAAGGAGTGGGATCTGCTTTGCTCCCCCGTGAGCTTTCCTTTCCGGGTCGGTAACTGTGTCGCCGGCTGTGGAATTGCTTCGTTCTTCTTTGCTGTTGTTGCCTGTTGGTTCTTCGCTTGCCTGCGAGTCGATCTCTGGGACTATGGTGCGGCGGAAGAAGGTGGAGGAGGGGCCAAAGCAGAGGTGCTGACAGCTGGGTTCTCTTCTCGCGGATGGTTTGCAGCTTCCCAATGCGTGGAGTCCGCTCTCTGCTTTGGATTGGGGAAGGTTGGCGGATGGGTCTCCAGGCGTGATGCTCGATGTGTGGCGGAGGCTCGGCGGTGCCGACAGTGGAGGAAGACAAACAGTGTTAGCGGGGGTCTCTTTGTAATTTTTGTTACTTTCAGGGACCTTTCTGCAAGAAAGGATGTACTGTGCTTGATCTTATCTTAATCAAATGCATCTTTTCTCGCAAAAAAACATGATGTCAGTATGAGTTCGTGTCAAGGAACACATTTTTGTCATTTATGAAGGCAGTTCAATCGTTGGCCGTGAATTTTTGCTTATGCTCATGCACGACGCATTGTACTATCTACTTTTGAGGTGGAAAGTTTCCTTAAAGATATACATGCCACCATGTCAAGCCTTCTTTGCCGGTTTTAGACAGTATGGTGTTATCCTTTTCTTTTATAAGTGATGCTAACCTTTTATGCCTACCACGAGATCTACGATGCCGTCAGGTGAGCTTCTTGCCAATTCAACGTGAATGCTATTTCAGGTAAGAGTCGCCCTGTAAATGGGGTGGAAAGCAAACTAAACCCACACCAAATCATTCTCATTAGAAAAATTAATATTACCCACACCACTCCAAATCACCACCACCACAAACTAATCCAACTCAAATATTTCAGTTCATAATGTAACAAAATATTAGCCAAACTATAGTTACAACCCAATAAGAATCTGTTTCTTAAAAAAAATTATAGTGTAGATTTTGCTACACCATTTTGCACAGAGTAGCCGTCAATTATACTGAGTCATCTCCAACAAATTTTGGTTAATTTCGATAAAATTTTATAGTGTGAACGCGAGATTTTATTTCTAGGTTCCGGCTCTTGACGTGGGACCCACGTGTAATTCTAGCCACGCTGTTTTGCACAGAGTAGCTCCTAGTCATACTGAGTCATCTACAACAAATTTCAGTCAATTTCGATAAATTTTTATAGTGTGAACGTAAGGTTTTATTTCTAAGGTCCAGCTCTTGATGTGGGACCCACGTGTAATTCTAGCCACGCTGCTTTACACAGAGCAGCTCCGAGTCATACTGAGTCATTTACAATAAATTTCAGACAATTTCGATAAAATTTTATAGTGTGAACGCGAGATTTTATTTCTAGGGTCCGGCTCCTGACGTGGGACCCATGTGTAATTCTAGTCACGCTGCTTTGCACAGAGTAGCCTCTAGTCATACTGAGTCATATACAATAAATTTCAGTCAATTTCGATAAAATTTTATAATGTGAACACGAGATTTTATTTTTAGGGTCCGGCTTTTACAGGACTGACATTTATATATAGTCATACTGTTTTGCATAAAGAATTTATTTCAGCCCACCCCAATTCACTCCAATCCATATTTACATAGAACCCACCCCACCCCACCCCATTAACTAATACAACCCATTTGAATCCATCCAAACCCAATCCATATCAAAACCAAATCCATTAAACGCATTTCAACTCAAACCATTAGCAGGGCTAGATAAGAGTTTGGCTGCTCATTGTTTTAATTGAGCATCAGGCACACTCTTAAAAAGAGGAAATTGAGTCATCGTGCTTATGTGGAAAGTGTGGCATCTCAAGATATGACACTCGTAAAAACATTTAATCACCAATCCACATATCTATCATTTCTGATGAGCATTGACATTCACCTGTTTTATGTTTTAGACAGTGCAGCGAATTGATGCATCGACTTTGACACTGCAGCCAATTTGGTGCCATCCTGTGTTTATCTTTATTGTACTACCATCCCTTGCCTCAGGTAGGGATGAAAGCGGTCGGGATCGGTCGGAAAAATACTCTAACTATTTTTGTTTTCATATTTTTATTCGGAAATGAAAGCGGAGACGGGAAAGCTCGGTCAGGAAAACATAATCGGTTATGCGAGATATTAGAAACGGTACAATTCGATCGGAGACATATCGGTAACGGTCGGAAACCGGTACTCAAAAGCGGAATTACGAACCATTAGTCCCTTCAAAAGTTACAAGCAAATTGTACCATAGTGCATTAGACAAGGTTCAAATCATTGTCCTGCAGATCGTCACAAGTGGGCATAATTAGTTAAATGAGAAGTAAATATCAAAATATTTTTATAGTTACAGCTAAAAAGAAAGATAATATAAACAAATAAAAAAATGAATGTTGCTGGTCTGCTTACGTTGGCCGGCGGCCGGCAGTCCTAGCAGCCCGAGCTGGCCTGTCACAAAGGAAAAAAAAGGCCGACGGTTCACCTGTAGAGGCCCATCGCGTCCCACTGTAGCAGCAGCAGCCTATACAAGTTGGCAGGTTGCTCACAGCACACAGTTTTGTCCCACCTCGTCTAGCTAAACAAGAGTGACGCTCGAGGTGGTCTATATAATAGAGCTGGGAGCAGGTAAGAGGAAACAGCTAGGCGGCACGTGTGGCATCAATTAAAACTGGAATTTCCCGTAAAATAAAACGGGAATATCCCGGATAAATACGGGAATCGAAAATATGATCGGGAGAATAGATCAATCGATTTCGTTTTTTGTTTTGCCGATTTTACTGTATTTTTTCCGTTTTCGTATTTTCCTGAAAATGCGGTAAATTGTCGGTATATACGGGATTTTTCTGTTTTTACTTTCATCCTTAGGTGTTGTTCGGTATGGGATTTTTCTGTTTCTATTTTCATCCCTAGCCTCAGGCATCTGTTATACGGCTTTCTATATGTCCTTTTTCAGGTACCAGCATTTTGCTTGTCTACTCCTGAAGACTGGTTGATGCGTTTTTTTGCTGGATTTTCCATATGATTTTGTCACTTGAAAATGTTGCTGTAGTTCAGTTGTCTGTTTTATTTGGACAGACCATGGATCAGGCTTTGACAATTCACATTGTAAACATCCCTGAATTTGCTGCTTACTCTTATTCATGGCTTGCCTCGAGCAGAATATCAAGGGGGCGTACAACGAAAATTATAAACGAAGAGACATTCTCGGAGATCAACCATTCGAGTTCGGATGAATATCAGTAAGACTGTAAAAGTGTTCTAACTGTTAAGCGGCTGTTAAAATTCTCTGTATGACCGCTCTTAAATACTAGTTTTTAGAGTAGAGGAGGAAAAAATGCTAACAAGATAGCTGCACAACCAAGGAGATCTGAATGGTTGTTTTGTTTCTCCCATACAACCGATGCCTGATGCAGATTGTAACAATTACACCTCACAAAAATTACCAGTTGGTGCGTCGCAATGGCGTTTTTTTTATACCACGAGACAAGGACTGCTAGTGGCTCTGAAATGTGGCAATCCCGTTTAAAATGCAACGCATCTGGGCATCTGGCAGGCAGCGGCAAAGGCAACGCCAGATCTGCGCTCTTGCACTTGCACGCCGTGGGGCCGAGAGCACACTGATGAATGGTTGGCCGCACGCACGGGTCACCAACCACGCGGCGGACGGGGACGTGGACAGGCGTGTCCGCTTGCGTATGCGCGCGCATCGGCTCCGCAAGAAGATTTTTTTTAAAAAAAATTTAATCCTTTTTAATCTAAAATTTTAATAATAATCTACGTGATCTAAATTTCCAAGAACTAGCCCTTTTGTTCACGCCAAAACTCGTGGCGCGACTCACTGAAGGGTCGCACCACATGCTTTGGCGCGACCAACCTGCCATACTGGCAACTCAGCTGACCTGGTAAGGCTGAGTCGCGCCACATGCTTTAGCGTGACTCCTCAGCGACGCATCATAATAAACGATCACCTCATTTTCCTCCGTTTCTTTCCCCGGCCCTCCCACCCAATATCTCCATGGCACCGCCCCTCCCCCTCTAAATCTACTCCATTCTTCACTTTCATGGCACAATCATTGGCATCATAAACTTTTCAACATAAAGAAGAATTATGTGCCTTGTTTGGTTTGGGGTGAAAAAATTTCGCGAAAACTTTTTGCACCTTTGACCACCAATTTAGAGTATTAAATAAAGTCTAATTACAAAACCACCTTCAGGACTCCTGGTAAATTCGCGAGACCAATCTATTAAGGCCTTTGACCGCACGATTAGAGTATGGTTAATGTAACATCACTGTAGCAAATCATGAATTAATTACCGTCATTAGATTCAGCGCGAATAGTTACACCCTGTCAGACCCGGGACAGTGAGACTGCCCACGGGCACGGAATATTCTAAAGTAGGGAGTAGTACATGGATATGCCCTACCTTTTTTTATCTACCTGAATAGGAGTAGAACTAGTCGACGTACTCGGAAACCAGCCAAACCCCTCGGACTAGGATCATAACAGAACTCGACTAGGACTTTCTATGTAACCCTGTTCCCCCGGATTATATAAGGGCGATTAGGGACTCCCTCAAAAGGGACGAGACACATCGAACAACACCTAAGGAAATACAAACCACCACACTCGACGTAAAAAATTACGCTCCGGCGGCCTGAACCTGTCTAAATTCTTGTGTTCCTTGCACCATCGCGTTCTAATCTCGGCAAGTCCCTACTCATAATCACTCTCTTCGGGATACCCCTCGGAGAACCCGACGATAAAACACCGACAGCTGGGTACCAAGGCAGTGTTCGTTGCTGCCAAATGATCAAAGATATTAGAGAATTAGGGACTCAAACTTAGAGCCGCAGCAATCACAGGATCTAAGAACTACTGACATATAACAAGCAAGCTCATGATAACCTGATGCGATGCGCAGTGGAGGTTCTGGTCAAGCTTACGTTGAAATCGCATGTGTAGCGGCGCGTAGATCGTAGGCCGTGACCTCTTTTTCTTTCCCTTTCTGCAAACTTCATGTTCATTATCAAATCACAAGTTTCTCTACTAACCAATAGAATCGCCAAAACAAAATTTTATGACCAAAACACACTTGACATGTTAAAGATAATCATGATGCCCAAATTCATTTGGTTAATCACATTGAAGAAAAACTGCTAGTGGCTCTCAGCCTACATGCTGGAAGGGGAAACTAAGAAAAATGATAACTGGCTCTAATTTTCTATTTATAGCGGACATTTTTGCAAGCATATTAAACCATCACTTAACATAATTTATGGTGAAAAATCTAATTCAGCCTGCTCATGAACACCACTTTTTAGAAGAGAAACTTTCTAAGAAAAAAATCATTCAATTATGTCGAAGTACCACTTGAATTTCTGCATTTCTTAAGAACAATTACCTTCATTGTACAGATGACAAAATATCTTGAAAAATATTGAATGTGTAATATGCTTTTCGCTTATTGGAGATGTCGTAATGTTACATTACCGACTGAGTTAGCAGGCCATCGTGGTCATTTGAACCTTCGCCTCCATTGGTAACTGAGATATGGAGAAAGTGTTTGTTGTTAGACGGATTTAAAGATAATTAAAATTTTAAATCTAGATATTTTACCCACTCGTACTGGCTTCTGTAGAGCAGTTTGCTAACCTCTTTGCCACTAAATCTATACATGTAATCTGTGCAGATCAAACCATGGACAAAAATTGAATGTTGTCGGTGTCCTGACCCAGCGGTCCGGATCCCAACTAGTGATGATGCCGCGTGTTTCCTCGTACCAGATGTTGATGCAAGAGGCAACACAGTAACGCACGGGTTTATTCTGGTTCCGGCCGCGGGGCCGTACGTCCAGAAAGGGGGTGTGCGAGGGCACTGTATTATCTTGCACCGGAGGGAAGGAAGCTCCCAAGTCTCTACTAGAGGAGAAGTTGATTGAAGCGAGTGCCAATATCGGGTGCTCAGTGGTGCTGAGTGTTGCGTTCTATTGTGTGGTCTGATCGCGCGACGTTGACCCCCTTAAAGGAAGCCCGCCCTCTCCTTTTATAGACATAAGGAGGGACGGTGTACATGCGCAGGGGATCGTGGAAGTCGTCGCCTTTTCCCCGAATCGCGGGGGTGCAGTGGTCGAACACTGTGGGAAGTACACTATGGGGCATGTCGTCGGGCGTGGCAGTCGTCCTGGGTATCGTCCTTGGTCCAGCGGAGATCGCGCCGGCGTCCTGCCTGCCCCAGCAGGCGGCGTGGTCGTCGCTGTAGGGTGTACCGTCTTCCAGATATGGCGCGGCGGTGTCCCGTGGGCCTTGTAGGCTAGGGTCTTGCATACATATGTGAGCCAGCGGTAGTGGGGCACGTGGCAGTCCCGGACCCCCTCTGGGCGGGGTGCTAGCGCGTGCACTAAAGGGTTGTTGGCGCTCCTTAAGTACTCCTTTTATCCCTTGTTTATCCTTGATAATGGCATGAATTTAATATCAAAATCACTAACCGTCCTAACCCGGCCAAATTATTGGTCATTTTCACACTTGCACATATATTTTGGAGGAACTTCGTTTTTGCAGGTTTTTGGCCTATTTTGAAGCATGAAATGACGAGGCCCATGATCGAGCAATAACACGGAGAAAGATGAAGGCCAAAGCCCAAAGGAAGGACCAAAGCCCATGTTGATTCGAAGCCCATTCACGCACATCCATCCTCCAAGAGAGCCGAAAGGACCGAGCCCACGAAGATGAGATCAAGATACTTCGGGATTAAGCAAAGCAAATGAAGATTTAAGGAAGGATTCCCTATCCTATCCTTTCCTCGAAGATATCTCCAAGATAACGACGTCCAAAGGTGTGCAATCGTGAAGGACATAAACTCTAGAAGATGCGAAGAGTCTACACGTGAAAGATGAGACCGAGGCGAGCCCGAAAGGGGGTAGGCCGGCCGGCCTAGGCCCATGGGGCCGGCCGGCCCAGCCCGTTTTTGAGGTGGTTTGGCCTCCCCTTCGACCGGTGGCTTCCTCGGCTTATAAATAGCTCGCACCTTATTCAACTCGAAGCATCAATCCACCCAGAACTCGACGAAAACCTAGGGCCAAGACCGGAGGAGGCTGACGGCCGCCGCGAGTCTTCGAGGGTACCTAGGAGATGTCTTAGGCCACCCCTAGCCGTCATGGCCTCCCTGCGAGGTTGTGCCATGGTGGAGTTCGGGAGTCACCCCCAACATTCGTCGGGGTATGTACACACACGATGGTGATATCAATCTACTCTTTATTCTAGTTGTCTCGACTTTGGTCTACTTCAATGCATGCTTTCTTTCTCATATGTGATGCATCCATATGTTCATAGTAAGATTAGATCTATTCGTAGTGATTATTCTATATCTTGCGGATACGTTGAGGTAACGTGTTTTAGCTAGTTGGTTGATTACCCCGGTGTGGTGACAGCATGGCGGAGGGAAAAGCCCTAGCGACGACATGATGTGGAATAGGATCGATGGCGAGTATCATGAGAGTCGTGGCGCGGCCACCAAGAGGAGGAGCTTCGAGTAAGAGTACTTGGTGGACGTTTGGGGTAAAGCTTTGGGAAACCTTAGGCATTAATAGGCACCTCGCACCGGTGACCTTGGGAAAGTAGGCCGCTTGCGAGCCGCCTTTCTGAGAGATGATTTCGTGTACCTTTAGTTGAGATGCAATCTATGTTTTGATCACCTTTTTGAATAGAACTGTACCTAGAGACGATAGGCCCTAGCTCCTTGGTTGTGTTATCTCATCTACGGTTGTGGGTGTGATGAACACTTATGCTTCATTCATATCTATCAAGTGTTCAGTTTATATGCAATCTTCACTTCATGTTTAGGATAGGTTCGATAGATTAGATGGTAAACCCTAGTCGGTTCGCTTCCGATCCACGGATTGATAAACCTTGGGGGAGTACTCTAAGGGAAAAGCTACCACGATCCGTATGCTTGCGGTACATAAATTGGGGCTCTAAAGAGTGTCAACAAGCTTTTCTGGCGCCGTTGCCGGGGATCGCCAACTCGAACCCTAGAGCGATCTATCTAGTTTTTTGGACTGACCCTAATTTTTATTATTGCATATACCCATGTTTTCTTGTTTGTGTCCTTGAAAGCAGGTGGAAAAAGTTAGACACCAAACTTGGACTTCGAGAAGTCCATAATCCACTTCGACAAATTTCAATAATCGGCAACAAGATGATCGAGGAGTCTCGACATGGAACATCGACAACGTCCACATCGACATGACGGCAACAACATCAAGATTCGCTCTTTAGTGGTAGGTGCTAACTTTTGTTAGTGGCCCAGCATCCGCTATCGAGTCCCCACTCCCCAAAGCAAAAGATGATAAATAAGATATGCTGCCGTGTCAATTGATTTTAAAGACTGATGTTTTTGGGAAGAACTGTTTGTTCAAGCAATAGGTATGAAGCATGCCCGCAAAGAAAATCGTGCGATCATCATCATCTATGAAGTGTTACTGTTGTGATGAGTTTTTCGTCCAAGATCAGAGAAGTAACATGAGCAAATAATAGATTATTTTGAAGCTCCATCAAGTCTTCTTTCCAACGGATCAAGAACCATCAACTTTGGAGATCGGTGTGAAGAGTTATGGTAAAATCTTTCAACGCTGCGAGTTCTGAAATCCTTCTGGACAGATTGCAACGCCGTAATAAAACGAGCATAACTTCTTTATCCGGAGTCTAATTGGGGTGAATAACCACTTGTTGGAAAGATAATTTGATGCACCTTGCAATGGAGAAGAAGTTTGGTACATGTTCTGCACTGGATGAAGGGGAATTCAACGAGGACAGAGGCAGTAGCAACCGACGAAGAAGGTGATGATGATGTCAAAGGATGATTGGAAGGCTGTGTACACAAAAGATGATGATTTGAAGTTGACCAAAGCTGGAGGCAACAAGATTAGAAGAAACACGACACCACCTATCTTCTCCAGTGGGATGCTCAATATACTTCTAATCGAGTGATGCTATCAAGGAAGGAAACCGTTCGGATCATCAACACGAAGCACAGGAGCCTCCTTCGATCCCGACACCTTAGGCAAAGCAAGAACCATGGAGACAGACCATTGGAGCCATGCTACTCGCTGGTGAATCAATGGTGATGACCTTGAAGCCAAGGACGCACGACACTACGCTCCAAAGACCACATGATCGAGATCATTGACATCTTCGGGCGAATTCACAAGAAGATATTGTTCTCATCAATGTCCAGCCCGACCTCAGAAGTAAAGAGCAGCATATTTTTGGATATTAAAAAGCTCCATGAAGTTCCCATTCCAACGAATCAAGAACCAAGTCAATCAGAGATTCCTACAAGCGGGTATGGCCAAAACATTGAAGGTTGTGCACTCTGAAAATTTCTGGACAGCACGCAACGCCAAAAGTGAAACGGGCATAACTCTCTCGTTTGGATTCGGTTTAAGATGAATGACCACTTGTTGGAAAGGTAATTTCATAAACATTTAAATAGATCTATATTTTAGTATATGTTCTGTTGATTATACAGGAGAGATTCCACAAAGAAGAGGCAGGAGCAACACAATGAGAACAAGATAGAGAAGATGACGATGACAAAAATGAAGGGGAGCTTGGGCGATGCTTTCATCAAGCGTATATGATAAAATTCAGAGTCTTGGAGCAGAGAAAGAACCCCAATGACATTGGCAAATGAAGACACAAGCGGTTGACTTTCGACATATGAAGATGTTGCAAGCAAACCACGATGGATTACAAGAGGCGACATTAAGCTGTATGAACACTTCGGATTCTCGCACGAAGGACCATAGCTTCACATCAATGAGAAGGTATGTGAGCAAGTCAAGCTCTATGACTTTAAATGAAGCGCTTTGCGGGAGGCAACCCGTTCATTTTATTTATATATATTAATATGACCGTCTACATTGCACTCTTTAATCGGAATATCAAGTAACATTGTACCGTTGCTCTAACAAAAACCACAACTTCATGTTGTTCATTCTAAATGTTATTGAGGGAGCACTTTGTTATTTGATCTTGGGAAACTTGTAGACCTTTTTGTGTGCCTATTAGCGTTTTGAGTCTTTTTCTTTGTGTCTTTTTAGAGAGATTTATGAAGCATTGCACCACCCTTTGATTCTAAACTTGTGGCTAGTTAACTTAGGCTAACTTTTTGTTTTGTTTTAGACCACCTCAACATGTCATGTCATTTTGTTCACTCACCCCGTGTTGCATTGCATACCATGTTGTTCGTCTCACCCTTGCATTGCATTGCATGTTGCATTTAAAAAAACCTTTTGTAAGCATCTAGGCCCTCAAGGTATGTTTCGGTGATTAATGACAACCATTATTGTGACTAATGAGTTTGTGCAGCTTAATAGATCATTATCGCTCATTTGGTCATATGTCAAAAGAGGCCCCTCAATTTCATTATTCAAAAAGGCGATCTCGGTATTCAACTCAATTTTATGTCAAGACTAAGGATCTTTCTAGTCCTAAGTGTCATAAGGTTGAGAAGGACACTTAGGTTAGTATAGGTTTTATAGTTTTGTAGTGATCGCACTATTAAGAGGGGTTAAGGCTAAGTAACTTGAGCATGGACATGATCATTTGAAAATGGATGCACACTATGGTCACTCAGGCTTCTAGAAGTTCAAATAAGTGGTTCTCAAACTATATCTCAAGAATATTTGGATTTCATTCAAGACTCAAATCAGAAAAGACAAAATCAGAAAAAGTCTATACACCGGTTTAACCGACGCTCTCAATTTTCTATACGTCGGTTAAACGAAGTCAGCAGAGTCTGGACAAATTCAATACACCGGTTAAACCGACGTGTTTGAATTTAACGTCGGTGCATTGGTCCAGAGTTGGTTTTTCCAGGGAAATTCAAGTTCTATTCACCGGATTAACCGACGCTGTTTGAATCAAGACGTCGGTGCAATTGACCAGTGAGATGGTTTTTCAGAGGAATTTAAAAGTTGTACTCACCGGTTAAACCGACGATAGGTTTGAGTTAACGTCGGTGCAGTTGTCCAGAGACTTGATTTTTCAGTGGTTCAGTGGACAACTACACTCACCGGTTAAACCGATGCTACGTCGGTTAATCTGCCCCAGTTGTAACGGCTAGTTTTCAGAAGAGGCAGTTTACATTCACCGGTTAAACCGACGATGACAATGGGGGGTACGTCGGATTAACCGGCGCTACGCAGTTTTCTGGCAGCTTTTCTCCAACGGCTCTATTTGTGTGAGCTGCCTATATATACCCCTCCAATGGGTCATTTCGCCCACTCTTGACACCAGGCAACATCCATACACTCATACTATAGTCAAGAGCCACATTGAGCTTTATCATTCACATACTTGTGCATTCAATCAATCAAGAAGCAAGATTAAGGACTTGAGTAGAGAAAAGCTAGTGTGCATCCGTTCTTGGTGATCGGTTCTTGCTCAAGTGAAGGCCTTAGCTTGTTACTCTTGGTGATTGGCATCACCTAGGCGATCTTGGTGATCGGGGTGTTTCTCGCGGAGCTTGCCAAGGATTGTGGGAGCCCGGAGAAGAAGATTGTACGTGGCTTGAGCTCCACCACGCCGGGATGGTGAACGGAGACTCTTAGTGAGCGCCCAAGTCTCGGTGACATGGGAGGTGACAAGACTCTTAGTGAGTGTCACAACGTGGACTAGGGGTGTGTGCCAACACATCGATACCACGGGAAAAAATCCGGTCGTCTCTTGTCCACTCTCTTTATTCAAGCATTTTCTTTCATGCAATTTACTCATGTGCTTGACTTAGAGATCATAACTTAGCTCTACCTTGCTAGGCTTTACTTTGTTTTTATCTCTCTTAGCTTGTGTAGGTAGCTTAGTTATCCGGTTGGTGAATTGGTGCCCTACTAGTATTGCATAGGTTAAGGTTGCTTTACCTTGTTTTAGAAATTAAAAAAGGCCCAATTCACCCCCCCTCTTGGTCCATCGATCCTTACACCTTTTCTAAAAACATTGACTAGCCTCGCTTTTGAGATCCTAAAACCCTTAGGAAAACCACTCATAGAGCAATCCTGAAACAATATGTAATGTTTTTCATTCAAAAAAATCTAACTTTTGTTTCTCTCAATTTTTTTTTAAAAAAACCCACCTTAGATAGAATTTCTATACACAACACACTCTCTTCAAAATTTTTGTTTTAAGCCAAAAAAATATAGAAAACCCATAAACCTACTTCTAAAACCTTGTTAGCTCGGTTGCTTGGTACTCTAAGGGAAAAGCTACCACGATCCGTGTGCTTGCGGTACGTAAATTGGGGCTCTAAGGAGTGTCAACAAGCTCCGGCCTACGTAAAGGCGTTCGGGGAGCCCTCGACTTTGGTTACGGTCCTCGTCGCCCTTCCGCAGGGAGGAGGTTCGCTAGGCAGGGCTCGGACCCATTCGATAGGGTCCGAGGGCTCGATGCTCTCCCTCGATGGGATCCCCCTGCTAGGCACCCTCGACTGGCCTTGAACACTGCGTAGGATGTCTCGAACTCCGTGTTCGAGGGTAGCTTGTACGTCACGTCCATGCAGTCCCTGACTCTGGCGATCTGGGGCGCCTGTCGAACCCTCGATCAGTAAGGTCTCGGAATAAGGTTCCCTCGAGCCGAATCCCCCCGAGGGCTACGTCGTGAGCCTCGTGCGTCTCCACAAGCGGGGATTCGGCGTCATCGTCAGTAGATTCATGCGGGCGTTGTGCGAGCACTACGGGATGGAGCTGCACAACTTCGGCCCCAATTCCATCTCGCAGGCGGCGGTCTTCGTCGCTGTTTGTGAGGGATACCTAGGGATCGAAGCACACTGGGATTAGTGGATCCACCAGTTCTGCGGCGAGCTCTTAGTCGAGAACGTGCGCCTGAGCCGGAAGAACCTGTACATCCCCAACAAGATGACCACGAACAACGCCGGGTGGACTCGAGGGTGGTTCTACCTGCGCAATTTCGGCGGCAAGCTCCCGGTGTTCACCAATAAGGTGCTTCGGGAGAGACCCGCGAAGTGGGATTGGGGGGTGTCGCCCCCAGCGCATCAAGCCAGGCTCGAGGTCCTCACCGAGGCATTGGTGCACCTAGCGAGGAAGGGGTTGACGGCGGCTGCCGTCATCGCGAACTTTCACCGGCAGAGGGTGAATCCTCTCACGGAGAGGAGCCTGCCGATCTTCGGCCTCACCCCCGGGGTCCCAGCCTCGGGCTCGAGGACGTCGATGGTGCTGCTCCACCGAGGCATCGCTACCCGGAGGGCGAGGAACGCGGTGGCGGAGTTCCCCGACGACACAAACGATCTCTAGAGATCAAGATGCGCCCCGAGCCGGGGTACCTTTTGGTGGTGAGTCTCGATTTCAATCTGTTGTCGATTCGTGTTATTCCTTTCCCCACTCCCTGAGTCCGATCTGACTGCGTTTTGCAGGGGGTGAGCCGCAGGTGCCACCCCTCGAGGCCTCCGATCCCGGAGGAACGCGAGGTCAACCGCCTGCACGCAGAGGCGGTGAAGAAGCGGAAGGAAGCAGCGGAGGCGGCTGCCGACAGGAAGAGGAAAAGGAAAGAGAAGCACGACAAGGCATGCAAAATCGCGCGCGTGGAGGGGAAGCCGCGGCATGCCACGCCCGAGTCCACGGATAAGGAAGAGGACACCTCGGATGCCGAGGTCAACCTCCCAGGTGATGACGAGGCGGCAACAGGTGCGGATTCTCCGCCGGTCTACCAAGAGGCTGGTGACGAGGATGCGCCAGTGACGCTGCGTGAGGCGAGGCCCGCACCGGGGCTGTTGGCGGACCCGCCCCTCGCGGGGGTGGAGCGAAGGTCGCCCACGCCAGCGGCGGGACGAAGGTCGCCCACGCCGGCGGCGGGCGGAAGATCATCTATGCCCGCGACAGAGCGGAGGTCGCCCCTGCCAGCGACAGGTGAGGGGAACCCTGTTGTGCTCGGGGTCGAAGCGTCCACCCCGCCGAGGGGTGTACTTCCTGCCGTTGATGATGTAGCGGGCGTCGCCATCACCGGCATGCCCGCGCGTGTCGTGGAGTCGCTCCCTTGCGGGAGCCTTTCCGATGCGGTCGTGCACCGAGGGTGCCTTCGCGTCATGTGCTACGGCTGCCTTTCCCTTCCTCCCTGGCGGAGTGTGCACCGAAGCCTCGTGGTCCTGGCGTGCAGTCTCACCAGGCTGCTTTGGGACTATCGAGCGCATGCGAGACGCAGAGCTCTCGGCCTACTGCACAGCAGCTTGCTCGATGAGCGCCTGTGCCTCGCGGCGCAGGTTGCGACCCGAAGTCGTCGACGGCTCGGGCATCGCTTGGAGTAGGTAGGCCGCAGTGACGAGTTTTTCGCCGGCCGTTTTTAATTCCGGAGGTTTGTTGACGTTGTCATCGGCTAGGATCCGCTCCCGGGCAACGCGTGCCGCCGCCTGGGCATGTGCGCCATGCACGGTGCGCTGCTGCTCGAGTGCGGTGCGCAGCTCCTGAGTCTGCCGACGCTGCTCGTCGAGCTTGGCTTGAAGCTCCTTGAGCTGCGCCAGCTGTGCTTGCCGCGCCGCCGAGCTTGACGAAGAAGAAGGGGCCGCAGGTGGCACAACCGGTTGGTTCGCCTGCACGTCTGCCCCGCCGTTCCCGTCATCACCCGGAGCGTTGTCCTCTTGCCCATCCGCGAGCTGGACCATGAAGCACTCCGGGGCGGGATCGTAATCCCCCTCGCTGGAGTCCTCAGAGCAGGTGAGGCAGTAAGCCGCCGCTAGCTGGAACGAGCGGAAAGCGCCGGGGTCGCGGACCCCGGAGTAGTCCTTGGCCTCCTCAGCTGTGAAGTTGTCCATGAAGAAGCTGGCGTCGTCGGCGATCGAGCTCGCCGTCTCGGAGTAGGAGTCGTTAGGAGACGATGCGATGAGGTTGTGGATCGACAGGAGGTGATGACCCGGTAGATCCTCGTACTCGGCGAAGTTGGTGCCACACCCATGGGGAATGGGTTGGATCTGCCCGCCATCCCTGGAGATCAAATGGGAACAAAAGAGAAAATGTCACGCAGCGCCCCTACCTGGCGCGCCAACTGTCGGTGTCCTGACCCAGCGGTCCGGATCCCAACTAGTGATGATGCCGCGTGTTTCCTCATCCCAGATGTTGATGCAAGAGGCAACATAGTAACGCACGGGTTTATCCTGGTTCCGGCCGCGGAGCCGTACGTCCAGCAAGGGGGTGTGCGAGGGCACTGTATTATCTGGCACCGGAGATGCCTGTAGTAGGGGGTACAGGCGAGGCGAGAGAGGGAGGAAAGCTCACAAGTCTCTGATAGAGGAGAAGTTGATTGAGGCAAGTGCTAATATCGGGTGCTCAGTGGTGCTGAGTGTTGCGTTCTATCGTGTGGTCTGATCGCGCGACGTCGACCCCCTTAAAGGAAGCCCGCCCTCTCCTTTTATAGACACAAGGAGGGAAGGTGTACATGCACAGGGGATCGTGGAAGTCGTCGCCTTTTCCCCAAATCGCGGGGGTGCAGTGGTCGAACACTGTGGGAAGTACACTATGGGGCATGGCGTCGGGCGTGGCAGTCGTCCTGGGTATCGTCCTTGGTCTTGCGGAGATCGCGCCGGCGTCCTGCCAGCCCCAGCAGGCGGCGTGGTCGTCGCTGTATGGTGTACCGTCTTCCAGATATGACGCAGCGGTGTCCTGTGGGCCCTGTAGGCCAGGGTCTTGCATACATACGTGAGCCAGCGGTAGTGGGGCACGTGGCGGTCTCGGATCCCCTCTGGGCGGGGTGCTAGCGCGTGCACTAAGGGGTCCAGGAGTCACATGGAGGTCCCGAACCCCTTGAGGGGGGAGGTCCGGGACTCCGGCTGCTAGTGCTGAGCGTCCCTCCTTGGGGGACACGTAGCGACGCCGGACCCCTTCCTGAGCGGGGGACGGGTCCGGGGCCGTAGGTGAGGTGAGGTGGAGTCCGGACAGCCGGAGTTGGCAGAATAGTAATGAGAGCTGTGCCGAGCACGCCTTGTCCCGCATCGCAGGTTCCCACAGTGCTGCCACAGCATCCGGGATGGTGGAGCAGTGACTGGAGTTGGCGGATGGGACTCCGGTCACAGCCACTGTGGGGAATGGCGGCCTGACGCCGTCTGTCCTGGGCGCTGTGAGGAGTGGTTGGCTCTTAATGCCTCCGTACGACGGGCGGGTGAGCGGAAGGGCTGTTTGTCCTTTACGTCGAGGGGTGGCCTCGAGCGAGGCGGAGATGATTTGCCCTGCTCGAGGATAGGTTCGCTACCCTCGAGCGAGGTAGAGACGCGGGGGCGGTCGAGGGTCTCGATGGGAGCCCTCGAGCATGATGGAGATCACCCCGCGAGTCTAAGGATCGTCCGGATGGGCCGCATGCTGGGCTTCTTTGAGTCCTTTCCTTTCTTCCAGATTGGAAGGAGGCCGTATGCCTTCGTGGGCTCAGTTGCCTAATATGTGTTTGCGTTTTTAGGGTGATTTTAGTACCCCGATTAGGGTGTCCCTAATCGTGGTCCCCAACAAATGTACAAAGCAGTTCTCGATGTCAAGGAAATCTACCTTGTGTATGAGACATGAACTAAAATGCACACTAAGCAATACACATAAATGAAGACGAAATTTGAGAAATATTAGAAAATCTCATACTCAAATTGCGTACTAGTTATACTTGATCCTCGATTCAAGTTTGGATTTGTTGAGTTTCGATTAAACAAGGCTTTTGGAGACATAGCTTGTTTTCATATTGATTAAGTAGGTACAACTATAAGAAGTTTGTACAACGGATACTCATCTCATTTGAAATGGGAGAGTCTTTTAATTCTTCTGCTCAAGAAGGTGAGATTGCAAGTTGAGAAAAAGTCCACTCGTATGGCAATTTATTTCTATGTGATAATGACAACTTTGACATGTTACACTGGTAGAAGATGCATGCACCGAAATATCCAATTCTAGTTGGTATGACCCGTGATGTATTGCATGTAACAGCATCTACTGTTGCAGCCGAGTCTGCATTCAGTACGGGTGGGCGAATCGTCACTGACCATTAGTTGAGTCACACGGCGTGACTCCCTGAAGAGTCACGCCACGCCGCATGGCACGACTCGCTGAAGAGTCACGCCAAAGCATGTGGCACGACTCAGTCTTGCCAGGTCAGCTGAGCTGCCAGCGTGGCAGGTTGGTCGCGCCAAAGAATGTGGCGCGACCTTTCAGTGAGTCGCGCCACGAATTTTGGTGTGACCAAAAGAACTAGTTTTTAAAAATTTAGATCCAGACAGATTATTATTAAAATTTTAGATTAAAAAGAGTTAAAATTAAAAAAAAATTCCCGCAAGAAAGGGCGAACAGGCCCGTCAGCGTCGAGCTCCCGGGCCCCGGCCGTGGGCGCTCCACGCCTCCACTCCACCACACCAGGGCACACCAACCCCCGTGTGAGCGCCCTGCTAGTTGCCGGCGAGGCATGCTCGGAGTGTGGAGCGAGCGCCAATGATCGTGTTGAGCAATGTCGAGTATGGATTGCCATGCCAACGTAGTAGCAGCTAGCACGTGTCGTAGCAGGGGCTTGGTTTTTCTGGACTGGATCATCGGAAAGCTTCGGGGGCAAAAATATCTGGCCGTGTTCCGACCCGCTCTGGCTTTTGTGTGCGTCGTGGGGGTTCATGGAGAGTGCCCGAATTGTAAATGTTTGCTATTTTTGTCGAACATCTAATGTTTTTTTTGGTGCACATATATTCCTTTAAAATTAAAAATTGTTTGGAAGTTCTGCTATAATAAAGTACAAACATGTCCAAACAAATTGTTCTATAACCGTGCAATTACCATGGACATTCGAATTATGTAACTTGTTGCATAAGTATATTTTATTAGAGGACACATCTGCAAGAGACATGCCCTTAGATTTATGGTACAACAATCTCCAATAAGAATAATGCATAGGAGTACTGTGCTAGGAGATTACTGAATTGAGACTGTCGGAGGAGGCCATTATTAAACCGGTGCGCTGTCGCAAAGCACTATGATCACTAGCATCGTATTCCGTTCATTAGTTAGTCAAATTACTGATTAAAGAAATCCACTGCTCATTGCTAGAGCATGTTATTTTTTCTTTTCTTTTCTTTTTTCTTTTGAAAAACCATCGCTCGAGCATGTCATCCCCACTACAAATGGTGGTTGGTGAACGCATACTCTGTGTCACGGAGATTCGGATCCATGGTTGGTGGGACATATTATAAGCCTAGGCAACCATACTTAGCATACGTTGACATGGGCCACCAGCTGCAGGCAAGGCCAACCACTGCTAGCTCTGTAGGTTTGGTGTGATAGTAGTTCTACGTTGCTGTCAAGGCGGTTCCACCAGCATTGGAGAAAAGATGGAAAAGTCGTGGAAAATTAGCTGCCATAGCACGAGGATGTGCTCATCCGACGAGTGATGATTACTTTCGTCAATGGATCTCAGCCAAAGTTCGGCGAAAAATCTACTGGATTGGACTTGAGTTTTGGTTGGCGATCGACCTGAGCCACGTGCCTGACGGCGAACACGAACAGGATGTTCCGTTAGGCACGTACTCCTAAGTCTCAATCCAAACTGATCCACGATCAAGTGCGGGGAGCAATCCTGTCGGTACCGTAATTAGGGACATCCTAATCTATAGATTAAAACGCCTCCAAACACACAAAACATAATCGGACACTCGGGCCAAATCCTCATCTGGAGCCATGCTTGCCCAAATCCTCTCTCGATACAAAAAGCCCAAATACACATTCGACCCACGGCCCGACACCACGCTACGGCTCTTCCGAGGCCTCATCGGCCGCAGAGCAAACTCCACATCGCTATGCCTCCCCAGCGAGGCCCATGGGAGCGCACCACATCTACGCCTCGCCCGAGGCCTCCTCAGCCAAGCCCTCCGCGGGGCCTCGACGCGGGGGAACTCCGCCTAGTTCGAGACCCCCCCTCGGCAGATTGAAGCTGTGAACCAACCACTCGACGGGACGAGCGCATTTATTGCTAACCACTCCATGGCATGGAGCAGGAGTTAGGCGGCGTCAGCAACACGTCGCACAGCGGACATGACCGGAGTCCCATCCGCCTGCTCCGGTCACTGTGCCGCTATTCTCGGCGCGGTGTGGATCTGTGGAATACTGTGCGGACATGTCTGACACTGCAACGCCACTATGCTACCAAATCTTTGTGCTCTCCCCTCTACAGGACTCTCGGTGGGCATGGGCGACGACCCTCGAACATAGTACGACCATTGATCGGGATGGGGCCGCTATCGGTAGCACCCTCGGCGCCCCGCCTCGTCGAACACGGAGCACAGCGCCCTTCTACCACGCCGTCGACTGGTGCCACAGGATAGGGATATGTCCCGGGCATGGTCAAGGGGCTTCCAGGGACGACGACCACACCCGTCGCCATGCCCCACAGTACTCGGCAACATGAACCATCAACTGTTCTCCCCCGATTCAGGGAGGAAGAGACAACTTCACAGATCACCCATACATGTAACCCGTCCCTCCTTGAGTCTATAAAAGAAGGGATAAGAGCACACTCGGGGGGACTGACACACACACGCACGCACACACTCGCACTCACGCCACCCCCATATTGGCACTTGCCTCAATGAACTCTAGCTCATCTAGAGACTTGGGAGCTTCTCTCCCTCTCTCGCTCAAGCTTGTACCCCTACTACAAGCACCTCGGTGCAAGACAATACAGTGCTTCCCTCCCTGCTGGACGTACGGCATCGTCGGTCGAACCAGGATAAATCCGGTGTCATTGTGTTTTCTCTTGCATCAACCATCTAGTGACTGGAACACACAGCATCATCACTGGTTGGTGCTAGACCGCGAGGTCCGGACACCGACAAATCCTAACATAAAGCCTTCTTTCCAAATTCCAATATAAGAAGGGCAGGTGCTGGTGTCTAATTAAAGCCCACAAATATGCAGTGATAGGGTGGTTATTGCAGTATAATAACTTAGAAAAAGGATGATATGATTTAACCACATTTGTATAAGGGGTGTCGATGATGGAAGGGGCAAAAGAGAGCATAATATGTCGTTGTGTTTATAATATGTGCTTTTGATTTGAAAATAACAGCATTCATAAGCTCTAATATATAAGTTGTCAATCTTTACAAAAAAAATGTGAAATGTTTATAACCAAAATAAATTTTGCTTACAAATCTAATTAATTAGTATGATGTTGGTTTATTCATCTGATACTATACTATATTATACTATACTATACGTAAAATTAAGTACAACCTTTTGAAGACGTTTCATACTAAGATACACCTTGTAAGAAAGGGGCAATTGCAATTTTCGAAGAGTTATTTGACGCTAGGATAGGAAGTGTCAAAGATACCACTGAAAATGTTGCTCCTTTGGTTGATCTGAGATTTAGCCCCACCAGGGACCAAACACAGCATTACAGCAACAAAAAAGATCTCCAAAACCCCTCACCGACTCTCACCCACCCCCACCAATCCCCCACTCAGATCCGACAGCTGCTGGCCGCCGTTTCCGGCATCCAACGGCGCCGCGCAGTCGTCTCTCCCCATAAAACCCTCTCCATCTCTCCCATTCCACCCGCCGTCTCCTCCTCCCCTCCCCCCCACTCCCAGATCCAATCCGCGAGCTCTCCCGCCCGCTGCAATGTCGCTCTCCGTGGAGAAGACCTCGTCGGGGCGGGAGTACAAGGTCAAGGACCTGTCCCAGGCCGACTTCGGCCGCCTCGAGATCGAGCTGGCCGAGGTCGAGATGCCCGGGCTCATGGCCTGCCGCGCCGAGTTCGGCCCGTCCAAGCCCTTCGCCGGCGCAAGGATCTCCGGCTCCCTCCACATGACCATCCAGACCGCCGTCCTCATCGAGACCCTCACCACGCTCGGCGCCGAGGTCCGCTGGTGCTCCTGCAACATCTTCTCCACGCAGGACCACGCCGCCGCCGCCATCGCGCGGGACTCCGCCGCGGTCTTCGCCTGGAAGGGGGAGACGCTCGAGGAGTACTGGTGGTGCACCGAGCGCTGCCTCGACTGGGGCGAGGGCGGCGGCCCCGACCTCATCGTCGACGACGGTGGCGACGCCACGCTCCTCATCCACGAGGGCGTCAAGGCCGAGGAGGAGTACGAGAAGACCGGCAAAGTCCCAGACCCGGAGTCCACCGACAACGCCGAGTTCAAGATCGTGCTCACCATCATCCGCGACGGGCTGAAGTCTGACCCCAAGAAGTACCGCAAGATGAAGGAGAGGCTCGTTGGAGTCTCGGAGGAGACCACTACCGGAGTCAAGAGGCTCTACCAGATGCAGGAGACCGGCACTCTACTCTTCCCCGCCATCAACGTTAATGACTCCGTCACCAAGAGCAAGGTAATTCTTCCTTTTGTTGCCTTGCGTAGATCTAGATCTTCTTTTACTGTTCTTCCACAACTCAAAAGTCATTATGGATGAATCATGGATGCATAAAGTCTGAACACTAGCTCACCAGAAGCGGTTGCTACTTGCTAGCTGGTTAATAATTGGGTATTGCATTCAGTATGGATCTGTGATTTAGATCTCTGTTGGGCAGATCTGTCAACAGCGATGGCTTATTTGTGCTGCCCAGTTTCTCTGATACGTGTGGTTCAATTGTAGAGTGAATCCTACAGGAAATCAGGTCAATGCTGTCGTTTTTGGTTTGATCTGGATCTTAGTCCATGGGTTGCGTACGTCTCCTAGTATTAGTTTTTTTTATAACTTACTAACAGTAGTTGTGTGTTTGGTGAATGTGATGTCACTATGACATCATAACATATAAGTCATATATTCATATCTTGTACCCTGTTTGCTTAGTCTGTAAGTAGAAGCGTCATTTTTTAGATCAGTATACCTGCTTAGGTTAAGCTATTGTACTGTATGCCTGGTCTTAACTTAAGTGTCTCTGCCGTGCATTTTCCTAGATGCTTTAATGTACTCTTTCTGAAATGTCACTTGCTATATGGTACTAAGCGTAAACAGCTATAATTTTGCAGCTCAAATATGTTTTCTTGTAAATGGCCTGACATGTTACTAGTTTTGTTGTTCCGAAATGCAACTATGAAGTTTTACAGCTCTGATGTGTTTTTACCTCTGAACAGTTTGACAACCTGTATGGTTGCCGCCACTCCCTCCCTGATGGTCTGATGAGGGCCACCGATGTTATGATTGCTGGCAAGGTTGCGGTAGTGTGCGGTTATGGTGATGTTGGCAAGGGCTGTGCTGCTGCCCTCAAGCAGGCTGGTGCCCGTGTCATCGTCACTGAGATTGACCCCATCTGTGCCCTTCAGGCCCTGATGGAGGGTCTTCAAGTACTTACCTTGGAGGATGTCGTTTCTGAAGCTGACATCTTTGTGACCACCACCGGCAACAAGGACATCATCATGGTTGACCACATGAGGAAGATGAAGAACAATGCAATTGTCTGCAACATCGGCCACTTTGACAATGAGATCGACATGCTCGGTCTTGAGACCTACCCTGGTGTGAAGCGTATCACCATCAAGCCTCAGACAGACCGCTGGGTGTTCCCTGAGATTAAGACTGGCATCATTGTCCTCGCTGAGGGTCGTCTGATGAACCTTGGATGCGCTACTGGTCACCCCAGCTTTGTCATGTCCTGCTCATTCACTAACCAGGTAAATATGTCAACCAATACCCATCTTATCCTGCACGCATTAGCTGATGCATCAGCAGTTGGAATTATATCACTGAGCCTTGTAAATGATACAGGTCATTGCTCAGCTTGAGCTTTGGAAGGAGAAGAGCTCTGGTAAGTATGAGAAGAAGGTGTACGTGCTCCCCAAGCACCTTGATGAGAAGGTTGCTGCTCTCCACTTGGGCAAGCTTGGTGCCAAACTCACCAAGCTCACCAAGTCTCAGGCTGACTACATCAGCGTCCCGATCGAGGGTCCCTACAAGCCCGCGCACTACCGGTACTAGGCTGTCCAGCACAACTAGAACATCACTTTGCTGGCTGGCTGTGTTATGTGCCCATGCAAAGTTCGCCACACCGGCGTGCCAATTATCCTTTGAATGCTCATATGCGCCTTTGCCTAGAAGGATTTTTTATGGTCATTGCTTGAGCGGTTGAGTCTGGTTGAGTGGGGAGAGGTTGGAAGAGCTGTTTTCTTTTGCAGAAGAATAATGGCGTAATTGGTTGTAGGCTGAGGTGGTGTGCGTTGCCAGAAACTACATAGTTTCTGATTATCATTTGCAAGCGATTTGCCCAAGTTATGTGTCTTTCATGAATAACTTGCTTTCTTGAAGAGCATATTTAGTCTGATCCTGAATTTTGCTTACGTCTGGTTGGTTTGTGTTCAGCAAGCTCGTTGAGCGGCCCTACTCATTTCAGTGTCTTTTATTATGCCTCTGGGTCTGTTTTAAGAATTCTGATAGAATGGGTATGGATCAGATGAGCTTTGCTGCAGTTTTCGAATGGTAATTTATATGTTGCAATGATTCAGTGTTGTCATGGAATGCTTCAGCTTGTCTGTCGGGGTCGTGTGTTTCCGCTGCCAGAGTAGGCAAATTGGTTGTTCAGCTGAATATGGGTGTACTTAAGAAAGGAACTGGAGAACTGCTCCTCCAACTCCAATACGTTTGGTCATCTACTTCCTCGCCGGTTCATGGAACCTGGAATTTAACTTATTTAGCATTATAGCACGACATAGGATGCTTTTTTACACTGCTGCTTAATTAGCTAGCACATGGCAACTGAACTGAATAAGCAGGAGAACACGCTTATGTCATGCTGAGTACAGTATCATCGAATGTTTGATCCCGTCAAAAAAAGATTGTTTGATCCCGTCAAAAATTCGTAGTAGCAGGGTTTCGAAGTTGAATAGTACATGGAAAACTGAACTGAACGGGACGGAACTCAACAGCCGAACTACTGATTTTGGAGCTCGCTAGCTGCTAATGCTAATAACCGAACTCTCCAGGCTCAAGCACTCTGGCATATGCGTGAGGGCCACTGAGGCCCAAACATTCCATCATCCTAGCACATAATTTCCGAGAAGAGAATTTTACATACATGGAGTACTAAATAAAGTCTATTTGTAAAACCTTTTTAAGGATGGGTGTAACTTTTCGCGACGAATCTAATGACGGTAATTAATTGATAATTGGTTACAATGATGCTACAGTAGCCATCCTCTGATCACGCGGTCAAAGGTCTCATTAGATTCTTCAAGATTCCTAGCGCAGGGGTTCTGAAGTTGGTTTTGAAAACTGACTTAATTTAATACCTCTAATTAGCGATCAAAATTGATACAATTCATAGCATAACATAAAACAAACAGGGCCCGACATCCGAGCCAAACGAATGGGATAGATCGGCGAGGAACTATGGCATAAAACCTGGGAAGCAGAGCAGCGAGCCGCTCTCTCCATTCTCTTTGCGAGAACAAGATGAACGGGTTTCGCTCCAGTTCCGTATATCTGATGATGGAACGGGTAGGTGGTTACTAGTGTTGGTTAGGTAAATCAAGACAGTATCTGCAACAGCAACTGGACAGATTTTGTTGATCTGACCATTAATTGAGTTCAGTACAGTTACGGGTAGCAGCAGGCAGTGCCGCGGCCAAAGATCTCTCTGCAAATAGGACTCGATCTCAACGGGTGAATAGCACTGGAGAGCAGACATGTGTCGCCGTATAGAAGTTCATGAACATGGAGGAGACTTGGAACAACTTCACGTTTAGGGGCTTGACAGTGAAAAACAGGCATCCAAAGGCAAGAGCGTGCTAAGGATAATTTTCATCTTCATCTGGCTAACTGAAAGTACAAATTGTACATGTGGTCAATTCAACCATGCTCGATGATTGACATCACAGAATCCACATCGAAGCCCTGCACTGACTACAATTAGTCCGAGGGAGAGCCCTTTCGTGTTCCTTTAGTCTTTAGTCTTTGATCTGTTAATCAAGAGTTTGTGGTCCATATATTGTACAAAAGTGGGGGCGTACAGTACAACATGGTACACAAATTGTGCACTATATTTACAAACTCCAGGATGACGAGCCGTTTGAGTTCAAGAGCGCCAGAAAGAAAATTGCAAGCGTCCTAGGTGGAGCTTCTAAGAAGCTGAGGGACCAAGTTAACTCGTCCCAAGTAGTCTTAGCTTACCAAGTTAACTCGTCACAAGTAGTCTTAGCTTTCTGTCGTGCTTTATCGTTGAACCTACACACTCTACAACCAACACAGTCTGCAAATTTGGCAAACAACAATTTAGGATCTAGATATAGAAAGGAACAGAAATATGGCTTTGCTAAGTCTGAAAAACGGCTATATCTTACAACCAATCGACACTCAAAGCTAATCCAAAAGACTGTTGGAAACATCAGTTTACCATACAAGAAACTGAAACCAAAGCACAAGCATCTAATTCACAGCATCTCAAATCAAGCCCCAAAACAGTCTCTAACATCATGCTCAGAAGACCAGATAAGTTAAAGGGAGACTAAATTTAAGTTAAAGGGGGACTAAATTCTAGTTTAAGGGCAATTGAACGGCCAGCATGGTCAGAAAGAAATAAATCTATAGAGGTTTATTATTAACCTGAAGGCAAGTATAGGCCAAACCAGTGGCAAAGTAGAAATTTGCATTACCAGTGCCCTGAAAATAACATTGTGTTAGTGATGAACCACTGCCTTAAAGAATGGACATGTTATGCAAGAGAGATAGAGAGACAAACCCTCCAGATCCACAAATTGTGCATGACAGGGCTAAGAAGAGATACTCCAATATATCCGAAAAATAAGAAGAATGTGAACTGCATCTCTGCAAGATGTGAGAGTAAAGCATTACTCTATCATAATTCATAATCAATTAAAAATCTGTAATAAAATTTAGCTACCTGCTAACTCGTTGGCAAATAGGGTCCAGAAGACCTAGATGCAGAGCTGAATCTCCAGCCTTCACAAATCAGAGTAAAAAATGCGCGAAAATAATAAAAATGCACCCCAAGGCACTAAATTTATAACAAATATCATACAAAAAAGTACACTCACTGAGGGATATGATTTCAACATAGCGACGATTGCTGTGTAAACATATGCAAGAAAGCACGGAGGGTGCTTCAAACGGATGGCCAACAGCAAGACCATGAAAGGAATGTTCATATTGAAGACTATAAGAAAGAAACTTCTGAAGAAATGAAAGACTTCAGCAAAGAATTACCTGCATTAATTCCCAAATGCATATGACACATGGAAATATGCTTTACTACCAATAACATATCATCATGTTATCAACACTCACCATAAAACACCAATATTAGGCGATAGGTCCTTCACAGTAAGAACAAAACCATAGGTCCTGCAGAACCACAGCACAGTAGGTAATTCAGTGACAAATGAAAACTGGTCAATAGGAAACAAAAAGAAACTATTTACGAGATGAAGCTCAAAACAGAAGTTGGCATGATATCTTGATAACTCCTGATAGAGCAATTACTAGGATGCAGCAGTATGCTAATATCTGAAATAGAATCACAAAGCCACTCCGTTCTTAGACAAAACTAGTTAATGCTTTCAGATGAATTATATGACTACTGAAGAAACGCATATCACAAAGAAAAAGAAGACATCCTACTTTTCAAACATCTCGTTAAGACCACCAACTTTCTTCAGAATCATGCTACTCAATAACAACACATAGGAAGACCAGATGAATAGCCAAAATATGAAGTGAAGTACTGTCATCCATGAGAATCGTTGCACTTTCAGGCTAGTTCGTTTATCATATTCTGACATGTCACTTTTACTGTCGCTTGAGCTTTTCACAAGAAATACTTTTGTTGGAGGAGCATCTGGACCATACCCCAACAAAAAGAATAACCTGCCAAGGAGTTAAGAAGACAACAATGCAGTTTAATGGCAGATATGATAAAAGTAATTGAACTGAAAAAAGAATAAATGGAAATTGCGGTTGTGGCACAAACAGGTGCAATTAGAATTGCAGGATAAAGAGAGAGGTGTGGCGGATAGAGGCATTATTCAAGGGGTCAGGTCTACTTACTTTATCTTTCTTTCTAATTTTATTGTGGTTTGATAAGAACCTTTTTTGTTTTGTGGATAAATAATCGATGGCCATAATATATCCAAAGGCAGCAAGAGGAGCCAGACCTACAAAGTTACAAAGATGTTTCAGTATAGAGCACGGGATTTTCAGGTTAATCCAACAGTAACATTCTAACTTCCATGCGAATGATGATAATCGATGCCAATAAAAGACCTTGGGAATGTACCATGTTCAATTTCAAATGGAAATCAAAACAAAATTTCAAGTGCCAATTCATAACTTAACAAATGCGGTGAAGGTATGGCAAGTGTAATGGATACGATTAAATTACAAGGAGTGAATTACCTGTTACTAGTTAATGGGCCAAGAACAGACAGCAGTAAAGGGGAACCGTGATACATAGAACCTGAAAGAAAAAAAAATTCCAAATGACAATTCAGAAACTAATGTGTATCCAGCAACACCATTCCTCGTCGCTAATTCATCACTTGAAGAGTTAATATACAAACGTCAAGTGAAAAAATCAGCAATGGGAGCAAGGAAGGGGGCGGGGTCACGTACCAGAGTAGGGCGACATGGACGCTTGCTTCAGCCAGTAGCCTTCCGCCACTACAACACACAGAGGAGGCACACGAATTACGGCGATGCCAACACAACAGACGCGGGAAGGCGAGGAGGACGCTGGGGAGGTGAGGAGGCGCTTACGGCGGCGTAGGGAGGTGAGCGGGGTGGAGACCTCGGGGCGGGGGGCGAGGTGGAGGTCCCCGCCGAAGAGGACCAGGACGAGGCGGAACCCAACGGCCGCAGCAACCATCGGCCAGTAGTGCCGGATCGCCATCTCCGCCGCCGGCGCCGCAACTCCGGTCTGAGCAAGCAGCAGCCGCCTAGTGTCGTCTCGGCTCGGCTGTGACAGGGGATCCTATCTATCAATCAAGATAAATAAGACATTCATTTTTAAAGCTTATTTTAATCTAATTATCTGCTATATTTATCTTTAAAACTCACTTTGATTTAATTATCTGTTATAAATATGTTTAATATTTTGATACAATTGACTTAACATTTAGTTAAATATGTTCAACATTTGACTTTCAAAATATTGAATTTATAAAAATAAAAAGTCGAAATTGAAAATATAAAATATTAAAAATAGTAAAATAGAAATGTTGAACAGAGTTCCTTCTCCGATGAGTTTGGCATTTCTTCACCGGTGGTGGCGTGCGTGGCGTCGACGTGCAACAGCTGCGCCGGCAGCAACACGCAGCAGGCAACGGCGACGGCCGTAGCGCAGCAGCAACAGAGCGCGCGCAGCAGCAGGCGACAGCGGCAGCGGCAGGCAATGGCGGCGGCCGCAGCGCAGCAGCAGCGCGCGCGCAACAGCAGCAAGCGACAGCGGCGGCGGCGGCTCCAACGCACCGCAGCAGCAAGCCCCAGCGGCAGCGGCGGCAGCTGCCGCGCGGCAGCAGATGCAGCGCAGGAGTAGCAGGGCAGCAACTTCGGCGGGTTGGGCGGTGGCGTAACAGGTGGATTGCGAGCTCAGGGGCGGCGGCGCATGGTGAGAAAGGAGAGAGAAGGGTAAGGAAAAGGAGAGTCCGACACGGAGAGCCCTCTCGATTTAGCATAAATCGAGAGCCCCCTATGTTACTTCTATGAATGAAAGGTAAATCAAAGGGAGAAGAAAGTAATAATAACTCCGGCGAGCAATCCCAGCGTTGACCTTCTACTCCGTCGACGGACGGGCAGGAGGTGCCCCGGTCGGTGGCTCCAGCGGCGGCCACGCCGCCGGAGCCGGTTGGAGGACGGCGGGGGTCGAGGGCGGGGTGGGCAGGCGAGGATGCGGATGGTTAAGTGCCCACCCCGCATCCTGCCCCGCCGTCGTCCAACCGGCTCCGGCGGCGTGGCCACCGCTGGAGCCACCGCCCCCAACCCCCGCCTCGCCCCTCGTCGCCCGCCTTGCCGATGCCGGCAAGCGCCGCCCTGCTCTCCGCCCCCACCTCCACCTCGCCTCCCTTCGGCCCGCTGCCCCGCCGTCGACCACCCCCTTGCTGGCGTCGCCTCCGACGCCGGCGAGGACCGCCCGGGTCCAACCCCTTCCTCCTCCCCTCCACATCCCGGCCACCTCCACCGCTTGCCCCCGCCGCCGACCCCGCCCACCGGTTGTCCACCACCACCCGGCCGGCGGGGCCATCGCCGCCGGCCTTGCCGACCACAACCCGCCTCCTCCGCCGGGCCGGCCGCCACCCACGGCCATCCCTCTAAAGGCGCCGGCCATGGAGCAACCCCAACCCCGGAAACCCAGAACCCTAACCCTGCCGGCCTCCGCCGGCACCCGCGGCCGGCGGCGGCCCCGCCGCCGACCGCCCCGTCCACCTCCCGCCCGTCCGTCGACGGAGTAGAAGGTCAACGCTGGGATTGCTCGCCGGAGTTGTTGTTATTACTTTCTTCTCCCTTTGATTTCCCTTTCATTCATAGAAGTAACATAGAGGGCTCTCGATTTATGCTAAATCGAGAGGGCTCTCTGTAGGATTCTCCGAAGATGTATAGGATTTCCGGCTGTGACCGGTGAGAGCCGGAGCAGTTTGTGGCAGTGGGCCGGTTTGGGCTGACCGAGAATTCCCTGTATTGGACCCTATGGTAATCAGCCTATTTTGAATAAATTCAGCCCATTTCATTATCACTTAGGCCTGCTCGATTGGTTAAGTGCGTTGTTAGTTCCAGCCTTTCGTAGTTTTCAATCACCTGACGGCCCTGTACAAATTCTTCGATCGTTTTGTATCCCCTAAAAAAACTTCGAAAAAGATCAAAAGAAAAAAAAACTTCGAACATTCTTCTCCAAATAAATATAATAAAAAATAAATAAAACTTCGAACATTCTACACACGGACGCCGTTTGCACCACTACTACTATTTAGCCACGAGCCGGCCACCAACGAATACCAACTGCCGGCCGTCTACAATCGCCTATCAAACACACTCGAAACCTCGCCACCAGAAACGAGAAACCACACCTACCGGAGATTGCTTGCAACGCAAAGCCATCGAACTAGGCCACACCATGAACATGAAGCTGCTCTCCTTCGTGCTGTTCCTCCTGCTCGTCGTGCCTGCTACGTGCAAGTCTTCCACCACGCTGGAAGACGCGTGCAGGTCCTTCGCCGCCGGCCACCCGTCCATCGTCTACGACTACTGCATCAAAACCTTCCAGGCCGACAGGCCGAGCGCAGCGGCGGCCGACGCGCGCGGCCTCGCCGCCGTCGCGGCCAGGATCTCGGAGACGAAGGCCAACGCCACGGCCGCGCGCGTCGCGGCCCTGAGTGCCACGGAGACGGACGCGAGGCGGCGGGACCGGCTCGCCGTGTGCGCGGAGGTGTACTCGGACGCCGTCGACCAGCTCGCCCAGGCCGCGGAGGACCTCGCCCGCGGCGAGGGCGCCGACGACGCGGTCACGCAGCTGAGCGCGGCGCTGGACGCGCCCGGGACGTGCCAGGACGCGTTCGGCGAGGCCGACGACACGTCACCGCTGGGCGCGGAGGACGCTGAGTTCAAGAAGCTCGCCACCATCGTCCTCGCCGTCGCAGTGTCACTGACGCCGCCGCCGCCGCCACTGTCGACGCTGACGCCAATGATTACTGGTTAATAACAAGCAATCGTGCCTAACATTGGAGTAATAAGCATGGGCATTGGGCAAGGAGAGTATTTAAGTACGAGTTACTAGAATGAATGTATGTGTTTCGAGTTCTCTGTGTTTCGTTTCGTTTCACTTGCTGTATGGAGTTTTTGTTGGTTGTGCAGTGCCGTGCATGCCTCACATGCATGCATGCATGCGATGTGGTGTGGTGTAGTGGGCGAGTGGAGCCTGGAATCCGTGTCGCGCCTTTTGCTGGTCTTTGAACGTGGATTGTTAGCTGTGCGGGACGCTCGAGCCTTGAGTGGAAGCAACGCGTGCTACCGGCTGCAGTGCACTTTTGCCTTTCATGCCTTTTGGGCCTTCTTTTCTTCACTTATGGTATGTGGGCAGTGGGCATACGTGGTACCGCATCCATAAGCCCGGGATGGGCAAAACGGTTGTTAGTAGCAGCCGACAGCAGGCTGCTCAGATGCCGAAATTGTTTGGATCCGGTATACTCCCTCCGTTCTAAATTACAAGACATTCCAATAATTTTGAAGAGTCAAAGTTTTTTATATTTGACCAAATTTATATAATAGAATAACAATATTTATTATATAAACTAAGTACCATTAGATTCTTTATTAGTTATATTTTCATAGTACATCAATTTGATATCACAAATCCTTATATTTCTCTCTATAATCTTTGTCAAACTTAAGATTGCTTCGACTCTCCAAGATTCTTGAGATGTCTTATAATTTGGAACGGAGGAAATAGTTCATAAAGAAAGAATCACACGGCACGTCAGAAGAATTGATTGGTTCATAGGGGTGTCGTACTGTCTGTATATTCGCCAAAGACCAGCTAAAATACTACGACGTGGCAAATGATTTCGTCCTTTTGTTCTGACTCAGAGAGAGGGCAACCTATTTTGTCGATTAGTTTTTTTTAAGATTTTTTGGCGATTAGTTCGGAGTTTCGATATTCCAGTCCAGCATCACGTTCCGAGTAAATACCAAACTGATCTTTCGGAATGTTTTTTTTTGGGGGACAGTTTGGAAATGTATGACCTAAGGCCCAAGGATCAACTGGGTTGGCCGAACTGTTCAGCCCACAAAGCGCCCTCTGCCCGTCCGGCCCATAAGCGAAGCAGGCCGACGCCCACGAGGTGAACGGTGTGGACACGGCCTTCTTTTCTGCCGCCGCTGTTCTCTGCCGGCTCTCGCTTCCGGAACCAAAATACCGTCTCGCTCATCGAGAGGGCGGGGCGCGCCGAGCCGCCGGCGGCGGCGGCGCGCGCGACCAGCCAGGAGCCGCGAGAGCATCCGACGCCGAAAAAATCTCGCAGTCCGGCCCACCTCCGGTTCGCGGAAGATCCCGCCGCGGAATCTCATTCCCCCGGCCAGCCCGACTCACCATTCACACCACGGCGACAGCAACAGTAGCACCCTGTTCGGTTCCCGTTTCACCTCTCACGCTATCTTCTCGGTATCGTCTGCGTCTACAGGCGGAGTCCGCGTCGAGCACACACAGTATTCCGACGTCACCGTCGCGGAATCGTTTGGGTGTCGGGTCAACTCCGGCCGGCCCTGACGAAACCAACCGTTCGGGTTGGGTCCCGGCGCCGCCGTGTGGAATGAAAAGAAAAAATGATTGCGATCCGGAGGCGGGCGAATGCGCGATCGCTGAAGTCCCTTACGGCCGGGCCTCCGTCGCGCGACAGCGACGGCAGGGCGGGTGGCCAACGGGAAAGGTCCGAAAAGTGCGGTGTCCTGGTGTTCCACGGGAGGGGAGGAGGAAGGTGCCTCGCTTTTCCAACGCCCTCTCCCTAGTCCCCCCCTACCCCCTTCCCCCGTGCGGCGCTCCCACGCTGAGTCGCTGACCAGTGCCTCGGCCTCCCCTGACGTCTCGCGCCATCTCGTCTCCGCTCGCATCCTCCTCACTCGTCGCGTGCGCCGCTAGCCCAGCGGCCCACTCGAGTCGGATCGAGCGCCGGGGGACGGCATGGCCGGCGACGACGGCAGCAGCGCGGGAGCGGGCGGGAGAAGAGGCGGCACGGAAGATGAGGTCCAGATACAGATCGCAGGTCAGTCCCCCCGCTCGTCCATCTCACTCTCTGTCTCCCTCCCTCCCTCTCTCTCTCTGCTCGAACGTGGGCTTTGTTTGGTTATCGTCATCCAAAGTGAAGACCGACGAGAAGAGCTCAGGGATTAGATTCGCGTCCCGGTGTGCGCGTACCTCAGATTGATATCATCTTCGTTTTGTTGGGTTTTCTGGGGGATACGACCGGGTTGGATGAATTGCGCACGAGGTGTTCGATGGAATTTGCCTGCCGGTGTACGTCGGCCTGTTGGCTCAGTGGATTTAAGTTGGCAGTTCACAGTTGGGGTTTGGATCATCTTTCCTTTTCTGCGCGCGCGCCCACGATCGCCTTGCCGTTGCTGCATGTTCTTGCGATGCGCGCACGTCTGTTTTCAGTCACTGTTCCCAGTACACAGTGAACCGTTGTCAGTTACTGTTTCCAGTACACAGTGAACCTTAAATTGGCTGTCTCCAGGAACTGGTTCAGTCTGTTAATTAGAACACCAGATATTTGCAGCATTCCACCAATAGGTGTCGCAAACCTTTGCTTTAATTACTATAATCAGCCCTGTTTTATTCTTCTTTGGGAGTGATATTAGTTTTTCAAATAGCCCTTTCATGGTTTTTGGTAATAGTGTAATCTGTAACAAAGAAGTCATATAAATATCATGGACAAACACCCTGCAGTAAATTTGGAGCACTATTGGGATGAAGTCCCATTCATGAGGATAAGCAGAGTTTCACTTGTTTAGTTTGATTAGGCATACTTCGTTTGAAAGGAAAAATAAGCTACTGTTTCATTGGGTTATGTCCAGTTTGTGTGAGTGCATAGGCTTAGCATTTGCAGTGTGAGTGCCAAACCTGTTGACAATTCCTTCCATCTGTTATTTGCAGGATCATCCAAACCTAAAACTTCTTCTACTAACGAAACAGCTACCCAAAGCTCTCCTACCAAGCATTGGCATTGGTGGTTGATGATTGTTCTAAACATTTTCTTCCTCATTGCTGGTCAGACAGCATCAACACTCCTTGGGAGGTTCTACTACAACCAGGGTGGAAATAGCAAGTGGATGTCAACATTTGTCCAAACTGCTGGCTTTCCTGTGCTATTCATCGCCCTATATCTGTTTCATTCAAAATCTACGCAAACAGCCACCACTAGCCCTGAGACTTCTGGCACCAAAATTACTCTGATATATATTGCCTTGGGGCTCATCATTGCTGCAGACGACTTGATGTATTCCTATGGCCTATTATACCTTCCAGTATCAACGTATTCGCTCATATGTGCTAGTCAGCTGGCCTTCAATGCTGTCTTCTCATATTTCCTCAATGCTCAAAAGTTCACTGCACTGATTTTCAACTCTGTAGTCCTCCTTACCTTTTCTGCTGCACTCCTTGGAGTTGATGAAGATTCTCAGGGCACTAATGGTTTATCGCATGGGAAGTACATATTGGGTTTCGTGTTGACGCTAGGAGCATCAGCCGCATACTCCCTGATTCTCTCTTTGATGCAAGTTACATTTGAGAAGGTTATTAAGAGGGAGACTTTCTCAGTCGTCTTGAACATGCAGATATATACAGCACTTGTGGCAACAATAGCTTCTCTTATTGGGTTATTTGCAAGTGGTGAATGGAAGATTTTAGAGGGAGAGATGCATGCCTTCGGCTCAGGGAAGCTGTCCTATGTGATGACACTTCTGTGGACAGCTATATCTTGGCAGATAGCTTCGGTTGGAGTGGCGGGTTTGATCTTTGTGGTGTCATCACTCTTTTCAAATGTGATAAGCACACTAGCTCTACCCATCATTCCAGTTTTTGCTGTGATTTTCTTCCACGACAAGATGGATGGAGTGAAGATTATTGCTATGTTGATGGCCATCTGGGGATTTATTTCATATGGCTACCAGTTATATGTTAATGACAAGAAAGCTAGGAAGACTTCAGTTAGTGTGGAGGAGAGTTCCTAAGTGCTTGTTACATTGTTCCCCATGCTCCTGCCAAAATAAGTTGTTGGCACTGCAGGGAGTGAGGTACTAGTTCTTGTAGCCAAAAAAGGCTCAATCTAATGTTGCACGATTCTTAGGTATATACCTCTATTAGCTCATACGTACGGTTGTATCATCCCAAAAAATAAGAAGATGGTAATATTTTCAGAGATATGTGCTCTCTAAGTTTCTCATTATCTTGTGCTTCACCTGAATGTTCTTGTTGCAACTATTGTACCACTGCGATATTGTGGTGCCATTGGCTTAGCAAAATTTAGTATTTCACTATTTCTAGGTGGTGGATGCTAGGTACTGTTTATACTACTGCCCTTTTGTGATGGGACTCGGGGGTAATGTTGATCTTATCCTTGTGGCAGTTTGGGTGGGAAGTTGCTAATTCATGTCATCAGCTAACAACTTTAGTACCACTTCGACTCGTATTTTTAAGTAAGTTCTTGCCTCATGTTGACATATTGTGCTGCTTGATCTGAAAAATCATGTCGTCATCACTTTGAAATTTCTGACCATGAAAGAACCAATCGAACAAATTCTTATTCTACATTTGAAAGGTACAGGCTGAAATATAAGGTATGATTTGATTTCTCCCGACTCTCTAACAAAAATTCACATTCATAACTTTCTGAGTTTCATGGTTTCATAATGAATCAGAATTCCACCAAGAAATAGATTCTATATGTATTACTGGCAGAGTATGGATGGACAGCATCTGTGATTTCTTGATCCTCATGCTGATGAAGCAGTATCATGAATCCTTGCCAACATGTCTGAATCATGATGTAGCAGGATACTAAAGATGTGTAGTTAACTGTGTCAAACTCCGTACATGAATAAGATAAGGAAAATATATAATTGGATTTTGTCAGGTCTTAAAGTGGTAGTGCAAGCTATTAGTTTACTTATATTTCGCTAATCGGCGATGTTAAAAATTCAGAAAAGGTGTTTCATTGTGATACATTCAGTGGTTTCATATACTTTACCGTTGAATCGGACTCGGATAATCATCCATGGTTTCTTAGCTTTTTTGCAACATCTATGCGAAACCCAACTGAGCCACATTGTTTTCAGCTGAACCTATCTGCGTCCAACTTGGATTTTACTGTTTCAGATATCTCACGGAGAAAATCTGCAACTGGTGAACCTGAGATATTGTATTGCTATGGCATATTGAACATGTTTTGGTCATGAGGATTCTGCAGCTTGCATGAGTTGGCTGATCATACCATAACAATGGACCATCTTCGTGCTTATCCTTTGATTGATTTCGATACAACCTTGAACACAATTATTAGATGTTTGCATTTTTATGGGTTATTAAAATATATATGTAAGCTTATGAAATATTGGGGACTTGGGTTTTTCTGAATCCAATGCAATAATTGTTTCAGTCCATCTCAGGAAGTAAGTATTACCTTGCAGCCAACACTCTCACGGTGCAACTGGTCAGCCGAACACGCCAGAGAAGCGGTTTGCTGAGCCAGCCCGGGTTCGAGTCACGGCACACGCTTCTTAAGATGAAAATCAGGAGGACATCTCTCCCCCTGGTCGAGTTTTTTTTAATATTACCTTGCAGATCTCTAAATTACTGTAATTATTGTTAGAATATAAATGTACATGACACTGCAGGCTGAGCAACCGTGTTGATGTACCGCAAGAAATCGAGACCAAGAAGATGAAAGGCGCTTCTTGCTGGCTGAACTGTGATTCAACAACGAAGGGGTGGTAGCAAGCATTCACTTTGCTGCGCCAATGTTTGCTTCATTTGTGCACCTCAGATGTTGCAGAAATACAGAATAAGGCCTTGTTTAGTTCCCTTCAAAGTTTCAAAACGAATCTTTTAACGCATGAAATATTAAATATAGCTAAACAAAATAACTAATTACACAATTTGTCTATAATTTGCAAGACGAATATTTTAAGCCTAGTTAACCTATGGCGGGATAATAATTATTAAATACAAATGAAAGTGTTACAGTGCTTTACACCCAAAACTTTATACATCTAAATAAGGCATAAAGGTCCTACGATCCTATCACCTCATATGGATGCACTTATGATGACTTGATGAGCACAACTATGTTGCCACTGAGGCGCAAATATATATGTGGCGAGAATGCTGGGTTGAAGCTAGCTGGGCTGAAGCTATTTTCGACTCCCATGTGCCTGAAAAAAAAAACTATTCGTGTGACACCGTATAAGAGCATGTATTATAGCCGGCGGGGAACGGGCTGTATCTGACGTGGAAGAGAGAGAAAATAGGAGAGAGAAGAAAGCCGGCGAGTTCTGAGACGCCGACTGACGGTGGGCGAAATGCTCTGCGCTTCTCCGCATGTCCACTCCCATTGCTCCACGTCCTAGCTAAGCAGCGTAGACCGTTAAAGAATCGAGAGGCCCGCCACCCACCAGCTCGGGAGCTCGGATGAGCTGGCGATCCATACGCCGGCAAGCAGCCGGTATTATAAAACATGCTCTAAGAGGATGCAGGCATTCATTTTTTTTTGAAGGATAGGCATTCATGTTTCTCTCCAGTGTTATTCGACTTGTTAAGTTTCTTTGTAATCACGATTTCGTAAGACTTGAAATTCTTCTCCTCCTTAAATGACATAGCAGTGGTCGTGCTTTTATGTTATTTATTAAAAAAGGCCCGTCGTAGAGCAAAGCTCCTGCCAGTTCAGAGTTGCTGAGGATGGAAGCTGATCAGTTTTTGGCCTGCCAGTTTGTACTCCTATGAGTTTACTGTACACTTGTCTGCACCTCACCCATAGAACTACGTGATAAAGTGAACTAACCAATGAACTAACTGCACTCCAGATCGCCACGCTGTGCAGATCGCTAGATCAGGCTATCATCCCTTTGACTGACTTGACCACCGTGTTCGCCGATCACTCTCTGTTCCTCGGTCGTGGTCCTCGCCGCGCCGGTTTGAAGCGAGACATATCCTGTGCAATCAAGTTTATGGTGCAATCACCGTGCAATCCAACTAAAAAAAGTCTCAAAAAATTCTGAAAAAAATCTTGAATGTGCATCTCAACCTAGTTCATTTATATATACAATTTCAGGGTTAAATTCGTCCTCCTCTGGAAGTTACAAAAAAGACAAATTTAGATTGCATTTGAACTATTACTTTTGTCAGAAAATTTGTCTTTTTTTAACTTCTAGAGGAGGACGAATTTGACCCTGAAATTTTATATATAGATGAAGTAGGTTGAGATGCACATTCAAGATTTTTTTCAGAATTTTTTGAGACTTTTTTAGTTGGATTGCATGGTGATTGCACCTTAAGCTTGATTGCACAAGATATGTCTCCCAAGAAGTACACATGATTATAGTTAGCACGGAGCCCCAGAACCAGGGATGGTCCCAAACCAACGGCAACACTTGATTCAAGCGCCTCCGGACCGGTCCGGTCCGGTCCGGTGTGAACGCAGTTACGAGGGAGCCATCCGCTTCGCCTCCGCTGGCGTCGACAGTTGACGCACCAACTCTCTGCTCCGGTCAAGCCCGGGGACAGACAGGTCGCCTCCATCCGCGCCCTAGCGAGAAACATTCCTCGCCGGCGACCTGGATCCGAAGAAGAGCCGCGCGTGCGCGAAGACGAAGCAGCCATCCATCCATGGCCTTCACGAACGCTCGATCATCCTGCCGTCGCCTCGCCGGAACAACCGTTCATGGAGCCCGAGACCCGAACGAACAGAAAGAGTTTGTTGCGACGAGGCACTCCGCCGGCTGCTGCCGCTACTCATTTTATCAACCTTGGCTGCAAAGGAAAAACAGCACGAAAACCAGCGACCGCGACCAGACGAGCCTCCTGCTGTCGTGCGTGCATCTGCCGCGGACCCGACAGTAGCCAGCACCACCACCACCGCAACGAGCGCGCGGCGCCACCGCCACCTGCCCGACCGATCCCACCACCACCACCACCACCGCTGGATATTGTCGTGTGCGCGCTACGGCTCCGCCGCTGTGAATGCCGCAGCGACGGCACAGGCACGGCCGCCGTTCGGTCAACCACACCGCACTAGCGACCAATCGGGAGGGCAGCCGAGGCGAGCGCCCCGCCCGGGCGCGTCCGAGTCCTCGCCGTCATCATCGCGATGGCGCCTCAACTTTCACGAAACGAAGTCACAAAGAGGAAGTGTTCTGAGTTGGATGAACAGTGTTCACTATTGTGATCCACTGTAGTAGGTACTGTTCACGAACACTGTAGCAGGAGGTGTTCACGGGACACTGTGGCTACATGGGCCCTGCGTCGATCGATCCTATCCATCCATGTTCCCTTCAGCAAGTCAGAGCATCCCGATTGCTCCACCCCCACCCACCACTAGAGCGCGCGCGGGGGACCTCGCCGCCGGCCGTTCACGTCCGCCGTCGCGTCGCGGCTAGCTGGGCCTGGGCGCCCCCGCGAAAACTACGGGTGCAGGTGCATTAAGCGTGATCTCGAAGGGAGGCGAAAGCTCCCCGACCCCGAGTGGCAGACTGGCAACGCATGGTGCGCGCTCCAACTCCATGGTGGGGTTTCTGTTTCTACCGGATATAGGATTTTTTTTTTTTTTACTTCCGTCTCTCTCAGCGATCAGCCCGAGAAGTCAAGCTGGGTTCTGGACGCCATTCCTGGGCATTCCTGGCCAAACCATCTCAGTTTTTTTTTTTGAAAGTTCAAACCATCTCAGCTTCGATGTCCATGTCACGGCACATAAACGCAGCTTCGATGGCCAAACCATCTCATCTTGTGCTCATCGGGTGGACTTTGCTGGGGACAAATTATCCAGGTTGACTTTTGTATTTTAACCAGACCAGGGGCCACATCAGGCAGGTTGACTTTTGCAGAAGCCCATTGGCGCGCAAATCCCCAGCGTGCCATGTGGAGACGCAAAAACAAGTTGAGGCCCTGAAGCCACATCTCCGACGATTAAGCAATTCATCTGCTGGGAAGGGTACAGACTACAGCGTTTAGTCTATCCTTTTGCTTCCTGTCCAGGACAACACATGTCTGGGCATTTCAAACACGGGAGCGATAGAAAAACAACAAAGAAAGCTCAAAAGTCCAACCATTGCCCCAAGAACATGCCAAAGACGACAGTATCTTATACTGTACTCTGGGTGCAGTAGCTATCTGTGAGCTGTGCTAACGCCATTATTTTTTGGTCTTTTGGTGTTCTTGCCTCCTTGTTTAATCCTGATGCTTTGATACGGTGATGGCACATAGCACCAGGAGCAAGTAAACAAAAGGATGCATAAATGATCCAAGGAGCGTGCAGACGCAGACACAGCACGGGGCGCCACTAATATATACGAGTAATCTGTAGGTTCACGCATCATTATCGTCGTCATCAGCCAGTCAAGCCAATACCCAACGCCGTCATCATGGCATGTTTCACATCGTGGACAGCCGGGAAGTCACTAAGAGAGGCCCTAATGCGAGGAGAATCTTGTCCAACCCCCCCCCCCCCCCCCCCCCCCCCGGATTGATGTCTGAAATTAGCGTAAGCATCTCAGCAAGACTGTACTGCTGGTACGTCTTTTGTCTTCTCTGTTGAAGAAGGCGGAGCGCTTGCGACCACGGTCTACATCTCTACATTCTTCTTCTTCTCGTCGTCGTGTCACCGTGCAAAAATTCGGAAGAAAAGATCGCCAATAGGTTGTCAGCTGACTCCAATACGCACAAAGGGGTTGGGATCATTGAATAGGGCCGTGTTTGGATGCATAATTCCAAATTTTTTTTCCGGCACATGTATGGAGACTTAAATCTAGACGAAATAAAAAACGCATTGCGACTGCTGTCTGTAAATGGCGAGACGAATCTAATGAACATAATTAGGATGTAATTAGATGCTAAATTGCTACAGTAACGCTACAGTAAACAATCTCTAATGACAGATTAATTAGGCTCATTAGATTCGTCTCGTGATTTACAGACGAGTTCTGTAATTATTTTTGTGATTAGTCTATATTTAGTAATTCAAATGTAAAAAGATGCTTTTTCAAAAATTTTACAACGCGCAACCAAACACGGCCTGCCTCCGTGTGAATACTCTGACCAATGGAATTGGATTAAAATATTTCCTCTATTTTTATTTAGATATCGTATTAGATTTGACTAATTAGATTTAATAACCTTTGATCAAATTATAGAAAAAATAATAATCATTGCAACATCAAATTTGTTTCATTGAGTTCACAATGAAGTATATATTGACAGTGCGTATATTGGATAGTACTGTTTTTACTATATTTTTCTATAGATTTAGTTGAAATTATTTAAGTTTAACTTAGAATAAATCTAATATGATATATTAATACAAACAGAGGGAGTAGAGAATTGAATAATTGATGTATCATGCACCTCTCGTGACATCTCATATTCATAGGCCACGCGATAGGCTCGGATTGAGAGTTCTTTCATTCATTCAGTGACAAAACGTTCGGGAACTTTCTTTTACTAAGGGCGTGTTTAGTTTCATTTTTCAAAAATTTTGGAAATGAAATCTTAGCATTTAGAAGTACTAAATAAAATTTATTTATAAAACTTTTTACATGAATGTGTTCTAAATCGCGAGACGAATCTAACGAGCCTAATTAATCCATCATTAGAAATTATTTACTGTAGCATGACGTTGTCCAATTATGACTTAATTAGGCTTAAAAGATTCGTCTCGAAATTACACCCGGGGTTATAGAATGAGTTTTATCAGTTATCCACACTTAAGACTTCTAATTAGTGATCAAACGTTCGAAATTACTGTAACACTAGAAATTTTTTGAAATTTTAAGGAAACTAAACACGGCCTAATCTCTTTACGAATACTCCTCTCCTCTCTCTCTAGCATTTAATTTTGTACATATTGGACCTGCACGGCTGTACCATAGACATCATTAAGGCCTTATTTAGTTGCCTTTAAAATTTTAAAACTTTACAAAATTCTCCATCACATCAAATCTTTCGGTGCATGCATAAAATATTAAATATAATTAAATAAAATAATTAATTACACAATTTGTCTATAATTTGCGAGACGAATTTTTTTGAGCCTAATTAATCCATGACGAAATAATAATTACCAAATACAAACAAAAGTGATATAATATTTTACACCCAAAAGTTTAGGCATCTAAACAAGGACTAAGTCTAGTCTTTTCTGAATCCAAACATGATCGAAAGGCTTGGATTAAAGAGAGTTCTATTTTGCAAAACAGCAAGATTAGATAGCTAGCTGTACAAACATGAACAAGTACTTGATACAATACAAGCAGCTCGTTACATTGCCACATAATGTTGGGCCGACAAGCAGTAGTAACCTACGCTGAGTATATGTCAACGGAGTGGTTTGGAGTTTGGGTGTGCCAATCTTACAGACTCTTCTCTCTTCACAGGCGGACAAAGCTAAGAAATTGGACTAGTAATCCTGATTAGTTGGTGATAATCAGGGGATGAAAAGGGTAAAAATGGAAAGATCACCGGAAGCGGCCGGCGAGCTTCCGGGAGCGGCAGCGCGTGACGGAGGCGACGGACGACAAGTTGTGGAGCGGCGACGACCGGAGCTCGCAGGAGAAGGCGCCGGGGTCCTGCGGCTGGACCGGGCGGTGACGGCGCCCCGGGCTGGGCCGCACGAGCGGGCTGAGGCAGACGGCGAAGCCCGACGGCATGCTGTTAGTCTGGCGGCGCCGGCACGGGGTCCTCCGCATCGGGGACGGGGACGGCCGCCACGGCGGGTCCGCGGCGGGCGAGCTGCTCTCCTCGCCGCTCCCGTGGCTGTCCCGCTCCGGCGAGAGGCCCCGGTTGCTGACCACGCGGCAGGAGCGCCTGGGCGGAGCCGACGGCGGCGAGGAGGAGGCGGCCTTCTTGCGGCGGCGCGGTATGATCCCGACGAGCCAAGAATACTTCTTGCGCTCCCTGGCGCGCCCCCGACGCTTGTCCTCCACCTCCGATCTGTGGTGGTGGCCGAAGAGCGTGGCGAGGACCGAGAACTTCCCCGCGCGCCGCTTCTCGTACTCGTAGCCGATGTCGCCCTCCTCGAGCGCGCCGCTGCCGCCGTAGGCCGGCCCCACCTGCGGTGTCCGGAAGAAGAGCAGGCTCGGGTGGTGCCTGAGCGCGCCGCCCGCGCCCGAGGCGTCCGCCTTCCTGCGGGACCGGTACGGCGACACCGACCTCGGGAACGCCGCGGGCTCGGGCGCCGGAGGGGGCTGGGCCTGCGCCTGCGCGCGGGGGGGCGGGGAGGACGCGCCGTTCCGCTCGGCCGCGAGCACGAGCAGGCGGTCGCGGAGGCACGTGGCGCAGACGCCGCCGCCGCCGGCGTGGAGCGGGTGCTTCTTGCACCTCATGCCCATCCCACCGCGGCTCCCCTCATCTCGCCGCCGGAGCCTCGCGCTCCCTCGGCGCGTCCATGGGTGGGTGGATGGATCGAGACCGACGACGACAAGGAGGAGCTCCGAGGAAGCGAGGCGAAATTCCCGACGGCACAGACGCCACCTGCCTTCCTGGCTTTCGGCTGGGTCGCTTGATGGGTTTTTGCTTGGATGGCTACGCGGCAGAGGTGCGGGCGAGCGGGCGTGCGCGTGCGCGGGCGCGGGCGTTTGGGCGGATGCGAGGGGGGGAGAGAGGGAGAGGGAAGAGAAGGATCTTTTCGTCTCGATCGCTGCGGCTCCCGGCTTTAAATAAGGTTCCTCCGGTGGGTGGGTGGGGGGAGGGGTGCGGGCGGAGGAGATTGTCTGGTCAGACTGTCAGAGGGACGAGCAGCTCTCCCCCTGCGGGCGGCGGCACGGGGACGAACGGAGAGGCAGGCCGGGCTTGGGGCGGCACGAGCGACGGCGACGCTGTGCTTGGCGGCTCGACGGCATCGGCGTTCCGGTCGCTTGTGGCTTTGGCTGGAGCAACGGCGGCGTTGGGTGAGCCGACGAGACCTCATGATTTCGTGGCTGGGTGGTGGTAGCTGCAGTAGATTCGGCGGTTGCCTGGGCCTGGATTGGATTGGACTGGGTCGAGGTCGAGTTCCCTTTGACCTGGCCGGCCCCGTTCCTGGTTTGCGCTGCAGTGGCGTGTGTGCAAGGGTTTTTTTTACCGACCGTTTGGTCGAAACCGCCGGTCTTTCCGATTTACCGATCCAGTTTATCCGATTACCGGTAAAAATTGGACAAAGTTAAATTCAAATTTGAATTGCACAGTTCAAACGGTTTTGACCGGTTAGCCGGCCGGTTTGGACCGGTTTGAGTGGTAACCGGCCAAATTCAATTTTTTTTCTTTTTTAGTTTAAATTCAAACTTGCTTCAAATGCTCGCAAAGTATGTTGTTGTTGTTGTTGTTGTTGTTGTTGTGTTTGGTTTAAATTCAAATGCCCGGAAAGTATACTAAATGAATGTTTGTATAACATGTTTTAGCTTAAATGAACCCTCCAAACCTCTTTTGTACTATTTTTATATTAATATAATGTATAACATTTTTACATTGTATTTGTATACTTTTGTATGCAAATTTTTTTTGTTTAACTTCAAATGCTCGCAAAGTACACTAAATAAATGAATATTTAAAAAAATTTGACACCATTAGATTCGTCGCAACTTGAAGTATTTTTAGAAATTTTTAAATTTTTTTCATTTTTTAGAATTTAAATTTGAAATTTGAATTTGGACCGGTTTGGAACCGCCCCAAACCGGAACCGGTCCGGTAAAAAATCCCTGCGTGTGTGTGGCCACTGGTTTGTGGTGTCTCGTGGCAGCGTGGTGGATTTGGATTGCCGGAGCGACTACCGGGGCAAATCCGATAGGAAAAAGGTGCGTTTTGGAATTTGGCACGTTTGTTGTCCTTTCCGTGGATGCACGTATCTAGTTGGTGCGAAATCTAACATGGTCGCTACTCGGTAGTAGTACCTAACGGATCCGCCATGCCATGCCTAAAACAGATACTCGTGCCGCCGGTGCCGGTCAAAAGCAGCCACGAAACCAGAAAGGACGCTCTCTTGCATGGAGTGTCACTTGTTACACCTGGGCCTTTATTCCAAAAAAAAACACCTGGGGCCGTGTCGGGAGCATCGAGGACTTCTGGCGCAGATCGGCGGGCCCACGGCCACGTCGGATCCTCGCCGACGACACACGGGCAGACGACCACGTGCGTATTTTTGCCATGCGTTTTGGTAGTACTGCCAAGTACGCAGCGATACTTCCATGCGTCTTCCTCGGTGAGATACTCGAGTGATTCTCCGGTTCCAGCCGCGCCACAGATTGTCGCGTGCCCATCTAAATTTTTGACCGGGAGCCATCGTGTGTGCACGCACGCGCGCGGCTGGTTTTGGCTTGGCTCGATCGCAAGCAGCAGCTCCCACCGCACGGGCGGGCCTCGCGTCATGTCCGGGGATCTCCACAAGAAGCTGTTCCGTCCACGGATCGGAGCCGGACGAGCTCTCTCGTGGTCGTGCGCGTCCAACACCTCGCGGTTTCTTTCTCCATGGTTTTGGTTCGAGGGTACAGCGGACTCTTCAGTCAAGGGTCAGGCGCTCAGCCCAGAGCACGCGAGCGATCGCGACCTGGGTCGCTTGTTCTTCTAGAAAGCCGGAGCTGCTGGTCTTGCCCTGATGGAGGAAGTCGGCAGTCGTGGAGGTGGGTCGAAGATTAGGAGAGCAGACGCCTGCAGTGCAGGCATGCCGAGGGAGGGGGATGCTGTGTTCCTCGCTGTGCCGCCCTGTGTGCAGCTCGACGGCTTTCGTTTCGGGGGCGTTTCGTTTGCTCGGTCCTTTGGAGTTGAGCCTCCGGCAAGACCTCATCATGATTTCGGCGCTGGCTTGGCCCTGTCCGGTTTGGATTGGGTCAAACATCCCTTCGCCTCGGACTCTCGAATGGTCCCGCCCGTTGCAGTTGCTTGTAGTGGCATTGTTTTCAAGATAAGTCTCGCTACATCAATGTTAAAAACCCGGACCAGTATATATTGGTCAAAACATATAATCCCATTCATAAGACGTACGTTGTGGAACACTTTCATTTTTCTCACCCTTTTCTTCATCAATGCACATAAACACGGACATGGTGTTACTTGTGGGCATACTTCCTTTGTCCACAAAAGAATGCAATTATAAGATTTGTGCTGGTCAAACTCGTTAAAGTTTGATCAAATTTATAGTAAATAATATTAGTATTTATACCTCTAAATAAATTTATTATGAAAATATACTCTATAACTTATCTAATGGTAGTTATTTTGTATCATAAATTTTATTATTTTTATATAATTTTAATCAAAATTCATACTGTATGACTTACTGAAAAGCAAGAATTGCATTCGTTTTTGAATGGAGGGAGCAGTAGTTATTACGTTCCCTCCATCCCTTCAGAATAGCTCCAAATCTAGAAATATTATCCATTAGGATCCGCGTAATATCTTCGCAAAAGAAAAGAAAAGGATCAGCCGCACTAATTAAACACACTGGTTCATTATTCTCTGTCACCATGTTACTATTCAGTATTCACTATCGGTGCCACTTGCTATTTGATGTTCTACAGTACTTGTTTTCTACTACGAGAATATTAGTGTTCGTCTTGTAGCAGGGCCAGAGTAGACGCCCAGACGGCCCCACGGTCATGCTGGATCTTTCGCCGACGAGGCGACCAGCCGACCACGCGTGTATTTCGATACCACGCTTTTTCCGACGGTGAGATATCCAGTACAGGAGGATTCCCTAGTTTCTGCACCGCGCAGAACTGTCACTCGACCAACTAAATTGACCACTGTGCCTGCAGAGTAACCCCCGACGGCCTGCACGCGGCCGGCCCGTTATTCTACGCGTATTTAAAATTCAACCGAAGAAGTAGATGCACGGAGAGCTGGATCGCGTCATGTACCCGCTCTCCAGAAGGTAGCCGCTGTTCCATTCACGGGACGGCGCAGCGATCTACTCTTACGATCATGTCCGCGACTTGGCCTTCCGACTTCCGTCCTCGTCGTCGGCAGGGCGGCGGCGTCGGCCGTCACGTCGCGCCCACGGGAAAGCGGCGCGGCGGCGGACGGGTTTCCTTGTGCTCCCGGCCTGCCGCCCCGCTCGTCGTCGCGCTCACGCGCCCGCGCGTGCCATCGCGACCTCCCGAAGCTTCGCTGCGCGCGACAGGCCGACGGGGGAAACGAAACGCAGCGGCGCGGCCTGCCTGCTGATCCCGTCAAGGCCGTGGAAAGATCAAGGCGGCGACAGGCTGACAGCTCCTCCTTATCCTCGGCGGCGCCAGTAGAGTCGAAAGTTTACAGGTGTGGAAGCGCGCGCTGCTGCCTCTGTTTACGGAAGCGGACGTCGCCGGCGCCGGGGCGGGGCGCACACATCTCGCGTTGCTCAGTTCGAATTGGCAAGGAAACGGACAAGGCAAAGCAAGTGTCGCCATTCCGGTGCATCTTCTAGAGCGAAGGTTTCACCACCGTTTCATTTCAGAAACAAAAAGAAGTTTCGTTCCTTCCAGAAAGAAAGAAAAAAGTTTCGCACGGTACAAGCTTGGTTGTTTGGCGTTCACGAGTTCCAGAAAAAGAGCACCGGCGCTCTGCTTATACAAACATAGGAAAACAGCATCTCGGATTACTTAACAACAGAGAGGGCTGATTAGCGATTGACCAGGTATCCCAGTGGCCCCGTCAGCTGCCGAGATATCAGGTGGCGTCAAGGCATCAGCTTCATTTTTAAGTTCTTTATCAGAAAAAAAAAACTTCATTTTTAAAAGGAGATGGCGAGACAGCAACATTCGTTATCTTCTGCACTGCATGCTCGGAACGTGAGGATTCAGCCGAACATTTAATCCTATAGGAATCAATGATCTGCCCGTTGGCCGTTGCCGGGGTCAGTTCAAGCGACGTACGGCTCTTCTTCAGCCTTGCAGAAGGGGGGGTGAAACGAACTGATAGCCGCTGTCGCTTTATCTCCAGCCCAGGGGCACGGCAATCCGCCCGTCACGGTCCTGCCACAGAGCCAGCGCCGTGGATCCGGTCAGATTCGTCTCACTTGTGCTCGTTGGCGTTGCAGCGGACAATGTACTGGTGCGTGCCAATTGCCTCGCTGACACGGTGAACGCCGAAGTCCAGTAGACTGATGCGCGATGGCTGCCATGACACGCCATTGGCAACTTCCGCAGCCGCGGGGCATGCCAGGGAAGGAGAGGAGACATCGCCCGCCGGCTGCAGGCAATATCTCTGTTCTGCCAGTGGAAAAGCTGGTTGATTCCGGCTGTTTCAATAGTATTCTGCGAGAAAGAATTCACAGAAAAAACTGGCTGATTTCAGCTGTCCAAGTGAAGTGGGTGCAGCAAGGCGCCCGATTCGGCCCGTTCGGGCGGTAAACCGTCGGCCTGCCAAGTGCCAAGTCCTGCCGATGCAGAAGGAAAGGAGGGGCGCTCCTGCTGGGCTCTTCTCAATCAAGGAGCAAAGGCTTGATGGCAGGTTCAGAGGAGACTCACCTGGAGATGGAACTGCAAATGTTGAACTCCAGTTACATCACGAGGAAGACGGAAACATACCCGGTTACAAAATGCTACCAGTCCTCGAACCTCATCATGCTCGACTGGGTCATTTGAACTCCAATAACCGAGGAATAAAACAATGATATGGCTGTACATGGTAACAGCGAGGTCAGCAGCGGCAAATGGAACATCAGAAAAACTAGAATACAAAGCAGTGACGCAGTAAACGATTCCCTCCGCACACCTCTAAGGAAGAGGAAAAACATTTCACCAGAAACGCTTCAAAGAGTCTCAAAAAGAAGAAAACCTCGGCAATGCCTCAGGAGTCGGTCAGGATATGTAAAACTCAAATGGGACAGCTTGCGCTCAAACTAGGGGTCAGTAGATCCAAAGTTGCTTTCTTAGTAACACTTGGACTGAAGCAACTATCAAACTTCATGGTCCCCATCAATAATGGTACCAGGATATGATCATTGATTACAAAAAAGATAGGCACAAGATCATATGCTATGATAATGCAACACTTTATCAATCCCCGTGACAAACAGGGGCATGATCATACATAAGTTCCACCTTTCCACACTGACTTACCAGTTAAGTAACGACAAATGAACTTTTCAGGCACACTGACTTACCAGTCAAGTAACGACAAATGAACTTTTCAGGCACAAAGATGCAATGCGTCATAGCACAAGAATTCATGTAACAAAATCAAATGAAGTCACTTAAATTGAATCACAATTTTCAAAACTAGGTATGAATGACAATTTCCAAACTTAGTCATGCATCAAAACCTTGAGTAATAAATTTCAAGAAAGTGAGAACAATACATTATAGAGTTTGTTTTGTATATGAAAACTTGGAACATCCTTATCCAATCGCTTGCCAAGGCTGGTTAGAATTTCTCAGTTGATGAGATGTCACATTTCAAGCCACAAGAAGATATCACTAGTTTAGGAACCCCACCACCGCAGCCGACATCTTCTATATAACACAAAATCACAAACAGAGAAGCTGAAAAACTATACTTAAATCACAAACAGATCGAATAGCTTACCAAGTCCACAGATGGTTGCTAACTCCGATGAAGGCACACTGCTGGAGAATCCGCTGACAGTCCATCGGAAAAAGTGGAAACCATTCTAAAATTTCAACCACATCTTGTGATTCTTTAAAGATAACCTCTATAAATAGAACATATATAAGGGCATCAAGAAGTCATCAGCAGCTAAGAGGATTCATCACACCCAGGCCTACCCTTTTGAGTAAGAATACCCTTCCCTTTCGAGTAAGCATAGCACTGATTACTAACCATGTCAAAGCTTATTTGAAGACATTTCAGTTTCTTATGTTGCTTCTTTCAACATTGATGTTTTTTAGTAAATCATAGAACACCAATTTTCATTTATATTGGATAAGCATCTCCACGAGGTCCTGTGGGGCTCCTTGTTTTGTAAAATAACACCCAAACTGAAATCTAGCATATATGCAAGCATTTCCTTGATTATTTAAGATTCAACTCTATCGCAAAGATAGAATTAAAATGAGGTTCTTTACTCCATTGCTTGATATTTTCAGCATTCCATAGTAAGAAGCCAACAGCAACTTCTTGTAATATGAAATGCATCATAGGCACAAATATTTGCATTTATAGATTTCCAGAAGCTGGCTTTGTGATTCTAAAAAATGTCTGTTCCTATATATAAGAGCTGAATTTGAGCTACTTTCAGATTTCCACGTTCACAGGAAACTACAGTCATCAGCAAATGGGGCAAATGGTAAAATTTGGACGAACTTTATCTCATATTGGTGTCTCAAGGGTCGATCCTAAGGTGAGCAATTTGTGTTTTGTTCTCACCATTTAGAATATCCACTTTTGCCACATCTATGACAGATTATAAGGAACTTCAGTTCAAATTTGGTGGTTAAAAAAAGTTAACAATTAGGAATGATATAGGCATCTAAATTAATGTAACATAATCATGATTCATGGCAGGAAGGATGGCAACAGAAGTTGAATGACCAAAGAGGCCTGGAACTGTACAGAAAATTCCCAAAAGATTCAGAATATTCCGAACCAGAGGAAACAGAGAACCATCTACAAACTGCAAAGCTTCATTCTAGATCCCAAAGCTTATCTTCTGCTGAAATTTTTTATCTGCTGTCTGTAAATGTAAGTATATCAAGCCAGGAAGCATCCCCTATATGTCTCTTATAAAATCAAGCATTCATCATGATCAACCAAAAAGCACACATGGTCCAATAGTGCTCAATAGGGACCATGCATGTTCAACGGAAAACTGAAATATAGTAGATGAGTGCAATTTTCACGTTAACCCACCCACATGATATGATACCTCGTCATGCTCCATGGTATCAGTAAACATTTAATTACATATTTCATCCAAAACACTATTGCATACTACAACACTTCAGTGTATGATTGCATATATGAAAATAATTTCCGTACCCAAGCACAAATATCGAGAAAAAATTAACTATTTTTGAAACTAAATGAGCTTTCCTTAGAAAATAAATAAATAATACTCATTCAAATGACCTAGCCTATCAACGGTGAACTGCCAAACATATCCAAAGGCTTGCAATAATAGACAAACATGGAATTAATTATATTATGGCCCATTGTGTATCCTAACAGTGCTTGCTTTACCGATTTGCAAACATGCCTAGAATGCGGACGAGATGCTCTATCACGTTATACTAAAACAAGATACTTGACATGTCAAAATGGAATATAAATTATTCATTTGATATGATATTTGTCCAGTAGCCTAATATATTTCATGGGATAAGTATCTTGAAGTGACTGCTGTGTTTCTTAGAGTATAAGTGCATTCTCTGGGAATGGCACACGGAATATGTGCAAGGATGACACTGGGAACAACATGCTCAATCTCAATGAAGAAATCAAACAAAGGGTGGACGAAATTAGGGTAAAATCAAATACCGGTGATTAGCATATTGTAGATGTTTGTAGACCTTATCTGATGGATTCTTAACAGGCTCTACTATCGAGCGGAAATGTTCATCACACGAAGTTTCAGAAATACAAGACTAGGCACACGAACTGTGTAAGCAAATACAGAACTTTTCAAAGATAGGCGGGCTTTCTATTTTGCCATTGACACATATAATGTTCTCCAGATGATCGTGGGCCCAGTGGCAGAATGGTTGAAAAGCAAGCTAATGAACATGATGCAGAAGGGATATGGAAGGAACAGAGAGGATAAAAGACTCCGAACTGCCCAGATGCATGCAGCCCTCTCAGTTGCACGGCTATCTACAGTAGTTGCAGGGACTATTGGAAATTGCTCCTTTGGGTCAAACAATCTGAATGGCATTGCCATGACTGACAGGAGAGAAGATACTGATATGAACATGCGTGCAGCAATTATGTCAGCTGCAGCACTGGTGGCAGCCTCATGTGCTGAGGCTGCGAAATCTGCCGGAGCTAGCAGGGAACAGGTTTCATCAGTCATTGACATGGGATTGGAGACTAGAGCACTGGGAGATTTGCTCACAATGACTACTAGTGCAGCAGCATGTAAGATCAAGAACCAGATCAACTCATTTTCTCCAGTTAAAACATCCTACAATAGCATCAAAAAGTGGTTCTTGCTGCTGCAGGCCTAAGAGGGGTTGACGGCCTTAAGATGCGGACAATAAGCAATTGTTCCTTGGATGGCGACATGAACAGCCAGAAACATGCCATACTTCTAGTTCGGACACCCAAAGGTACAGCCAATCAAGGTCACCAATAACTGATTTTTCATCTCACTATACTACATTTTCAATAACAGAATGGAGCTTGGGGAAAATAATTAAATAGATTCATTTGTGCATCCATGCAGGAAGGTTCCATACCAGGATGGTTTCTGTGCAGTGCAAGCATGACAATATAATACTAACATTAGGCAAGAAGCATCGTTTCACAACCTCTGAAAAATGTGAGTATCAAATGAGATCTATTAATGTATGTTATACAGAAAAAAAATATAATCCATACTAAGATCGAGAAGAAACAATAATGAGCACTTTAATGATAGATAATTTTCGTCACTTGCCTCATTCCAACACAGTACAATGATATGACAAAGACAAACAAACTCAAAAGATCTAGATGATAGACTTAAAAAAAAGAACAGATATAGAACTATGTTACCTCCACTTTCTTGAGCGGGAGGGTATTAAAGATGAGTTAAGTGCTAGAATTGTGAGGCACTGTCAATTGATTTCAACAAATTGTTGCTATAATCTCATTTCTTCCAGATGTAATTTTCCATGAACAAGGCGAAGGAGAAGAGTTCGGCTATACAACAGGTGAACATAACTACCGTGCAATGAATCTCTCAACATCTGGTGGAACCATTCAATTATTATTCGAAGAGCATGAACAGTACAGCTCCTGGAGGACATTCATCAGCTACCTAATGAACAAAAAGGGAGTGAAAGGAAACCATATTGCAGAGTCATGACTTGTGCCTAGCTCCAACTTCCTGGTCCTGGCAAAACTATGTATTCTTTCTTATCTTCTGACGTTTGAAACACAATCGGTAACCAATATTACATGCTAAAACTTACTGTTATCTCACCTGTAAGTACTCAAGGATGATGAATTTGGGTAGTTGGTTACTTCAGAATTTTAAGCAAAATGGGATCAGTCACTGGATCACTTTGTCTTCAGAAATTTCTTCATCTTTCAAGATCAATAGCTAGCTCTCAAATTACTGGGTCAGGAAGCCTCGTTGAACTGACATCACAACTAGCAACTCGTACTTTCCATTTGACAGATTGTTATTGCTTCGGATTTCTGAACTGACAAGGGTGCGAGTCAATCCAGAAAAAAGGAGTGGTGAGTGGCGATCAAAATTTTTGCAGTTACTGCTGAGAGACAGATCTAAGACCTTTCGTGTTATATATTTTTTAGTAGTCAATAAGGAAACAATTTCCATGTAATAGGAATCGAAACTAACAAACAACAGCACTGCTCCTACCCTGAAACTTGCCTAGACGAAGATGATACCATGCTCCTTAATCGTGTCGATTATGATCCCGAGCTTGCCCTCGATCCGCTCGTTCTTCTTGGGCTCGTAGGCCAGGGCGAAGACGTCGGCGTCCATGGACCGCTCGGCGATGAGCCTCCCGATGGTCCTGCAGGCGTTGTCGTCGACGAGGGACGGCAGCGTGAGGCGGAGGTCCTTGGCGTTGGTGGTGGCGACGGCGATGACCTTGCTGGTGCCCCTGTGCATAACCTTGGCGTGCACGAAGCGCTTGGAGAAGAAGACGTTGAGCAGGAAGGGGCGCATGTACATGTCCGTGCGCTGCTTCCACGACTTGCGGTTAGGCCGCTGCTCCGCCTCCCCGCGCGACCGCCGCGTCCACGCCGCGCACACCACCAGGCTCTCCTGCGGCGGGGTCAGAGGTGGGTTAGATCAGCGCCGGGACTTCATCGCGGCAGCGAATCGAATCGACGTGCGGCGGTGTGTGCGCGAGAGGGGGGGCTAATAAGAGGTTCGAACCTGGCGGTTGCCCGGCCCGTGAGCCGGTGCCGGCGAGCGGAGCTCGAGTCGAGGGGGCGGCGGGATGGGGGAGACGGCGATGGAGGCGGACCACGAGAGTGACGACGCGCGGAGAGAGGGCGGCGCGGGGGAGAGGCGCGGGGGCGGCGTGGCCGTCGCGGGGTGGAGCGAGGCCATGGCAGCGTTGGGGAGGGGTGAGGCAGCCGGACGGGGAGAGTGGAGGGTTTTTGCCGGAGGCCGCGTCTTATCCAGAATTCAGGCTGTCAGGCAGACTGGCGCGTTGCTCGGTTTCGACACTAGCTTCGTTTCGATCAGAGAAATAGCTGCGGCTACTGAACATATCAGCAGCAACCACCAACAGCATCGATTTCTCTACGAGAAATTAATGTTTGATAAGGCGTTGATCACACCATCACACTAGCATAAATAAAATTTTAAATTCTAACTGGAGCTCTCTCACACTTTTTATTCAAAACAGGCTGCTTTGCAGAACTTGTTTTCTGTTAGCTGATGCATAGTTCTTGCGGAAACTATTATTCTGAAGCACCATTATATGATGAGACTGATCTGATTACAGCTGATCTGAAAACAAACAAGTAACGGTAACACATAATCCTGTAAACGGTTCACGGGACAAAACTGGCCAACAGAACCTTAATACAAGCTCGGAAGTCAAAATTAGTTTTGAGCAAAACAGCAGACCTCAATCATCTCGCCGTTGCTTTGCAGTGATGCAACTCCAGATTAATATGGAGTCGTGCACATTATTGCAGAGTTACAGGCTTAGACCAATCTCAATGGAAGTATCATAAGAGTATCATGACATTAAATTTACTAACATTGTGAGAAGAGAAAAGAGGAGTGTCATGAAATGTGAAAAGCCACTGACACAATTCTTAAGATTTCAGTCTAGGTAACTGTGTCAATGACATTCCCACTCAGCAGTTTTCCAAGCCCCCTCATCACCAGTCACCTCATACAGAGAATGCGAAGTGAAGGGCGTAACAACCGAGAAGCAGTCCACAGGGCCACAAGTCCACAATGTGACCATTTGATTACTACTGCATCAATTTATGTGCATTTATACCTATGGTCCTCTTACCTCCAATGAACCACCCTTCGAATAAAAAAAATGCCTTCAGAATCACTATCAAACCAGAAACCGCAATCCTCATGTGCACTTGAAGACCAGTTCATGATGATATTAATCCCAAGCATTGCTCATTCATTTGCATCTACATTGGCTCTAATCATTCTTCCTGTAGCTGCATTGGTTCTGCCCAAAAGCCAGCATTCCCCTTCACATAAGCTGCAATTGACTCTGATCATTCTTTTGCAGCTACATTGACACATCATAAATTTCTGATATAGAGATGGAAACCAGCCCTGAACAAAATAGAGAATGATAAAACATGGGAAACAGCAACGAATGGGTGATGCCGAGGGCCTTCTCTTTCCCCTTCTGTGTCTGTACCTGCTCAACAAAATTTCCATGTGGTCGAGTTACAAGGTCTGCCCTCAAACACAAATGAGGGAGACATTTCTACATCTAAGATTCTAGACTAGCAATATACATACATGTATGGAAATTACCCAATGCCGCCATTAGTGCAAACCCATCCCCCAAGCTTGTCGGATCAATGTGACCTCACCAAGCCAACAGCTTTGCTCCAGCGAACCATGATCAAGCTTGCAGGACATCTGTGCCCAGCTGAGCAACTCGATCTATATCCTTGGGATCCAGCCAGAGGCCTCTTGATAGAGGGGCATGCCATCAGGAACAATTTTACTCATCTATGTTCATCCGATGTCTGTGAAATCTGAAAGAGGCTCTAACTCCTCAATACCAGGAAGGAGAACAGAGTCATCCTGGTTCGGGAGGAACTCGAGGGAGTCAACCTCTTGCCACAGATCCTCAGAGTAGTTGAATTCAGAATCACTGATACCAAAGTCAGATAGGGACTCGTTAATGTTGAAGTCAGCTGCACCTGGCAATCCAGGCATCCGGAGAAAATGACTGGAGGCAATTGGCACTTCCTGATGTGATTCAGTAATCTTCTGGATTTTGGATTTGGGAGGTCTTCCACATTCTGGTGCTGCTTTGTGCTTTCCTATGGTCTTTGGACCAGATTTGTGCCGGGTGGCATCATTTATGTGGAAAGCTGATGATGCCCAATGAGAACCTTCACCTTCGTAACAAGCTTCGGATGCTATCCTGCAAACAAGAAAATAAATTGCAAAAGCTAGTTCAGGTACCAAAGGTGGACTAAATATTAGAAAAAATTCAAGAATTCAAATAACCACTTTATATCTCAAATAAAAAATAAGTATGGTATCGGTCACCATCAATACAACAGCAGTACAGCACTAACCTGAATCGGTTCTCAGCTTGTCTACAAGAAGTTCCAGACAATAATGATTGTTCCACTGGTTCCGTAGCCTGTTTGATTGGCTCTGGTTCTAGTATGGACACATTCACTACAGATGGGAAGTCCTCATCATAATGATGTTGATCTGTCAAGAAATCCAACTCTAATTCTAAATAATTCTGGCGGTATTCCTGATTTCTCATTGGTGGCGGAATCGCCATTCGTGTGCATTGAGCCTGAGCATCTGCGAGGGCTGTCCTCACTAGATTGGTGCTTGGTCTAAAGTTTACCATGGGCCAGTTCTCACTTGATTCACCATGCTTTTTCGCAGGAGAAAACATACGTAGTGCACTAGAGTAAGTACTTGTAACACGGTGGGGACCACGCCAACATTTTGATCTCCAGACAGATGAAAGTACAGCCATGAAGTGTTTCTGGAGAAGCAATTCATTGTTAGGAAGTTCACTGGTCACATCCACCAACATCTGAGCTTGATCCTGAAAAAAAGACATGATAAATAAATCAACAATTTGCAACACAGCCACTAAGTTTTATGTGAGCAGTTGATTGCGCCTAAAACTTGCTAAAAAAATGCACTTTAACAGGCTAAGACCTGGATTAAGCAAGGAACACAGAAGTACACATGCTCTGCCTGCATGGATTCAAGCTATGCTTGACGATAATTTGCCATATAGACAATTCAAACACCAGGAATAACACAGTTGTTGGTGCTTATCACATACCAGTTACGCTTACTAGCATGTCATGTGTCAGTTTTTCTGACAAACTAGCCAATTTAGAAAACAAAGATTAAGAAATTCTACTTCAAGTTACTACAACAGAGGGTTTCTATGGATAATACAAATTATGTCTGGGGCGTTCACTTGCATGATCTCAGAACTATCTTAAGAAATATAATAATGTTAATCCTTGTCAAAATATGCACATGATATCAACTCACCTCAGATACTCTCAGTATAGCCTTTCCAGTCCCAGAAGGAATCTTTTCACTGTTAGAATTATCTGTTGCTGACATTGCATATTTGCAGAATAGTTCTCGGTATCTCTCACAGCAATGCACAGGATGACGATATCTTCCCCTATAAAATGCCCCACCTGGTAAGGAATGAAGAAAATCACTTGCCAGTTCCCAAAGAGGACCATACTCATGTACAGTTGCACAAAGAACTGCATCTTCCTCAGATGTCCATGAGTCTGAAGTACAATCACGAGACCATAGTCCCTTCTTTTTTAGTCTCTCAGGCTTTATTAAAATAACACGTTTTACTGGCATGCAAGGGATGGAAATTCTTCCATCACTCTTAGTTCTAGATGCTGATTTTGGATCTGAATCATTAAGCTCTTCCCTCAAGTGCCTAGGTGACAAGGCCTCGGAGATACAATTTGATTTAGTGGCTTTCTTGAACTTCTTCAAACTTCTGCTGTTACTGTTTTCTTCCTCAGTAGCAGACATAATCTTCTTACGCTTGTTAGAATAATGGCGTGGTGAGTCATCACTCATATGCTCAGGTGAGGGTGCATTGTCATCAATGCTCATTGTATCTATAGAGGTTTCCTCCAGTATGACCTCCGACTCGGATGATAAACGCCCTCTTTTCAAGGATTTGAACTTGCCTGTCTTCTTTTTGTTCTTTTTTGACTTTCTACGGTGACTGCTGCAGAAGGATGTGAAAATGAAGTCAATAGTGTATCAAAGGGAAGTTATAGCCTAAGAAAAAATGTCAAGCCAGAGAAAGATGCATTTCAAATAACAGGTGGGTACATAGCGTGCTAATACTGCAAATTGACACAGAAGTGAAGTGCAACTGAGAACAAAAAAAGTATACTATTGCATATAACTAGAATTGTCCAGAAGAAGAAAAAAATCCATTCACTACCTCATATTATCATTCATCTCCTCCAATTCTTTTGCTGCTTCCCGAGCCTGTCTTTCCTGTTCTTCCAACAACTGCAATTTAAACCAGTCAGATTAACATGCATTACATTTCAAGAGAGGCACATAAGAACACAAGTTAGTAAGTCTAAATGACCTGCTTTTGAGTTAAAGCCTCAACATGTTGGCGATATGCTGTTGTAGCAAAATCAAGATCCCATGCTGCAATTGAGATTATGTTAAAATACTGAAGCATAAAAAAAGGAAAAATATGTTTATGTGGACACTCGCTCAGCTAAAATGCAGAAATGCAAGTGTGACACTGAACAAACTCTTCCAAAGTAGCAAAATGGACATCAACATTGACATAAAATTACTTACACTCATAAGAAAGTGGTTCCTGGTCTTCATCAATTTCCGCTTCTAAATCCTCTTTGAGTTTTTCAATACGATCGAGCTCCCATTCTTCCTCCTCAACATTTACTTGATGATTTATAGCAGCTTTGTCAATTACTGGATCCCAGAGTTCCATAAAGCGCATTGCATATCTATCAATTGGCCGGAGCTGGTTTTCAAAGGACGAACTTGCTTGTCCTGCAGCAGCTGCGGCGGCAGCCATCTGTTTCACATCAGCAAGCATGTCTGTATCTTCATCACCAACAGCCAATGCAATAGCCTTTTCTTTGTTTAATTGATTGATGGGCAAAGCAACATTCTTCTCCCTCTCCACATCTGAAGAGTTATATCTGTGTTCTTCATTAATTTGTTCATCGGGTTTTACATCGTCCTCATTTACCAATTCATCATCCTCGGGTCTACCAGCAACCTCCTCACTGAACTCTTGATTGTCCACGGCTTCTTCCTGCTCCAGCTTCTTAAGAGCCATATAGTCAGCTTCATCTTCTGCTTGTCTAATAGCCGCTTCAACATCTGCATTTGACAAAGCCACATCCAAATCATTTGAAGATCCAGCACTTACAGAGCAGTCTTTCTGCTGGTCTTCCACACGAAGAGATGTGTGCCCGGAAAAAAACTCCATAGGATCAAGCTTCTTGAAGAACTCTGTATTGTAGCTGCCTCGCTGTATCACTAGATCATCAAGAGCTCGTTTCTGATTCGCTTTCTTCAGAATGTTCTCCTCTATAGTGCTTTCACTAATGAGTCTATATATGTGGACTTCGCGAGTCTGACCAATCCTGTGACATCTGTCCTGTGCCTGTTGGTCCATTGCAGGGTTCCAGTCACTGTCATAGAATATGACAGTGTCTGCACCTACTAGGTTGATTCCCACACCACCACTACGAGTAGATAGAATAAAAAGGAAAAACTTCGGATTTGTGTTGAACCTCTGCATCAGGGTCTGCCTCTCTTCTGGAGGTGTAGAACCATCTAAACGTAAATATGTATATCCATATAAATTTATGAACTCTTCCAGGACATCAAGCATCTTAGTCATCTGAGTAAATATCAAGGCCCTGTGCCCTTCTGACTTCAAACGCCTCAGCAGAATAGCAAGTTCCTGCAACTTTCCACAATCAAACTGGATCAAACGCCTATCAGGAAAGTAAACCTGACGGCGAACAATAGCAGACCTTATAGGAGACAGAATGGGAGAGAACTCATTCATGCATTTTTCTCTGTACGCCGGATCAATAAAAACAGGAGACTTTCCTTTGCTGCACCAGCAAACAGGGGGAGGAGCTCGAGCAGCAGGAATTGCAAATGTAAATGATTCAACAACATCAAGCATTTTCTGAAAGCGTCCCACAGATGGAAGAACAAGATCTGCAAGGCTCGATGAATAATCCATGTGGCACAAAGGGTTGTTCCTCTTCTCGAGAATATCAGATACAGGATGCTTTACAGTCAAAACTTCTCTCATGTCTGTGCCATAGACAGGCCTCTTTTGACACCGTACCCTATTCCACCATGCAATGGAAGCTGCCCTTTCTCTAGATTCCTTTATTCTCTCCTCCCGTAGGGCTTTCTGAATATCTTCAAAAATATTTGTTACATTACCTCCCTGATGATCCTTATTAGAGCAAGAAACATTCAAATCAGTGTCCTGGGAGGTAGCACCCGGAGGAAAAGCAGCAACCACCTCGTCAGCTTCCCAGGAACTCATGCTAAATTCATTTTGAGTAAACAGAAAATTCATTTCAGATAGATCAACCTGAGAAAATGGAGTCTTATCAAGGAGCATGCATACTGAATAGCTCAGATGCATGTTAATCCCAGCCATGTCAAATGAGCTTATTATTGAGCGACCTTCAAAAAGATCTGGATGGTTACAGACCTTTCTAAGTTGCATAATGATACTTATCATGCCAAAATAATTCCCACTTGCTAGTGTTGCTTGTGTCTCTGAGCTAGCAATAAAATCTTCATATAAGTTCCTTTGCCTTCTTGAAAGTCGGCAATATATGACATGCTCGTGCTTCTTAGGTAACTGTTTCTCAACATCTCTTTTCAGTCGCCGCAGTATAAATGGACGAAGGACATTGTGCAATCGGTCTATAACTTCTTTATTTACTTTATCTTGGCCCTCCACCATTCCTGAAATTGGATTGCAGAACCAATCCTTGAACTCCTGATGAGACTGAAATACATGAGGCATCAGAAAATGCATCAGGGACCAAAGTTCCATAAGGTCATTTTGCAGTGGCGTTCCAGTCAAAAGAATGCGTCGCTTCGAATTAAAGTTAAGCAAAGTCTGCCATCGCTGTGATTTCCAGTTCTTTATCAGATGAGCCTCATCAAGAATAAGATATTTCCACTTTTTTCGCTTAAACACTTTAGAGTCCTGGATGACAAGCCTGTATGTTGTGATGCAAACATGGAAGTAATTTGGTTTCATCCAGCCCTGACGCTTCTGCTTTCTCTCCTTTGCACTTCCAAAGTAAGTTAATATTTTAAAAGCAGGACACCACTTGAGAAATTCTGTCTCCCAATTTAGCATAACACTTGTCGGTACAACAATAAGATGAGGACCCCATATCCCCTTCTCACACGCAAGGTGTGCAAGCAAGGAGATAGTCATGATTGTCTTGCCTAAACCCATTTCATCTGCTAGAATTCCATTAAGCCTCTTCTCATACATAGCAACCAACCAATCCAACCCTATATGCTGGTATTCTCGAAGCGAATGCTTAAGAAGGAATGGGAATTTCGTGCGCACTTTTGTTGTCATGAAGGTGTTACCAGTTGGTTGTGCTGATCTGGCAGCAGCTGCAGCGTCAGCAATTACATCATCACTTTTATCTCCATTAACCGTGTTAACATCAGTGAGATTATTCTCTTCCACAAAATTTTGTTGTGCACAAGGCTCTGGTGCTATTTCTGATTGCAGAGAATTAGCACTCACATTATGTTCAGTTTTCAGCACATCAATGGATAGGTGATCCACAAATGTATCACTGTTCACTTCTAAAATGTTTGTAGATTGGTCATCCAAAGGCATATCAGTATTAGTCTCTTCAACAAGACAGGGTGAATTCTCCAACTCCATTGTTTCATGATCTGCATAGCCATCCTAAATATAAAAAAAGGTATTACAAATGGATCCTAGTGAATTGTCAAGAAAGCAAGTGGGAAAATCCAAGTATACCTTCTGGTACATCACAAGTTCTTCTAGTGGTATCTCACTCTCCTTTTGCAATAACTTAATCTGCGTAAAGGAAATATGACCACCAAACCATAGTTAGCAGAACCCTAGTGGGACCTCTGTCATTGCGAAGCTAGTAAATTAGGAGCTTATAAGTAACTAATGACCATAAAATGGCCCTAGTCCAACTACAACCTCTGAAACCCTTAATCACAAAAAGGACTTGGCTACACAAAATCTTGGATGGGGCAATGTTGGACATCAGGCCCTTCTGCATAAACAGTATACTGTGCATTTTGACCTTTAGGCACTGTTCTATTGAAAATATAATATACTGTGATCTTCCTAATTGAGGTACTATATCCTTCACAGTTAGTTGTACGTTCTCCCATTCAATTGGCTAGATTATGTTCACCAGTTAAATCACAAAGCCTACAATTAAGGATTTAAGGTTTAATGTTAAATGCCAGTTCGTGTGTGTGTCTCCCTCCCTCCCTACATGCCTGCGTGTGTGTGCGGGGGGGGGGGGGGGGGGGGGGGGGATTCTGACAAAAGGTATAGGAGGCCAGTAGCATTACTCTCCCTAATGCTGCAAGAATCTAAGGGCATTTTCCTAAAAAGTCCACAAATGGATACATCTCTAATATAAATACGGTTGCATCTAAAGTAGTCAGATTCCTTCTCAAAACTGTGCACTTTTAAGTGCCATTCATCTAATGAAAGGAATCTTTGTACATATTAATCCAACGTGAAACAAAACATGTATGACCAAGACGAGCAAATGAAAATTTTCGCTAATTTCATATCTTGATAGTTGATATACACAGCACTAGAGTTCAGATCCAAAATTAAACATGCAAACTTCTGGAATATGGAAATCGATAGCCTTGCATAATTGCATATGATAACAATGCTAACAAATGAATCTCCCGGAACTAGTGTGCTGCCAAGTTTTTGTTTGTTGCAAAAAAAGGAACTATGCATGACAATGCAAACAATTCAATGATATTTCATATTGATGGCAAAAATCACCTCGTCCAGATGATCAGAAACTTCTTTCTTTGCCAGCTCCTCCTCCTCAGACAAAGTTGTTTCATCATCCTGTCAAAGAGATGACCAAATATTATGAATCATGAGACATACGTCAACTTTACTAATGGATGAACTACATTTTCCTGACTTTCAAATATGAACTCACACCAAAGTTGATGTAATGGCAAAACTATTAGAGGAAACAAGAACAATGAGAAAACAAGATCACTATGGATAAGCTACCTTTCCTTCGTCTTCATCAGAAGCAACATAGTCTTCATCCTCCTGAAAAAAGAATCTCAGTTATATTAACCACACAAGTACACAACCGTATAGTCCACAAATAGGAAAAACAAAAACATTGCTTTTGGCCAACGTTCATCTAGTTCACCTAAAAAACAGACCATTTGATCTAGCTTTACTACCCATGACGAAGCCAAAGCTGATGCCAGACACCCAGGTACAGTTAGTGGAAAATAATTGAGCAAATTAGTCAACATCGACATTGCCGAAATAATTTGTTTGAAATAATTAGTCACTATGGATAATTTATTTCTTTCGGGTTTCATCTCTAGCCTACCCCAACTTGCTTGGGAAAAAAGGCTATGTTGTTGTTGTTGTAAATCTTGCGACCTTCTTAATGTTACCAATTACTCCTCCATGCCACAATGTATTAAGTGGTACACGCATGGTTATATCTATATTTTACTAGGAATTGTAGCTTAAATATGCACATTCAGTAATCAAGAATGTACTAGTTATTGCAATCTTTTTCCACTCTTCCACATAGTTTTTAATAGCTGTCAGTAGAGGTTGGGTAGGTGGAGATTTCATGAAATAGGGGCACTGTATTCTTGATTCAATATCTAAATGAAATAGTGGTACTTTTTTTTCCACTCTTCAATAAGAAGCTAAGTTGGGCAGATACTTGGGTAGTCCATGCATAGCTACGGTTAAAACTCAGTTTCATACCACTTAGGCAGCTGATTCCAAAAGACCACTTACTAGTTACTACCATTTACCACACATAAGAATTATTAACGGGGAGCTCATCGTCCGGCAGTGATTGGGAAGAAAATATATAGCATTAAGATGAACGAGAAAGAAACTATAAACAGCATAGATGATTAGAACATGCCTGCTCATCGATAGAAGAGATATTACCATTACTTCTTCCCTGAAAAGTTAAGAAAGTACGGTGGTATAGCTTGAGAAAGTTCTATGTCCAGGATCCAAAAAAAATGAATATAGAATAAACCCAACACAGGCACAAATAAGATGCAGAAGTGTACATGATTCTTCTTAACAAAATCAGCATAAGATTGGTCGTCGTCTTCTTCCTCAGAAGAATTGCCATCATGACTTGAAGAGTTGCAATCATCACTTGACGAGTTGCCATCGTCACATGATTCTTTATGATCGTAGCCATTGGCCTGGTTCAAAGAATCTGAAAAGGCAAATAAAAAAATCTGCATCAATCAAAAGAAATGTGATCCAGGAGTCTAAGTAAATCATCTTACTAATGCCATGAGGGTCTGTACACTATCTCACCTACAATCAAATTCTTCGAGACTAAGTTACTTAACGTGTCTTTGCTGTCTGGACTGCTTTCCCTGCTAACTGAGAAATATTTGACTGATCAAATTATCAATTGGATGTCAAGTAGGGAGTAGAATTGTTCCCTTCTATGTATGGAAGTGGGTAAAAGAGAACTGTTGTTGGAGATCACCTTTAGTTTCTGTATACATCTTGAGAATATCATCCAGTGGTAGGTCTCCTTCTGCCTGTAAAGCAGCTAATTCTTCATTGCGCTCAGCTTCAGTGATCTGAGCTTCATCCTCATCAATTGTACGCTCATCATCTTCCTGCAGCATTCACACATACAAAGTGTGATTCCTATGCAGAAAAATTGTCATTCTTGTACATGCACCTAACAGAATGTTAAAATCTATTCAATATAGTGAATTCTCACACAGCAGAATATAATAACATGCATTGATACATAGTATTCCCTACAATTATACTTTCAATAAAAGGAAAAACTGAACCAGGGAACTGAAATGGCTTACAGGCTCTTCATCCAAGGAGCTTTCATAATCATCATCCTCTTCCATATTATCTGCAAACAGAAACCGTTTAAACCCCCAAAAAAAGAGAAATTGGTGTTTTGGCCCCTACTTTGCAGGGCTATTGTGATTATACCCACGTTTTCCTTAACTTTATGATTTTACCCACATCTTGCCCCTGTCAACAGGGGCAAAATCGCATTGACGTGTGAACAGCAAGGGTGAAATCACAAAGTTAAGGAAAACGAGGGTACAATCACAATTGCAATATAAATTAGGGGCAAGAACACAAATGCCCCCCCCCCCACAAAAAAAAGGGGGGGGGGGATCTTTGAGATGCAAAGTACATCATTAAGCTACAAACCAGGATCATCAGTTATTGCTGCATTTACATTCTCTTCTGCTACTTCCTCAGGTTGAGATGATTGATTTGTCTGCAAAGTTCCATTTTCCAGTTTTTGGGGATAGGGCATGTCCACAAGGTTCTCCGCCAACATTGTTGAATACCTGGTGAAAATCATACCAAGGAACAGGGCAGGACATTGATATACATATAGGAATAAAATTAAACTTCTACATGTCAAATGAACAAAAGTAACACTGACATACCTTTCAGTTTGACCTAAAAGGAAATCAAGCTGTTTATCAAGGGCCTTTTTCTTCCTCTCCTCAAGCTCCAGTTGATGCTTATAGACAACCTGCTTTCCTCAAACCAAACCAATATAGCTAAATTTCTTCGAACAAGGAATATCCTAATGCATGTTTTACAGTAATCGATGACGTTAAAAAGAATAAATGAACTTGCCAGTTTTTCTATTTTGATCCAGAACTTCTTCACATCCTTAGAAATATTTGCGGCAACTTTTCTCATTCTATGCTCCTCCTCCTGTAAGAAAAAAATCACCAAACTGAGAAATATATATAGCTAATATTTCATAGATGAGATATATAACCCAGATGAGCCAAACCTTCTGTTTTCGCTCCCCCTTTGTTGCTTGGTCAACAATGCTCTTGTTGGCTCTTTGAGCAATCTTTTTTGCCATAGAAAACTTCCATTTTCTTTCAGAATCAAACTCCTGCAACATATGCAAATTTAAGTATGCCCCCAAAAAATTATAATTACCATTTCATGATAAATGAAGCGCTTTTCCTCAATGAGATAGAAGGATTGCAATTTGAAACATAAAATGATAGCAAGCAACCTTTGCCAACCACACCATCTCAGCAAGGACATGGTCCCAGTGAACTTTTGGCCGTCGAGGCTCCCTTGGGGGTTCAAGAGCCTGTAACAATGAGATCACAGTTTCAGGTAATGTAATCAAAATCAAAAGTTAAACTGAGTAAAGAATTTACTAACATTAAACAATAACAGAAAATGTACAAAGAACAATGCTCTCCCCTTTAGGGGCATGACACCATAAAAAATGACAATACAAAGGTTTAAGTATAATATGCCAAGTAAACCTGCGCAGTGCAGGAGATGGAGAGAGATGACACGATAATGAACTATCAATTCTGTGAACTAACCTTCTGACGCCTAGCTCTTGTCTCATGGTCCAGCTTTGACCTGGGACCTTTTGATGCCATCTTTCCAATCTCTTTCACAAGACTATCTCATATCTTAGGGCATGTGCGGCGAACTGGGACTGGCACATCAACAGCACAGTAACTGTCACTGAATTAGTTAGCACCTGTGAAACTCTAGTGATTTGTAGTAATAGTAACAATAAAAATGCTGCAAATGTGGAGAAATGCAGATGATACAGTATGATGATTTTTTTATTGCTACAGGGAAAGAAGGTCTCCAAGCAATAGTGGTGCATATTTCTGAAACACCAATATGTCTTGATATTAAAGCATGATAAAAACAGACGACTTTTCACACTCCCCATTCGATCCTTTGTGACGATTTTTTCAAGAATTAACAGCTAACATACAGGAATTCACATGAACATCAAAGCCCTTCATACCACACTTTTAGGACTAGTTCCTGGATTAACTACGTTCTGTAGCTATTTGGCATTCTGATTCACTAAATAAGACCAAGAGCACAGTCAAAGGCTATAATAATAAGAAAATGGAGGAGGTGGATCTATACAATGAAAGGTGAAAGAACTCGTGGTCAGACACACGCTTGTGATGCCTGTTTTTTCGTATTTCCATCATGGAAACAGCTAAAAGAAAACCCACAGCTACATAGCAGAGTAACATTTCCTCTAGTTCCGAGTAGCACTAAATCCATTCAATAGCTATATAATCAAGTAATTCGTAAAGTTGCAGATAAATACTATTTCAAAGCTTAGCTTACAGAACTAACACTCCATGCCAACTGACAGAGCCATGACACAATATCCCCATCTCCTGCCACTAACTGAGCTAATGAAACGTGCATTGAGCTAATACAGGCCGGTGACGACTTTGATGAAATCAATTAATATCCCACTGGTGCGTATAAAAGAGACAACACCATTCAGACTTCAGGGACACTCAGATATGATAAATTTCTCACTCTAGTGACAGAAGTATAAGGTACTGATATCATGTCAGCCCAATGATCATGCAGGATAGCCACATTGGCATTGTTAAAACAACAAATCCATACAGCATTGCCTCCTAACATACAACTACACGCAATGGAACCTCGAAAGCCAAACATCACAAGTCCCTAACAACACAAACTCCACTGGAAATGGCTAAAGCCCCCAGACAGAGCAGTGCCGACAAATAACTGCTGGCAGAAGCCCCGGTCTAAAGCTAGCGGCTGACTAGGCGAGGAGATTCTCTTAAAGCCTCAAGCTCAGAAAATAAACCAAATCACCTACACACGCAGTGTGGATGGATTGGAGAGACAAATATAAAAATTGGATTCAAGGATCGCCGCAATAAGGGTAAAGAAATTCTGCATAACAAAACGAGCAATCGGTCCATGGAAGCTAGGGGTCCTAGCAACAAACAAGAAGCATCCAACACAAGACGGATCGGATCCCACGCTACGGCAGTGGCGTCCAGCGGCGGCGGCCTCAAAAATGGCGCGAGCATGCAAGTCTAAGAGTCCAGCTAGGTTGAAATTAAACTATGCCACAGTCAAAGTACCAACCTGCGGGTGCCGCGGCGGGATCTGGGAGCCGCGAGACCGGACCAGCACGCGCTGCCGCACTGGAGGGCGCCGTCCGGCGGCGCTGCCACCCGCGGTGACGAGCAGACGGCGTCGACCTGGCGGTGGTCGGCGTCGAACTCGCGTTGGGGGCGCACAGCCCACAGGGCGCAGGTGGGCGTGCAGCCCTGGACGAGATGCGCTGGCGGCGGCGGGTACTTGCACCGGCGCCGGCGTCCGGCGAAGGAGGGGACGCACCAGCGGCCGGAGCGCGGGGAGAGGCGAGGCTAGGGTTTAGGCCTTTAGGATGAATGGGGAACGGGAAGGAGGAAGCGAGTCGCGACTGCGAGGGGCGCATGCGCTGATGCGCATCGAAGCGACGCGACGGGCGGACGGCCGTCGGGGGGCAGAGTCGGAGGACGCATCGGGAGGGTGGGAGATTGGGCTGTAGACCTGGGCGTATGGGCCGGGTTTACGCGGGTAGACTAACGGGCCGGACTAGTGAGCATCAGCGCCCGATACTGGACCCAGACCAGGCCCGCCTCGTATCATATGAAGAAATCTTATTATAAATATCCTCAAAAACATATGGAAGAATCTTATATCCTAACGTTACCTCGTGAGACACACTAGAAAAAATTCATAAAAATCATAAATATAAGGCACCAATCTTTTAGGCTAAAAACATATGAAAGATTCTTATATCATAACGTTACTGAACAATTCCTCGTGGCACACACTAGAAAAAATCATAAATATAAGGCACCAATCCTTTAGGCAATAATCATCATAGTCATTATATCAATCATCTTTTCTAAAAAAAGCACACACCTTTGCTATTATAAAAATAATTTAAAATAACTAACTACATCATATTATTATTGATTGAAGAATCATTTTAAGTCTTTGCGTGAAGCTATCTAGAATCCTAGGTGAACACTCTACGGAAATAGAAATGTGTGATGCAAAATAAAATCTATTAGCAATAAGTGATCCAATTAAATATATATCAAGCATATAGGGATGTGTGATGAAAAATAAAATCTATTGCAACTAGATAATGATAGATATGTAGTTTAGAGTATGTGTTAGAATATTTAATAGATCAAAAAGAGTGTGAGATAGATAATTATAATTATTAACAATAAGTTTTATTTTTATAATAATTATAATTAGCCCGTGCAGTAGCACGGATTGATAGGCTAGTTCATCTATATTTGAACAACCCATTTCTATCATTACAAACAAAATCTAAATAACTCTTAGTTTTCATCTCAATTTTCCGCCTATTCCACTAAAAAAAGTAACCCCTTAATTTGTATCTAAATTAAACATGTATGTTATCATTGAAAATAACCTAAATGGCATCTAAAGTCGAATACAAATTACTTACATATGTTATTATAAAAATATCTCAAGGTGCGCATTTAGAACCTAAATTACCTAGCTGTTTATTTCATTAATTTTTGTGGACATTTCTTTCAATGTTATATAAAAATAATAGTTTAAATGATATGCGCTAACACGTAACTTGTGTATACATGTATAGAGGAAGCGATGCGAACATAGATTTTTCATGTTAAACGCGTAGCTCACATTAAAGGTTCGTTTAAAGAAGGAAATATCAAAAATATATGTAGGTGTGACGCAATGTGAGGAAAGAAAAACTATGGATGTGGATGGAAAAATATAGATTAATTACTAACTAAGTCCATTCACCAAACTTTTTTTCTAGAAAAGTTACTTTGCACATGAATCGAAGGGGCATCCATACTATTCCCAAGATATCAACTCAAATAGGACTATCAAAAGGAGAATAATTTGATTTTTGAAATAGGACTATCAAAAAGAGAATATAAAACTTATGTCTCTTAAAATTATTATTCTGTGCAAAAACACTTGTTGGTGAGGTAGCAAATATAACTTGAGTGTCTTTTTATTTTTTTCTCGGAAAAAGGAAAGAAAAATTTCTTCTCTATGGAAAAAATACTACTTTCACCTACTAACCTTATTCACCATGAATTCTGAGTCGGTTGCGGATATTCCTTTAGTGGAGCATTTTTTTTAAAACTAGAAGCCACATTTTAAAACTTGGTGTCACTTTTAAAATTGCTTGAATCTCGTAAGTATGGCTTTGACATTTGACATGCCAATAGACTTTCTTGAGGTTCAAAAGTCCAATCTTAAATCTTGAATGCTTGCAAAATGAAACTCAAGAAATCGTATTAAAGTTTGGAACACGTTAAAATGTAGCTTATGATTTGTTCTCTAGGACTTTGTACGAATCTTGTTTATAGTTTTGGTTTCCCATGTTTGCCATGGATATTGCTGCCTAGTCTATTATTTTAATACAACAGTGTTAAAAGAAGCAACCACATTCGCTGAGAGGGTCTAGAAATTCTCACGTTAATCCTAAAATAAAAAGAATATGTACCGTTGGATTTTATGAAGATCTAAAGGTCTAGATTTAATCTAAAGAGTCCAAGTTCATATCACATAAAAATGTATTTCCTATTGGACTTGGGCTCAAAAAAGGAAGAAATTAATAGGGGCAAACTCGGTTTCCACACGCGTGTGCATGTGAATGCATGCCTGCATAAGCTAGCTAGGGCCACTAAACATGTTTGGTATCCTCCACGAAGCGGAAAAAAAATTCGGTGCAGGCGGGCTGCAAACTGCATTCGCTGCAGCCCTGCCCTCGATGCCGTACACGTGGAAGCTCCGGATATCGAACGACGGAGGGCTTAACGCGGGGGGCTATTCATCGCGCGCGCGGCTGCCAGCCGATGCGTCGCAGAAGAATAGCCCCGCCCTTTTCATCTTCCTCCCCGAACCAGGGGAGGGTGAAGTGGCCGGCGAGCCAGATGAGAGGGAGGGGTGGGGGAGGGGGTGGCCGGCGAGGGGTGGGAGGTGGGCGGGGCGGCCGCCGGCGAGGTCGTCGGCGGCCGGGGTGGCGGCGGGAGGCGGCGGAGCTTATTATTCCGGGTTGCCGGAGGGCTCCATGGCCTCCGGATCTAGAGGAGGGCCCGGCGGCGGCGGCAGCCCGGCGGTGGAGGCGGCTCGGCCGGCGGAGGGCGCAGCGGCGCGGGAGCGCCGCCGGCCGGGCGGGGCCGGACCTCCGGTGGGCGGTGCCGGCGGCGGGGGCGAAGAGAAGATGACGAGGCGGTGGCTAGACGGCGCGGCGGCGGGCTCGGTTAGCGTGGCGGCGATGGAGGGCGGCAGCGGAGGCGGCGGAGGCCGCCAGAGCCGGGGGCGGCGGCGGCGGCGGGGGCGCAGCTCGCTTCTGCGATTGGACGAGTTCCAATAGCAGAAAGCGATAAATAGACGCCCCCGCTTAACGGCTCCCAGCGCACCCCGCGATGGACGCGCTGCTCGGCTCCCGGCTCCTAGGCTCCTAGGCTCTCGGCTCGCGCGTGCTGTTTTCATCGCGCGATCGATTCCATCGGTTCCTAGCTAGGCTGCCATCGCAGGGGGAGGATTCTGGGAGGACAACACCGTAGCTGGGCACGATGTAGCGGCCATGGCAGGAAGAGTTTCTCAAAGTATTGTGTCCTGTGTAACAAACATCAATCATGTCTAAATTAAAGGTACAAGCAGTATTTGGTCGAAAATTAGAAACAAGTTCATCTCTGAGTCTCAAATACTTGACCGCAGGGCAGTGGGTGCTGAACCTCAAATACTACTAGCAATACATGTAGGATCATGAAAACCTGAATATGTTGGCTCTTGCTCTGTTTTTTTTTAACTGGCTCTTGCTCTGAACTTTGAATAGCAACTAAGCTCTGAATTCGGAACTGCCCCTCCTATTTCCATTTGCTGTCCATCCTATCTGATGGAACAAACTGCTCCTTTGGACGGGACACTGACTCTTCAGCAATCTGCGCTGATCAATCAACGACCGGCTATTAGAATGATCGATTACTCATGGCAACGAACAACCAGTGGGCGTTGGAGATGTTGAGGCGATGCTGGCCCAAGGTCTGGGGGGAGAGGCAACAGGTAGCGGCGGCGATTCTGGACGTGAGACCCCATGGTGGCGGGCCAACCGTGTTGGGGAGGAAAGAGGAAAGAGGCGCTGCACCACGCAGATCGGACGAGGAAGACGCCACTGGAGCCGAGCGAGCCGAGCTCTGCATCGCGTCTGAAGCCGATCGGCGCGAGATCATGTTGGCAAGCTGTGGAGCGCCTCGCACGTTCGATCTCCTGCGACGTCCACGTGTTGGCAATCGGATTGGGGCTGCAGAGGACGTGGTTTGCAGCCCGCCTACAACAACAATAACAACAACATAGTCTTTTTTTTCAAGCAAGTTGGGGTAGATTAGAGATGAAACCCGAAAAAAATAAGTTCAAGGTTCAGGCACACTGATAGCTAGTCTCCAAGCGCTCCTATCCAAAGCTATCTCTTTAGAGATATTCCAATCCTTAAGGTCTCTCTTAACCAACTCATCCCACGTCAGTTTTAGGTCTACTTCTACCCCTCTTTACATTATCGATCCGCTCAAGAACCCCATTACGCACCGGCGCCTCAGGAGGCCTTCGTTGGACATGTCCAAACCATCTCAGCTGATGCTGAGTAAGTTTCTCCTCAATTGCAGCCCGCCTGCATTGAATTTTTTTCCCATGAAGCATTCCTCACAATTTAAAAAAGGCAGCGATGCAGAGGACGGACACAGCATCGCAAGGAGGCAGAGCTTGGATAGCTACGGCAACGCGGCTGTGGGGCACAAAGACGTGCGATCCAGAAGCTGAGAAAGGATGCGTGATGCGAATGGGAACATAAATGCCGGACTTTGCGGCTGTGTGAGACTTTGCAGGAGTGCGGAGCGGTAAACACACACACATATATATATATATAACATAAATACATTTGGTATAATTAATTTTCTCTTGCTCAGATTTTTCTAGCTGAAAGGATTTCTCCATCTTCTTCCGGCTAGATTGCTCAAAAAACTTTGGCTAGGGAATTGTTAACTGAATCAGAAGTATTTGGAGAGTTCTCTTACTCAAACAACTTGGCCCGGGACTAAATTTGGAGATCTCAATCAATTAACACATAAAAAATAAGAATATACAATTATTAGATTTTATAAAGATCTAACAATCTAAACTAGCCTAAAGAGTCCAAATCATATGACTAATAAATAAATATGTATAATTAAAAAGATAAAATTATCAACATGGAGAATTTCCTGTAACAAGATATATACCACTTTATAATTTAATTTCTTTCCATATGAACGTGTAGACAAAAAATCGACATGTAACAAGAGGTATAACTCTAGGATCTATTTTCTGTTAATGACAACAAGACTATTTCTTTTTCTTCACTAAGACATGATAGGAATTGAAAGTTTCGATGGCGCCAAACAAAGCTTGACAAAAGAATTCATCGAGACACTTAGGGGCAGAGCTACGTTGTGAGTTCTGGGTATGGCCGCATCTAGAAAAGAAATGCATAATCGCTTATCACCTCAAAATTTTCATCATATTTTCTTCAATATCATTCATATACTATGAAGTGTTACCCCTCTATTCTTCTCTAACTCTGCCCTTGGAGACACCCACCGTATCGATAAAAATACAGAGTATTAGTGACCGAAATAAAAGCCCCCTACTGACTGATTCTTACTCGCTCAAATTGAGTTACCATGGAATTGGCACACACATTGCAAAAGAAATCAAAGACTCAGAGTCTCAGAAAAGTACAAACCAAAATGTGGCATTGGACTTTACATCGATAGATGGAGATTCAAGCATGGCAGGAGAAAAAATTGAAACTCCGATGCACTGGGCTGGTTGCTTGCTGACATAATCTATGTGGAGCTCTGTCAATTGACCCAATCCATCCATACCCACAAAAATCGACAATCAAGTGCAGATCAAAGCACTGATTTTTTTATGACCAGCTCTGTAGTGTATGCATCAAAAGCGAGTTGCCACACGCCTAAAATTGCAACGAGCACAAGATGCCACGGTACTCTGCCCACATGGCCACATCTACGTTGGTGCCGAGACATGCAACTGCTGAGTATGTGGAGTTATGTATCATGTTGGTCGTTATTGATGTGAGGTTAGTGTAAGTCGGGCATGATGCAATCTGTATCCAGTTCATCATTGATGCGAGGCCGACCAACATGAGTCGCCAAGCAACATGAAGGGCCATGAAGTCTAAGAATAAATTTTTGCAGAACATTCTATATATTCTCTTCTTATTGATGACACCAAGCTTTTCAAAGTTAACCATATTTGCCCAGTTGTCCGACCACATACCAAGAAGAGTGGTCGTCATCAATGTATAGATCATTAGCTCACATCATACCTAGAGTGCAGTGACAGCTTGAAGATGTGTGTATATTGCATCTTGCAGCAATGAGGTCAGGTCAATTGTTTCGGTAGATGCTTAGGTGTTGACAATAGTGACCAATGCTCATCAACACAATCTTGAGTGTGCAATAGATAGCTCCGCACAATTTTGGAGTTATGTATTATGACAATTCAAAACACCTACAATTCAAGATTGTCAAATTTCATAGGTAGAGAGGAGGGGGCATGACATGGCTAGCACAATGGTTATAGAGCTGCTAGCCTATCAATTGACTATTAATTTGATCAAACATATATCTAACCCACACAATGTGTTTTATTGAACACTAAGCAGCAACAAATTGGTTTTCTGTCTGCTTCCTATCATCTTTATGTGTAAACTCCGTCGTTTTATATAGAGTTATTGAAGGCGTGTGTCAGCCACATTAGTGAGCGATCAATGCATAAACTAATAGAGTTCCAAACAAATTCAACATATCTTCTGACTTCTTTTATTATAGATAAATCTATGTCCACGGCGACAAGATGGACGGTAGTGGTGTTCACTGGCATGGTGAGCAATAAATCTTAGAAGGCATGACTTGGCGTTGAGATGACATCTTGATCTGGGCACTCAAATGATGGTTGGCAATTGGCGTGGCCAGTTCCCGTGCAGCGTGGGCGCTATAGGCTGGGTTGATGCTGAGGCAACATGCTAAGGCAGCCAAAACTCAAATTGAGATGATATCTGATATAAACGTCTGTCTATAGCAAGCTACATGTAGTTCTTGGTGAGATAAGATAACACATACCGTCGAAGATGCATTCTCGATGACCGTCGTGTAGCGGGCATAGCTTCTTGGAACTAGAAGTTCGGAGCAGTACAGATGGGCACAAAATAGAAGCTATAACTTGCTTGCATAATATCGAATTTATTAACCCTTAAGAAAAGATATAGCAGCCATCAGATAATAGGCGCATGCATGAAAAATGAAGCAATTGGAGATTGTAGAGGAAAAAAAGGAAAGGAGATTTGGGTTCAAAACTAAAGGGCACGCAACCACTACCCACTAAGATTTGGATTCAAACTTCAAAGCTTAATTCCAATAATCTATGGTTGAACACATTAAGTCACTCACTTGGATTTTCTTCAAAAAAAATCCAAGGATATATATTTGTCAAAACAAAAACCATTAAAAAATTTTAAAGTTGAATATATTTACTCATCATGTGAAAAGTTTGAATTTTTATATTATTTTTAATAAATAATAAAAATATGTTTATATATAAAATAATATTTTTTTCTCATGAATTTATATTTTACATGCATACGTTATAAAATATAATATGATGGATAAAATATGAACGTTGGTCGGACATATTAGGATAAAAATTACAACTACACTACTCAACAAACTTTTTGCATAATTTTATTCTGAAGTAAAAAAATATTAATATAGAAAATCTAGCTCCCCGCGCTATTTGCGCGGGCCATCCTGCTAGTACTTTTCACAATAAAGATGAGAGAAGGTATGAGTTGTGTAGGTAAACCATACTTCCAAGACTATGTGCACTTGCATGGGACCATTCTGATACTTTTCTGCTCATGATTAAATGGTACGACTTAAACAGCTCAACCACATCATGTACGTTTTCACTTAGATTAATTTGCAAGGTCCTTTCATCATACTACACCCAATTCTATTAGGGAAATTTGTGTACAGGACACTCTGAAAGACTGGTTTTGTGTGAAGCACACCGTAAAAGCTGAATTTATCTCCAACACATCGTAAAATTGCAATTTTGTCTCCAACACACCATGCTGAGTATAATAATCAATTTTAACTTAGAGATGGTGTAAAAAGACCATTTTGCCCCTGGGCCCACTTGTCATCTTCTTCCCCTTCTCTTATTCTCTCTTTCCCCTCCGTCTCACCCCTGCCGCGCCCATCGCGGCCTCCGCGGCCGCCCCACCTCGCGTCCTACGGCGGCGGCCCACGCCTCGCCGTGGCCACTCGACGCCGGTCCGCGCCACCTCTGGCCCGCGCCGCCGTGGACTCTCGACGCCAATCCACACCTTGTCGCCGGTCCGCACCGCTGCTGGGCCGCGACTCGCTGCCGGTCCGCGCCGCCTCGGCCCCTCGACGCCGGTCCGCGCCTCGCCATCTCCTCGCCGCCCATCCTGCTGCCGGTCCCGGCGAGCGCTCCCCCCGTGGGCGTGGAGCGAGGCCGTGTAGCGGGAGGCAGAGCTCAAGAGGAGGGAGACGGTTGCCACGACGACGAGCGTGAAGCCGAGGGAGAGCAGGAGCGCGCTTCCTCGGCGCTGGAGCTGCGCGGCCTCCCTTGGCGGCGGCGGGGGCGCGCGCGGGCGGCGCGTGGCCGCGGCCTTCCCTCCCTCCCCCTCTCTCTCCACGCCACTGCGCCCCTTGTCCGGTCGGCCCCGAGACGAGTAGCAGCAGCCGGCCGCGGAGTGGCCATGGCCGCGCTCGCACCAGCCGCGTGGCGTGCAACGGCTGGGCTCGGCGCGACGGAGGCTCGGCGCGGCGGAGGCGAGGCCGCGAGGCGGCGTGTGGCGAGGCGGGCCGTGGCGGAGCGAGGCCCCTCCTTCCTCCCCTGCAGCAGCGGCGGGCCACGGAGGCAAGGCGCGCGCGCGGCGGTGAGGCGGAAGCGCGCGCGGCGGTGAGGCGAGGCGCGCCCTTCCTGCTCCCGGCGGCGCCCCTCCCTCGTCCCTGCGCCGTCCGCCGGCCGTGCTGCGCGGGCATAGCCGCCGGCGCCATGGGGTGCGTGCACGCGGCCTTGACGTCGTGGTTCTGGCCGGCGGCCATGGCGGTGGAGGCCTCGGCTTCCCGACGGCGGCAGCAGCAACAGTCGAGGTGGGCCCGCGCCGGTGAGGGAAGGACATGTGGGCTTGAGACGGCGTCCTCTCTGTCCTCCATGTCGATTGGCTCGCGGCGGTCGGCGGTGGCGGAAGGGAGCTCAGGCAGCAGCAGCTCAGTGGGGAAGAAAATGAGACAGAGGACGGCAGAGGCGAAGGAGAGGAAGATGATAGGTGGGGCCGAGGGCAAATAAGACTTTTTGCCTCTTCTCCCAGCCAAAAATGATTAGTTTATCTGTAGTGGTGTGTTGCAGACCAAAGAACTCTTTTGCAATGTGCTGCACACAAATTCAACTTTGACCATGTGCTGCGTACAAAATCCAACTTTCGCAATGTCCCACGGACAAATTTCCCATTCTATTATGATCTAGAATTTCAAGTACAACTACCATCACGAACAAATAGACGACACAATGTCAAGATATTTGGCCACGCCCTTGAAGGTTTTCCTTTTCTCCTCTCCACGCACTACAACATGGCCCCGATTGTCTCCTCGAGTGGACTCTGGAAATGACAAGGTGTTCGGGTTAGGGTTAGAGTCAAGGGGGTTAAGGTTCCAGCTCAGCACTAGAGGTGATTGATGATGGGTAAGGCGTCCCGGGTGCTCCTGCCCGGCAAAGAGTGGTGAAGGACGCCCAATCAGTAGAGGCAGGTCATCAAAATGAGGCTGAGCCGCTGAAGTGTTTGGCAGTGTCGTAGTGGTCGGGTTGTACTGTCAAATATGTGCAGAATCAATTGGATAGATTCATTATTAATTTATTATATTTTCAGTCAGTCATTCTTTTCAGTAAGTAGGTAAGAGGCGGCGTGCCAGTCGACTAAGTCAACTTGCATATTGCGCGGTAGATGAAGCAATGGTGGAAATAACAGAACTGGTCAGTAACAGTCGTGGTTTCTTGTTACATTAACAAAAAAAAAATGCGAACAACAATGAAGGCATACGTTATACACGACGACACAACAATGCATGCATGTATCTAAACTGCTGCTGGTTCTTATTCTTTAGTCATATCAGCACCCCTTCCCCATGCTTGTCCTATCATCAATGAAAGACTCGTCTTGCTTAAACCAGTCCCCCCTCAAGAGTTGCGGTCTCCATCTCAAGAACGACGCGCGACACGCGCCCAACAAGGCAGTCATCATGTCATGCGTTCGCCGCCGGGGGATGCCACCTGACCAGCCGTTCCCTCCTCCTCGTCGTCGTCGCTGCTGCTCCTCCCGGCGTCCACCTTGCCGCTCCCGTAGCGGCTCGCGCACAGGAGGTACACCGCAAAGTCCGCGACGGCCAGCACGGCGAGCAGGAAGTAGAACCTGTCGAGGTGCCCCTGGTTGAGGTCGTCGGGGATCCACCCTGGCCGCCCGCGGGTCGTGGTGACCCTGGTCACCGCGCTCACGATGACGTCGCTGAAGTAGTTGCCGAGCGACATGGACATCATGCAGAGCGCGCTGCCGAAGCTCTTGAGCCCGTCGGGCATCTGGCCGTTGAAGAACTCGAGCTGGCCGACGTACATCATCACCTCCGACACGCCGATCAGCGCGTACTGCGGCACCTGCCACATGATGTGCAGGTCGCTGCTCATCGCCGCGGTGGCGCCGGCCTTCCTGAAGTGCTCGACCGTCCCGGCCGTGGCCATGGCCAGGGCGCCGACGACCAGGCCGAGGCCCATCCTCTGCAGCTCGGTGGGGCCGGCCGGGCGCTCGGTGAGCCTCGCCAGGAACGGGCAGATGGCGCGGCGGTACAGGAAGATGGTGGTGGCGACGGCGAGGATGTCGAAGGCCGACATGCTGGAGGGCGGGACGGAGAAACCGGCGAACGGGGTGGTGCGGCGCATCGCGGCGCCCTGCACGACAAAGAGCGAGGCCATCTGGGTGAAGACGACGGAGTAGAGGATGGTGCAGAGCCAGATGGGGAGGAGCCGCAGGATGCTCTTGACCTCCTCCACCTGCGTCACCGTGCACAGCTTCCAGGGGTCGCGCGCGCCGAGTTTGGTGTCCGCGTCCACGTGCGCCGCGCGGTCCAAAAAACTGAAGCCCTGCGTGTGCAGGAGCTTCCTGCCACCGGCGTCCGCCTTGTCGTCGTCCTCGTACAGGGTGACCACCCCGGCCGACGACGCGCCGGCGGCCTTCCAGTTCCTGCAGGCGGCGAAGGCGACCTGGCAGACCCTGCCGATGGGGTTCCCGCCGGGCTGGATGTAGCGGTAGCGGAGCGTCCCGCTGAGGAAGAGCAGCAGCGCGGTGGCGGCGGCCGCGGCGGACGCCCAGAACCCCAGCGCCCACCGGCCCTCGTCCTCGAGGTAGCTGAGGAAGGTGTTGGAGAAGAGCGAGCCGAGGTTGAGGGCGAGGTAGAAGTAGCTGAAGAAGGAGACCTTGGAGTGCGCCTCGGCGGGGTCCTCCTCGTCGAACTGGTCGGCGCCGAAGGTGGCGATGTTGGGCTGGTACCCGCCGTTGCCGAAGGCGATCATGTACAACGCGATGTAGAAGATCCCTAGCTCCTTGCCGGAGTGCGCGCCGCACGGCGCCTGCTCCATCCCGCACCCCTCCGGCCTGATCAGGTAGAGGCGCGACGACACCGACAGCAGCGCCAGGCCCTGCAGCAGCAGCGTGGACAGCCACGGGTCAGCCCTGTAATCTTGGATCGATCCACGTACGTACTCAGTACAACATGACGGCGATCGATCCACTTCGATCGGATCGAGTAGCTTTCCATGGGGACGAAATCGATACTGTGCTACGAGCGTCATCACGTACAAAGAGCATGTGTTTGCTTGCACGTACACATCAGCAACTAACTGTTCACTCCTCTACAAAAATTTCAGACTCGATCCGACACGGTGCGCGATCGACTTACGAGCACGAAGATGGCCTGGAAGATGGCGCAGGTCTTGTACCGCCCCCAGAAGGAGTCGCTGAGGAAGGCGCCGATGAGGGAGAACATGTACACGGTGCCCGTCCACTTGCTGACGTTGTTGGCGGCGTCGCCGTTGCTCTGCCCCAGCACCCGCGTCAGGAACAGCACCAGGTTCACGTTCACGCCGAAGAAGGCCAGCGTCGCCAGGCCCTGGTTCACTGCAGCCACAAACACGCACACGCACCACGTCAGCAACCGCCGATCGAAGATTCGACCGATCCCCACTAACCAAAGCTTAGCCTCTCTCGACCGCCGCCCCCGGCGTACGACGTGCCAATTAGGTCCGCTGGCCAATCGACAGACGTCGACGTACGCACACACACACAAACACAGTACAGTCAAAAAGGTGCTCGACAAGCACGCAAACAGTATGGGGAGACTCGGCTTTCGTGGGGCTCCGACCGATCGAAAGCAATGCGGAACCGGCCGAACAGCGAGCCAGCCGGAGAGCGCATCGCCTTTGGCCGTTCCGGCGGCCGGCCATGGGCCTGCGGGCTGCGGCAGCCACACATCACGACAGGGCACGCAGATCGGCTGTCAGCTGGTGGATCATGGACCCTCCGTCCCCTAATGGGATCCTGATGTGGCATGAGTAATGCGTGCAAGCAGCCTCCCCGTGACCGGGAACCCCCCGGTTCCGACCCGGAGCGCTTGCTCCTGCATGGCCGATGTCACCTCACTACCTCAGCATGCAGGCAGGATCTCAGATAGAAAAGACCTGGCGCCCCACCGCCACTTCGAGGAGCGGCACTCCAGAGCAACTCGACCGATCGATCGTGCATTCATGTGTGTTGCAAGAGTTAACCGGCCGAAAGGCCACAGCGCAAAAAGTTTTCTCCTTTTGTTTCCCTTTTGCTAGAAATGAATTTGTCGCATGCTGCTAACTGGTAGGAGATTAACTGCAGATTTTTTTCTCTCTCTCTCCAAATTTTTAGTAAGAAATAAAGCAGGAAGGGCAGGAATGGTTGGGCGGCAGAATTATCATACGTACCGAGGATGAGGCCGCCGGCGAGCCATCCTCCCGATTTCCCCTTCACGGCGGGGCGGCCCTTGATGTCGACGGAGCCGTCGAGGGTGTACTCGCAGCACTTGGACGGCGTCGGCGTCGGCGAGGCCGTCGTTGTCTCCTCGTCTTCCACGAGGATCACCCTCATCTTCATGTCCCCGTCGTTAATGGCAGACTGAAAGAATCGAGCTAGATACTGTTAGTTGCTAGCGTCTCACTCTAAAGCTCTTACACACACATGTCCATCACCTATTCAGAGAACTTCAGGGGGGAAAAAAGAAAGCTGAAAATTAAGCAGCATGCATGATGGCCGCATCACGAACGATCAAGGGAGTGTATTCGCACTAACCATTATTTCTCCCCTCCTCTCACTCACGAGCAAGCTAGTCGATCGCCTCTACCGATGTGCGCTGCGCGAGAAGCCGAGGCAGCTTAGCTTGTGTGAGGAGGCCGGCCGGGCGAGAGGGAAGGGGATGGCGATAGATAGATGGACCTGATGGCTGATGGAGGTAGAGCGAGGGAGAGGGGGTTGGTGCGATTTATAGAGCTCGGAAAGGGGGGCCGCCGGGCAGCGTGGCTTACAGCTTAATGTGCAGAAAACAAAAAAGAAATAAAAAGGGCTGGCTGCGTCGAGTGTAAGTCTTACTCACGTGATGTCACTCGTGCAGGTATCTTAGGTAGATGCACCACAAGGTGGCGTCGCGATCAGCGGTGACTGTCGCCGCCCCCTTGCTACCCTTTTCTATTTCTCCCTTTCCATCTTTTTGGGGAATTGGTGGGGGTTTTTTTTGCCTGTCCGCGCAGAGCCCCCTTCTGTCACGCAAGGAACTCGGCCCGTTCTTGGTAAATCCCGGCACGCTTTACTCAACCTCGGGTTGAATTTGGGTTGGTGCCGCGGACAAACATGTTCTGTTTCAGTAACTCGTAGTAGTGGCCGTGGCTTGTCACTTGCCGGTTTCCGGTAGTATTGACCGAATAAACCTTTTTTTTTTAGTAGCGCTAGCTATCGGTCTGCGTTTAGCCGAGCGACAGCCGTGATTCCTTCTTAGAATCGCTTCTGCCGCGAAACGTGGCAAGAAGCGCGCGTCAAAGACGTGCTTGCTGCTCGCTCTGCTGGCAGCCTTAAGCAGGACTGCAGGAATTTACGTTGCCCGCGTGTCACCGTGTGAACCGGATGTATTTTGGTCCGCGGTATAGTGATGACAGATGGGCCAAGCTCCTGCACAAAGAATCGGCTCCAATGCGCGAGATTCTGCAACGAGAATAAAATCACCTTCACTTATCCATGTTACGTTATCCCTTTTATGTCATAATACGATGTGGATAATCTTTTGAGAAAATTTAAAATTGGTGCGATTGAAAAAGTATTAAAAAAGGTAACAAAAGGATATTTTTTATTTTAAGAAATTGGATAACTATATAGGAAAAAACTACTTATTAGATCTAACTAACCTAATTTGGCCTAATTATCTATCACCTATTAAATCGAACTGAACTAACATGACCTGATCATCTGATTTGTCAGGTGTGCGACTAGTCATATGAAAAACATTATATGTGTGACAAACTTGCAAAAACAAAAAAAAGATATATGTAACTCTATTGCCTGGATATGCTCGTCATATATAACTTTCAAAACATGACAAGTGTACGTGATGTTTCATAACACAATTTAGTGATATATAATAATACCTGAAATGTCGAAGGGTTATACATTTTATTAATAGTGCCCTAAAATGACATATAATGGAAAAGATGTAACTAATAGTTGGAAATGAGTTGGTTATACATATGTAGAATATATTTCATGACACGTGATAGGTCAGTTTGTTTTTGGGGAAGTGACAAATACAAATAAGCGATATACACAACTTATCAAGACAAATCGTGATAATGCACATATGGTTGTAAGAGATGAAATAAAGTTGTAAGAGATAAAATAAAGTAGTGTCGTGGATAAGGAGTAGCTTGGATGCGACATTAAGTTCTTAAAAACATTATAAACCACATATAATTAAGTTAAGTTTTGGGCCTATTGACATTGACTCAACTCATTCCACAATTATCTTGCTAGTCATTTGGAATTGCGCTAGGATAGTATGCAATGTGAGGCAGGCTGCAGTTTTGTGACATAAAAAACTTTGGAAGAGCCTATTACAATTTCATTAACACTGATATTGAACTACTAAACTTTAAGAGCAGAATATAATATGAGATAGGCAGCCTGCATTTCGGTGCCCACACTAGTTGAAATAATAGACTTTAGAAATATAGTGTACACCGATGTACGCTGATAATATTTAGTACTAATTGAAATAATAGATTTTTAAAGTACTGTACAAAATGGTGTGAGCCCATGAATGGACACCTTACTACATTTATTTACTGGTAATTTAAATAAGAGTCAATTCCTTCAGTGCCACAAAAAATGTTAACTCTCCCCTCAATGCCACAAAAATTTTACAAATTCTTTCAGTGCCATAGACAATTTGATTTATCCCTTCAATGCCATTTCTGTCACAATTCTGTCAAAAGGGTGTTAACTGAGCTAGGAAAAAACCATTTTGCCCTTGGCCCCACTTGTCAGTGGCCACCTCTTCCTCTGCTCGTCTTCTCCCCTCTCCTCGCCGTCAGCACAAGCTCCTGCGCTGCGCGGGCTGAGCTCGGCCACCGCTGCAGCGTCCCCATGGTCGCCGGCGCCACGTGCTGCCTGGACTTGGTGCTGTCCTCGTGCTGCCCGCACCCGCGCCGTGTTCGCCCGGCGCCGCCACCACGTACCCCACTCCGGCTCCCTCGGGATGGGGCGGAGCTCGGCCGCCGCCGCCGCGCGTGCTTGAGCTCGTCCGCAGCCGCCGCCGCGGGCGTGCCGGAGCTGGGCCGCCGCCGTCGCAGGCGTGCCGGAGCTGGGCCACCGCAGGCGTGATGGAGCTCGGCTGCCGCAGCTGCGGGCGTGCCGGAGCTCGGCCGCCTCCGCAGGCACTGCGTGGGCCGGAGCTCAACAGCCTCCGCGGCCGTGCTGCAGCTCGCCCGCCGCTGTGGGCCAAGCGACCTCCGCCGCGGGCGCGCCGTGAGGCGGAGCTCGGCCTCCTGCTGATGGCGAGAAGATGAGGAGAAGATGAGGAGGAGGTGGTCACTGACAAGTGTGGCTAGGAGCAAAATTGTCTTTTTCTAGCTCAGTTAACATCCTTTTGACAGAATTGTGACGGAAATGACATTGAAGGGATAAATCAAATTGTCTATGGCACTGAAGGAATTTGTAAAATTTTTGTGGCACTGAAGGGAGAGGCAACAATTTTGGTGACACTGAAGGAATTGGCTCTTTAAATAATTAGCCTATCAACCCGCGCAGAAGCACTAATTGTATTAATATAAAATAAGATTTATAGCTCATAAGTATAATTATATATATTGTGTCCTCTTTTATCAATTAAATATTTATCGGGTACCATAATTAGAGGCACCCTGATTAGGAACCAAAACCCCCCGCCATGTAACGCAAACACAATAAAACACTTGGCCCAAGTCCTCTTCAGGTACGGGAAGCCCAAGTCACATTCGGCCCACGGCCCAACACCACGGTACGGCCCTTTCGAAGCCTCGCCAGCCGTGGAGCAAGTTCCGCCTCGCTCGAGGGTTCCCCGCTGAGGCACCACGAAGCACAGGCAAGCCCCGCCTCGCTCGAGACCCCCTTAGCCGAGCCCTCCGTTGGGCCTCAGCGCGGGGGGGGACTCCGCCTCGCTCGAGACCACCCTCGGCAGACTGTGGCAGCGGCCCAATCACCCGACGGGATGGGGCGCGTTTATTTGCCAACCACTCCATGGCATGGGGCGGGAGTCAGGCGGCGTCAGCCGGCGTCGGCCACCACGCCGCACAGCGGACGTGACCGGCGTCCCGTCCGCCTGTTTCGGCCCCTGTGCCGCTATTCCCGGCGCGATGCAGGTCTACGTCCCCCTGTGTGGGCTAGCCTGACACCGCCTCGCCACTATATCCCCTACACATTGTACTTTCCTCCCCTGCAGGACCCTCGGCAGGCATGGGCGACGACCCTCGGACGCGGTACGACCCTTGACCGGGGCAAGACCGATGTCTGCAACACCCTCGACGCCCTACCTCAACCGACGCAGGGCACTGCACAGTTAGCAGCCATCGCCACGCCGTCAACTGACGCCACAGGACACGGACGCGCCCTGGGCACAGTCGGAGGATTCGTAAGGACGACAACCACGCCCGACGCCATGCTCCACAGCACTCGGCGACAGGAACGACCAACAGTACTCTCTCGATCGGGGAGAAGTGGATAGCGCCGTAGATATCACACATATGCAACCTCCCTTCTTGGGTCTATAAAAGGAGGGAGGAGCACACGTACTAGGGACAAGAGGGGAAAAAAGAACGCCCAGTCGCACACACGCACTCTTACAACTTCCGATATTGGCACTCGCCTCAACCAGCTCTAGCGCACCCGGGGACTTGGGAGCTTCTCTCCCTCTCCCGCGCAAGCTTGTACCCCCTACTACAAGCACCCTGGTGTAGGAAAATACAGTACCACCCCCTCTGCTGGACGTATGGCTTGTTGGCCGGAACCAGGATAAACCCAGTGTCTCTGTGTTTCTTCTTGCATCAATCATCTAGGGACAAGGACACGCAACATTATTACTAGTTGGTGCTAGACCGTGAGATCCGAACACCGACAATATTCTAATGCATACTTTAACAGATATTTATCATTATCTAGTTATAATAGATTTCATTTTGCATCACACCTCCATGTGTGTTTGATATATATTTATTATTTAATTGAACCATATGTTTGTGAATTGGTTCTTATCTATTCTATCATATATGAATACATGGTGACACATATTGTGGGTAGTATTTTTTATTTAAATAATATATTAATAATAATAAAAACAGTAATTTAGAATTTTATATTGGTGTACTCTAATATTTTATTATAATTATATAATTTAGATTTAGGGATTACTTTAACTTTTAATAATGATATAATTGGATAATTTATATACAAATTTAGAGGTTTATTTGCAATATTTTTACAATGGTATAGGTGGGCAATTTACACGGATATTAGAGGGTTACGTTAGATTTGTTATAATGACAGAGTTGGGTAACTTAAATATATATTTACGGGTTACTTTAGTCTATTTTTATAACAACAAAGGTGGATAATTTATTAGAAAAGATATCAGATCTAATGACTATTATTATTGTTATTAGAGTTGTCGGATTGATTGCCGGATATTTTTAATTTTTGTGAAATTTTCTAGAATTTCTCTATTTTAGAGTGTCCACCTATGATCCTAAGTTGCTTCACATGGAGGTTTAAAAGAAGCCTCCAATTAGTAATAGTAACATAAACTTTTGAAATACAATACACTATTAGGTCAGCCTACAATATTTAGTATTAGTTGAAATGACACGCATTGGAATCATGACTTATGTACGTTATATTTTTTAGACGAACATGACATTTCTTTTGAAAGTTGTAGGCGGAATGTTTGCTAAGATGCACGTGATATGTGTTCTAAAAGATGTACGTGAAACTATGTATGTGACATTATGGTCGTCAAAGATGTACAAAATCAGGAGGTTGTGGCAAAGGTTAGGCAAAAGTGTGACAGCAACAAATTGTATGACAAACAAATCATGCGCCACACTACGGCCAAGTTTGACAAGAAAACGACTCTATGCAATGTGAAGCATGCAGATACAGCTAACAAAGTTTGGCAAGCCGTGGGTGTTTCTTGGGAATGTATTTGGTGAACAGATGTAGGTATTTTTCTTGTATAGACGCTGGTAAAACCAAGATACCCAGTTATTTTTTACATCTAGTTATTAATTGTTTTATCTCTTCTAAACTTAAGGGTTCAGATTTATTTGTTATCGTCCCTCAATTATTCAGTGGCAGCAACGCTGACACAGCGACCAATGTTACTGAATTATTGAAACATATTTCCTTCAGAAAACAATGATTCACGCACCGGCCTGATATTGATCTCGGAATGGTGGTGGCCTCATGCTTTGGATATACATACATCTGAATCTATTCAGGTGGCGCAGGATCAGTCAGAATCGGAGATTATCCTTATCCAAGTACATGGCGTGACAGGCGCAGGCTAAGCATCGCTCGTAGGGGATCGATGATTTGATTCGGGACTGTAGATCAACTGGGAGTTCCGCATTTACCGCCACCCACAGGTAAAGACCGAAGTTTCTGTGGACGAGGGCGCTGGCGCGCCGCTCGGCCGCTCGCTGTCGGAGGTTGCGTCGACACCGGTGGACCGGCGGCAGCGGCTGCCGATGCGCCACCGGGTTTTACCACCGGTCCCATGAGCCCGCGCACCCGTCGCTCTCGCCGCGAGCGCGGGGCGGCAGCGAATTCGCCGGTGGCGCTCCGGCCTGCCGGCCCTGCCGATCTCATCTCAGTGTCAGTGAGCAGTGCGGGACTGGCCGCGGGCTCTGTGGCTCACAGCGCCCGCGTGTTTTACAGCTCACCATTGGCCGCTGTTGTTGGCTGCGATCAGGCTGGCACCCCTGCAGTGCACACGCGCGCGCGGGCAGCGGGGGTCCGTCAGCTTTGATGTGGCGCCTATATGATGATCTGATGAGTGTTAGTCGCCGCGCGCTGTCAAATCCCCGTCCTGTCTTCTCGCGGTGTTCCATGTTCACTTGAGGCGCTCAAGGGAGGTCAGCTGTTATCAGCAATCAGCGAAGCCAAAGCATAGCCGAACTGATCGCGACTGATGATGATTCCCCTCCTCCTTGGCTGTGTTTAGTTGCAAAATCTTTCTCTCCAAATTTCACTATTCACCTATCACATCAAACATTTTGTCTTATGCATGGAGTACTAAATGTAGGTAAATAAAAAAACTAATTGCATAGTTTTGATGTACGTTGCGAGACGAATTTTTTGAGCCTAGTTAGTCTATGATAGAACAATATTTACCACAAACAAACAAAAAATGCTACAGTATGCTACAATATCTGATGCGATTTTTTTACCACTTTTTGCAGATCTAAACACAGCCCTTGTTGATTGTACCAGCAGTAGCTGCGCGAACTACTAGTACCATGTTGATTCAGGCCAGGGCGTACGATCTGCCCAAGCCCAGCCTTAACTTAGCCTTGGGCGGAGCCGGATTTGCTTGTTAATTAGTGCCTCACTCCTTATTGTGCTAATGGCACAACTGCACAAGACCATCCTTCGTGTCGTCAGTGCAGGTTGCTACTTTGCGCTGCAATGGCCGCTGGCGATTACAATCTGACAAAACCTCTCTATCCACCATTCTACCTTTTTATTTTACACATCAAGCAAGTAGCGTAGCTGATTTCCCAAAAGTAACCGGCGGGGAGCAGACAGGGCTATAGCTAGTGAACCCGCAACAGAAAAGAGCAACTAGGAGCACGCTTTTGCCACAGCCCAATGGCGTCGAACGACGCCTGCTTTCTGCGGGCCGCCCTCTGACGAACTGCACGTTCTGAGCTTCTCACCCGGACATGCGATACGACTGCAGCACGTTGGCATTTGGCAATTACTAACCCCGACGACCATTTGGAGTCCTAAAGGCCACCATGAAAGTTCACATCAGTTTCTTCAAAAAAAAGAAGAAGAAGAAGAAGAAGTAGAAAGCTCACATCAAGCGGCAAAGCATGACACTAGTCCAATCCTCTGCCACCTTTAACGCAATTTTAAAACCAAATATGCAGATCATCCAATGCAAAAACGTACTGAACTGCTGGTGATCGAACCCCAACTAAGCCGGCCGAGCACTATATTTCTGCCTTTCCTGTTAGGCGAAAAGCAGCAGCAGACTGATCCCGAATCCCGTCGTCGTCGTGTGCTCCATCTTCGGACGCCGATCGAGTTCGCCATGGGCGTACAGGAGCACCGCGTGGCGACTGGCGAGCGCCGGGCGGCGGCGGCCCACGTCGGCACCCGAACCGTATCGCCCCCGCGATCTGCCGATCTCTCTCCCCGGCCGGAACGGGCGTGGAGCGTCCTCCGTTCTGCTCCCTCTTTTCGCGCGCGCGCGCGCGTATAAGTGGAGAGGAATATCAGGGCGTACGCGCGCGCCCTGTGGTTGGCTTATCGCTCGCACGCGTGCCCGCCATGCCGCCCCGTCACGACCCACTTCTCCGCTCGCGATCGCCAGGGGCGGCCCCCATCGACCGCGACCCGTTCCGACGACGACATCGGCGTCGACCACCCGATCGGCGCCTCGGCCGGTCATGCGTGCGCCCGTACGTCCCCCAGCACTCCGCCGGGGCCCGGGAGATTGCCAGACGCACGCTGCCTGCAAGCGCACAGCCACAGCCGCTGGATATGCAGCTGGCGACCCGTGTGCCGTGCGCGCAACCGCGACGAGCTGGCCGCCCGGCTAAAGCCGCCGCTGTTGTGCCCCGACACGGAGGCGTTGGGCGAACTATTTCAGGTTCCGGTCGTCAGATCACCCGTCCGGTTGTGGCGGAATCGCGGGCGGACGCACAGGCCGACACGACACACCAGCGAGCAGCGACGACCCGCAACAGCGAGCGCGCACGAGCCCGCGAAGCTGCGTTGCAGGCAACTTGCCCGCGCGGGCGTCTTTTTGTTCGACATGTGCAGCTTTCGCTGGAGCCTTTTTTTCTTCCTTCCTCCTCGCACACTGCTGGAGCTGGACTGGACGGCCCTGCTCCGGTAGACGCTCGCATAGTCGGAGGGATCCTGACCTACCGTTCCCCTGCGGCGCGAGTCCTTTTTACCTCCTCAGCAGGGCCGCAGGGGTCGGGCTAGCGCGTGACAGCAATGTGTGTGCGTGCGTGCTCCTTGTCACTCATTCGTTCCTACGAGCCCCCTTTCAGTGTGGGGGCGTAGCGTTGAATGCGCCCAAATCTTCTTGTCGGCAAGTCAGGTATGAATATGATGGCAGGGAATATGCATATAGCCCGCATAGCAGCATTGTCAGATCTTTGGTTTGCATTGTGTGCCAGCGGCACCGCTTTTGTCTGCACTACTGTGGGTCTGTGGCATATAGTAGCTAGGCGTGTAGCATGTGGTGCGTGCATGTACGATGTATCACGGATTAAAATGAACCATCCAGTTTTTTTAGAAAAACTATTCAGATATAGTATATTTGATGAGTAAGGTTCTCAAAAGAACACACACACACACACACACACACACACACACACACACACACACACACACACACACACACACACACACACACACACACACACACACACAGAGCATTTGATAAATTATAAACTGGTAAAGTAAGTAATTGCATTGTGCTTTTCCAGTGCATAAAGATCGATTTCATAAAGCGGCCGGGGTTGAATTAGGTAATCCGTGTCGTTACCATCCGCTTTTCCCTTTTCTCCCGTGCTATTGATTTGCCACATTTACCCGGACACGGCATCTGGCTTCCTGAGCTACGTCCGCATTTTTACAGGAACAACTTCCAGGCTAAACAAATATTCCAGCCTGTTTTAGTGCGTTCAGATGAGTAAAGAGCGATGAGTAGGTTTAATTGAACACGACAGCGATTTCAAATCTATTTAACTAGTAGCATGGATTAGGACTTCCAATCATTGCTTTCATATTCATAGCTCCTCTCCGAGATCTGCACGCCATACATATCTGGTGCTATTATTCTAGCACCAAGACATGTATGACACGCATGCAGCTGCGGGCGTTTTCAGGTCGCCAAGGAGCAGCTGGCTAAGTGCATTCTAGCAGATCGTCTGACGGGGGGCTGATGGCTCACTTTTCAGTCCGGGAGAGCAACTAAATAATCCTAACCTTTCCTCTTTACTCCTAAACAATAATCCTCGCAGTCGTCATGGATCAAACAACACTTCCACAAAATCTTACAGACCTCACCAATCTGTCGCGTCACAGGCTCACAGCAGCTCGATCGCCACTGAAAACGCCGGCCGGCCCGGTGGGCCGGCCTGCTCGCTGCTAGCTAGCTCTCCCAATCTGTTACGGCTAGGCATACCAGTTTCTTGATGTAAACCGCGAGACATGACACTAGCGGGAGCGTGTGTGACATACCTAATTCGATCGCCACACTAGCCACGCCCAGGCACTTTAGGTGGTGGTTACTGGCTGCATACGAAAACTCGACCGACCTGCCGCTCACCTGAACCCAAGCGCGTGACGTTGCTGTCGTGGCGTTCGCGCAGCGAACGGCGCCGGCTCCTCCCTTTAGCCCGGCCGTCGCCCTCCGATGGCGCCCCACCACCACCCCCGATCCCTGTCCGCCGCTCGCGCGCGCGGACGGGCGGCGAAGTGGACGGGTGCGCCGGATGTATAGTAGCTGTAGCCACGGCAACTGCTGCATGACAGCTCGAGCCGTCACTCGCGTCGCTTCCGAGATGGAGAGAGGTGCGGTCAGGACGTCGACGACGAGGCGAGGGCGGAAGCCGGAAGCGGAAGAGCACCGGTCCGGCGACATGATCCGTCGAGGTTTCGCCTAGCACTGCGGTGGCTGTGAGCCTGTGATTGCTCCCGTGGTTCGTGGTTGGTAGCTGTTGGGAATCGTCGTGCGGCGCCTGCAGGTGTCCGTGGTATAGATGGCGTGCACCTCCTGGATTCTGATGGTACAGACAACTAAAACTCCAACGCGCGCTCACGGCCATGCACCAGCACCACCATGGCCGTGATTTTTGGAGGCCTTTCAGTGTCTTACATCCGTTGATCAGAGAATGAGATAAGCTCCTGCAGCGCCGCAGCGGCAGATAAGTGAGGGCGATCTATGTATCTGTGATAGGGTAGCTAGGTTAGGTCTATACTTTAATACTTTTTACTTTTTTTCCCCTAGTGGTTGCAGATGGCTTTCATCCTATGCGCCGACAATGACATGCGTGCTTGTGTTGTTTCAGTGTCATCACAGTGTGGCTGGGCATGCTGTGAGCAACCAGCCCAAATTGATCCTGTTTAATCAAGTTATCGTCCATTGATCAACTAGATTAAAAAGGGCCAACTCCGATAGTCCTTGGAATGTCTCATGAGCACCGCTCAGAATTTAAACACACTCAACTCGCATAACATATGGACATCATCACACAAGCACAACCGTACATAGAGTTTAAATTACATAAAAGAGGTTCAAGTACAAGGACATCATGTTTCAGAGTTTTGCAGCGGAAAGTTCTACATCGCATCCACTCCATACATAGCACAAAATAGAAGATTAACACTATATGCCGATAGTGCCCTTCTCATAGCCACCGGCCATCTACTCCTCACCCGCACCTCCGTCGCAGGGTAGAAGTACCCAAAGACGGTCTCCGACTGTGGATCACCTGCAACAACTTTAACGATAGCACCATGAGTACAAAAGGGTACTCGTAGGGCTTATTCATTATGGGTATATACTAGCCCGACCTCAAGGAGAATGCATTTGATTAGTAGCAAGGATAGAGTAAGGTATTTAACTTTTGCATAAAAGCATCTAACTGTGATCAAGTTGTTATAAGCAAAAGACATAGCTTCTATGATCTCTAAAGCATGCATCAAACAATTGCATAAGTAAAGTGCTCATAAATCATAAGCTCAATCTTTCATGAACTCTTTCACGAACTTTACATTGGGGCGAACCTCAAAGAGCGTGCTCATGACCGAGAGCGCGGCTATTGCAATAGATTATTAACCCTGCAGGGGTGTACAAACTTTCCCACACGAGAACAAGACCAACGACCATACCCATGGGCAAGGATAAGTGTTGATTCATGTCTCAACCTTTCACACAAACACAACCGACTATGAGCGAACGGTTGGGAAGGACAAGTGCACCGGATCCGCCGATCACACTCCATCACAACTCGCACCGAATCCGATCAAGGCAAGGTGTGACTCATGCTAGTTGGCTTACCATCCCATTATGAAACATGTGGTTTGTACGAAAAAGTGCTCAAGAGACCGGCGACCAAAGAGACAGTCCTTAACTAACTCAAGCAAGCCTAACCATTTGAGCTCCATCTCAACATGGCCCTACCATACTTGCCCAAGTCCGAATCATTCTTCATAGTTGCTCAACTTTTGTCCATTTTTGACTAATCATGTAAATTAATCAAACATCCTATAGCTCGCGAGTGGTGGTGACCTTGCCACCTCTCGTCTTGTACCGTAGCTAAGCATGGCTAAGCATATAGTTCGTGACACCTATTCAAACATACTCATCTAAGATGATATCCTAATCAAGGTTGATAATGCATCAAATAGGTTCTAAACATTCAATGATATATATATATATATATATATATATATATATATATATATATATATATATATATATATATATATATATATATATAGTAACTCATGCGCAACAAGACACATATACTTCATTGATCCAAAGTAGGGTGTAAGAAATGCTTAGGGGCCTGCCTTGAGTCTCAACGGGAGTGTTGTCTCCAACGATTTCCGGTTCAAGCTCCTCTTGCTCCGGCGTCACGGTCTCTACACGAGTGCAATGATGCATGATAAATAAATATGCCATGAATGATTGACATGGTATGCAAATAGTATAAGAAGGTATGATTTAACATTGCAAAACTATAATAAAAGTGGCTAGACATGTAATACATATGTGGATTAATTATAGCTAAGTGTAAGGGTAAAGAACAGCTAAATGCGGACCGTCCGGCTTGGGAGAAGCGGACCTTCCGGCTCTAAACGGTGGACCATTTGGCGGACCATCTGCCGTCCAACCGCGGACCATTCTGGGTCAAAAACATGATTTCTGGGTGTTTCTGTGTAAGACTGAAAAATGACCTGCGGACCGTCCGCCCCTAGGGGGGAGACCGTCCGCCTCACAAATTTTGGGAGGCCGAAAACGTTCCAAAGACTCTGCTTGTTGGGTTGGGACTTGCGGATTGTCCACCCATAAGGGACGGACCGTCCGCGACACGGCCGAGGCTCACCGGCAAGTTCGCCGCCGGCGATTCCGGCCACGGTTTGGGATGAGATTTGTTCCTAAAGGTTCCTGGGAGTGTAGGGAGTTCATTTTGGTAGCTAAACCACACATGCATTAAGACCTCAAAGCTCTAGGTCAACAATGGTGAAAGTGCTCTAGGGGGCTTCATGGCTTGCAACTTAGGGCAATGGGAATGGATCGGAGAGGGAATGAGCTTACCAACGATGGTTGGAACACCGGCAAGGGCTTCAAGATGAGGTAGAGGGCTTGGTGAAGCTCGAGCTCGTTCTCCTTGCTTGAATCTTGAGGAAGAGGAAGGAGATGGAGGGAGAAGCTCCTAGTCCAAGGAAGAAGATGAAGTCGATGTGGTGTAGCTCATCGGCGTCGATCTCCGGCGATGCTCCGGCGAGGCTCCGATGAGGAGGAGAGGCTTCAATGGTGGAGGAGAGGGTGAAGCTCCTCCATGGCTTGGGGTTAGAGAGAGAGAATAGTTTGAGTGAATGGGATGAGGGAGAGAGAGCACGGGGTGCTCTGGTGGAAGAGGAGGCGTAGCTGACGCGTGGGGTCCGCGAGGGGTACATGGCGCTAAGTTTCTGCGTGTTGGACACGCACGGATGTGCACTGGCGGACCGTCCGCGGGTGGGGCGCGGATTGTCCGCGGGTGCTGACGTGGCAAGACTTGATTTAGTCGTTGTTGACTAGACTGGCTGTGCTGTGGAGCTGAGGACGGTCCGCCCTATAGGGGGAGACCGTCCGCCCTTATAATTTTGAAAGGGCTTAGCCCTAAAGTTTTATCACTCCTAAGTGCAAACTAATTATGGTTAATGCTTGATAATGCATATGATGACACGTTTAATCTTTAACTAATTTAGGGATGTTACACATACGATGATACGAAGGATGGTGACGGCTAAAATTTGTCCATGCATTGTGCAGGTAGCCAAGTGCAGGATATAGGTGTAGCATATACCAGCACAATAGCTCCAAATTTCCCCTTCACTTGCTTCATGTGTCACTGTGTACCCTGTAAAAACAGCTGAACCTGGCCGAAGATAAGTCAAAAAAGCTGACTTTCTTTTTTGCAGCAAATTCTTTTGTCTGAAATCTCTAGGAAAACGAATCCGGTATTTGACAGCAATAGCCAATACTACTAGGTAAGGTAGGTCTGCTCCGTGCTTTTCTTTCTTATAGACTTTTTCTATTATCAAAATTTGATAGAGGAGCATGCATTTGCAGCCCAAGGACGCCAGACCAGCTGGTTAAAGGGTTCGAACTTATGTATGGTGAATTTTCACCTATAGGTAAAAAAATTCCCTCGCTGACGCGACTAGAGTTCCGGGGGATTTCTCGACTGGGAAGCCGATTGCTTCCTCTTAATAAAATACGATTGTGACCGTCATACCCCACAATAAAGTTTTTTTTAGGAGCATGCATCTGCATGCAAATTTCGGACAAAATACAAAGAAGAAACGTTAGAATCTGTCACTTCGAATCAATTCCCAATGATTAAATGTCATGATTGCTTTTGACAAAGCGCATGCCAAAACATAAAAAGGTGCTTTCAAATTTGTGTGTTGTGGGACTCGACAAACAGTACATCCTAAGATTTTCAAACCTGTTTGGTTCCCAACAGTCTCTGAGCTAATTGTAGTCCCTGGGCTAAAATAAAAAGTCCCTCCCTGTTTAGTTGAGGGACTAAAAGGGGCTAAAGATCATTAATTGCAGTGATAAAATGATTCAAATACTCCTTGCATGCATGCACCTGCATGGCCCGCATGCGCCTAGCTGCATGCGCCTCGCGGTGGGTGGGGTGAGGGTCGCGTTGGAATGTGTATGTGGACCAAGGGGCATGGTGGAATAAGTGGCATGGTGGAATAAGTCTTGAGGGACTTCTCAAGTTTAGCCCCCAACATACTTTTAGCACCCAAAAGTCCCCCTATTTGGTTGTTTAGCCCCAAAAGTCTTAGGAACTTATGCAAAAGTCCCTCAAACCAAACAGGTTCCTGTGGGACATAAACTCCTCCACTAAACCCTTTTCTACAGGCACATATGACCTGAAAGCCATATAGTTTTTCTCGTGCACAAAACGTGCCCTGAAGGCAAGCTGTCAACATGACCCGGACCAGCATGCTTCCACAGTGTCGGCTGTTGCCAATAGCTCCGAGTCCAAAAACAAAGTCCTGCTAATAGTTCTAGGCCATCCGATTTGGGGGCCATATCCGAAACATCGTTTCGTTCCACATCACCGTGGATCCAGGTTACTGATAGGGATAAGGTAGAACAGTTTCAGGAATAAGACTCTGGCCCTGATGAAATGCGGTTGAACACAACTACCGTTTGGACAATACTGTACCATACAGTCACAAACAGAAACCTTTAATAAACAAACTACAATAGGAAATAGCCAAGAACGCTTACAATGGTGGAAGTGGAACTGGAAAATTGAAACCAATGTACATGTGTTTTTTACACAAAAGAAGATCAATGCTATTTTGGTACACATATATAGATATACTTTATATATACTCCCTCCGTTTCAAGATATAAGGCACACACGTAATTTAAGATTCAAACTTTAAAAACTTTGACCTACAATTAATCTTGCATAATAAAAAATTTATCTTATAATAATCATATCATTGAATTCATATTTAAAAGTAGTTTTATACAACTGTAATTTTGTTGCAATAAGCATTATATTATATAAGATATTAAGAGTAAAATATTATTATTAAAGACCGTGTCAAGTTTGACCGCGCCTTATATCCTAGGACAGAGGGAGTAGTTGTGAAGTATTTTGATGGGCTCGTTTTTCATATTTGAAAATGAAGTTGGTGTTATGAACTCTTATAAGGAAGAACATATAACTACATATAAGTATATGCAACAACTATATATTAATATACAAAATATTTTTCTTACATAAATATAAATTTTCCACATATTATAAACTAATCATATCAATCCACAATGTTCTATTATGCCTTACCAAAACAAGAAAAAAAACTTTCCTCCTCTCAGTATTGACAATTATTTTGTAGTCTTATATGATCAGTCCACGTCGTCACACCCTAACCACATACCAAATTGTCTATGTATCAATGTGAACGTTGTAGCAAATTTTGTTCCTCATATGAACATGGGAAATATAAATGCCTAATGCGGAGTGGTGTCTTGAGTTACACGGTTTCATTTCTAGGAACAGAAAGGAGTTGTTTGGACTTTGGATGATTCTCCTTTAAAAGCGCACTGAACACTGACCATGAAAGCTCCCCTAAGAGACAAAACCTACATATTCTATCTTTCTAATACAAAAATAGACCTCAGGTTGGCAACCATCTCCCACTCAGACAGTCTTGATTGAATTCTTGATAAGGATATATATCGGGCCGGACAGCCAATTTAAGGCACGGGCCTTCTTGGATCAAATTCTTTTTTAAAAAAATTTATGCAGAGACAAATGAGATGATAGCCTGTTATTGGTTTTTTTTTTTGAGGGAAGATAGCCTGTTATTGTTGGATAGCCTGGTCCAGCAGCTCATTCTAGGCCCAGTTCGGAACAATGCCTAAGCAAACGGACACACGGGCCGCGTGTGATGACCAATCTTTCCGCTTGCGTGCACGGCAACCTTCCAACACTGACGCCGCTAAAATGGGCCTAGTGAAGTCCGTAAACAGTCTAAGTTATTGTATAAACCGTTTTTAGAATTGATCTGTGGATGAGTCAGCTTGGCTTATTGCCAAACTTATTAAACTTGCTCTTAGTGCGTGCGATCCACCACCCACAAGCTTATCACCAACCTTATTAAACTTGCTCGCATGCGATCCTAAACCCGTGGACCGTGCGATCCCAAGAGACGACGTTGCCACCCATCCCTGCCCGCCGAGGCAGCGACAGCGAGAGGATCAACTTCTTTTAATCCGCAGTCGTAGGAGGACCTGGTAAGAGCATATTTTACCTTTTCTCATTCATATTCTGTATATTTATCTCTCCATCATTGATTATATCTTTTAAATTTTAATAGCTTATTCAAAGGATAGAATGGAAGGAGAGATTCTCCACATTTGAGCGGAGAGAGACGTGTTTTGACGATCATAAAAATGTTTTGATATCGGTGATGGAATGGTTACCTGCCGCCAAAAGTATATTTTAACATTGGGAAGAAGAATAAGTAATTTGCTTGCTCATGTAGATGCAGGTGCTCCTCGCAGCTAATTTCGAACTCGTTTCGTCCATCTAGCGCCCATAAAATACGCCAATCAGCGCAGAAGATCCGCGCCGCTATGTCAAACTCGTGGAAAAAGTTACGACACGCTTCTCTACTGGTGGGACCCCTCTCCTCACATTGCGCCCGCGGCCGTCCCGGCCCAAATGCCCAATTGATTGTCCAAACGCCAAATCCTCTCCGCCGACGCCGTTGCCTTCCCCTTCCCATCCCTTCCCCCTGCCACGGAACGGAACGGAACACGCGCGCGCTTCCATTCCCAGCCCCCGCCGAAGCGGAGCGCACGCCACCGGCCACCGCCCGAGCAGGCTAGCGCCCGTCCTTGCCGTCCTCCCCCTCCTCTGCTCCAGGGGACCGCCGCGCAGCGGGGATCCGCCCCGGCACAGCCCGACTTCTCCGCTCGCTGGTAAGGAATCCCTGTCCCGCTTCCTTGCACGGGTTGTTCGGAGAGCGAGCGAGTTCCGTTGCGCGCGGGGTACGTGGGGCAGGGTATTTTCTCTGCTGCTAGCCTGCTACGACTCCGAGCCCGAGCGATCGGATCCGGATCTCGCTTGCTGGGATGGATGCCCCGATCCCGCCCATCCAGCCTGCCGCGGAGTGATTCCGCGCCAGCGGCGGGAGGGCGTGCCGATTGATGATGGGATTTAACTGGCTGCGAAACTCGCGTTATCTTCATCTTTGACTCGCCGTAGAAATCCGTCTATTCTTAGCCTCTGCGGCTGGTCCAAATTAAGGTCAACGGATGGCGGGGTAGGCAGGCTGGCCGGAGCTCTGTCATGTCAGTGGTTTGGTGGTTGTGGAGACACAGATCGTACCTAACTTAAACTAATTGAGTGGATTATAGAATGAGTAGATGGTATTAATAAGCTAAGGGGGAATCTCCCTTGCTTGAAAGTTGCGGGGGAGGAGAACCAACCGCTGTCTCGTTAGAGATCAATTAGTTCGTCGAGGGACTAAACTCTAACGAGGCTCGAGGTTGGTTCTCGGGCCAGACGGAGATTGTTCATACGATCCGTTGCTGTTTCTATTTTTTCTAGCATAGCTGCTACAATAATTTCAACTTGTTCTGGGTAAGTTGTTCTGCAAATTTTTAGCCTTGTTATATGTTGTTACATTTCATGGATCTAATAAAATGGACGGTTGGTTCCGAATTTCTAGTTTGGCTAGGGATTTTTTTTTGTAGCATGAATATCAGTATATCAGCAGGCTAGCCGGATTTATTTGATTAGATCAAATTGGGAAAATCTGTCCTTGGCCTCCCCCCTTTCCAGTCATACGAGGTGAAAATATATGATGCCATAGGACGTTCTGCAAATTCCTTGGTGCAGTACAACATAGAAACTTGTTTTTTCTTCTTTTGTCCATGTGAGCTATTGAAAGTTTGATATATTGGTTTGCCTTGAGATCAGAAGAAAGAATAGGACAAATGCATACCTCTGATTTATCTCAATTGATAAAATGAATAATAACCAGTTAACCCTAAAGCATCACATATATGATATGCAATCAAGAGTGAAACACTGGCTCGTTTATGCTTCACCCGCTGAAATGCTCACACAATATGATGCTTTGAGTCTGTGATCTCCTGTCTTGGTAATGCATAAAGTAAGCACAGTGATACATTTTCATTTTCCTTTGGAAGTACTTAGTAGAGGGTAGAGAAACAATTCAGCTGGTTTATTTCTTTATGACAATCAGTTAGTTAGTTGCAGCATAAATCTAGTCCATTGCTTTCAGCAACCAATTTAGTAGCCCAATGATGATTTCTCCCCTCTAAATTGTTTTCCCCCTAGCCTTCAGGGGCTTCCTTACTGCAGAAATAGTAGTGTGTTTTTTTTGTTCTGTTCCTTGGTTATCTTGCTACTTTTACTATGCCATATATGCATTATGTGCTCTTCCCACTTCATTGCATCACAAGTCTCCAGAGTTCTGATGGCCTTCAACACTCAAAATGCAGCCTTCAATTGATGGCCTCACCTTCAGCACCGACCGAGCTAAGTCGGGAAGCTGCTCGTCAGTCTCTGATCGCAATCTCCCAGTCTGTTCCGGAGACACCTTCACCCCGGACGGTGAAGACACCTACCTCCACTGCAGAGAACGGGAAGCTGGACGATGGGGCTGACAAGTACAGATCAAAACTGATGTCCATCACAGACCTGTCTTCTGACGCCCAACCTACGCTGTGCCCTCCCAAGGATGTTACCGCTTAACCGTGTGATGGTCGCTGATTGATGTGGATGTGCGGACATGATGCATCAGTGCTTATGCTGATGCTCTGAACATTTCACTGCCTTGCATTGAACTGAACTTATGTTACTAGTCGTTTTTCTTGGCAGTTGGTGCCCGTTTTATGATACATTAAGGGAAACAGGTGGAAATATACTGTACAGTTTCCTGACTGATGATAAGGAACAAGTTAAGCTGAACATTCTGTCATGCAGTCATGCTTGGATTCTTTTCAAGAACATTTTTGGAGAGGTAGGAATCTGGTCAAATCCTGTCGGATTGGCATGCCAGTCTCAAGTGGCTTGTCTAATCCCCGTGTTCCATTGCTAAATACGGAGTATGATGCAACCCGTGAGGATCTTTTCCCTTTTTTGCATTCCCAATCATGAATTCTCACAAAACGTTTTCCGCAAAAAGGAAAAGTTTCAGTAAACGCAGCAGATGGCTCATTAGCGAGTGAAGGCCCAATTCCCGCACAGGCCCTGACTTTTTGGTGGCCCGGTGCTGACTAAAAATGGAGGCCCCGTTCACCATAAAAATACAAAATACTCCTTTCATTTAGTTATGACAGCTATATTTCCGAAATTAAAAATTAAAAATTGATTGTTATATTAAGCCTTTGCCTCGAGAGTCTACAAGTAGTCCGTTCGGTATTCCCCGCACTAACTCCAGCGCTAACATGGGTGCTGAAGGAGAAAAACTGGATCTGTTGATTTTCCACATGGACTGTGATAGTTAATAATCGCTGAAAACGAGGAGTCTCGCCAAGAAAAAATTGTAGAAACGAGAAGACAATGGTTAATGTGATTAATGGATTGACAATGCTAATCCCAATGGAGGATTTCATGTTGATGTTTTCAAGGTAGCCACATACTCCCTCCATTCACTTTTGATAGCTATATTTTAAAAACTCAAATGTTCACAAATGATAGCTATATTTGCTAATGTCATGGGCTGTGGTAATAAATAGCACTAGTAACGAGGAGTTTCCAGTTAAAGCATTGGAGGACCAACAAAAAAATCCGTGTTGTATTTATTATATGATAAGTAAAGTTATTTTCCTTGGTCATTGTGTCAAGATGAAATATAGCTATCAAAAGTGAACGGAGGGAGTAAACAAGAAGATTATGAAACAATAGTTGAAACTACCTCTCCCAATACATAGTTTCATGTTGTATGTTGTGGTTTCCTAGGGTCTATATTGCATTTAATTTCAAGACTCATAGAGTATTAGTATTTGTGTAGAGAGAGTTTCATATAGATGAAACTGGTTTCTTCTATTTCTTCTTAAATTCTATGCCATGTCATCGTATAATTATACATGGCATGCTAATTAATGTGTATGAAACTCCCACTGGGAATGGTCTAAGCATACTTGGTACCATTGGTCAATGTGCCATGTGAAAATATAAATATCATAATTGAATGGAGTAATATTGAAAAACTCATTATCATTAGTGAATTAGGCTAACATTTATTGGTACTTGTAACTTGACGGACCTATTAGCTTAGCAATATTTGGAGCCTCCTAATTTTTCGAGGCCCGTTGCAGTCGCACCGGCTGCACTGCCCCAGGGCCGGCCCTGTTCCCGCACCGGGGCAAAGCCGCGAAGGCGCGTCTCTTGGCAATTTTTTGTAAAACGCGAGACCCGCCTTCCGGGTCCAAAGTCCAAACCGGCCGCAGGCCCGCAGCACGCGCGCGCACGGCACTTGAGCGGCAGGCGACTCGTCCTCACCGTCTCCGGAGGTGAAGGCGGGGCACCCGCATGCGGAGCTCAGGATCGCCTTCATCCACCCCCGACCTCCGGGCTTCGGTAACGGGTCTTCTCTCTCATGTCTCTACCCGCCTCGCTGTCGCGCATTTTCTCATTTGAGTTCGGCTCGATCTGACAGTTAGCGATCGCCGGGGGACCGGAGCCATCTATCTAGGTTTTAATTGCTTGGCATTTGAGAGGATCAGGCCGAGAGGACCGGAAATTAGGGCAGAGTGTTATTGCTAGACGCTAGTGTTTGATGAGGCAGAGCGATTGCAATTTGCACAGATGTAACGTTGCAACTCCCTATTTTTGAAGACATGGCAAACTGACAGACTGCGGTCTATCTATCAGTGTCTGAATTATAAGTACTAGTTAGAAATAACTACTATCAATCTTAACATGCTCAGGGTTCCAAGAGCTTTCATCTGGTAGGATCAATGCACATGTTCAAATTAGCATTGTTCTGTTTCTGATGGCTGCTCAACTCGTGAATTTTATCTGCTTGGATCTAAACTCAAGAAATAGTGGGATTTAACCACAACATAGTGCTTTGCTTTCCTAGGAATAACTAAGTCTCATTTTGTCTGGTTTGAGAATATAGTAGTTTACATATGTAACTTTTGTGCTGAGACAGAGATTGATGAATGATGAATGAGGATGTATAGTTCACCTCATGTGGGTGAGGGATTTACTGATCCTCTGACCAGTAAAATATGTTCCTTTACATTTTAAAATTTTAATGGCCCGCCTTGTAAGCAACTCCTGCTTTATTTCTTATATACACATCGCTCCTGTGTATTCTCGATTTTTTAAAGAAATTATACTGGCAATTATGGAGTAATTGCCATTGTGAATGTTTAAATTTTTTCATATTATCAACCAAACTTTGGAACTTTTGCAAGCATATGGTTTTAATGCTTTAATTTTAGAACATTTCCATGTTCAACACTTAATATTTTCACAGATTTTTGTTTGATGCGACTAATTCTTCAAGTAAAACTTGGTCCGATTAAAATAAGGCCATCTTCCCCTGCTCGCAGGTGGTGCAGAGATACTGATAGTGTCCATGTTTTGACATCGAACCATAGCAAAACTCGGTGCTTTAAGGATTCTGTCCTGTAAGGTTCTAAGCGTTAGCAAATGTGTATATTTTGATTACTCTTCTGAGGACATTATCTGCAGTCCATTCTGCTGTACCAAATGCCAACCCCTCTTCAAATAGATTCGCAAGAAGTAGCAACCTTTACCATTAAACTTATTTTAGTGGCTTAGATTAGTCTCTACATGCCATCAATATCTGTCTGGAGATCTCTGAATTATTCCACCTATACACTTTTGTCCTTCCAACTTCTAGTGACAATGGTCAATCAACCTTGATTTGTACACTGCAGAGCTTGATTCTTTATAGTTTATTATCCCATTTGTTAGTGGTTCTTACCAGATAAGTTCCCACTTTGCATTGCCTATACACTGCCCTGTTGATCTTTCTCTTGATGCACTCGTATGATCTGTTGTTAAGAAGCGTAATTTTCACATAATTTCTTTTACATTTCCATTTGTACATAAAAATCCGAATCCTCTGGCAGTCTATTTTGCAGATTGTTAGATAGTTTCAGGTAAACCGATGCATAAACATTACACAACTATGACTGCTATTACCATTTTTTTGTTATCTCTAATGAACCTACGAAGAAGTAATTCTTAAGCCTCTTGACTTTCTGTCTTCGCTAATAATTTTCCAGTTACTGTTTCAGGTGATCGCTTGCTTCACCATCTTTTTTTTTTTAAGTTTTAACCTTTGTCATGCTGTCTGTGTATATCTCCGATGCATAGTTGCGGTATGCATGCTACTTTGGTTTCCTTCATTTGACACCATATTAGTGGACCAGGATTCTGCAATGATTCCACTGCTTAAACTAAAGGCCTATCCCATTGTACTAACATATATTTTCAAGAAAAAATCCCCTTGATTTAAATTCAGGCACCAAATAGATATACCTCTGTGCATCTTTTCGAATTGTATATTATTTCCATTGACGTGTTGCTTGCAAAGCACACTTCTATTCTTCTGAAGTTATATCGCAAGCCCATTGATAAGATTGAAGCCACGTCTGATCTTGTCTTATGTCACTGTATTGCAATTCGTTTCATTCCTTGTTCATAATCTAGACTTTGTGACACATGCTAAAGGTGTCTGTTTTTGTTTTGAGATCAAGGTATGGCGGATTTAATTCTAGTAAACAGCAAGTTCACTGCATCTTCATTTGCTAGGAGCCTAGGACCTAGATGAGTGTGGAAATTCTCCACTATGATATTTGGTGATTCGAATATAGAAGTTGCATTGACAGCTTGATATGGAAGAGTTTTCCAGGCTAGACAATGTGTTCTAATGCTCTTCTTCTACTTTGGACCTCTTGATACTTATATAACTGTAACATAATGAACTTAACCTGGAACTTGGGCCCAGACCATGCCATCTTGTCTTGCTGCAACCTGCAAATCTGCATTAGCCTTTACATTTGTTGGTTCCTTATGTTTACATGTCCTTCGTAGTTCTTCAGGCTTCACATTTTACTTATTTTGCTGGCATGGCACATCTGGACATATGGATTTTCATGTGTTGAATTGCCTATTGGATTCCCTGTGCTGGCAATTGTTGCAACTTTTTTTTCCATTTACACAAATATCTGAGTAAAGGATAGCTAATGCTGTTATAAAAAACATCGTGGATATGTGCCAGACAATAGGCTTGATGGTGTATCAATATATTATGTTTAACGTGAGTGGTCCAAAGTTTTGGGTAGTCATTTTAACTAGAAATAATCGCGGCGTTGCCGCGTATGACCAGTGTGTGTGTTTTAGGGTTAGGGTGATTGGATGAGTATGTAGGTTAGCTATGCGTCGATGTAGCTGTCGCTATATATATCCATGCGTGTTTATATATTTGTATCTACGGCATATATTGCAAGTATGTTATGTTATTTGTGTATCTTCATTTCAAGTATTTATATGTGTGACATGATGTACTTGTATGTGCGAATGTATGGAATATCATGTACTATATATAGTGAAGTACTATGCTATTTATATGTATATACGTGATTATTTATGTTCAAGTATTTGTACTACAGGTTAGCATTAAATAAAAGAGTCAGGAAACAAAGAGTAAGAAAAAGGGTATGGATTTATAAGATTTGATTTTAGATTTTTTTTGTTAAGATGGAGGAGATATTTTTTTAGTTCATATGCGAAATAAAGTACACTAAATCATATGATATTTTAAGTTTAATGCATAGATCTAGTCATTAGAAACTCATCAAAATTGGTTTGGTATTTTTATGATTTTTTCTATGATTTTGTATGAATTTTGAAAGATCTCTAATTTAAAAAGGAAAAATAAAATTGTATTAAAGGAGAAGAGTCTCACGGGCCGTTTTTGGCCCATTCCAGGCAGGCAGGCCCAGCAAGACAAAAGATAAGCCCATAAGAAGGCACGGACTGCGGGTTGATTTTGGTAAAAGTTGAGGGTTTTTTTGAAAAATAAACCGAGAGATGAAGTAGAATTGCGGGTTGATTTCGCTTAAGTATGAGGGTTTTTTTTGCAAAAAGGCCGCGCTTCGCCTGATCTGGGCCGTCCACGCGCTCGATCCGACGACCGAGATCGGCCGACGATGTGGCCACGTAGTTGGCCATCTTTTGGTGCAAGAATCGTAAGAAAGAGATTTATACTGTCATACCCCCCCCCCCCCCCACCACCACCACACACACACACAACAGTATAAGGACCTATCTTTCCAAGAAGCTATTGAACAACAACTCTTCTTCTTATTTCTTTTGAATTTCAATATTATTTTTCCTTATAATCAGGTAGCAATATCCTGAAACTTCAGCTAATTTATCCATCTGTCATATGCTTTACCTTAACCGCCCAACTTCCTGTCGACTACAATTTTCATGCTTCATGATAGGCATTTCTCAGCTCTTTGAGTGGATCAAATTGCAAAGAGTTGGCTGATGAAATGGTAAAAATCAAGTGCAATATGCGATCGGTTTAGGTTGCATAGGTGCATAGGATTATGTATTACTTAAGGACAGCGGCCAGCTTTCATTCAGTAGGGTCTCCAAGCTATTCTTTTCTTGGCACCGCAGGACCAATGATTCCCAGAATAGTGGATTTGGTCTGCTGGGTCCTGCTTCCTGAAGCTAAGCAGCTTTGCTGCTGGTACCACAATAGATATGCTGGCTTTTGGCCGTCAAGAGGGGCATAAGTGTGAGAACCGCCCAATTTAATATTATTTTAAACGAACCGTCAGATATTGTCTTCCAAATGAGAGTTAACACGTGCCTACCAGAGAGCGTGCCACGTGTTACCTCACATCTAGAGACACGAATAACCGACATGTCATTCGCCTAAAATAATATTAAATCCGGTAGTCCCGGTATGTGTTCCAACATACGTCCAGAATCAGCATATACACATACCGTTTACAATCGAATACATCGCCAAAGAACCACAAAGAGCAGTTTTACATTACCTGAGTTCAAAACTTAACATTACCAGGTCAACATAGGAAGGTTCAAACTATTCACCATTACAAGCCTTGGCTCACGGAAGCCATATTATACAGAAACTTAAAAATTATTATATTTACATGCTCTCACGAAGCTCGATTACGATAAAACCTACTACGATGATGATGTCTTGCTCAAGGACACCATCCCAGCCTCAATGATCTACTCCTCCCCCGCACCTGAATCGGCGGGGTAGAAGTGGCCGAACACCACTTCCGGTTCACCTGCGACTAGGGTTAGAGGCACCCTGAGTACAAAGGTACTCGCAAGACTTACGCGATTAAATAAATAAGGATCATGTAAAAGCTCAAGTAAAAGCTTTAAGGTTAAGTAATTATTGCATAAGCATGAGCTCTCTAAACTAACACCTAGTACAATTAATTAATGTTGCCCGAACCCCATTAAATTTTAGTAGAACATATTAAGAATAACATAGTGATTCCCGAGTTACTAAAACCCACTTCAACATGACCGTAACTCTACGAGGAGTTCATGGGATAAAGAGCGTGCTCATAACCGAGAGCGCGGCAATTCGAATTGATTCAAATCTTGCAAGGGTGTACTACTTTACCCACACGACGCGAGGACCATGCGACTCACCCAACCGATCACGTCGGGCAAGGAGGTACTCACGTCGAGCAAGGGGGTACTCATGTCAACCGTTCCCAACAAGGCTCAACCGTTGATGGTACGCCCAGCTTGTGCGTGGAGACTTAGTTCCATCGAGGACATCTCTAAATTTTTCCTTTACATAGTTCCACTCGGGGACCCACTAAGCCTCCCTGCATAGTCCTTAGCCACGTATCTGGGACCGGGCCTCAATGATCAAGTCAAAAAAGGTAATTGGCTCATCCGTACCATTATATTGGATATGTGGTAGTACGGAAAGGTGCTCAAAACCAACATCATCCACTCGGTCCTTAATCAATCCAAGCGGACTATGCCCATGTGACTTCATTCTCTAGGCCCTACTATTCCACTCGAATCTCGATACTACCAAACTCTTACCACCAAGCCGAACTAGTGCAACAAGGATAACCGGTAAATATGATCCTCCAAATTATTCCTGTCTAGCGGGCAAAAGAAGTACTCTAAGCAGGGCTAAGCATCTAGTCAGGTTAAGTGATTAACTGACTAATTAGTGCCAAGAACGAGGATAACAAATCAAGGAAGTATAATGCACGCAAATAGGTACAAGAATGCAATACATACATAATATACATATAACCCCAACATAACCCGGTGAGATAACTATCTAATTTAGATTAAATAGGAGCAAGGAATCATGCTTAGTTGCTTGCCTCGGTTAGCTTCGGGCTCGACCGCGAACTGGACTCCGGGTTCAGGCTCGACAGACTCGGCGGGCTCCACGGGTTCGTTCTCTGACGATTCGGTCACTATAATGCATGAATGCGATGCATGAATTAGTACGATGCTATGCTTATGCATAAAATAAACTGCATGAAATGATATGCGCGAAATGATGTACATGAAACAACGTTTTGGATATGTAACTCTGACAAAACCGGAGATTCCGGTTTGACAAAACCGGAAGTTCCAATTTCAAAACCGGATGTTCCGGTTTTCAAAACTTGACAAGCCAAAATCGGAAGTTCCAGTTTCTAAAACCGGCAGTTCCGGTTTCAGCGGGTTACTTGCGGACTATTCGCTCCAAAGAGCCGGACCGTCCGCGACTCGACTTTCGACGCGGCGACCATGGCGCAGCGGCGGCACGGCCGTGTTCCGGCGGCAGAGCAGGGCCGGAGCGGGCCGAAGGAGGCGCGCACGGGGTGTTCTAGGGCGAGGCGAAGCTCACCCCACAAGTGGACGGCGAAGAGAGAACGCCGCGACTGCGACGGGCGGTGGCGGGCGAAGACGCTCGCCGGCGGCCCTGCACGGCGAATAAAGAGGCCGGGTAAGGAGGGGAATCGAGCGAGGAGAAGGAGAAGATGTTCCCCACGTGAGGAATCGAGCCACGGCTCACCGGAGACGGCGAGGGCGGAGCTTGGACGGCGATGGCAATGGGGAACGGGGAAAGAGCTAGGGTTTGGGTTTGAGGGGAAAGGGCCGGTCGAACCTTAAGGCGAGGAGAGGAGTGAGGGGGCGGCACGACAGCCGAGGATGGCCGGCGGCGGTGGCGACGAGCGGCGCGCCGCGATTCATGCTCTGCCCACGAAGCAGAGTAAAACCGGAAGTTCCGGTTTTTGAACCCGGAGGTTTCGGATTTTGAATTTTTCACCCCGAGACGTTACAATAAGGCTAGCTTGATGGTACATTTGTTTGATCTCTAGTCTCAAAACGAAAGGTCAATGGTCTGTGCTGTAAAAGGTGCACCGGGCTTTCTTTACTTCATTACCGATGTCCTAGTTCTCTTAAGGGCCCCTATCTCTACACATTTGTAATTGTTCAGTCCATCGTGCTCCAGTCCGGCCATAGCCCCGGGCTAGGCCCTAACCATTATTCTATCTGCCTGCCTTGAACTTGAGAAATTATATTAGGATTGCAGAACTTTTGGTTTTAGCCCCTATTCCCATGTTGCTCTATTATAAATTAATCTATGCTTATCGTAATCCAGGGACAGGGAGACTAACAGAAGTCCAAGATTCCTTTCTCCCGGATGGATGGTCCCAGTTGAGTTGGACGTTTTTGGTGGGAAGCGGACAAACCAAAGCAGGTTCCCCTTTGGCACCTATATTTTCCTAAACAAAATTAGTCCTTGCAGGATGTTTTCCAACAAAAACAATTACACCAAGACATAAATTTGCTACCTGGAACCTGCTAATCCATATATTCTCCCATCTGGATTGTGCACTTGTGCCCATACTTTAAAGCACAGGAAAGTCTATTCCTTGCCATGGGAGCAATCAAGAGGTTGCTTAGATCACTGGCTCACTGATGGTTGACTTGAGCGCTGTTCCGAATCATCAGTCGGTGGGTGATTCAATCTGTTTATAGTTTGTTATGATTATTTGAGAACTTTGTTATGTTGAAATGTAAAATCTTAATAGAACCAGTTCGCTGCTGGCAAAAGTGGACTTGAAGTACTTATAGAGGTTGTTCTATACTTCTGTTTGCTGTTTGGTTCCTCCAGCCATCCAATAGTATTTTTCTTTCACACAGTTCCAGCACCAGCCTCCAGCCACCAACCAGCCAATAATATTTTTTCTCACACCACTCCAGCACCAGCCACCAGCACCAGCACAGCGAACAGAGTGTTTATGATTTAAGGATGCCTTTTCCCTTTTGGTGGCCCGGTGGTTTACAAATCACTCAGCCCGGTCAACCAATCTGACCAGTGCTGCATCGTGGGTCCCAACTAAGTTAACCTACTAGGCTTCCACTCATCAAGAACTTTAACTACTGTCTTGTTACTTGCAAACAGTTTGTTTTTTCTTGGTCTGTGAGTGGTGTCGTACTCTTTAGACTTTTTGCTTGCATGTGATAGTGAGAGAGTGGTGCAATGGCAGAACTAGGCCCTGCTACCCCTGCCTCTATACCTTTTTTTTTCTTTTAAAAAAGCAAAGAAAAAACTGGGTCTGCTTTCATGCACCCTGCACCTCCCTGCTCAAACGGAAGCACCGGGCTAAATGAAGAACGAGAATAGGTAGGTGGGACTTGGCAATCGGTATCCTTCTTAATTAATAAGAATATACATAGTTGAATCCAAGCTAGTGATGCTTGAACTTGTGATGAGATATGTACAAGAGTACATCCATATCCTCCATGGATTGAGATATGCCTGTTCTTTGATCCTCCAGCTTTTAGTGAAGCTGCAAAGCTCTTATATATGAACTGGTAAGTACTTAGGTGTAGTTTCTTTGTTAGCTTTCTAAACGTTTGGCTACAGGCTTATTGTTCTCGAGGCAGATTGAATTACACAGTTTATCATTATTTTCTTTCCTCGAATCTTCTTCAATATAACTGAACTTTTTCTCTCTCTTGAACTTTCATAACCAGATTTAAGTTTATTCTTGGTAGAATTAAAATAGTCCATAATGTTTTCTAACTAAATCGTTCTCCTTGCCAATATGCTTCATTCTGAGATAAAAAAGGGCTTTAAAAAATGAATACATAATGCTACCATGCTCACATTAAAAAACTGAATGGGAAGGTGCAGACTGCTCACATTAAGGTCCTGCTCTGTTTTTCTTTAACGCATCTCTTTCTTTGCAGGGTGGTTTTATCCTATACTACAGCACTGTTCAAACTTGGAATGAGGCACCCACCCGTCTTTCAGGTTTTTCCAGATGTTAACATGCTGTGTCGTCAAAAGATTAGTTCGTTTGTCTGTCTTGGCACAGGTGGAGTCTCTGATTTTTTCCAATACTTTTCGATCTCGTACATTTGTCTGTTGCCCGCTGAGATTTCCAGAGTGGGACGGGGACAAGTACATGGCAGAAAACAGCGGGAACGCAGTTCGGCACACTGCATCTTTCGCAGTACTGTGAATTTTGACTTGCCAGGTACCCTCAAAATCCAATGCCCCCTTCCTCTCGCTAACTTTCGGCTCCCTTCTATCCTCACGTGAAACACCCTGCAGAACTGTTCTGTTCCTTCATTTGCCCATGTTTGTATCCTTCTGTTTGGTTGCGCGATTTTGAAAAGGAGAAATATGCTGTCCAAACCCCCTCAAACAGTGAAATCTGTTATTTTTTTTAAAAAAAACAGTGATATCTCCTTAACTTTCAATTCAAATAGCAGTTGAATTGATGATGCAAACGGCTTTATGAAAAACCATGTGTAATACTCGCAATATAAATTTACATGGTATACTTCCTCCTCGCCATTTTATTCTTTCTCCCATTCACCTCGTGCTCACAAACTGCTATAGCTTTTTTGAGCTTTACGAAACTTTATCTTTGTAAAACACCATGCTCCACTGTAGGGATGGCACCCGCGGGTGCGGGTGCGGGTTTAGCAAAAACCCATCCGTGGCCACACCCGCGGAGCAGGGGAAAACCCGCCCGCGGCAAGACCCGCGGGTGGATTTCTGGACCCGCACCCGCCGGGTTTCGGGCGGGTCTCGGGCACCCGCGGGTTTCATCGACTTCGCCATCGTGCCGCGCCTGTTGGCCACCGCCTTCGTCGTGCTCGAGGCCGCACCCGCCGCGACATGCCCGCAAATCGCTGCCTCCGCCGTGTTGGAGGCCGCCGCCACCGCGCCGTGCCCGCAGGCCCCACCGCGCCGTGTACGCGGTCGGCTGTGCTGGTGAGGGGACTGGGGAGATCCGGCCGGCAGCTTGCCCCGGCGGCCGGATCTCTCCACCACAGAGGAGAGGGAAGCCAAGGAGGAGGGCGACTGCCGCCGCAGCTCGACGCCGCCGACCAGCACCAGGCCAAGGAGGAGGAGGACACCAAGGGGGAAAGGATCAAAGGAAGAGGAAGGAGGAGAGGTTCGCGGTGGGCCCCGGCGCCTTCGCCGCCATGGTCCCCTGGGAGTCCGGCTGCGACATGAAGGAGCGAATGCGCCGGTACTCCCACACCGCGCACGCCTTCGCACTCGTGGCGGTCCTGGTGAAGGTGGAGAGATCCGGCCGCCGGGGCAAGCTGCCGGCCGCCGCGCGCCGTAGGTGCAAGCCGCCTGCTGCCGCGGGTCGCGCCTGAGGTGGGGAGATCCGACGTCGTAGGGGCAAGTGGCGCGCGCTGGCCACCGGGATGGGGAGGGGGTGGTGGAACTTGCCGGATGGGGAGAGGGCAGGCACTGCAGCTTGCAGGATGGGGAGGGGGCGAGCGCTGCGGGCTGCCTGCCTGTGTGTGGCGGCTGAGAGATGAGCTGCGGATGGGGAGGGATTGGAAATTGGGAGTTAGGGTTACCTCCGGCTATTTATATGATGAATAAATGGGCTGGACCAAAATGTTATTTGGGCCAAGGTTTATGTATGGTGCGGGTGCAGGTTTAGTCTACGGATGAAATTCTAAATCCGCACCCGCATGTTGCGGGTGCGGGTGCACCCGTGGGTTAAATTTGAGACCCGCACCCGCATCCACCGCATCTGAAATCCGTGTATACCCGTATCCACGGGCTCAATTGCCATCCCTACTCCACTGAGGCACTCACCAAGTCAGAGTCTACAGTATTTTTGTTCGGGACCGAGGATGAGCCCACTGGTCAGCCGGCCAGCCATCCAATTCGAGTTTCCTACGCCCTGGCTGGCCCGCCAAAGCCATCCAATTTGCCGCGCCATGCCGCGCGGATTTACGCATCTGCCCCTGGGTGGAGTCCCATCCCCCATAAATAAACCCGGGTGCGGCCGTGCGGGTGGCAAGCTCGAGGCGGAACGTTGACTCCTCTCCACTCCCCATCCCCTCCACGTCAACACCGCGCCGCCACGTCACCGCTCCCCCCTTCCCCTGCTCTGCGGCGTGAGGAGGGCGGGTGCGGACAAAACGGCCACCCACCATCCTAGCTCCACCTGGTACTCTACACTTCGACCCCTCAGTTCAGCATCCATTTGCATCTCGGTCCTCCGGGGCTCTGGCTTTCGCCTAGGCTTGTGTGTTCCCAAATTTGCAGGGAAGGCATCGAGGAAGAGTGATTTTCTTGAACGGACCCTTCGCGGCTACGGCGCGGCGTCTTGTAGTCATAGCGCCCGGCGCACTCGCGCACGCCGCCCTCGTCTCCTTCCTCGGCCAGTGCGGCGTACTGGTAAAAAAAAAAGGGCACTCGGAGTAGCTTGGCTAGTGCTCCACACCGCTCGCTTCCCCCCGCCGGAGCGTCGGATGCCATGGGCAGCGGCGCGTCGCGGCTGCTCACCGCGTGCGCGTGCTCGCGGCCGGCGCCGGCGCCCGCGGACGACGGGCCGTGCCTGGACGACGCGCTCGGCCACTCCTTCTGCTACGCCGCCAACTCCGCCGCCGCCGCGGGCCACTCGTCCTCCTTCCGCCACGCCATCTCCGGCGCCGCGCTCTCCGCCAACTCGTCCGTGCCCGTGCCGATCTACCACTCGTCGTCCGCCGGCGGCGGCATGCCGCCGCAGTACTCCTCCGCGTTCCACACATCCTCGTCCTTCTCCTCCGCGCCGCTGCAGCTCTCCAACCTCTCCTCGGGGCCGCTCTTCCTCTCCGGGCCCATCGACCGCGCCGGGCAGCTCTCCGGCCCGCTCGACCAGGCCGTGCCCTTCTCCGGCCCGCTCCCAGCGAAGCCCACCAAGCCCGCCCCCTCGTCGTCGTCGCGAGGCTTCTCGAGGCGGTTCCGGAAGCCGTCGTTCGGCAGCTTGCGGCGGAGCGTCTCGGAGAAGAACCGGCCCTGCGTCGTGCCGCTCCGTCGCGAGGACGGTGTGCAGTGGGCGCACGGCCGCGCCGGCGAGGACCGCGTCCACGTGGTGGTCTCCGAGGACCAGCGGTGGCTCTTCGTCGGCATCTACGACGGCTTCAACGGCCCCGAGGCCCCCGACTTCCTGGTCGCCAACCTCTACCGCTACCTTCTGCGCGAGCTCCGCGGGATCTTCTACGAAGAGGCCGACCCGGACTCGAAGCGTCTGTGGCAGTTCCTGGCGGATGGCGACGACGAGGGCAGCGAGCTCGACTTCTCGGGCTCCGGCCGGTTCGCGCTGTCGCTCGCCAGGCTAAAGGAGCAGCGGCATCCCATATGGGCCCACGCTGCTGCTGGTGGTGGTGACGACGGTCAAAGCGGCAGGGAGGGGGGAGTTAAGAGGTTGACGGCCGCGCCGGCGGTGAGGGACCACAGTGCGGTACTGACCGCGCTCACCCGGGCGCTAGCTTCTACAGAGTCGGCGTACCTGGACATGACCAACCAATCGATGGGAACCCACCCGGAGCTGGCGGTGACCGGCGCGTGCCTGCTTGTGGCCCTGTTGAGGGACGACGACGTGTATGTAATGAACCTTGGGGACAGCCGCGCAATCGTGGCGCAGCGACGGGATGATGATGATGATTGTGTGCTTGGAACCATGCGCGTGGAGGACATTGGTGTGGGATTGGAGACCGATGCAAGGATCCATGGGTATTCTGCCATTGGGCTTGAGGCATTGCAGCTGTCTACTGATCATAGCACAAGCATTGAAGAGGTAACCTTTTTGTAGACACAGATGATTCACTATATTTGTGTGTGCTGACTTGGCTGAAAAGATGAGGCTGCGTCCAATATAATTGTTCAGACCCAATTGCATTCTCTGAAGACATGTGCACTATGTGCATTGCCTCTTCAGCAGCATGGCTTTATAATCTGGTTCGTTTTATAGTAGTAAATAGGATTATTCAGGTGGCAGAGATACTAACGTCTCGGCACAATAACCATATAGAGCAATTTTTCTGGTTCACGCTGTACTTGTCAATACACCATCCCTCTTTCCCTTCATCATTGGCCTTTTACATTGGATCCATTAGCCAACTTTTTTTGTTTGAATGTGTTAATGGAAGGGAACATGGATGTTTTAGCCATGATTCTTTCTTCATATGAACTCATATTCTTTTATGTTTATGTTCAGGAAGTGCAGAGGATCAAACGTGAACATCCAGATGATGATCAGTGTATTGTAAATGACAGAGTTAAGGGCCGTCTAAAAGTTACCCGTGCATTTGGGGCTGGGTATCTCAAACAGGTAATAGTGACTGCAGGTTATTGATATGTAGGACCAATAATAAGATAAAACCAGTAAATTTTAAGTATGTGTATGTTTGTACAGGCAAAACTGAATGACGGATTGCTAGAGATGTTTCGCAATGAGTACATAGGTGACACACCATATATATCATGCACACCCTCTCTTTGCCACCACAAGCTCTCCACAAGGGATCAATTTCTGGTTCTTTCTTCTGATGGCTTATATCAGTATCTGAGCAACGAGGAGGTAGTTCTACATGTTGAGAATTTCATGGAGAGGTTTCCTGAGGGTGATCCTGCCCAGAGTTTAATTGAGGAGCTACTCTCCCGTGCGGCAAAGAAAGCAGGTAAGCTTACAGCATGACACTCTTCTTCTATTATCTAAATGCATTCATTTCTTGATCTATTGGCATTATCGTTATTCTTGCTACAAACCTTTATGTATTTGGGTGCTCGCACATGTTGATCTCAGATGGCAAACCACTCTTTGTAAAATAAACATATCTGTATGCATAAAAACTAGAAGTAATTCTACACAACAAAGTTAAAGATCAGTTGTCAACATCTCTTATGTCAGTTCACAACATGCGAGAATCCTTTGACGAAGTTTTTACTACCCATACGGCTTTTGACAACCTGTTTGATGCAATGATATGTACTGTTTTCCCTTCTAGCTTTTGACAGAGGATATTTTTGGGGGTCAAGATTCAACCTTTGATCGACATGCATGATAGTTTGTGTTTCAAATGGGATGTTGGTGATTTGAAAGTTTTCGTAGCGCACTTCACATTGGTAGTCTGTGGTTCTGTTTCTAGACAAGTTTGTGCTAGTTTTAATTGGGGTTTACTGGCCTACCACCTAAAGCCGTCATTTATGGGACAGTTCCTCGCTGCAATGTGGCCCTGAGTCTCTCACCTGTCAATGAGGAACACAGATCCTCTGCCATACTGCATATACGAACAGTAGTGCAGGTCTTGCTCTACAGTCTACAGTAGCTGGCAGTAGCACAGTAGAAGATAGGGATCCTCTGCAGTTGCTACAATTATTGTAGAGGTGGCATTAATGTCCATCAAAGAGTCATTGCTGTGGCATCAAATGCATGTATATGAGCTAAAGTTTCCAATGTTATTTTATCCTAGGGCCCTAGGATGCAAACTGGTTCAGAGTAGAGTTTCATGCAAACTTACAGTACAAGGATTTCAGTTCAAATCATAACTTCGTAAGCTTAATAAGTATTAGATTATTGGCGTAAAGAACACTAGGCTCCACTTGATCATTTCCACCCAACCATGAGAAAGTTTTAAATGATAGAAGCTATCATAATCATCCTTTAATTATGCTGCTAGCTATTACAATGGGCATGCATACATTTAAAACATAATTATACAGTACGGTAGGCAACTGTGTAGACTGGAGGGAACAGTGAGCACCTAGGTGCCAAGTTAGAACAGAGCATAATTGAAGATTTAGCTGTATTTTTCATACAACTATGGAGGTTGAAATATCTTTGAGGTCTTCTATGAGCAATTTGCCGATACTAACCTGGACTTTGTCTTCTTAGGTATGGACTTTTACGAGCTATTAGATATACCTCAAGGGGATCGCAGAAAATACCATGATGATGTCACCATCATGGTTATTTCTCTCGAAGGGAGAATCTGGAAATCCTCTGGAACATATGTGTGATGTTCAGCTGATACACCATCAGTGTCGGTATTTGTTCTGATGCAATGTTCAGCTGAAACCTCCTCAGCCGGTCAGCACCCCAGGCAATTACATACTATATGCTCGTCAAGAGAGAAAAGTCAGCATGGCATACCAATATATGCAGTCCTGATACACTTGTCAAAGCAGAATTCTCCAGATGGAGATCGCTGATCCTGATATGAGCTTCGGCACAGCTCATGCCCATGAATGGATTCCGAGATGCATTAAAGTTGCAGATATATGACAGCCCAGGTGGGGAGTAACTCCTTGGCAAAGCAGAGCCAATTTTGCTTTATTTGCCGCCACAGCTTTCGTCGGTCACGTACTCAACGCTGACAATTTTTTCCACCTCGTTGTGCTGTCATAGAGGTGGGTCAATTCATCTTTGGGGAAAGAAGACATTTAGGTACATGCAGTTTTTTTCTCATTCATGTGAGGAATGAGCCTGTATTATATCGAAAACTGGACCTGGTCAATGGTCAGGGCAGAGATTGATGGTTAGCAATACCGCGTTTTGTCCCGAAGGTGGCTCTCCATTGAGTGTTTGATTGGTCATATATATGAGGTTGAGGTGTTGGTGGCCATGAAAGGAAATTGTGTGTATCGCCTCTGGCAGCAAAAACCACTCATGCCTTCTCACTCTTGGCTGGTTCCTTGCCTCATAAAGGTTATTATGGGGAGTTGGGACTCTTGTCATAGCGTGCATGAATGAATTCATAATGATTTTTTTCATAATGTGCATGCTTTATTTGTTTGCTAACATGTTGCAAAGGAACGATTAGAGGCTTAGAGCATGTAATTTCTGCCCGTGTAGACGGAGTTTGCAAGCTGCAAACCTAACAGCAACGAGAACTGATTTTGTTTAGATCATATCTCTGCCAACTGGACACCTTGTCGAACAAGATTTACCAAGTGCAACATGTACCGTATCCAACAGCAGCTGTTTGGTTGGTCATGTGTCGATTAGTATATTCAAATTTCACTTGGCAGTATAAGAACAGCAACGAAGTATGAAATTGGATCGCCCCTCAGTTTCTTAGGCTGGCCAGGGTGGGCGTGCCAGTTTGTTCTCAAACCACAAACACCCGTGATTGTTGATTCGGTCAGGGACTTCGAACATTTGTCCAGCCAATTTCTGGCATTTGCTTTTGCAATTGGCGAAGTACGAGCTGGCTAATCGAAAGCTGTAGGTGCGCTCAGTGGGCAGTGGCGAAGCTGTGAAATGAGATTTTCCTAACACATTCTCTTTTTTTCCCATCTTAAACACTTTGCGTTAGCCTCTTCTACCATCTATTTCCCAAACAAGAAAAGTCTCTTCTACCATCTTAAACTGGAAGTACTTGTTCAACAGCTTCTTGTTCAGATGGACTCTGCTGCATTTTTCAGCTACCGAACTTCATAGCAACTTCGCAAGGCACTTGCTAGAGGGTGTGGCTATTTTACGGTCAACCGTACGGAGGAGCTCCGTGCGGTCGATTTTTGGACTGTTTTTTTAGTAAGTTTTTTGTCGTTTTCTAATTTCAAGAAATTTTATTAGAGAAAAAAAAGACAGAAAATTTTGACGAGAAAAAATTTAGAGAAAAAATTTTGAGAAAAAAATTTAAGATGGAAAATCAAAGAAAAAAATTGGAAAGCAGAAAATTTTTTGAAAAAAAATTAGGAAACAGGGAACCTTCAAGAGAAAAAAATCGAGAAAAATTTGTACGAACAAATTAAAAAAAATTCAACAGAAAAAAATTTCCATCAATTTTTTTTTAAAAAAAACAAAAAGGAAAAAAACCGACGGACTTCCCGTCTTCCCGGTCGCCCTATGCCACGGGCTTGCCGCACCTCCCCGCCGGCGCCGCACCTCCCCGCCGGCACCGCGCCGCCCCGCCGCCGGGGACTCGCCTCCCCGCCGCGCCGCCGCGCTGCCCTACCGCCGCGGCCGGGCCAGCTCCGGCCGCCGGGATCCGCCGCGCTGGATCTGAGAGGAAAGGGGAGAGGGAAGAGAGAAGGGGAAGAAAGGCGCCGGTGCCGGACCCGCCATTCATCGATGCCACTCCCCTGCAGCCGCCGCCCGCGCCGTGGCGGCGCTTGCGCTGCGCCGCAGCGCTCGCTGCCTTAACAGGCCGGTCTGGCCCAGCTACGCGGAGCAGGAGCCGCCCAAGCCGCCCAGCGGCCGCGGCCGTGGCAAGAGGAAAAGGAACGAGGAGAAGCAGGAGCAGGCGGCGGCGCAAGGTGCTAAGAGCCCGGGGAGGAAGGCCTTCAACGCTGAGCCTGGGGAGAGGAAGCCGTCGAGATCCGCCGCGCTGTATCTGAGAGGAAAGGGGAGAGGGAAGAGAGAAGGGGAAGAAAGGAAAAACGAAAGGTGGAGGGGGAGCCGGTGAGGAATCGACCGTGAGATTAAAAAATTACAGTTGACCGTATATTCAGCATTCGGCTTGCTAGGACTGGATCCCAGTAATCTGCGAAAGCATCCGAGCAGTAATATAATCCGGAAGATTGGGTGGTAGAACTGGATTCCAGGTGAGGATCAAAGTCGGGCGCGGAGGGATCAGGTGAAAAGTAAACCCTGCCGCAGGGGAATCCCGAGGCGAAAAATATGAAATCACCGGGATACGCTTGCTTATGATTGGGCCATTGCGTAATAATCAACCCGGAGAACAAATCACTTGTACGACCAGCACGATCTCGCGGCAGATTAGCCCCGAGTACTTATTCTAATGGCATGCGGCCGGCGATAATTCCCCGCCCGATTATTCTACACGGGCCGGTCAACTTTGTCGATGATTCCTTGTGATCATGAGACGCGTCTAAGTACTCTCTCTCTCTCTCTCTCTCTCTCTGAAGGCCCGGTGGAGCAGTGGAGTTCATCGACCTGTGCTGCGATGCAGCTTTGTCAAAATCGTAGATTGTGGTTTTCAAAAAGGAGATTCAAAAGAAGAGGTTAGGAAAGCTGTACAGTGACATGGATTGAAATTGCAGAGCCGCTGAGGCCGAAACTTGGAGCACGGAGTTGTCACGCATTTAAGGATGACTAGTAGGGTGCACGTGCGGCATCACGCGCGTCTAAAGTACAATGTTAAGAACCAAACAACTACATTAAATTTTAGTTACAACAAACATTTTTGAGAAACTATATATGGTGAAAACAAACAATGAGGTCTCAATTATGGTAAAATCAACAAAATATTTGAAACATAAAAAATATATATAATTATAAAAATAGGTAAATGCTATGTATAAGATAGGGTATAATGGTATGTATGAGTATATAATTATAAAAATATGTTTGAAATATGATACTGCTATGCACACGACTGCTTTTCGAATAATGCATTATGTTTTATTCGCTGCAAACTAACTGAATAACGCTCCAAATAGCTCTCGCCGAGTAGGAGGTGAAGTTGTGTTCTTCCCTAGGGCCTGGATAGGCGATGTCTAGCTTGCCGCATGCTTTCTCACCGTTTCGCTAGCCATGCCTCCCCCGTCCGCACGCTTCTCGCCTCATATACATGTCGTTGCATGGTTCCTGCATTGCTGAACGTTGTCACCATCGATGTATGTTGCTCAGTTGTCGTCATCAATAGTCATAAGCCACCGGCACCGGACCATCATGTGCAAAGATGCAAGTGTAATCAACCATGGCCATGTGCATATTTATATGCACACGACCAAACAAGGCCATCGTTCTTCTGCAAATCTGCTAGGCGCAATACCTCTGTACCTACGTACAAGCTCAATACTCGTTGACCTAAACAACATAATATCATATCAACATTACAAGAAAATAAAGGAATGATTTATCTAGCAAGTTACTAATGAAAATCTCATTAATAAATAACAAAGTTTCGTTCCAAGCACAGGGCACAAACATATATGTCTTTTGTATCAACAATAGAGCACTTGGGTTTCTTTTTCCTTCTAATCTCAGGCTTCTTGTCATTTTTTTTCATTTTTTGATGCTACATCTTCAGCAGTGTTATCAAAATGTATATGTTCTTTGGCTGTGTAACCAACACAATCAGCATGTTGCCAGGCATCACAAATGTCACATTTGACCCACAGACCCTTGCATGCAGAACTTTCACTCACAGCCCCACAAACGCACTCAACCCTTTCTACTTTCTACCTCTTTATTTGAGCCATTTCAGTTTTGTTCTGGGATATAGAAAGGCCAATTGAAGATGACCTACTATGGGGAAAAAAATGCAAGCTAAAAGCTCGACAGTTTTGCCCAAGCCCATTTCATCTATAATCAATCGAGCACACAAAAGGAATGTCAGCGGCAACTATTCACAGAAGTTAAAACCATGAAAGCAGTTTAATCATGAATTTATTATCACAGTTGTTACCAACACACCAGCCAAAATGCCCCCAGAAACATAAGGTTGAGAAGGCTCCTGTCGCAATGAAATATTTCCGCTGCAAAGTAACAGATACATGAAAGTCTGAGACATTCACAGAAACAACTAATTCTTAAATTTCCTCTTTAAAGTAACATATATGTGAAAATCTGAGGCATTCACAGGAACAAATAAATTTTGAAATCAAGACAGGAAACATTATGTGCTCGGAAAACAGGCTGCTCGAACAGTATGACAATATGAAAGAAACTTAAGTAATCTCTAATATAATTAATAGCGCAAGCTACAAACATATCAACCAGATATGATTAGTGGCTACGCACTTCAGACTTACTTGAAAGGAATGTAGAACATCCTGGAGTTCTCGTGAATAAAATCGATAGGAACACAATATGGTGTAGAATTAACATATTCATGATGGAGAATATTTCCCTTTTCACGTTGAACCATCCAATGTGCTGCACGGAGTTGATATGGCCTGAGCTGAGGAACCAAATTAGGAAGACCAACTTCCATCTGTTCCGCATTACCAATAACAGGAACAAAAAAAAAAGTATCATACAACAGCGAGAAAAAGTATGTTACATTATCATAACAAAGCAGGCACATATGGTATAACATAAAAATGGTAGCAAGTACTTACCTGAGTTTAAATGCTCCCCTACATTCATGTTAAAGCACATGATTATGAGCTTAGAGTAATAGTAAGATGCAAGATACTCACATCGAAGGCTTAACTGCCTCATAAAAAGCAGCAAGATCAAACTGTGAATCACTTTTCGGTGTGCAATCAGCATTACCACTATCATCCATCGGCACACCAAGGCCATCCATCCCATAAATTGCAGCTGATGTTGTGATGTTAGGACGCAGCCAAGCCATCATATTCATGAAGCTCTTCCTCCATGGATGGCTAGCCACCTACAGTAGCGATTCACAGGCGCCGAAAGCCCCCTCCATCACCTCCACTCTAACCCTGAATGATTCAACCTGCGCTTTGCCCACATCCCGAAACGCCCTAAGCAATTGAACGCGCAGGGTGACGAATCTCAAGCTCACCAAATGGGCGAGGCCGGATACACCTGTCTGTCCAACTCTTGCACCACTCACTAAAATGAAGAGGTATCTCTGATGTAAGCTCTTTACCTATTTGTCCAGTGCAAGCTTCCTCTCCTCTTCAACTCTACCTTGCCACCTGAATGTACCTGGACACATCAGGGAGGGGAACTTAGATTGTATGCCAGCACAATAATAAGAGAGAAGAGCAGAAATCACGAGACGAAACTGTAACTTCTGCCACGTACTTGTGCTAGTAATTGTACAGAGCAGTTAACCTCAAAGCAAAAGAAAAGGACATAAATGGAAAGCAGCAGCTTGAATTTGAGAACTTAAATTTATATAAACAAAGTATGGGAAAGCTAGCAATTGAATGATTAATTAGGTGTCACACACAGCAAAAAGAACTTACCTGGCACTATCAGTATAAAAATGGACATAGATATTTACACCACTACTACTGTTGCAACCTTCAATTTGGAAGAACAATTCAAAGCAAAAAAAAAAAGAACATTCAGATAATATTTACATACAATACCATAGATCGAACAATATTTCTTGAAGTAAAGTTGTGCATGATCTAATCATGCCGTCAATAGTAGATGGTTAGGTGTAGAGGACAATTATTCACTTGATAATCTAATCATACTACCAACGAATCCTAATGTAATTCTAGCAGGATTCTCAAGAAACAGAGTAAGGTGGTATTATGTCACATCTCAACATGAAAACACGAATACATTTGTATCGACAGAGGAAGGCAAAAGGAAAACAATTAAAATAGGTAGATTTTTTTTATCTTCTTTCAATTCAACAATTGTAATCCATCTTACATGCATCTAAGTTAATTATGTATACCTAATCGTTCCCCTTTCTCATTTGACGCGGATCCTGGCTATGGTGCTGCAGGCTGGAGCTAGAGCACAAAAGCTTGACAAGTATCTGACCCAATTTACCAGTAGAGAAAATTAAATTGAACAAGAAAGGGGAGGAGGGCTTACAGCGGGTGGTGCAGACTTGGCCGTGGGGGAGGAGTTGCGGCAGAATGTGCCTAGTCGGAGGAGCCCACCGAGCTCCTGGGCGTGCTCCCGACCTTCACCTTCGGTTTGGGCGGAGGAGAACGGGAAGGAGGCCGTCGATGTGCGAGGGGTTGGGACCGGCGGCGGGGCTTCTCCTTCGGCCGGGGAAGAGGGCAGCAGGGCCCGGGGATGCGCAGCGGAGGTGCGGGAGCGGGGCGGCAGCCCATCCGGGGCCCACTCGCCGCCGGCAAGCAACCGGGGCTGCCGCGCGCTCACCGCAGGGCTGCGCGCGCCCCTGCCCGGCTGTGCTGGTCGCGAGCCGCGGCCCCGCCTGGCTACGCAGGCCGCTCCGTCGTCGGAGGCGAGAGGGGGAAGGGGAGGAGGTGAGTGGGCGCGACCCGCAAGAGAGAGCGGAGGGGTGCGTGATCTCTGGTGGCCGAAAAAATGGATCGGGATGGAAGATAGCGTGATTGCCGGTGATGGTGCGGAGGGAGGGGAAGGGAATCCATCAGAGGCGGGCGCGGAGGGAGGGGATTCCATCTCCACCAAGATCAGGGGAATGACGAATGGGCGGGCGGGTACGGAAGGGTGGGTAAAGAACGCGGCGGTGAAAAAAACGACGGGGCGAGGGGCGCGCCCTCGCTATTGCACTGGCGGAAGCATCATTTTCAGTCTGCCAGGTTGCATGTCAAACATTCTGTGTGCTTACACGTAGATTTAAAGTAAATTTTGTGAGGTGGGTATGAGAACTAATTTTAATGATAAATATTTTAATTGTTATGAATTCTTATTTAAAGATGATTAGGTGGCAGACGGTTTCTCCGATCCTTCGTGCTACACAGCACTAATTGGAGAGCCCACCAGTTACTTTCTTCAACACATCCTTTACAACAACAGAAAGTAACAAAACAGATAAACTGACTCCGGCGATCTCCTTCATCTCCGGTGGGTTGTGGGCGGGGCGTCTGGCGGTCGCTGTCGGGGGGCGCGGGTGGTGGTAGAGGTCGGCGGGTTAAGGTTTGGGGGTTCGAGGTTGGGATAGCCGACGGCCTTAGAGGGATGGCTGTGGTCGGCGGGCGGCCCGGTGAAGGAGGCGGGTGCGGGCGACGAGGCTGGCGGCGATGGCGCAGCCGACCGGGTGGTAGTGGACAATCGGTGGGCAGGGTCGGCGGCGGGAGCGTTGAAGGCGAAGAAGGAGAGGCAAAGGGGGGAGAGGTTGGAGCGGCAGTCGACGCCGGCGAGGGGGAGGTCGGTGGCGGGGGCGGATGGATGTGGACGGCGGTGGGGCAAGAGATGCAGCTGGAGCGGTGAGGCAGCAGGGGCGAAGATGACGACTAGGGTCGGCTGCAGCGGCGGCGTGGCAGGGGTGGGGCGGGGGGGGCGACATCGGCGTAGCTGCCGAAGCCGGTCATGTGTGCGGGCGGCGGGAGCTTGCGACGGAACGAGATGCGCTGTTTTTTTATTTTGTTCATGTTTAATAATTCATGCATGTGTCTAAACATTCCATGTGACGTTTTTGGCCAAAAATATTTTGGATCTAAACAAGCTTCTCTGATCGAACTATTGCCCGCTTCTGCAGACGAAAACTTCTCCGGCCAGTTGTGTTTGATGTTTAGAGGCCGTGACCCCACATTCAGTTGTGAGTTGTGACAAGCTGCAGGTTTACATGTCATGTGTGTAATGCACGTTAGTCCTGGCTATCAGTTGTGCGTTACCTTAACTTTCAGTTGTGCACAGCACAAACAGAAGTACAGAACCAGTAAGCTCCCAATCTGAAACTTCTTCCCTTCAGATGTCCAGTCCGGCTTTGCAAGTTACTACCAGGCTACCAGCTGCTTGCAAACACAAGCCATTTGCAGTCCTGCAAAGACCAATCATATGTTACCACGAGCAAAGACCATCCTTACTCGAGAAGGAAAACGTTCAGCTTGCTCGTGAGTTTGAATGTTGGAACCTTCGGATTTGACCTGGCACAAGTGGATCCGATTTGTTTACTACAAAAAACAGAGAATGCATCTTACACTGGGCCACTGGGGGGCAGGAAGTAGGGGACGAAACGTCGAAACATCGCCGCCCAACCGCTCGCAACCAATGCACCGATATGACCAAGATGATTTCAGCGTTCGCAGCACCCAGCACAAGATCTCATCCCACGACGTCCCCCGATCCCCCAAATCTCTCTACCCTCTCCACTGAGCAACTCCTCTGAAGATGCACCTCACATTTCGAAAACGTCAAATAGAAGTTGCAATCTCACATCACGTAGAGCCTCGTTTCAACAAAAGCTTACATCAGTCAGTCTAATTTTGCGTAATTTTTGACGGGCTAACATCACTCAAAGCCTCATGATGAATGTGCCTGTTCATCAGTCTATGACAGTCTTCTGAATTTCTCATGGCTCCATAACCCCTCAGCAGTCACCACTAAGCCACTAATTGAGCTTTAGAAACGCATTTAATCTAGTTTATTGGCCAACCTTGCAGGGTACAAAGCATCTCTTACCATTCCGGCCTCGCTGACTATTGACTTGCACCAACGCCAGCCCATCATCGTGCCGCGTGCTAGTATAAAGGCCTCGTCCCATCACGGCCGTGCTTGGCCAGCGCAGAGCAGCGTGGTGGTGGTCTGCAACGGCATCGCGATCTGCCGTGAGCCAGCCATGGAGGAGGAGCCCCCTCACCTGTTCTTGTGCCCCATCTCCATGGAGCTCATGGGCGACCCCGTCACGGTCTCCACCGGCGTCACCTACGACCGCCGCAGCATCGAGCAGTGGATCTTCGGGTACGGCCGCGCGACGTGCCCGGCCACCATGCAGCCGCTCGCCAACCTTGACCTCACGCCCAACCACACCCTCAAGCGCGTCATCGGATCCTGGCTCGACCACGGCTCGCCGTCGACGTCGGCCTCCTCGTCGCCGTCGCCCTCGTCATTGTCGAGCCCGGCCCACGAGCTCGCCACGCCGCCGCTGTCGCGGATGGTGGAGGCGGAGCGGCTGCGGTCGGCGCTGGCCGACCTCGAGGAGACGCCCTTCAAGGTGACCGCGCTCAAGAACATGGGGGCCCGCATGGCCGGCGACGTGGCCGCGCAGTGCGAGTTCGTGTCCTCGGGCGGGATCCAGGCGGTCGCCCGGGTCATGGTGCAGGCGCTCGAGGAGAGCGCCACCGGCGGCGACTTCTCCGCCTTCAGGGCGTGCGAGGAGGCCGCCGCGGTGCTCGCCCTGCTCCCGCTCGCCGACGCGGCGTCGGTGGGCTTCGTCCTCTCGCCGGAGTGCATGAGGCCGGTGATGGCACTGCTCCAGCGCGGCAGCGCCGAGGCGAGGCTGCACGCCATGGACATCGTAACCAAGATCTCCAATGCCGGCGCCGGAGACTGGACCGCCGGCGTCGAGGTCGACGACGTGCTCAAGTCCCTCCTGGAGCTCCTGTCTGACGAGGTCTCCGCGAGGCTCAGCTCCCGCGCGCTCGACGTGCTCCTCGACGTCGTGGAGCGGGCCCGGAGCGGGCCGGCCAAGGCCGTGGAGGTCGGCGCTGTGCACGTCCTCGTCGAGCTCCTCGCCGACGCCGACGACCGCCACGACGCCGAGAGGATACTGCTGCTGCTCAAGCGGCTGTGCAAGTGCCCCGAGGGCCGGCTGGCCTTCGCGGAGAACGACCTATCGGTGGCGGCCGTGGCGAAGACGATGCTGCGGGTGTCGCAGCTGGCCACCCAGCTAGCCGTCAAGGTGCTGTGGCTCGTGTCCGTGGTGGCGCCCTCGGAGAAGGTCCTGGAGGACATGGTGGTGACCGGCGCGGTGGCGAAGCTGCTGGGCCTGCTGCACGTCGAGACCCCGCCGGACACGAAGCAGAAGACGGTGAGGATGGTGAGAATCAATGGGGTGTTCTGGCGGCAGTACGCGTGCTTCCCTACCGATCTCAGGGACTACCTGCGGCTGCTCGACTGATTCGTTCATTTCTTGGTTGATTAATTGGTTTGACCAATTGTATGTAATTAAGCAGAAAACTAAAGCTTCTAAAGAGAAGATTTGAAAACTTATTGTGGTCTTACGTACATCGAAATGTGAAAGGAATACGTACAGGAGAATGCTTTCACATTTTGCCCCAGAGAGTGAAAGCTAGAAGGAATCGCCTCATTCAATTCAATTGCCCTAGAGAATGCTTGAAGTCTATGAATTTTACAGGAATTTGGCAGCAGACGCTGTAACATGTTTTGAAACTCCTAGTATGAAATCGAACGAGAGTTTTCATATGACCAAGATCTAAACTAGTTCTTTTCTCTCCCAATTTCTTAAACTTTCAGAGGTTGGCAACCAATAGGATCAAGCACTTCATCAACTAGTCAAAGCAAATGGTATGTACTAATGATTTCCTCGCTAGGTCCAACAAAAAAAATTGCTATCCTTTAAAATCGAAACTAATGATCTAAAGGCATGCTTGGACAAACTTTAGTAGGAGCCTTCTCTCTTGTAGTTAATATTTGTGTTTTAGAAAGTTTGGCATCTTCGGCCAAAAGCACCTAAAACATTGTGTGTTTTGGTTCTTCTACCTCCTATACAACTAAGCAATTCTAATATTTCTGAAATTTCAACCTAAAATTCATTTCTTGAGTGGACCTTGAACTCATCTTTGTCTTTTCTTTATAATAATGCCCAAGTGACTTTTCTGTTGGGAGCGTTTCATTTTTGGAAGGGAAATATCCAGTGCTGGACCTCAGCGCCAGCTGAAATTGAAAGTTGATGCTTCGTGGGCCCAATTCCAGGTCACGTCCAAAGGCGACCAAGCAAATACGCCATCGAGAAAGGTCTATCCTGAAAAATTGAACACACCGAAAGCTCCCGGACGGGAAGACGACTTGGCGCTGGTGCTGCCGCGAGATCTAACCAAACCCAGCGCCCTCCTCACCGTCCGGCGAGCCCCGGGGGACCCCTGCAGATCACCGGCGCTCGAGTGACACCCAGAGGCGCGCGGTGGAACCAGCGCCGAGATAAGGGCGGTGCCAGACGCTCGGGCCGCGGGCGCGCGGGCGGGCGACGATGCCGGTGGCGGCGTCGGCCATCTACTTCCTCAACCTCCGCGGGGACGTCCTCATCAACCGCCTCTACCGCGACGATGTCGGGTATGTTGTGCCCTCGTAGGCATGGAGCTGTAGATCTAGTGGCTCCAGGAGGGATCGATTAGTTCCCTTCTAGCTCGCGGCTGCGTAGATCGCGAGAGGGCTAGTTGCGGTGGATTGTAGAATTCTATCCATTTTTCTTAGAGAGTGATGAAGGTTTAGCTCGACGGAGCTGAAATGGGAGGCGTGCCTTTGTGACTCGTGGCGAGCGCTAAAATCCGGTTGTCATCATCCAGATTAGTTGGAATTTGGAAATGATGTTATGTTTTTCTGGCTAGCAACTGTGGAGATACTTCCCTTCTGAAGTGGAGCAAAGAGCCTAATCACTGATTCCGGGAATTTGTTCTAAGTATTCACCTAGACTCCTAGAACTGTTCACCTATGACTGCGGTAAAGGAAGACGTGACTGTGTACTAGGCTACTAAGTTTTATCATTTCAATCTAGTGATTAATCCACAAATTTTATCACTGTGCAGTTCACTTGATCATTCTCAGTTAATTTTTACATTAGGCGAAACATTTGCAGTGAAACTTTATGAACTGCACATTATGACCTATTTTGAAATTTAGGATCTGCATAAGGTTTGCATTCGTTCCATAGGTAACATGTTATGTCATTTCCCCTATAGTGCATATGTTCAATACCATACACATTATTTTCTCAGTGATGCTGAAAGATGTAAATTACTAGGAGGGTATCAGGATCACCACAAATCGTACTGTCATCTATTATCTTGCTGTGTCTGTAACGATCAATTCTGAGGATGCATTTTACTCCTTTCATTTTCAATTCCATGTTTTGCTTACTTGGTCAACTCACACTTAGTGACTAAATCGCACTGTATTCATGTACTGTTATGCAGGGGAAATATGGTTGATGCGTTCAGGATGCATATTATGCAAACAAAAGAACTTGGCACATGCCCTGTTCGGCAAATAGGAGGCTGTTCCTTCCTTTACATGAGGATCAGTAATGTTTATATTGTGATTGTGGTTAGCAGCAATGCTAATGTTGCTTGTGCTTTCAAGTTTGTAGTCGAGGTATGCAATTTTTTTATACAGAAACTTCTAGAACAAAATTTGCATAGCCTACAAAATCATTTGTACAACCTTGATGGTTTGGGAATTTTAAATATACGTCTCAAATTGTTAGTACTGATAAATTTAACAGTATAAACAAATGATCACCCTGTTCTCCCACATTTTTGCATATTAATTTCATAATTTGTTTAGCAAAGAAGATATGACTTGGTCTTGTAAACCAACGGAAAGCAAAGAATGTGCCAGTACGAGGAAAGAGAAAATAAAGGGTAGAAGCATACATCAAGACTTGGGAGACTATGATTGAGTCCACAGACATATAGTTACAAAAGTGGTACTGATTGGTCACTTAATGAACAGGACAGTTTTAGGAGTTGTGTAGTAGGCACTCTTTCATGATAGAGGGAGTACAAATATATGGATTCATTAACTTGAATTATTATAATGTTAGGATTACATCACGAAGGTTGGCTTTATATTGCAAATAGAACTTGTTATTTGCTAAGGGTGAGGTATTGGATTTTAGCCCTTCGTAATTAAATCCAGAGATCTAGACATCATCCTGCAGCTTTCCAAAATATTTTGCAGTGCTCTATGTCATTTTTTTATTATCTGGGCTAAATATTGTTTGAAACTATCAGGCAGTGGCTCTCTTCAAGTCCTACTTTGGTGGAGCTTTTGATGAAGATGCCATCAGGAATAACTTTGTTTTAATATACGAACTTCTTGATGGTAATGCAGCATCTTGCTTTTAATTTCGCTCACTGCTACAGTGGATATTTCTGTGCCTTTATACAGTTTTTGATACTGTACAGAGATTATGGATTTTGGTTATCCTCAAAATCTGTCACCTGAAATCTTGAAGTTGTATATAACTCAAGAAGGCGTCCGGTCACCATTTTCCTCCAAGGTTAGAAAATGTGGATCTGAAATTGATATGATGGGCTAAAAGTTTACCAAAAGCTGCATGCTGATTCGTGTTCTTCTATGAAACCATCTAAGTACTATTTTCTTTAATTTCTGCACTGATAGGCCTCAGACAAGCCTGTTCCAAATGCGACCCTTCAAGTCACTGGTGCTGTTGGTTGGAGAAGAGAGGGTCTTATGTACAAGAAGAATGAGGTACTTGAACTTTCTTTATTAAACTTTAAGGTGTATTTGGGAGCAGGCACTAGCGATGCTATGTGTCCCAGTACATCATATGGCGCCACCCTAGTTCCTGTACATATTATGCATGGCTGTGTACTAATTATTGTTTGATAGTTTGCCTTTTTGAAAATCTGTTTCGTGTTATCTTATCGTGTCCCGATCTTTACCTCAGTTCATCACTGTTGGAGTAATATTATCTATTTTTTTCAGATTTTCTTGGACATAGTTGAGAGTGTAAACCTTCTAATGTCTTCGAAAGGTACTTTGGACCCATATCCTTCGAGTTACTCAATTGTCTTCCTTGTTGTATTAAATGATGTTCCTTGTGCACATTATATCTGCCATTCCTGCAGGGAGTGTTCTGCGATGTGATGTGACAGGAAAGATTCTTATGAAGTGCTTCCTTTCTGGAATGCCTGATCTGAAGCTGGGATTAAATGACAAGATTGGGCTTGAAAAGGAAGCCCAACTGAAGTCCAGGCCTACAAAGAGGTTACTTTCTTAGTTATTATAAAATCTCGAAGAAAGCTGTGGACTGTTTTGCTGCTTAACTATTGTTGATAGGTTGTAAACCTTTTATTTTGTTATTTCTGCTATATTTTTACTGGCATTCGTCTTCTATTTCTTACAGTGGAAAGACCATAGAACTTGATGATGTCACATTCCACCAGTGTGTCAACTTAACAAGATTTAACTCAGAAAAGACAGTCAGCTTTGTGCCACCAGATGGTGAATTTGAATTGATGAAGTAATCTTCTTAATTTCTTTTATGCTTTTGATTCCTTCCCTGGTAGACCAGATTTTATTAACTGCACTTTGGCCGGCTTTTGATGGATAAATTTTGTTACAGGTACCGAATCACAGAGGGTGTCAACCTTCCATTCCGTGTTCTTCCGACAATTAAGGAATTGGGTCGAACGCGGATGGAGATTAATGTGAAAGTAAGTGAGGCATATTTAGGTTGTTGGATTCATAATTGATTTTACTGACATGAACCTTAATGTCAAAGGTCAAGAGTGTTTTTGGTGCTAAGATGTTCGCACTAGGTGTCGTTGTCAAAGTACCAGTTCCAAAGCAGACAGCAAAGACTAGCTTCCAAACAACATCAGGCAAAGCAAAATACAATGCTTCGATTGATTCACTGGTGTGGAAGTATGTGCTGGTTACCTTCATCTAGCATACATCTGGAGTTGCTACGTTTTTGGAACTTTTTTCTACTCAGCCATATCACAACTAATAAGCGTATTTGAACTGATGACACGCTTCTAAAACTACAGGATCAGGAAATTCCCTGGACAGACTGAGGCAACTATGAGTGCAGAGGTTGAGTTGATCTCTACCATGGGTGAAAAGAAGTCATGGAACAGACCACCTATTCAGATGGAATTCCAGGTATTTTTTACAGTTTACAGCCACACCTTTTGGAAGATCCTTTGTGATCTGTACTTAATTTCATCTATCATCTGCAAGTTGGAACTGAAAATGCGAAGTAACGGATGGCTCAAATATATATACTTGTTTATGAACTGAGCTTGGGCCTACATGACAAATTGAATTGTAGTGTTTGGAACTTGCTTGTTCAGGCGTTGCCTTCTAGTGTCTTATGAAAAATATCTTCCCATGCTAGGTCATTCTGATAGAATATGATATCCAACTGTGAGTACTTCCTCAAGTCTCAACACTGTCCTCCATGCTCTATCTGATGCATCTTTCCTGTAGGTTCCAATGTTCACTGCTTCTGGTCTACGTGTTCGGTTCCTTAAGGTATGTAGAACAAGTGTTGATATGAAACCTTGCAACATCTGAGATGAAAATCCTCATGTGAGATACATTTTCCAGGTCTGGGAGAAGAGCGGTTACAACACTGTTGAGTGGGTTCGCTACATCACGAGAGCAGGATCTTACGAGATAAGGTGTTAGTGACAGATAAAATCTTTCAAGCTCAATTGAACAGTTATTTCAAGGATCCACAGAGGTCGTCATGCATGATTATAAAGCACGTATACTGTGACACAACTATCTTCAAACCTTGTACTTCAGCAGAGGGGGCAGGCCAGGGCAGACCAGACAGTTTTCCTTTATGTTCTTCTATTCACTGTAGTCTGGGATATCTATTCTCCCCCCTCGTGCCCTGTTTGTTTGGTAGGGAGTGTATTTTTTGTTTGTATATTTGGCGGTAGCGTTCCTTGTTGATCAATACACACCCCCTTATTAGTTTGTACTATTTTTCGTGTTAAATGGATGAGTGGTTTCACTTGGCACAACAGTGACAAACATTTCATGCATAAGATTTGGTATATTTGCAGATTAGCAGTGTTTTGGTGTGAAGATGCTACAGGCCGCATAATTGTGTCCCTACCTACCTAGTAAATATTTTCAGTTTTTTTTTTGTGTGTGTGTGTAAATTTCAGTGCGCAGCAACAACAGGCAAATGCAGAAGTGCACAGGCGGCAACTAAGGAACAGCAAAGCTCGTTGATTGATCGTCAGGTTGGCACTTTGCACGGAGCATGTGCCGGGCGGATTATAAAGCGAGATCTGGCCATGTAGGCTTCCACAACATGTTACACGCACACAGTTCCTAGAAATCTTCACATGCTACATTTCACGTCGTCACATTGTCACCACGGTACCCGATTCACCAGCACGGAGATTGCCTCTGCGAAGCCTCATAAGGTCACACCCACCCCTATAAGGTGTGGGCCACCAGTTGAGTTTTCCAAATTCACGGAAAGGTTCAGAATTCACATGTTTTTCAATCCAGAACAGCACTTGTTGCAAATTATGAACTAAACTACTTACCACGCTGCATAAAATCAGGCAACTGTACAATGCTTAGAAAAATATATGAAAGAGAGGTAAAAATGATAAAATATTGGAAAACCCCCAAAATTACTCATCCAAAGTGCCTAACTGTAAGTCTGTAGCATCCTTCCAAAAAAATGTAAACACATTCTTTAAGTAACTTAAATTTGTAGGTTGACAATGCATGAGGGGTACAAAGGTTACTAGCCACGCTGCATGCTAGAGCCCGTGTGCATGTTCATTCCATACTAACGACTGCCATTATTACATTATCATCAAGTCTTTAACATGTAATTGCAGCATTCAAACTCACAAGATACATATTTCCACTTGAGTGTAACAGCTTTCCCACATAGGTACACAACCTTCATCCGTCAAGTTATAACAATAACCTATCTTTGGTCCCAAGATTCCACCACATATTGGGGCGTCCCCGTTTTCCAGGACCTCGACGGTTCGTGACACCCCTCCAAGAAATCTTCACCTGCAGCTCAAATGGTTCTTTCCCGGCAAGATATTCATCAACTCCATGCCCTAGACTGAGCTGAAAACATTTACCTTTTTCATGTTCACAGTACTTAAAGAGACAGACTCGGAGTACCAACCTTTCGTCCACTGGGACAGCTACTAAACCACGAACAGATTCACCAGCACCAACAGCAGCCACTTTCTTGTACAGAACGATCTTGTTTTTCTCATTCCCAGTAGTCCAAGCAGTTACTTTATCCAGGTCAAAGAAGGCTATATTGAATCCACAAAAGCGGGTAGGAAGAGAAAAACCCAGCTTCTTGTATTCAGTGAGCTCTCGGCAGCGAGCCATGTGAAGGATCTTCACCACCTTCGCCTCCCACGTGAGGTTCGGCTGTAGAAGCTCTACATTCCGATCATCCGCATGCAAACCCAGCCCCATGACTTCTCCAGGATACCTAGATGCCCGCTTCCACAACCTGTGGCGGTTGTTAGGCCTCTCCAGTGGTTGAATCGACCTCTCGCCACCGTGTCCGTGATTGGATTTCAGAAACGTTTCTTTTTTTGCTTGCGCTGCTCACCATCACATCAGTGGGACCCAATCTAACTAAAAAATATCAAATGCAGAGAGGCATCGCTTGTATTTGATTCTTACGAGAGACACCGTTCACCTTTTTTATTACTCAGGATTCGACTCATAAAAGAGAGTCGATTCTTTCTCTCCTTTACGAATCGACTCCTTCCAGCGGTTATGATTCGATTCATGGAGACCACGTCGGATGATGCACCGGCCACTGGAGAAGCTAGGACCTCTCCAGTGGTTGAATCGACCTCTCGCCACCGTGTCCGTGATTGGATTTCAGAAACGTTTTTTTTGCTTGCGCTGCTCACCATCACATCGGTGGGACCCAATCTAACTAAAAAATATCATATGCAGAGAGGCATCGCTTGCATTTGATTCTCACGAGAGACACCGTTCACCTTTTTTTATTGCTCAGGATTCGACTCATAAAAGAGAGTCGATTCTTTCTCTCTCCTTTACGAATCGACTTCTTCCAGCGGTTATGATTCGATTCATGGAGACCACGTCGGATGATGCACCGGCCACTGGAGAAGCCCTTAGCTTTGCAACCTGAGGAAAAGCCCCTACCTCTACCTGGTTTTATGTGTCCCGCCGTTTTTTTTTTATAAGAAGTATCAGGTGTATTGGATGTGTTACCAGGGTCTGGCTGGCATGGTTCTTTCTCCTATATTCCAAAATTTATGGGAATATTTCCTTGCCAAAATTCCACAAGGATCGTCTCCATAAGAACTAGTAGTAAACTGTTGGGAAAAGTTGTGGCTTGTGATTTGGAAACGCCGGAGTTCGGAGGTGGCACGCATCTCCGTGCCAAACGATGGCAAACGGGACACATCACACATGTTCTCTTCATCGGATCGTCTCCTCCCCTCCTAGTTGCCCACGGCCCAACGAATAATTCACCTTTTCTCCCTAGATAGAGCTCCACTACCCCACGCCGCCGCCGCCGCCCGCCCGAGATGGCATCTCCGGCGCTCAAGGACGCCGTGGGCGGCCTCGACCGCGACGGCTTCGTCGCCCTCCTGTCCAAGCTCATCGGCGAGTCCGCGCGCCTGCAGAACGACCCGCCGGCCCACAGGCCGGAGGAGGACCTCGTGGCGCAGCACGTCGTCGACGCGCTCCGCCAGGTGTCCACCGAGACTGGGGGCGGCCCGCTCGTCGTGCGGAAGGTCAGCTACGCCGAGGGCAGGAGCAACGTCATCGTCGAGTACCCAGGCACCGTCCCCGGCCGGATCGTCTCCTTCGTCGGCATGCACATGGACGTCGTCCCGGCCAACCCCAGCGAGTGGGTAAGTTTGCGTGAATCCCTTCTGCCTGGTTTATATCGATTCGTTCTGTATACCGATTTTGTGATGCTCATCTGATTTTGCAAATCTTCTCCATTAGCTGGTACTTTCTAGTGTGTCTTACCTCTGACCTCTGAGAAGTGAGAAGATGCGTGTTTGCTTGATCTGATAGTTACTTAGTTGTACTTGTATCGTGTTGGCTTGATTCTGATAGCTACTTGGTTGTACTTTGTATCGTTTTTGCCTGATCTGATAGTTCCTCAGTTGTAAATGTCACTCTGTTTTATTGTCGTTTTTAGTAATGAATCGATGGCCTGCTCCCCCCCCCCCCCCCCCCCCCACAAAAAAAAAGTAATGAATCAGTGGCAATATGCCTGGTGCTATGTGATTGGGTCACGTGATGTAAAAATTGCACAAATTTCCAGCATTGCAATGACTAGGTGAACTTGTAGGAATTCTCCTTGTAAAACTGATTTGGATCTGTACCATTAAAAGATCCAAAAGTTAAATATATACCATCGTGACCCACATGTCATTGACTCATGTGAGCCCCACATGTCAGTGAGATAACGATGGTATATATCTAACTTTGGGATCTTTTAATGGTACAGATCCTATTTGTTTTTTATACTGGCATGCTTTCGTTCTGTAAAAATCATTTTGTTTCTGTAAAATGAATAAGGAAGTGTTTCATTAACAGCGGTAGTTTTATAACCATCCAAGCTCAATTGGCCATCATAATTGATTCTTGATTTTAATTGGTGAACTTTGGTCATCCAAATTTCCGCAGGACTTCGATCCTTTCTCACTAACCTTTGATAGCGAAGACAAGGATAAGCTTCGGGGACGTGGGACAACTGACTGTCTCGGCCATGTTGCGCTGGTGGCTCAGCTAATGCGGCGGCTTGGTGAGGTCAAGCCACCCTTGAAGCATTCTGTCATTGGCGTGTTCATTGCAAATGAGGAGAACTCATCTGTCACTGGCATTGGTGTCGATGGCCTTGTGAAGGATGGCTTGCTTGACAAGCTCAAGACTGGACCCTTGTAAGTAGTGCCCCATCAAAAACTGACATGTTGTTTCTGGGGATTATGTGTTGATTGGCTTTTGTTGGTGTTAAAAAGGTTCTGGATAGACACAGCTGATAAGCAACCATGCATTGGCACCGGTGGAATGATTCCATGGCACCTCAAAGCAACAGGGAAGCTGTTCCACAGTGGTCTTGCACATAAGGTATTTCCGTATTTGATTCAAACTTGTCAGATTGCTTCAGTTCGGTCATATGTTCTATGGCCCTTGCTGAATTGGCTGGACAGTTGGAGTTGCTTGGCTAATTTTGAAAAAAAAAATGTACTTATACAATTTTGGAGCTATTGGCAATGTAATTTTATCTGTTACAGGACTATCACATGTATATATGATTAATCTACACTGTTATAACCTAGCATCGCTGAAATGGACATTCTACTTCCTGGCCTTGAAATAGAGGTGCCTTTAGCGTCAACAATGGTTATTAGTAATTGTATAGGTAAAATTAGGCTGCAGCTTCATAACAATTGTAGCTATATGCTTCCCCTCCCTTTCATCATTACCTAAGAACCTTTTTATCTGTGAGAATTTCCAGCATATTTTTGTTTATTCTTGGCAGCTGTAAAACAACTGTCATCAGCTTTATGTTTTAATTATATTTTTTTGAGGTAGCACCATTATTGCTTTTGAAGTATGCTGACCTTGTTTTTATTTATTGCTTTCCATCCAGGCCATAAATTCGATGGAGATGAACATGGAAGCACTAAAAGAAATCCAAAAAAGGTTTTATACTGACTTCCCTCCACATGAACAAGAGAAAGTCTATAAGTTTGCTACTCCATCGACAATGAAGCCAACTAAATGGAGCTGTAAGGCCAGCTCACACATTTTTAGTGATTTATTCATGTTAATAAAATATGTGAGTAAATAATTGTGTATTGCCTGATGCTTTGCAGATCCTGGTGGAGGGCTTAATCAAATTCCCGGAGAATGTACAATTTCAGGAGATATAAGGTAAGTTTCTTGCCAATTTTTAACTTCAGATCATTTAATTGTGGTCAAAATCAAATGTTTTACTTGATGTAGGCCTTGTATGCTGGCATGGGACCTGTGGGGGCACAAATCCCCTACAGAGCCTAATGCAATTCCATAGAGAACTCTTTTTAGCTTTAAGGTTGTGGTTGCCTTTGCCTACAAGTGATCAGTTCTAAATCCCATTTGATGAAAAAGATTGGCCACACTCTTAAATCTGCCGATGGAAACCATTGCTTCTTGTACATTCAAGAAAGATTTCCCCCCTTTTCCTGTTCTTTTCATTTTATTCTTGAAGCATCTAATTTGGAGCCATTCCTGACCTTGCATTTATTTTCTGTGTATTACAGGTTGACTCCTTTCTATAGGTAAGCACATTTATATTGATATGCTCCTGCTGATTCTTCTATGACTGCAAATGATCTGTTGAAGTGACAGTTGCCATTATCATACAGCACTTCCCATGTCGTGGAGAAGTTGAAGGAATATGTAGAGGACATAAATGAGAGACTCGAGACAACTCTTGATACCCGTGGTCCCGTGTCCAAATATGTTCTTCCTGATGAAAATCTGCGAGGAAGGTGAACATTTGACATTTTTGACACTGTTATTCTTTAGACTTTTAGCTGTAACCATAAAGGTGGGAGGGACAACTAACATTAGCATTGGTTTGTTTTTATAGGCTTGAAATCAGTTTTGATGGAGATGTGATGAATGGGGTGGCCTGCAATCTGAAGTCTCGAGGCTTTAAAGCATTATGCAAAGCAACTGAGGAAATTGTTGGCCATGTTGAACCATATTCCATCACCGGGAGTCTACCTCTGATTAGGGAATTACAGGTGTGAAAAAGTTTAATGTACAGATTTACTTTCTTGGCCCTATCGCCGTGGACTAAAGCAAAAGCCATTCTGAAACTTCTGCAGGACGAAGGATTTGATGTTCAAACAGCTGGATACGGTGAGTGCTTAAGCAAACAAACAATGTTTAAAGACTTTTGTTGGTCCTGTGGCCAATGAAACCAATCAATCTCCAATATCAAACTGTGAATACCAGTAGTGATGAATATTTTCGTGCCACCCGCATCAAATTGGAATGTATATGCCCGTCTTATATGTTGCTACTATCTTCCTGCAGGCTTACTGAAGACGTATCACGCCAAGAACGAGTACTGCTTGTTTTCAGACATGGCCCAAGGCTTTCAGGTATTTGCGAGCATCATTTCGCAGCTGGAAGAAGAGGTCTGAGCCGTCTTGCGTGGATATAGAAGAGAGTGCCTTCAATTGGAATTACTCGTGTTGCTCAGTGAATCTTTGAGAACTCTCAAGTCCGTGACACGGACATCTAATAATAAGATGAGATTGTTGACAGCCCCTTATCTACCCGAGGTTTTCGAGGATGCCGCGACTCTACGGAGCGCTGAAGACCTTAAGTGCCATACTCCTACGTGCGCTCTGTGCCACGGTGGCACTGCCACCTCCCTCCTCCCGATGCCGGGCGGCTCGACGGACCTGGCGACTAGCATGCAAACTGGCCACTGGGACGCCTCAGGCTACAGCTTTTGTACCAAACTCAGCGCCCGGCCCCGCCCCCGCGCGCGCAGAAGACAGAGCGAGCCCGGAGCCCGCAGGCTCGCGGCCCGTCTCCGTGTGCAACCGGAACACACAGAGTCAGCCGCTCAGTGCAACGCAAGGACGGACGCACGCTGACGGGCCCAGCCCGATCATTGGTCTGGCTCGGCTCGCCGTCGCCCCGTCGCCGGCCGGTCGCCAGCTCGGCGCACGGCCGCATCAGCGCGCGTCGTACCGTGCATATGCATGCGTGCCTGCCTGCATCGGGGCCGCATGCCTGGATGCCCGAGCCTGGCCCGTTCCGGCGCGGCTGCTCCCCTCCCCTGCGTCGTCCTGGTCCTGCCGGCCGGCTGGCGCGCAGTGGCCTGTCACGCTTTGTTCCTTTGCTTGGACGACGCGGGCGCGTACGTAGGTGAGTGCATCTAATGATGCGATCGACGCAGACCAATCATGCTTATTTTGTCCAGCACCGCCGACTAGCTCAGAGACCCGCAGCGGGCGAGGGCGAGACGGCGCCAGCTTTTGCTTCTTGCCAGCCAGCCATGGCGCGCGCGCGGTGACCACAGACGAACGCGATGACCTGGCGAGCCAAGCACGCAGCATGTAGGGCTAGGGGTGCCCTCGAGCCGCGGGCGGTGTGCATTGGCGTCCGCGTACGGCGCATCATTCCGTGCGTGTCCTTGCACATGCAGCCGGCCGGCCGGCCGGCACGACGCAGCGGTCCGACCCACCCCGTCGGATCCCCCCCGATGCCCCCGATGGTATGGCGAGCTACCACTACCACTCGCGCGTGCGACGCGCGTCCACGGTTAGAGCAGGGGATGCCGCGCGCGGCGTGGTGGGGGGCAGCAGCGCAGCAGCATGGAGCTAGCCATGGACGTCGTCGACCGGCCGGCGCGCGCTCGTCCCGTGCCGGGCTGCCGGCGGATCTCTCGCGCATCGTGTGGCTAGTTCTGTGCGCACGTTGGGGAGTAGTAGTAGCTAGCTAGCTGCCTCGATCGATGCGGTAATCCTTCTGTTGATGATTGTCCTCTCGCTTCGTTTATCGTTGCAGGCGACACACTGTTGGCGATTTAATGCTAGCTTCAGCTCACAGGGTCGTCACTGTTAGAGGCTGCTGGCTGTAATAATGCTGTCGAACGGTGCTGTGGCTCATATGTTCTTGATGGAGGCGATGGCGACGACCTGTGCAGGCGGCCGCTGGGGACACACATCAGTGCCGCCGCCACGCCCCCCCCCCCCCCCCCTCCCCCCCAAGTTGTATGGCTTCATGAATAGCTCTAGTGCTAACCTGATGTGATGCACACTCGTTTTGGCTTGTATGAGAATCCTTCGCCTGGTTGATGATTTCCTACCTACTCGCGACTCCAGGTACTTCTTTATTTACAGAGAATTATGGAAGCCCCCTTCTTTTTTTTAAAAAAAATAAAGGAACTTCTTTATTTTAGCCTCTGCAAGAGTTATGCACTCAACTATCTACTTTGACGAGTCTTGTCTACTAGTATGTGCTAAGCAAAAGCTGAAACTGAAAGCAAATGGCGAAACGCATTCACAAAGCAGCGCAATTAGCAAGACATAGAAAGGGACTACTGTTCAGTCCACTGAAATGTACCATGGTCACGAGATAGAATGACACTTCCATCAGATGGCTATGCACTGCACCGACCTTGCCGAGATTAGATTGTAGTACAAGAATTTAGAAAAACTTTCAAAGCCAGAATAATGATTTGCAAGTTAAGGCTCGTCTCTTCAACGTATCGTCGACCAGCCGCGAATCCAGTATGAAGAGGAGCTGGTATCCCTTTTCTTGTTCGTCCTCCCCCTTCTTCTTCATTACTTTTTTTCGAAAATGAAGCTGGGATTTAGGAGATATCCATTGATCTTGGGAAGATAGAAGGGTTTGAACTCCCTGACCCACATTTAGATCCGCCACCACCGTCGACCATACACAGGGGCGGAGCCAACGGTGGGTCTGGAGGGGCTCCAGCCCTTCCTACCACTGTTGGACCCATGGAGCCCCTCCTAAGCTCCTCCTACAATTTATTTTTTGCCATGAATGCACTGCGAGGAGAGATTAAAATTGTCTACAGTTGAAAATAAAGTCCCTCATAACAATTATCCTGAATCTGCTACTGTCCATACATGTATAACGGTGTATACATCTTTTCATTCACTCGTTCACGCATGTGGATACAAAACGCCTTCTACGAATAAGGACATTGCCGTCATCCTAAACACTGGACCACCATGTGATGGAAGACGCAGCTTCCGACATGGGATCGAACGGGGCGTGACGCGTAGCACAGCGTCCACGGCTGGGTTCGCAACGCCTTCCCTTTCAACATCACCGGAACGGCACGTAGCAGCAGCAGCAGCAGCATGGAGGATCGATCGGAACGTCCAAAAATCGGAAGGATGTAGCATACGGAAAAGAAAGGGGCAGGACGGCGTCCGCGCCCATCATCCACTGGCAACGGTTGGCATGGTCCGGTCAAAGAGCGGCCGGGCGGCAACCATGGAGGGCAGCCGCGCCCGCGCATGGCACCAAGCGGCATTAACCGCCGCCGCAGCGCAGGCCCGGCATGGCCGCGGCCGGCGTCTCTCCCGCGCCCGCCTGCGGCCGGCGGTCGGGTCGGCCTCACCCTCACACACCCCCACGCCACGCGCCGCCGCAAGCGGCCACCCGCGTCGCACCAAAGCGCATTGATTCCGCGCCTCGTCGCGCAGCTAGAGCTAGTAGCCCCGCGCCCTCCCCGGCCTGCGGCGGTGGTGAGCCCTCCTCGCCCGCCCGCCTGCGCGGCGTCGGCAGCTAGCGTCCCGCGCGTCCCTCCAGAAGCGGCCGGCACGGCGCGCAGCGGCACATGCCGCCGTGCCCTGGCGCGGCCCTGCTGCTGGGCCGGCGCGTGAGCTCGCCAGGGAAGGCAACAGGGCCATCGCGTACGCATGTCTGCGCGGGCGCGCGGCCGGCCGGGGCAACCAAACCGCCCGTGAACGGATCGATCGGGAGCCGCCGAGGCCCGAGAGGTGCACGTCGCAGGCAGCCTGTAGGAGCACGACGCCGGGTACAAGTAAACAATCACATCCATGTAGCTACATCTACATTGCTGCAGCAATCCTGCAGGCTGCAGCTCAGAATTGGCCGGTCTTGGGACGCATCAGATTTCAGATACATGAATGTAACCGTGGTGAAACATGTACAGCACTGAACACCCGTGCTAGCTGCTGCTTCCGCCGTGGGCCGGGCCCTGTGGATTGTAGGCCATTCCAAATTCAGAGTCGTCCCCGCGTCTAGGTTAGGTTTCTTTTCTACTGGGAGTGCGTGTTCCGGCTCCATCCCAGCTGCTTGGCGCTTGCTGCTCTGCCGACTGCCGGTGCCGGACCACCGTCGCCATGGTCCAGGGCTCGGCTCCAAGCAAGTTGCTTGTCAGGCCAGCCCCCATGTGCTGACCGAGCAGCGAGCAACGATCGATCGATCTCCTCGAAAGCCGCGTCGCTGCATGGCTGGCAGCGATGGGTGCAAACTACAAATCTCGCTGGGCGCAGACAGGAACGAGAGTGTACGCTGTGGAAAGACTGCGAGTGTGCCATACGCGAGCAGACGCCTTTTCGGGATGGCTCCCAGAGTCTCTCCAAACTTTCTACTGCGAGGCGGTATTCTTTCTGAGGAGGAACGTTCCAAATAATCATACCGTATTGTTGCGCCAGCCCAGGACCATTCGCATGCAATTCGCCAAGATTTGTACAGGAGTTGGGAGTTCGAATTTCAAACGAGGCACGAGTAGTAGTTTTCTCTGCGCCTGTCTACGCAGATGTATACAATGGCTTCAGGACAAGTTAGGGTCCTTGTAGTCTCAGAAACACCGATTTCTACTCTAACGTATTTGATCGTGCACATCATTTAGGTCTGGTCCAAACATCTGTATTGTAGCAATCAACAAGCGTCCATGCTCACGCCTTCCATTTCCAACCATCGATGGACCTGCAACCGTTGACACCTTATTAGTGTCCTACTGCCACTGTTGGCCAGCTCTGTTTTGTACCATATGCCTGTATTGTGGACATATCCTTGACTTAGTAAGACAATGTAGTATTGAAAGTGTGTTTTCGTCTTCTCTAATAATGAAATTAAGCACCTTACTAGGGACGAAGGCGAGGGTTTGCATGCATCATCAGTGGGGGCATGCTTGATGATGTATATGTAACATTTTGTAAACAATTTTTCTACACCTAGAATAATAACAGTAAACTTTTAGTAGTACCTTTCTTATAGAGGAAAAAAAACTATTACTCTTTGATCCGCCCTCTCTCTGTTTTCTTCAAGCTTCGTCCACACCAAACATGAACTAAATTGTAGATTAAACTGAAAAGGTAAGGAATCTGGTCTTGACAAGCAATGCTATTCAGTTACAAGCAGCCGCCGGCCATTTTTCTCTAGATAGTCCATAGCACACTTGCACCTTCTGCGTAGCACTAGCTTAGCAAGTAGTTAGTTAATCGATCCTAAGACTTTATATGCCACGGCAAACTATTATATGCCAACCAGCTGATATACTAGAAGCATATAAACCTGCACACTGACTGGACAAAGGTTACTAACTTTTGATGGACTGTTTGCTGCGCCCTGCTAAGTTTAAGATACAAAATTACGCGAAAAGCTGCTCATATTCTCGCGGAGGATTATCCTAGGCTGTGTTTAGATGAGGGGAAAAGGGGAGAAAAAGTCACATCAGTCACTGTAGCACACTGTAGCACTTTTCGTTTGTTTGTGGTAAATATTATCCTACCATGACCTAACTAGACTCAAAAGATTCGTCTCGCAACGTACATCAAAACTATGCAATTAGTTTTTTATTTAACTACATTTAGTACTCCATGCATGGGTTATTTGCTATATTTAATGTTTCGATGTGATAGGAGATGTGATGGATGTTATGGAAAGTTTGGAAATTTTGTGGGAACTAAACACAACCCTAATCGGCTAATCTGATACCGTCACTTGGGGCTCTGCACCGCCCGTGTCCTCTAGCTGCTAGCCACGCCTTTTTGCCATGTGTGCTTGCATGTATCCCCAACCCGTTTACATGCATGCACAGCGGGCAGTACTAGTAAACAAAGGAGAGTCTCGCCGCCGTGACGAGCATCGCCTTCAGGAACTCTGCCGATACCGAAAAGGTAGCTCGACACTTCGCAGCGACGCCGTCCTTGGAGTAGTGGGATTCAACTCCTTGGAAGACCAGCTCTGCTCGCTGTGCGGCGGCTCCTGCAGCCTACTGTGCCCGGTGTCCCCCCGTAGCCTGGGCAGGGACGGACAGCGTCTCGCCGTCTCCGTAGGCACTATGGTAAAAATCGGGGCGGGCGGCGGGAAGTACGGCGTGAATCGGCGCCGACAACGACACGCAGGGCGTGTTGTCCCCTGAAGCTCAGCGGAGCCCTGAATTCGTGGCCTCCTGGTGGTGGGTCGATGATTGACGGCTCTAGCTCTGGGGGGGGGGGGGGGGGGGGGGTGCTTACGGCCATTGCTACGGCAAGTCCGGAATGAACCTCGACGGCGTAGCGCAGAAGTGGCGCAAGCCCACGTTGCTCATGTGACCCGCTTGTCCCGTTGCCGCTCCCCGCACTGTGAATCCATGTGGCCTTGGTGGTACTTACCATTGTCTCCATTCTCCAGCTCCATCTCCCGGGTGATTGATCGATCGGTCCTCGTCACGGCCTCACGGGGGCATCATCCCTGGTGGTCTGGCTAGCTCTTGAAAGCGTTTGGAAAAGCAACAAGCAGCTCTAGTACCTGCTAGCACCTCATTAGTTCAGGTGCTAATTGTCGTGGTCGCCATTAATCTCAGCTTCAGAGTGTTGCTCTCCATACATTCGGATGCTCCACTCCTACCTTCTCTGACTTTTTCTTGGTCGCATCTCCTCCTCAGCTCGGCTCTGAGCTGAGCTGCGCCCCGCCCGGGCTACTCTCACGTCTCACCCAACTCGGCGTACATAAAAAGAAGGAAGCGTTTGGACATTTGGTGGCTAGCTACTCTACTGGGAGTCTGGGACTGGGAGCAAAGCTGGCCGGTGCGCCTGCCTCACTGTGCCGCAGCCGTCGCCACGGCCAGCTCCACCCTCTCTACCTGCAGCACCAACCACTGTTCCTCGGCTACTACTCCTACTCGGCGCGAAACCTTATCCTTTCCCCGTATGCTCAGCCCGCCACTAGGGAGCAAGAAACACAACACGCGTGCCACCAACGCAGCGAGCTCAGAGCCCTCAGATACGCATCAGTTGGCAGGCTGGGCCGCAGCGGCAAAGCTGCGGAGGGGGAGAGTGATAAGTAGTAGAGTGGGGCGGGGGCGGGGTGTTGGTACACGCGCAGCCCGCGAGTAGACGACACATACCGCGGGTTGCTTGCCACACCGGGGGAAGCGGCCGCGAGCGCACGCGCGGGGCGAGCGGGCGAAGCTAGCTAGCTATCTAGTGCCCGTCGGCCGGCCGCGAGCCCGCCCGCCATGTCGGCGCTAGTGGACGCGCTGTGCGCGCCGCCAGGCGACGCCGCGGCGCTCATCTACGACACCTTCAACGCCGCCAGCTTCCTCTTCGACGGGCCCGCGGCGGCGGCGGCGCTGTACGACGGCGCCGGCATTGTCGAGTGCCCACCGCCGCCGCCCGCGCAGCAGCAGCAGGCGGCCGAGGCCGCGGGGGAGACGACGCAGGCGGCGACGTCGTCGGCGCCGGCCAGGGTCAGGAAGCGGCGCCGGTGGGCGCGGAGCTGCAAGTCCAGGGAGGAGACCGAGACCCAGCGGATGATGCACATCGCCGTGGAGCGCAACCGCCGCCGCCAGATGAACGAGTACCTCGCCGTGCTCCGCTCCCTCATGCCGGAGCCCTACGTCCAGAGGGTACGACGCGCAGCCTCCTCCTCCCACTCTGGCAAACAGACATCACTTCGTGTCAAGCGTGTTCCCTCCCGCTCTATCCTCTACCCCTTCTTCTCCTGTTCGTCAAACCACGAAAGCGACGGCGGAGCAACCATGGTGGAAGAATAATGTTCTTCTGCCGAAAGAGACCCGTCGGCCGCCGCCATTGCTGTTCAAAGTATCAGGCGAGCAGTTCGTGCAATGCAAGGCATTCCTTCCCCTTTTCTTGGTCAAACGCGACTATACAGATACACCTGCCACAAACAAACAATGCATTAATGTGTCCCCCTTCTCTCATTTACTCCTCTCTTGCTCTTCTTGCAGAGTTAATTCAATGCTCCACGGCTAGTACTACTCGCGGTCCAAATCCTGACAAAATTAATGCTCTCTCTATTTCTGGTTCGGAATCTCTTGCTCGCAGGGCGACCAAGCTTCCATTGTCGGAGGGGCCATCGAGTTCGTGAAGGAGCTCGAGCAGCAGCTGCAGTGCCTCGAGGCGCAGAAGCGAACGCTGCTGGTTCATCAGCACAAGGCGGCCAAGCCCGACGCGACGCCGATGCATCACTCCACCACCACCACCAGCAGCACCAAGGCCGCAGCCGGCACCACGGCCTGCGTGGAGCCCGCGGCGGCGGCGACGACGACGAGCAACTGCAGCAGCAGCGTGACCGAGGACGCGGCCGACCACGCGCCGCCGCCCCCGTTCGCTCAGTTCTTCTCGTACCCGCAGTACGTGTGGTGCCACTCGCCGCGCGACCCCGCGTCGTCGTCGGCGGCGGAGGACGGCGGCGGGCGGCCGGGGGTGGCCGACATCGAGGTGACCCTGGTGGAGACGCACGCCAGCCTCCGCGTGATGACGCCGCGGCGGCCCGGGCAGCTGCTCGGCCTCGTCGCCGGGCTGCAGGCGCTCCGCCTCGGCGTGCTCCACCTAAGCGTCACCGCGCTCGAGTCCCTGGTCCTCTACTCCATCAGCGTCAAGGTAACCACGCGGCGCGCCCGCACTCGCGCGGCTAGCTGCTCTCCGATCGCTTTCTCCCTGCTAAAAGTTCCACTTCCTTCCATCAGTCCCGCGTTTTGATGCTGCTAGGACGACAAAGATTCGCAGCCAACACACGTAGCGCAAGTGAATAGTAACAAACTTTGACCAATGGTGTCAAATAAAGTCAGTTTACAAAACTAACTTCAAAACCTCCGCGTTAGTGACTCTGAAGAATCTAATGAGGCTTTTGACCGCGCGATTAGAAGAAGGTACTGTAGCTAATTATCGATTAATTACCGTTATTAGATTCGTCGTGAAAAGTTACACTCATCCCTAAAAAATTTTTGCAAATTGACTTCATTTAGTGCTTCATACATGTGATATTTTTTTTCGAAATGTGTACGTGCTAGTTTTCTAGCATACTCAAACAAGGCCACAGCCCAATGCGCTCGAAAACTACAGGGATCTTGCAGGTTTAGGCTCACGGATCGAGCGATTCCTGCAGGAAAGTTTTGCTCGTGTCCCGGCGCATCATTTAAGAATCATGACCTCACTCTGCTCGAACTAAGAAAAACCAATACAAAACCCATTAGCAAACCAAGCGCGCGCCGTTGATTCGGCGTGCGTGGCATCTAGCTTAAGTACTAGTAGCTCTGAAACAAAAGCGTGTCAGATATTCTCCTGCCGTTGGAGGGGTAGACCAAACATCCGGCGGTCAGGAGGTCATCAGCGATCGGCATCGCTGCTGCAGTCCGGCAGGAGAGGTCCCTTCGTGCACCAAGCTAGCTCGAACCAGTGCATTGTTGGTCTTGTTGGAGGCGAATCGCATTTTTTTTTAATCTCCGCTCCAAGTCCTGGACACGAGAGAATCCGATGGACCTGACACGAACACAGGGCACCTGGGTCTTTTCTTGCTCCCTGCCGGTACGAGCGCATGCTACAGAAGCGGTGCTGGTGCTTGCTTTTGACCGGGGAGTTCAGCGCGGCGCCGGGGCCCTGCCTGCTAGCCTGCCATAGCGAGCTGAGCGAGCATCGCATGCATGCAGATGCAGCTCCACTCCTGCCTTGTCAGTGGAGTTGTCACGTCGGGGTCCACGGGGACCATGGCCCTGTTTGATTCTTACTAGTACTAGTAGCACACAATTCCCGAAAAAAGAATCTTGCATGCATGGAGTACTAAATGAAGTTTATTTGCAAAACCTTTTCACGGATGGGTGTAACTTTTCACGACGAATCTAATGATAGTAATTAATCGATGATTGGCTACAGTGATGCTACAGTAACCATCCTCTAATCATGCGGTCAAAGGCCTCATTAGGTTCGTCTCGCGAAGTAGAGCAGCGCTGTGGAGTTAGTTTTGTAAATTACCTTTATTTAGTACCCTTAATTATTGGTCAAAATTTTTGTGCTACTAGTACTACTGAGAACCAAACAGGGCGCATGGACGGGGTGTGCGCGGGCTGTGCCGAGCTAGACACTGTGGCAACTGGCAAGCGAGCCCAAGCCAGGGTTCACCAAACCGGTGGGAGGTCAAACCGGTTTGGACCGGTACCGGTCCAAATTCAAAATTCAAATTTAAATTCAAAAAAATGAAAAATTCTCAAAATTTTTTAAAAAATACTTCAAGGTGCGACGAATCTCATGGTGTCAAATTTTCTCAAAAATTCGTTCATTTAGTATAGTTTGCGGGGATTTGAAGTTAAACAAAAAAACGTGCATACAAAAGTATACAAATACAATGTAAAAGTAGTACAAAAGAGGATTGAATGGTTCATTTAGGCTAAAACATGTTATACAAATATTTATTTAGTATACTTTGCGGGCATTTGAATTTAAAACAAAAAAGAAAAAATTTGAATTTAGCCGGTTACCAGTCAAACCGACCGATAAACCGATCAAACATGCCGGATACCGGTACGAACCGTTTGCACAGAAGATTTTAAATTCAAATTTGACTTCGATTAATTTGGGCTGGTTTCCGGCCAAACCGGTCCGGTATATCGGTACCGGATCCCGCCGGTTTGGCTAGACCGGTCGGTAACGTAAACCCTGATCGTGGCTTGCTATTGCTGTGCAGGTGGAGGAAGGGTGCGGCCTGGCGACGGTGGAGGACATCGCCGCCGCCGCGCACCACGTGCTCTGCCTCATCGACGCCGCCGAGCCCGCCGAGCAGCAGGTGCTCGCCGCCTCGGACCCGCGATAGGGCCGCCTCCCCGCGAGGGGAGCCGGCCGACGACGACGTCCCCGGCGATCGAGGAGACAGGAGATCGAGAGCCATTTGATGCAGGTGCCGTGGCTCCGGTCACGCACACGGCCGGGTCCTTTCGGCCGAGGCGGCCAAGCGGGCTTGTGAGCGAGCGATGCCGAGCGCGCCTCGTGTGTTTGCCGTGCGTGCGTGTCCCCCCGTTTTTGCTGTGGACGGAACTCCCGTTCTGCAGGGTTCGGTGGAACGCCTCGAGGTAACTGTGTAGTTTGTTTTTTTTTGTTTTCTTTCTTCACTTTTTTTTGTTTTTCAAGTAGATGTCCAAGCGTGTTGTTAGTGTCGTCGCATTGTTTCGCCTCTCATTTTTTATGTGTAAGGTTAGCTTCTCCAGCTCCGTATTGCTCACAAGAATCCACATTCCACAGCTCTTCGAACAGTCACTTTTTTTTTTTGAGAGGACTTCGAGCAATCACTTTGTTACTTCGGCCGAAATGATTGCCCATTTACCTGTCCATCGGCCTACGGCCAATATCTGGCCCGCCGCCCGCGTGCAACCTCGAACCAGGCTACTGGGCCAAAACTGTATGTTGGACCCAGCATGCAGTTTATTCAAAAAAAAAAGACCCATCATGCAGCAAAAAAAAATTCTCAAGCCCACTCGTATTCCGGGCTTCCGGCTAACACCACGCTCACAGCCCATTGCAACATTACAGAACTGACAGCAGGTCGTCATGAGTCTACTACCTACTAAGGTCATTTCTCATGCAAGCACAACGAAATCCTTAATTTCCCAGAAATTCTACTGTCGGTTTCTTGAAGAAGTTCTCTTTCAAAAAAAAAAAAACTGGCCGACAGATTTTGTGCCCGGTGAAGAAGGCCACTCCTGAACGCCTAAACAGAGGAGCTCCCGAACGCGAAAACACCAGAGGAGCTCCTGAACGCCTTGGCAAGATCTGGTCCGGGCGTCAAATCCGACCAACCATCGGCTCAGTTCAGCCTCAGCCCCACAGCAACATAAAATACCACCTCGTCTGCGAGGGCACGCCTCTGGTGAGATCGACGGCGAGCACGACCTGTTCTCTGCCTCCGGACGCCATGTGCAGCCCCGACTTTGCTGACCGGCTGGCCCATCATCTCCATGCTTCGGAGTCACTCATGTCGCGCGTGTTCCCAATCCAAATCCCTCCTCGACGGCATCGTGAAATGAAACCACAGCGCAGAGGACGCCTAGAGCTGCCTTTTCTAATCACTTCCCTCCCTGTGCAGAATCAGCGGTCATCTAGAGAGCTAAAGAGCACTCCTTTTGTCGTTCCACAAGGCTCCAAACCGTGCGATAACAAAGTGCATGATGCGAGGGAAAGGTCGCACTAAGCAGGCCATGATTTGCTATGCAAATGCAATCCCGCACCTACCGCCTTTCAATGGCGAGGAACCACATCCATCCACGGCACCGACGGCGTGTCCTCGACCCAAAAAAGCAGAGGCCGAGACGTTGCGTGAATTCCACATCAGTTCACTGAAAACTCCAGCTCCAGGCATGGGTACTTGATGTCCAGCTCCGAGTTTCTGCCCCAGCTTTGCAAGCATCAGTACTGACTACTACTGACAGTTGGCTTAACAAAATGCTAGTACTGCTAGATGTCATCCAAGGACAGAGGAAAACAAAATATGTTTGTTACCAGGAATCACTGCAAATTTTTTTGGTGGTTCCTGGCTTATTGAATTGAGTGCAAGATTCATCCTGATATAGTGATATTTAAGAAGTTGAGGATCAGGGGAGTTGAGAAAATGCTTGTTAATGGCCTAACCACAGGATGGCCACCCAAATTGTTGCGCTAAGTAACAGAATCTTGAATGAGCATTATGAGCAGCAAGGCACTGGTCACCTAACGAGACCAAACAGCTCCAGAGCATAACCAAATCGCACTATAATTCAGGCAAGCACGGGCATGAACCACGCTGAACGGGTCACACTTCCGACTTTCCATTTCCAAGTTCAACACACACATCAGCAAATGATTGTTCTAAATTGACAACTAGTAGAATGGTAATGGCCAGTGCTGAAACTGACTCACTTCTCACCTGGAGAAAAACCTTTGGCTAAGTCCTAAAACTCACTAATGCAGGGGGGAATTATCTGTAGTAGAACCCAATGTTGTGGAGAGAGGAGCGGCAAGATGGAAGAAAGAGGGGAAAGAAAAAATGGTTTTCAAGCCCTATACATTTTTCCAGTAGAAACACCAAGCAGGTGCAGAAGATCTCACCACTCACCAAGCGCAGCCTGGTGCCTGGAGCACCACAATTCCCAAGAACTGATTTGAACAGGATGAAATCTGCAGACTTTGGAACTATTTGGAGACCGTTTAGTTACCAAAAATTTTCACCCAAAATTTTTACCTCCCCTTTGAACACATGCATGTAGTATTAAATATAGTTAAAAAATAAAACTAATTGCACAGTTTAAATGTACACGACGAGACGAATCTTTTGAGCATAATTATTCATAAGTGCTACAGTAACCCCACATGCGCTAATGATGCGGTCAAAAGGCCTCAAAAGATTCGTCTCACGGTTTCCAGGTGAGTTCTGAAATTAATTTTTTAATTAGTGTCCGAAAAACCCTCCCGACATCTGGTCAAACAGTCGATTTGGCATCAAAAAATTTTCATTTTGGGAACTAAAAAAGAGTACACGAGCAATTGGCACCTTATCTTCACCGGAAGCACACGCACACACACAAAAAGAGTATCGATGTCATGTATCCTAGTCAGAAGAAGAACCACCCAGAATCAATGGCCTCACATCGGAAGAACCGAATCCTTTCCCCTGCCGCTCCTGCTACTGAAGCACGACCTTCCCACCGACGGCAGTCTCTTGGCTGCATCCGGCAATGCGCGGCCGCTGCGGCCGCCGCCGCCGTCCTTGTTGCTGTGCTCCCCGTGGAGCCGTCTTGACGACCCCGTCCCCGAGGAGCCTGCCAGGAGGCCGCTCTCCCGGGCCATCATCAGTTCGTCCTCCAGGCTGGCCTGCAGCACGTCGGCGATGGACATGCGGCCCTCGCGGTGCGTGTCCGACAGCGACGACGACGCCCTCACTGGCGGCGCGCCGTCCTCCCTGATCTCGACAATGCCGCTGGCCTCCTCCGATCTCCCTGGACAATCTTTCGGCGCCTCCTGGCCGCTGCCGTTGCCGCTCGCCGCATTCTGATCCTGGGGCTCGTCGCGCGCCTGCTCCGAGTAGTCGTCTATGGTCAGGACCAGCTCGAGGCTGTCTGCCCGGTCCTCCCGCGCGCCGCGGCGTTCCGGCTCCGGCGGTGGCGACACCACGCCGACGGCGACGAACGCGATGTTGCAGCGGCAGAGCGGGCAGTTGGAGTGCGACTTGAGCCACGTGTCGATGCACGGCAGGTGGAAGGCGTGGCTGCACTTGGGGAGCAGCCGGAGGCTCTCGCCGTCCCGGAACTCGCCGAGGCAGACGGAGCAGTCGGTGCTGTCCACGAACCCGTCGCCGCGCTTGTACTTGCACACCGTGATCTTGTTGATCAGCGTCTCGTCCAGCCCGTCCGACGGCACGGCGCTCCACGGCTCCTGACTCCGCGAGCCGCCGCCGCCGCCACCACCACCGCCACCGTCGGCGCCATGGCCACGGCCCCTGCCGGAGCCGAACAGCCTGTTCCACAGGGAGCTCAAGGTGCCGCAGTACTTGGAGATGATGGTGTAGTAGCTGACGAGGAGGAAGGCGCTGGCGAGCACGCCGATGATGGCGATGACGAGGGGCGAGAAGGTGGGGCCGGAGGAGTCGTCGCTGCCGGGGCCACCGAGGTCGAAGGCCGGCGGCGGGGGCGGGAAGATGAAGTAGCACCACTGCGGGCAGTACATGCTGCAGAGGCCCTGGGAGCAGTCTCGGGTTGGCTCATAGGGCACCCACGTCGGCTGCGGCCCAACAATTGTTGCTGGAGGAGAAGACGACGCCACCGCCGCCATGGAAGACAGAAACACAGTAACAACTAACAAGAGGCAACCAACACTGGCGGGCTGAACTGCTGAAGGGGAAGAGGATTGAGCCCCAACCCTGGGCAAATCTCAGCAACTTCTATCTCAGACAGTCCTCCTGAGATTGCCAAGTTCTAGCAGCAGACTGGAGCAGGGGATCTACATGAGAGTTTCTGGTCTAGAATCCAGATAATTGTGCCCAGATGTTGGAAGCAGCCAGCAAGAGAGGTAGGTGCCTCTGCTTGTGCTCCTACCTCGGTACTCCAGGTGTTGGGAAATGTGAGGGGAGAGGGGAGAGACAGATCACAAGATGCTGCCAGTGTGAGGCGTGCTTTGAGCCTCCGAGGAACAGCTGCTGCAGAGCACGGACCAGTGAGAGGAGTGAGGGAGAGCCAAAGCAAACCAGAATGTTCTTGCTTGGAAAGCAAAAACCATCACTCCACTGATTCGCGAGTGGGAGAGGCTGACAGGGGAAGGGGAGGAGATGGATGGTGGTGGTTGGGGGCAGGGGCCTACGCTGCCGCTCTGCTTTCATTTTCTTTTCCTTGATGTGCTGCTGCCGTTCATGGCCTCCCCTTTACCCAGTTTGTCTCCTTTGGCAGACAAGAGATAGGGGGCAATCGGATGATAAGATGATAGAAGTAGGGTCTAGTAGTGAATTGGGATGCTTACTTCCCCTGTACCAATGCAATAGGTTTCTGATGCGTGTTGCCTACTCACGTAGTCACATGGAGCAAAGATAGTCATTCAAATTTTTGTCACTTGGCAGAGATGACCGAAACCAACCATGGCACCCTTCGAGTTGGTACTTGGCAGCTAGTCAAAATGGTATAGCCAATTTGGTGCCCGATGACTAAGGTTGTACTAGAGCAAACATCTTAATCAATTGCACAAAAGGCATTTTTTTCTTAGTTTTGAGACTGCGACTTTTGGCAGTCAAAGTCACTACGAAAATGACGAGTTTTGTCATCATGTGATTGCATCCACAGCATTCCTTCAAGAAAACAAAGATCGTAGCATGAAAAAATATTTTACTGGCTCAGGACAAACTTACATGAAAACCAAAGCTGACGAAGACTCCATGTCTATAAAAGCATCCGCAGGTATAGCGACCCAGGATCTTGAAATCGCTCTCACATCAATCTAATTTCCTTCTCGCTTCAAGTAAACAAAGACAAGGGCGGCCAGCCCGCCACGCCGACTGACTTTCTTCAAATTTACTTCTCCCGAGTCTCGATTCCGACACCTTTCCTTACTTTTGTCAAGTCACTAGTCACTCTGTATTGGTGCAACCACATAAGAGCCTGCTCACCTAACCCAACCTCATTTGAGGTCCAAGTTTAACCTTGTCCAATTCAGGTCTGGACGCAAGCATACACTTTACTGCATGTACATTCCGTCAGGTTGCATCCTAATGGTCACGCCTGAATGAAGCAACTGATGGCAGGAGCCAAATTATCTTCAGCAGGCAGGACAAAAAAAAAAAAAACTGATGACTATATAGAACTAGGCAACAAGCCCACAAAGAAAGATTATTTAATGTGATTGACCAGATCGTCAAGGCCGAACTGATTTAATAGGCATTGTATTCATTTTTTTTGGATGGCATGAACGAATCATTGTCACTCAGTGGGGTCAGCAGTGTGATAGCAACAGGAAGTGAAGAATTGAAGATGATGACAGAAAAAAGACATGCGGACCAAGGAAGAATTTTGGGTTCTTTTCATTTTGGAAGGTGATGAGCAAAAGAGTGTCAAATGCCGCTCAATGTTTTGACATACTTTGTAACCATGGAAAATGCAAATAAGCACCAGAATGGATTGCATTTAAGATTCCGGTGAACAATGACATACAAGGTGCAAATAGAGTGGAAAAAAAGAATGCTATCAGAATGGTACTACAATGCTTGCTGAAGAAGACATAACAAAGACAAGAACTGATTGCAGGAAAAAACTAACAAGAAATGCAGTTGTACTCTGGTAATATCTAATGCATCCAACTGGGTTATATCAAATGCATCATGTGATTACATGCAGACATCTTTTCTAATCCATCGCCTATTTCTCTTAATTCCATCCATACCATTTTGCCCTTTTGTTCTTTTCCCCGCATATAGATCTTATCCAGATGCACAACTCTGGGCTAGATTATATTTCACAAAACAAATAAAGGTGTGCCTAAGTCAAATGCTGAAAATTATAGTTTTCAGAGTTCAGACAAAAAAATAGAAGTGGTTAGCTGTAATTTCGTGCTCCGACACAGATAGAATGGAAATTAGGAGCTCCTTAACAGATGACCATTATTCCCTTTATTTTATTCTGCCATATCATATCATGTGGACTTATTTTGCTGTGCCACATCATGTGGACACATGTATCAAATAAGTTAATGGAATATTAGTTGGAGAAGACATCACATAATTTTTTTTTTGGGTGGAGGGGGGGGGGGGGGGGACATCAAGAACATGAGGCAAAGGATCAGCATACTGACTTATTGTTCGGAGAAAAAAAGCATACCGACTTCTTTTTCCAAAAGCATGAGTCCCATTAATAAGGATCAGATCATTCACGATTTTGTGCTTTCAGGTTAAGAACAAAGCAAACTATCCTTGACATCAACAATGTAACTAACCTTATTGGTAAATCTTCGTAATGTAGATTTCATGCTTGTGTCGCATCAATCTAACCCATTCTTGCTTTAAAGTCTGGCAAAGCAACCATTCTGCTCCTCGATTCCTCATTACAGCTGCACCATTCAAAACATTATGGTTAGATTGAATACATGCATGCGAGAAATAGCCGTTTTATTCATAACATTACTTTACATAAATGCAATTTTCCCTTATTTTTTTCTTGACACATCACAGTATTGCAGATTTCATAAATTAAATGTATTTTACAGAAATCCATTTGGTCCCAACATGAGAAATGGACACTTCAGATCAAGAGTATCTGTGCATAAGCTTCCTGTTCTGCGTCCGAAATTTTGTTAAAATGAGGTAATCCTTAGATAGTACCTGCCCAAATCACAAATGCATGACTTTAGTCTGAATCGAAAAGAATATGAAGATTGACTGAGAATTTTACGAGTTCTAAAAAGAACAAACACGGAAGTTGTGACAAATCTCTTATCTGCTCCATTTGGAATCAACATAACTGGCCAGCTCTAACTAAACCTTGGAGGTGTAGCATATACTCCAAGATACCCTATAAGATCACAAGAATCTAGTCAAATTTGAATATGTCATGAATTATGTCTTACAAATGTCAGCGAATTAATTTCTTGTATCATAAATGTGGAACAATCTTGATAGTTTATATAGGGCGAAGGGGATAAATCAATAGCATCAAAGTACCGTATGGATGAAAAGTACTGAAGTAGTGATTAGATCCATGGGGAGTATTGAATAGTTAAATCATTGCTTCGCTGGAAAAGCAAGGACAATGGCTACCAAGTTCAATCTTTCCTCAGCTTTGATGCAATGAGGTGGAAAAGGGCAGATCCCACTTGCTGCACCCCACTTTACACAATAAAATAAAGTTGGGCACTAGGGAAAAAGAGAATGTGGAGCTATGCAGTAGCAGCACATGCCAAACCGATTGTGCGACAGCAATGACAATTCGACTATTCTAACCGTTTCGAGCAAAACAAGATAATGCAGATGATGCGAGTAGTTGTAAGTCAGTCAGTGACAACTGGGCTAGAGGGTGTGGTTCTCAGAATAGCATGTATAATTGCAGCAGAAAACAACATGGCACTATGGCAGTATGTTAGAAGCAAAGGTACAATAATTACAGCAAGTTGGCGGTAACAAGTTCAAAATGGGCACTACAATTGGATTTGATCTAAAGGTAAAGCTGCAAACCACACACTTGGACTTGGCTTTCCTACATATGAGGAGCTGGCAGCCTTTCTTAGGCTTACTGATCAAGCCACTAATTCTTAAATCAATCAGGCAGCATTGTTGGCATCTTGCAAAAAACAACATTCCTCTACACAAAGCAGATTTTTCCTTCTATATTTGATATTACAACGAGAGTCGCTGTTCTCACAACCATATAAATGCATAAATTGTTGATGAGCTAATAACAGAAGAATCCACCCTTCAGCTATCCAACATTATCAAGCCACGTTAAAAAATAGCTTCAGTAAAGCAGAGGAAGTTGTCACCTCAGCTACCATAAGCTTAAAGTAGCTAGGAACAAAAGCTGGATAGAATCAATTCTTCAGCTCTATCAAGCATAATCAAGCCACATGGAAGTTCTGCTTCCATTAAAGCCGAGAATATGCGCCTATGCGCCTTCCATTTGTCTAGCTTTCCACCATCCTTCCTAGTTTTTGGATTCAAGTTTGCTAAGTGGTGGTGTGGATGCATTTCCTTTGGTACTACTTTTAGTGTGTGTGTGTGTGTGTGCGTGCTCAATTGCAGACTTTGCGCAGCATTAATTTCTTTTGTCAGTTGTGAACCTCCAGCTAGCAGTCTAATTGCCTGCACATGTGTTAGTCAAACTGGTATTGTAAAATTTGAAGTCCTGACGATCAGGATAACTGATATGACTGAATGCTGTCATCCAATGATCTTTTAAAGGACAGTAAACCACCACCAATGGACGTTGTACACTGTTACTACATTCAGTTTAAGGCAGTAAATCTCAGATTCTCAGGACGTTTCCTCATCAATATGAGACGCTCCAATCCTAGGACGAGCAATTGAGCAATGCCACACAGCCACCCAATTCCCGGAGGCCGCTACACGTTCAACCAAATGCACACTGAATTATCTGGACAGGGTAAGGGTTTGGCCCCTCACCTCGATTGGCTCTGGACGGCATGCCGCGGTGTCAGGCAAGAGGCGATGGATCTCAGAGCGGAAAAGCGATTTCTCCGCGCCGTTAATCCGCGCCTCCTCCTCCCCGCTCGCAGCGGCATTCGTCGGACCTGATTCAGCGGCAGGAGGCACGCGACATTGCGAGAGCCGAGAGAGCCGCCGCCGCGAGCGCCGACGTTTGAAATAGCCTCAGCAGGCGGCCTCCTACGTCGTCCCACCCGCTCCGAATAAACGAATCGATTGGGTACAAGGAGCAACGACGAGGCCGACGCCGCGTCACGGCCCGTCACCGGAGTTGAACGGGAAACCACGGGGGGAGAAGGCGTGTGGCTGCGGAGGGGCTATTATGAAAAATGATCATGCAGTTTAGGGGATTTTGTAAAAACTATTTGGATCGCGATCTCTCTCTCTTGTGTAATCCTACCCCATCCTCTTGGCCCGTAAAAAGATAGGAGGGATACCGGATACCGAACTTTAAAATCTCTTTTTTTTTAGGGCCCGAACTTTAAAATATCTCGTATGAACACTATCCAACACTTACCCAACACAGACTTGGAGCACTCGCACACTCTGGACGGTTTGTAACCTCTACTATAAAAAGGCCCTAGCTAACGTACGGCCGGCCGTACGGCCTTTCCTTTTTTAGCAATTAGAATATCAAGTTTTCCCCTTTTAGCAAAAAAAATACCTGTTTCACTTTTTTTGAATAAGGATCAAAAGATGACATCAGCACATGCAAAAACAATCATAAATTTAAAAAAGCTGTAATTTTACGATTGCAAAGCAAAACTAAAATCTGATTGCACCATTGAATTGCCTCCAACAAAAACTTCAAAACAAAATCTCATTTCAATATGTTTCGATGATATTTTTTCTCACACAGTTCCAAAAAGCACATTGAAAGCATATTACAATAAACTCCAAAGCAAATTAGAGTAAATATTCAGGCAATAAAGACTTCACAAATAATATTATTTCATCACGTAACCACTAGATACACCCTGCTTATACTTGACTTTTGCATCGTTGCACATAACCTACAAAATATAATGTAGTAAATTAATATAATCTGATAACACAATATATGTGCTAAAATGCATGTCAAAAAAATTCTGGAGGTAGCATAAAAAGCACATGTACTAGCAAATAAACTGTGCTCGCTTCAGAAGTGCCTTATTCCCTAAACTAGAAGCACATTATTGTCACAAATGACCATGGTATTGCCTAATGCAGATCATGTTGCTGACTAATGTAGTACCAACAAGATTCTATTGCCTAATGCAGATCATGTTGCTGACTAATGTAGTACCAACAAGATTCAACAGAAAAACAAAGAAAACATAAAACTTGTCTACTGAATGTAACTAAGTTATCTGATTTAGCATCTAATGATGATGTTGTAGCTGTGGCACAACCACAACAATTTCTGCTAATGCAGCTGCTCCTACATATGCATCAACTATCCATACTGCAATATTTTATGCTACAACACTTGTCACATGATGATTCATTAGTTTTTGTAGCTCAGCATGCAAAAAGCCGCATGTCACCTCTCTGTAGAAAAAATACCTATGTAACCCATATTATTGCCTATCAAGAACTATATTATTGTCCAATTCCTACCAATATTATTGCCTAGTTCTGAAAATGCTTCTATTATTTCATTCATTAGCCTATTGGGAAGTACTGAAATGTTTCTCGTATTTGATGTATTTGCATACTTGAAAGTAATGAAAATGCTTCTAGTAATTGATATAATTCTCTATATGAAAGTATTGAAAGTGCTTCTACTATTTGACAAAAATGCATATTGCAAAGTATTGGAATGCTTATGATGATATGATAAAGAACGAGATAACAAATAACTGATTATATGTGCCTCCAGTTTTCTAACCTAAAAAAATATGTCAGAAACCAGTAAGTACTACGTTACAGGTGGGCAACATGCATCATAGAATAAATGAGTCACAAACATACCGTATGCTTGAAGCATCATATTTAAACAAAAATAATAGGCAAATCAAATATTTTTAAATTGTTTAGACTGCTAATCGACAAGCTAATGTTGAGGGCCCTATAACTATTTGTCAAATCTGGTGTGACTAGTATGCAGCTGCATAATAGTAGGCCACAAAATCCATGAGCAAAGCTGCATATTAGTTGCTAGTATGATATAAGGTGTACTGCCCCTCGATACTAGTATGATAAAAAGAAAAAAATTGTTTTGCATGCGAATGATGACAGCGGTGCCCCTAGTAACATTTCTGGTGTGTTGGCTAGACCTGGTGCAATGACAGTAGATGTAGGCAACCCACCAAGGTCAAAAGTTGAAAGGACACAAGAAGGAAAAAAGACTTAAAGAGAAGGATGAATGCGGGACCTGCAAGTTGACTGGTCATAATGCGACAAGGAGCCCCTGATAAATTAGGCAGAGAAGATGAACAATCGCGATTTGTAGCTGCTAGGTGAAAACAATACTTGTGGGGAAAGACCAAGGGAGAGGGGTGGAGGTGCTACATATAGCTAGAATATCAAATGTATCACATAGCTTATAGATTTATCAATACAGAGTCTTGTGATGTGTTTTTGCTGGTTGTGGCACATAAGCGAAGGAAAATGTTTCCTAGTTTTTTTAATAGTAAATGTTTCCTAGTTTTTGATATAACTGCATATTGGAAAAGTTCTGAAAATACTTCTAGTATTTGATATATTTACCTTCTGGAAAGTATTGAAATTAATTAATATAATTGCCTATAGGATAAGTACTAAAAATGCTTCTGCTATTCGACAAAAATGCCAATTGCAAAGTACTAAAATTCTTATGACAGTGTGAAGAAAGAAATCATACCTAAGATCCTACCCCTCCTAGGGATAACAAGCTCTTATGTATCAACGACTCAGCGTGGAAACACTCAACCATGAACCAATTTGTAAGCTCCGCTGGGATTATGGTGCACGCAATCTTGAGCAGCCCTTCAAAATGTACCTCTCATACCATCTTTCACTAGGCTTCCGACATGCCTCCATATAACTTCATAAGCCTAGCAGGGGAAGCCCTATTTCTTCAAACCTTCACATTAGAGAATGAAAACAATTCAGTACCTTATGCTCAACAAAAAAGAGAAATGTATTATTTGCCTACCTAAACAACAAAAAGAGGGACTGCAAAGAGGGGGGAGGGGGGACAGATGTTGATATACCGCATTAGACGAAGTCACGAGAACATGCTATTAGTTCCATCCACTTGTCATTATGATCAATATTGGTTTGGGGAATAACACACAGAAGCTGCACGTTGCTAAAAAAGACCCCACTTGTCAGTGCTAAGGTTGTGTGGCTAAAAAAGGTATGCTTATTTGAAATGCATTTGATAGATTCTCAGATGGGTTTTATAAAAAAAATATATGCTAAAGGTAGTAGCAACTATGTGGTTATCCATAGGCAAAAATATCCTAAAAATCGAGCGACTACTAGCTCTGTTTTCAATTCAGTGTAGTAGCAGTCAAGTCCCTGCGGTTCGAACCCCCCTGTCCCTACTATCCGTGGCTGAGACTAAAATGGAGAAAACTGATGCACGTGTCAGGGCCAGCTCCTAATCTTTGTTGTCTATTCTCTACTGTATTTTACAACCAAATCACAGTGATAGGGCTTTCGACTGCGCTGGATAAACTGGATCACGCAAGCTCCAGGACTAACGCAAAGAAGAAACATCAAGAATATGAGACTTACTGATCTCATAGTTCTCTCAAACTCGGATACCAATGCAAGCATTTTCAAAGGGAAAGAATATGAGAAAAGAGAAATAGATGTGTAGAACTTAAACTGTTAGACCAACTGGGACTCCGTCAGATCGGCATCACGGCAGGCGAGGGCGAGGAACTTGTCGGTGTAGTCGTTCACGGTCCCGTCCCGGCGAAGTATCATGATCTCGCCAATGGGGCTATCCGTCATGGGCGGCCCGAAGCGTTGCTGCACGAGTTGTGCGAACCGGCGCCACGACGGAGTACCCGACGTCAACTCTAGCCGAGAAAACCAGAGTTGGGCTGACCCCGTGAGATGGAGGGACGCGTATGGAACGCGCCGGCGTTCCGGTGTGTTCTGGCACCGGAAGGTCTCACAGCGATTCAACCACGGCAGGGGGTCCTCCTTTCCATCGAAGGTCGGGAACTCGATGCGTGCGCGCGGGTGGAAGCGTGGGTCGCCGTCGTCGTCCTCGGCGTCCCGGTGAGGAAGGTGCGGTGTCTCACGGAACGGGAGGGGCCCCGACGCTGACGCGTCTCCCCCCGCGATGTCGTCCGTGGGGTGACCGTGGTCACCGCGCTGCGCCTTCTCCAAGCGCGTCACGGCGAGGCTGAGGGCGGCGATTTGATTTGCGCCTTCGAACGCCGCTGCCTGGAGGGTGGTGACCTTGTCCGGCAGGCCGTCAAGCTGTTTGGCGAGCGGGAGCAAGGGTTTGAGGGCGGCGGTTTGCGTAGCGAGCTCGGAAACCCTGGCGGCGAGGTCGGTGAGGGTGGTGAGCATGTCGTCGACGGTCGCTTCCAGGGCGTTTTTCTCGTCGTCAGCCGCCATGGACACGGAACCAAGGCTATCTGATACCAAGGTGTTATGGGCAGTGGTAGGATTGTAGTTGGTGGAAGGAAGATGACGCAAATTGTATTGAAAGGAAGTAGTAGGCCGTGGCCCTGGACCTCGACGTCGCGCCGGAGCAATGGCTGAAGCTCCACGGCGCGACAGGAAGGCAGGGACAAAACCAATCTAAGATACAATAAGCATAGAACCTAAACTACCACAGGTCTTGACTTATATAATGCCAAGCCTGGTAACAAACCGGGAAACAAACTAACAACTAATCCTAACAGATCACGCCTCCTTGACTCCTGATTTGTTACGCCTCTTGAACTGAAGTCCGACCATGACATAAACACTGATGGAAAATTATAAACTATATATGTCAATCAGGGGCATACAATTTGATATACCAAATAAAAACAGTCATAATTTGCGTGGATAGGATAACACTACAGCATAAGCATATGTACAGCTAATTAGTTCATTAAAAAATGAGTGAACAGCCTTGTTTTGTCAGTGTTCATAATTTAGGATTGTGTATATCTTATTTTAGCAAGAGATTATAGTCATTTCTCAAGATATTGCAACATTTAATAGTAATGCAAATATGCCGCAGAGACAACTTTTGGTCAAGTCACAGATCACTTGCCGCTAAGAAAAGTGAAGAATAAATAAAAAGCACATATACATTGGATTGCTTACTTCCGTCACATCCTCTTCTTCGTGTAGCCGTTGTTATTCGATGACGATACTGTCTCTACCTTTTCAGTATCCCTAGACACATGTGAGGAAAAATTAGAATATCAACATAAATTTGCTGAGCCAGCTCACAAACTCCGAGCTCATACTCTGTTGTTCATCTTATAGTATCTGCTAAGAGTGCTACCACATTGGATGATGGGAACGAGGCAACAGGCTTGTCCAGGGGATAGGCTGCAATGACCACGGAAGGAAAAAGCTGCCAACAAAAATCATGCGTGAGAGAGGGGGGGGGGGGGGTAGAATTTCCATGCGACTGTCACATGAAAGCAGCTGGGCACCCATAGAATCTCTATGCGAGCCTTACAAAAATTATGCTGGAATCGAGACTCGCCTACAATCGCGGGCCTCTTCCTCCTCCTTCCTCGATTAGGCTTTGCCCTCTACTAAAAATCAAGAGAATAGCACCAAATCAAATCGATTCCCTAGCGCAAAAACTAGATCACCACGGGGAAAAATACCTAAAAAAATCTGTTCGTTTCACATGAGAACAACGGAAGAACATCAACAAATCCATGGAAGTAATGGGCACTGATTCACCTCTGTGTGTGCTCCTCGCCTCTCCAACTTCGATCTATGCATTCCACCGCATGAAATCGCCAGATTTTGGGCGACGGAGACGAATCACATGAAATGGGAAGTAGAGTGGAGAGAGAGGGAGAATGAGGGACGAGAGAGAGAGAGAGAGGGTGAAATGAACGGGGGAGCCCCTAGAAACTGATTGGTGGGCTCGGGAAGCAGATTCGCTCACGTGGTGAGTGGAAAGCTCAACTGCCTGTTGGCTGCTCCGCGGTGGATCAAGTAGGCCGGCGCGGCTCGACGCAGCTCCGGCGCGGGCCCCTTCTCCTCCTGCGGCGTGCGAACCGAGGGAGGGTGGCGACCCCCTCCTGCTCGCGGATCCAGGGAAGGCGGCGGTGAGATCCTCCCGCGAGCAGGGCAGGCGCCCGAGCAGCTCCTTCCTTCTCTGGAAGCGCCCGCGCCCCGCCGCCTGGTCCTCCTGTGCGCCGCCGCTGGATCCCCGGGTGAAATGCGAGAGGGAGAGTGTAGAGAGAGAAGAACCTTAGAGAGAGAGGAGGGAGACAAAATGAAACACCGAGTGAGGACCAGAGGAGGAGCAGTGGAAAATAAAACGCCGCTGGTTGGTTCTAAACGGTGCGGAAGGAGGTGCGCGCTCGGATTGACGATGGACAATTCATCGAGCCGGCCGTATCGTCTAACCAAATTACGGCTGGCCGTAACAAAATCATTACCCTATAAAAAGGTGCAAGTTACACGAACGGTACGAACTGAATGTGTGACATCCCGTCAAGAACCAATATACTCCTTCCGCTCTGAAATATAAGACATTTTATTTTGTCCTAAGTCAAAATAATTTAAATTGATCAAATTTATAAAAAAATATTAGCATATAATACATCACATAAGTAAATTATGAAAATATATTTCATAATGAATCTAGTTATTATTATTTGACATTCAAAATATTATTATTTTTTCTATAAACTTGATCAAATTTAAAACAGTTGACGTAAAAAAAATTAAAATATCTTACATTTCAAGATAGAGGGAATACATCCTTATGTCTACTTTGCACACCATCCGAGCCAAATGCGCAATTACAAATTCATTTGTCGGGCGGTTCGAAACGACATTATCCTTTGAAGCGTCCCCTCATAAGAGAAGACTTAAATGTGATACAAAACATCAGTCCCAGGAGGCTGATGCCACATTTATTACATCAGATGGTTCAAAACCTTACAAACCTTGGCGGACACTCGATACAGATGATAATAATAATTAACCAGGTTACGACATAACACCAGACCGCGAACCACATAGGGTCTACTACGGGCTCAGAGTACTGCGACAGCGGAGGCATCTCAACAGGGCCGGTTCCACAGGTAAAGTTGGGTGTAGAACGATAACCCTACTCGGCGTCGTCTGGTACGAAGTCCGGGTCTTCTTCTGTAAAAAAAGTAAGAGTGGGGTGAGTACAAACGTACTCAGCAAGTCCAACCACACCCACGGAGGGGGTTATAACAGAATAATATGCATAGGTAAATCAAGGATGAGGTTACGGTTTAATTTGCCGAAAAGCGATACTTTATGCAGGGGTTTATTTTATAGAAAACCATTTAGAAATCAGTTTTTGGCATTAACACAGAGTTCAGGTTTTAAAACTGCTACCGGACTCCCCGTCTGACGTAGCACACGGCACAACTGCCGGGACCAATTCCAAAACAACTCACACCAGCCCATCCCAGAGAAACACTAGTTATGTGACCACACCGTAACTCGCCCAATACCGTGGGCACGGACTATTCGAATAGATTCTTAACTCTGCAGAGGTGTGCAACTTTACCCACAAGTAGGATACCACAACTCGAACACCGTCGTGTCGGTGTAGATCCCAACATAGCCATTACCCACCATAGCTAAGCCTGACTAGCCATCACGGGATGCACCAAGGGGTCATTGACCGTTCACTTAGGTATAACCGGGCATAAGTCACTCGGGGCTTATCCCTTCTCCTTAGTCACCCGTTGCTCTCAGCTCTCCTGATGGCTATCACACCAACTAGTGGGATTTATGCTACGCCGTTGTCCATACAACGGTCGAGTGGTTTGCACGATAGTGGAGTCAGGTGAGATGACACACCAACTCGGTCCTTAGACACGACAAGATGGATATCTCCCTTCTTTGCCCAGCCACACAGGCATAAGCACACCAATCGGCAAATCACACAGAAATGCCGTCCATCTCGCCCATACTCATCTTTCGAAAATCCACATTTTATCCCTTCCCACACGCACACATTTTCTTTATCAAAGAGAGAGGGAGCTGCGGTGAGATGATCCCCTGCCTCACCTCGGCCGGAGATGGCGTGTGGCGGTCCGGCCACGGCGGCCAGCGGCGGCGGTGCTACAAGGCAGGCGGCGGCGGTGCTAGGGGAGCAAAGGAGAAGCTAGGGCGGCGGCGGTGGCTCTGGGTGGTGGTTGCGATACTTGGGGATGCTCCGCGGCCCCTTTTATAGGCGGCCAAGGCGGTGGAGGGGTAAGAGCGGGGCGACGGCCGGCGAGGCGGCTCTGAGCGGCGTCAATGGGGTGGGGACGGCGAAGCTCTGTGCGGGTGTCAACGGGGGTTGAGGCGGGATGCGTGCTGGTGAAGTGATGGTTCGAGGGGTGGCGCTGTGCTTCGTCAATGGCACCAGTGGACGGCGAAGTGACGCGAGGCGGCGACCGCCGCAGGCGGCACTGTGCCGTGGTCGCCGGCGCTGTGCGCCGGGGCGACGGCGTGCGCGTGCGGGTCGGAGCTTCGGCCGTCGACGGGACGCGTCGTGGGCAGGGCGAGCGGGGCTGGACAGTGGGGCGCTGCGCGCGTAGGAGCGGCCAGGCGGCCGTGGCGTGCGGAGCAGGGCGTGGGCGGCGCTGGAGCGGCGTGCAGGCAGGGTCGGGCTGAGCGCAGCGGCGCGCGCGAGAGCGGGGTCCCGGGGGCGTGCACGCGCACAGGCGCTCGCGTGGGCACAGCCCGGGGGCGGTGTTCGCGGCGAGCAGCGGGCGGCCGGGGCGCGGGTCGGGTCAGGCGGGCGCGCGTGGGTGCGTGCAGCGGCCGGGAGCGGGGCGAAGGCGAGCTGCGCGGGGCGCGGCCGGTGCGCGCCGAGCCGCTGCAGGGCGGCGCGTGCGCTGCGTGGCCGGAGCGGGGTCCAGGGGCGGCGTGCCCGGGGGGAAAGGCGTGCTCAGCTGGGGCGCGGTCGGGCGAGCAGGGGGCGAGGGGGAGGGCGCGGGCCAGGCGCGCGCGGCAGAGAAGAAAGGAAGGGGAGAGAGAGAGGAGGGAAGAAGAGAGAAGAAAAAGAAAAGAAAAAGAAAATGGGAAAAGAAAAGAAAAGAAAAAGGAGGGGAAAGAGAAGGGAAAAAGAGAGGGGGGGCGAGCGCGTCGGCGCTGATCGCGGCCGCGGTCGGCCACGCGTGTGTCGGCCGCGTGCGACGCGCAGGCCGAGGGCCAAACAGGGATGGGACAGCGGAAGATTTGGGTGCCGGCTCGGTTCCTCGGGGTATCGGGAAGTCAGGCGCAAAAAGAAACAAGAAGGGATCGAGCTCAACGACAAAACAAGGATTAGCGCGTGATTTAGTTTTGTTAGATTTTTGGGATGTTACATCCTTCTACAACCGTTATACTTGATCATGGGGCGTCTGACCAGATGAGCCTGAACCGACCGCCTAAAAAAGACGAACCGATCCATCAACATTAGAGCTGGTGATTTGGACTGTGCTATTTTTGTGCGGGCTACGACACAATCTTTTAGCATGACCTAAGCATGGCACACCTTATAAAGTTTTGGACCGTGCCTGCACGACACAAACACGAGGGTCATGTCGTGCCTAGGATCCGAGCATGATGGTCTGTATGGCACGACCCGCATTTTGGACCTTATTTGGACCAGCACGACATGAAAATAGCCCATCAACTTGCGCGTTGTTTGTTGTCCTATTATGACAGTTAGTATTGCTTTCTAATTAACAACCAAGTCGAAGGAGTAGATATTACCTTTATAATAGTATATTGTATTCTTATCCTCGCTAGATAGCTTTATTGTATCTCCATACATAACACAAAGGCGTGCCATGGGTCGTGTTTCAACTTGGTAAAAGACTTATCGCCAACACGGCATGGAACCATCTACGGAGTGTTTGGAAGTTTAGATCCGACACGGCGCACGATAGATCGGCCGGCACGGTCGAGTCCCACCTCTAGCCAGCATGGTCGGGTATGGGTATGGGTATGGGTATGGCGTCTAATCGCATTATCATGCGATGAATAGACAGTCCTTCTTCTATATACAGCGACGAGTCACGCGGCGTCGGGCAGCGCGGATCCGTCCACCTGGCCGGAGCTGAACGGGAAGCCACGAGGAGAGAGGGCGCAGCTGCATAGTGGGCACTGGTCTTGGTTCCCATTTTAGAATCCTAGCATACGATTTCCGATAAGAGAATCTCGCATGCATGAAGTACTAAATAAAGTCTATTTGTAAAAAATTTTTAAAGATGGGTGTAATTTTTCACGATGAATCTAATGACGGTAATTAATTGATGATCTCATTAGATTCTTCAGGGTTCCTAATACAGAGATTCTGAAGTTGGTTTTGAAAACTGTCTTAATTTAATACCTCTAATTAGTGGTTAAAGTTGATACAATTTCTAGCATAGCACAAACCAAATAGGACCATTATAAAAAATGATGATCCAATATAGGAGGTAAAGGTAAATATTCGGATCATGATTATTAATTGTGATCTAATTTAGGGGGTAAGTGTAAATATTGTGACCGTGGTTAAACACGATCCAATTTAGAGGGGTTTATATGAATACATATGGGATTGTGTGAATAGCTAAGGACTTTCTCGGAAATTATGGGCTAAAAGCTGCATTGCCGGCGGCCCGGCCGCCACAGCCCACGGCCGCTCTCCGAACCCGCCTCGCCGCCTCGGTGGTCGATGTTTAGAGCAATTTCAGTGGAGTGATTAAATTTGAGTGACTAAAATTTATTTTGGTCACCCACTTTTCAAGTTTAGTCATCTAGAATGTAGTCTCTACTCCAGCAGCACCGACTAAATAGACTAAAAAATGGTGGGCCTTACTTTTAGTAGTCTAAGTAGAGAGTGACCAAATTGAGGGGGTAACTATTTGGTCACCCAAATAGAGACCCTGCTAGAGATGAAAATTTGAGCAAAATGACTAAAATTGTGATGTCACAAGGATCGCGTTGTTGCTTTGCCTCTGTGACATCACAAATTCACTATTATCGGTTGAAACCGGGGGTACTCCTCAGTTGTTTCAGAAACAAATGCAGAAGTACCCTCAACTAGTATAATAATAACCCTGCCTGCTGATGGTGTTGCAATCCTGCAAGGCTGCAACCTGCAGATTTTTTTTATTTTTATTTTTTTTTCGATTTATCAAAAGTATATATCAAAAAAAAATTTCTTCAAAATTGTCACCCTGCCGCCGGTTCGTTTGGCAGTAATGAGATACCGCCGGATGAACCGGCGGTAAGGACTCTGGCCCACGGCCCATGAAGCATATCGCCGGTTCATCCGGTAGCCACCTACCGCCGGATGAACTGGCGGTAGGTGCTACCGCCGGGTTACAGTGCGGCTATAGCCGGACTGTAGACGGCTTGTGTCCTATTGCCGTTTGAAACGGCGGTACGTACTGCCACATTTTTTTAATTATTTTATATGCTCTCAGTGCTGTAATTAATTGTTTAATTATTTTATAGGCTGTCTGTAATGTAATTATTTTCTTTACGTTTAGAGATATTTAAGAAAATAATAGAGATAGCGGAGGTTAGGGAAATATTTTTTTAAAAATTAATACAAATTAGATTTAACTCTAATAGAATGTGAAAATATATTTTTATGAGATATTCATGAGTTTCAATTACGATTTCGATGTTCTGTCATCTTGCATCAGATTCTTCTGCGCCCCACTATAATTAAAAATGTGGGAGGACCTACCGCCGTTTGAATCGGCGATAGACATGCGTGAACCATGCCTATAGACCAAATAACTCCATCTATAAATAGGACATCGTCCTATCTCATACGAAGTCACTAGCCATCGCTGCACCATGTCTTTCTCTAGTTCTACCTACATTCCATGGAACAAGATTAGAGAACCTGTGCCTCAAGGAGTGCAGGTTCCAATGTGCTTCTGCGGTTCGTTGTGCAAGCTTATGGAGTCCAAAGTTTTGGGCGATGACTTCGGCAGGAGGTTCTTCATGTGTGAGAACTACGAGTACGATCCGCCAAAGCGCTACGGCAAGGACAAAGCGAAGGTATCACCTCGCACTATCTAGTTTGCGCCTTTGGAGTTCAGTAAGTTAATTCTAACTCGGCTTGGAAATAGAATCCACCACCTCTTTGTGATTTCATACAGTGGCTGGATACGGAGCAATCGACCGAAGCTAAGGAACACGTTGAGCGCGAAGCAAGGTGGGCTGCGGAAAGGTGGCAGCGAATGCTGCAAGAGGAAAAAATGGAGGAGAAGCGCAAGAAAGATAAAGAAGAGATCCAGAAGAGGTTCGCAGATGTAGAACGTCGGCAGGCGGAGGAGCGTGAAGCTGATAGGGAGAGTAAGCGAGAGAGGGACCGCCGTGCGAAGGAGGCGGGGCCCGAGGCTATTAGGAAGGGGAAGTATCCTCGGTGCACTCAGTAGATGACTATCATGTAATGTTCGAATTTCATATTCCCTAAGGCATGTTAGGTCTAGATGGAACACGACGTTAGCGTGTTCCATGTACATGCCAGTGCAATTGTTTTTGTAATTTTAATGTCAAATTAATCTGCATTGTGTACTTTGTACTAGCTAAAACTAGATTTTTTAGAAGCATTGCTCTAAAAATAAGCTTTTCAGACCGACGCGATGACAACTCCATGGGCATATATCAGCCAGTACACACACAAAAAACAATCAAAACAATCACCGTTCATACATTGAACACAAATTAAATAGTGGTCCACACAATTCAACGCACAGAACACATGACATGACATATCAGGGCCTGTTGCAAGCTACGGTAACGAGGTCCAAGACTAAACCTAACATGCCTTAGGTAATTCGAACAAACGTTACATTATTTATTCAGACGGAGCAGTACAACATCAATCATTCACGTGCAGTACCCTTATCACGTCCCGCGATGTCTGCTTTTGCACGCTCGCATTTGCGTAAATCTTCATTAACCTTCTTCAACCACTCCATATATTGCTGATCACGATGAGTGATCCACGTGTCAATCCACTCATAGAAATGACACCAATGAGTATGCGTGTCATCACCAGCGTACTTTTGCAAATAAGAAACGATTCAAAATTAATAAAAATAACAAAAGCATATTTACAAATTAATATATACTTGTGATGTTGCACCTCTTTTTTGAACTTCCTCGATATTCTTGCAACACCAATACCTCTGGCCAAAAGTTTCGTAATCACGAGATATGTTCGGAACACAACGCTTTTGGCAATAGCAATCGGGTGGCTCTACACCTTTCGGCCATACCTTGCAATCTGTAATACATCTATTGGGATCGTTAGGAGAGGGTGCTAAATTAGCCTCCATTTCCCGACGGAAAGCTGCCCGGGAGAATGAGGAGCTCATAGCTGTTTGTTTGGGCTAATTAAAAAAAGTGGAACCTGAATTGCAAGTCTGTGCTCTCGGCAACCACAAGGTGCTCTTTTATACACGCAGGGCTCCACAGCGCGCACTCATTACACTTTAACAACAACAGGACCTCTCACTGCTCGTACCATCAGTACTCGCACGCTCCACAGCGTTCACTGCTACCACTTTAAACACGGACACGACCTCTCGTTCCTGACTTCTACCCTCGCACGCTCAACACCGCTCACTCATCCCACTTTAAACAACGACACGACGTCTCACTGCTCTTGACCTCAGCACTTCCACGCTCCACAGCGCTCACTAGTATCCCTTCGAGCGTACTATCGCACTAACCTAATCGTCGTACTGTCACTGCATCGATCTACTCGTGATTATTGCACTGCCCTGACACATCCCATCGCCCGGAACACTACACGGCACCGGCGTAATCGTCACAATGTAAACCATAGGAATTACATCATAATACAACGTTAATGAAACACATAGCAGACATGCAGTGGCATGGCAGAACCCGTTGCAACTACGGTAAACAGATTCTGATCTAAGCTAACATGCCTTAGTTAATTTTAAAAAACACAACAAATACAACGATGCAGTATGTCACTAGCACTAGGTAGTCCTAATAGCTGTACCCCCACGTAGCAAACTGCGTTGAGCCTTCTCCGCAGTATCCACCCATTGCAGGTGGTGCAGGCGGTGGTGCCGGAGGGGCAGGGCCCTTCTTGTGACAAGGGCAGTTGCAGTAAGGGGTGTATCGGCATCGTCGACATGGGCCCTTTAGTGACGGTGTATCGGCATCGTCTACATGGGGACACGAGCCCGAAACGTCCCTAAGCTTATGCCACGGACCGCAGACATGTACGACCGGTGGCGCTTGTCGACGAGAACATCGAGCAACTCAGGGGTGGCTCCTTCCTCGTGCGCCATACCTGTATAATAAGATTTATTAGCAAAAATTTCAGAATATAAATAACAATATTAAGCATAATAATATTAAGTAATACAACAAATGCTTAATAAAATACTAAATAAAGCATAACGTAATAAACTAATAAATGATGCACAACAAATTACATATCATATAACTTCAATTTCCAATTACAGCAACAAAGTTAAACATACGTTTGCGCCACACATTACAACAAATATTCGTACGCCAAGACGAAATCGGTTTACGACATATTAGTTCTTAATATTACATAATTTAACATCGAACATTATTCAATAGCGAATGACACAGATGACAATCGTCATCGATCACATAAGGCCATCGTTGTTCGGACGGCGGGCACGACGACGACCCGTAGCCGTATTTGGAGTAGCTTCTGATGGGCCCGCTCCATCTGTGCGGTCACCATAACTCAATGCCGTACAATCCTTGTACGTATGACCCGTCTCATGGCACTTCGAGCAGAGGCGGACGTCTCGACCAGCCTCAGATCGATCCATGTTATTTCTAATGCGTTTCTTCTTGCGTCGGCCCACACCTTGAAATATTTCTGGATCTGGATCCGGAATGTAAGTTGCATTGTGTCCAGGATTACTTATGAAGTCTCCCAGGAAGCGGAACCCATAAATCTCGTGCCTACAAGTCATCCAAATAGTTTTCTTCATGAAGTAATTTGAGACATACATACGAAGTGCCATGACAGAGATCTCATGTTCATCTCGACTAAGGCCGAAAGCTTTATATAGCCAATTGGATATTGAAATCCAAGTCATCTCTCTAGCTCGGGGTACTTTTTTTGTGATCGAGCTAAACTCTGACAAATCTACCCCTTCAGGACCATATCTAACTTCTCCTGACCCATAGAACACTTGAAAATACAAATCATCTGACATGCCTGCCAATATTTACAACAATAATTACTCGTCCTTAGAATTTAATCAACGCTAATAAATAATTCTGCTATTTTTACATCTATCTTAATTGTTTCTCTACAATTTCAATTACTGACATATATTCATAGGTTTTTCTATGTAATATAATATTAATTAATAATATTTTTATGAGACTAATATGTCTGTTTGGACTCATTAATATTTATATATGAAATTATATTCGTCTGTAAACTAATATTTTCAATTTCATGTTCTACGATTTCATATTAAAAACAATTATACGTAAATCACTAATATTTATTAAAACTATTTCTACATCTAAAACTATATCTAAATCACTAATATTTCTAATACTAATCTACAAATTATTGTTAGTAAAACTAAATTTTAAAATATACCTGACACACTAGTGGGCGCGCGAACCAAAGGGCGAGCGCGCGGCCGGGGGAGCGCCGGCCGGCGGAGCGGACGGGCCGCGGGGCTTGGCGGGCGGCGGCGCGCGAGAGCGATCGGCGGCGCGGGGAGTGAGCGGGCGCCGGCGGGCGGGCGGGATTAAGAGGGGGGCCTTAATGCCGGTTGGTCCGGCGGTAGGTTCTTACCGCCGGCTCATCTGGCGGTAAGCGACAGCTACCGCCGTTTCAACCGGCGGTAAGTTACCGGCCCACGAAGGCCCATTGGCCTGGCCTCTTACCGCCGGATGAATCGGCGATATGTTGTCAGGCGGTGGGCCAGAACCCTTACCGCCGGTTCATCCGGCGGTATCTACTTACCGCCAAACGAACCGGCGGCAGTGTGACAATTTTGCAAAAAAAAATTTGATATATATTTTTGATAAATCGAAAAAAATAATATAAAAATAAAAAAAAACTCCAATCTGCAACCAGAACCAGCGCCTGAAGCCCTGTAAACTGCTCTGAAGTCTGAACTTGTTGGGTCGGGCCGAAGAGAATGTTTCGCTTAATACACAGCTGTGCTCAGGCCCGCTTGGATCTGGCCGTGAGTATATAAATCGCTGGAATCAGTCCACCTATCTAATCTGACGCATGTGTCGTTTTTATACCTTACCAGTTACCAGGCTTATGCGCCTTACCAATAAGTTTATGCCGGATGATTAAAGATAATGTTTTGTTGGCATATGAAATCACTCATCACTTAAACTCAAGAAGGAGAGGATCGGAGGGTCTGGCTGCCATAAAGCTTGATATGAGTAAGACGTATGACCGGGTTGAATGGCCGTTCCTGGAAAAAATGATGAGGAAGCTGGGTTTTCAGGAAAGATGGATTAATCTGATTATGCAATGTGTCACAACAGTGTGTTATCGAATAAAGGTGAATGGTGAGTACACTGATAGTTTTTTTCCTCAAAGGGGTTTGCGTCAGGGTGACCCACTATCACCTTACCTTTTTATTCTATGTGCAGAAGGTTTTTCAGCTCTACTGCAACATGCTGAATCTGTAGGCAATATTGAAGGCATTAAAGTATGTCCAGGTGCTCCAGTGGTAAATCATTTATTTTTTGCTGATGATTCTCTTATTTTAATGAAAGCTAGGGAGGCTGATGCTCTTTTTCTCAAGCAGATGCTTAGAACATATGAGTTGGCCTCAGGTCAAGTCATTAATAAAGACAAATCATCAGTTTTATTTAGCCCAAATACCAGTAACTACACAAGACAGCAAATGAGAGCAATCCTTTCAATTAATCAAGAAGCAAAGAGCGAGAAATATCTTGGGCTACCAGTGACTGTGGGCAGATCTAGGAAAAAAACTTTTGAATATATCAAGCAAAGGATCTGGGTGCGTATTCAAGGATGGCAGGAGAAGCTACTCTCAAAGGCGGGAAAGGAAATTTTAGTGAAAGCAGTGGCACAAGCTATCCCGACATATGCGATGTCCTGCTTTGACTTGACAAAAGGTTTATGTGATGAGCTGAATTCCATTATTGGCCGATATTGGTGGAGTCAGCAAGACAAAGTGAACAAGATTCATTGGCTTGCCTGGGAGCTGTTAACTAGATCAAAGAAAAAAGGAGGTTTGGGCTTTCGTGATTTGCACCTTTTTAATCTAGCAATGCTTGCTCGTCAGGCTTGGCGGTTGTTAATGGACACAAATAATCTTTGTGCTCAAGTTCTGAAAGCGAAGTATTTTCCAAATTCTAGTATATTGCAATGTAAAGCGCGAGGGGGAATTTCCTACTCTTGGAGGAGCATTTTGAAGGGTGTCCAGCTACTCAAGAAAGGAATAATTTGGCGTATTGGAAGTGGTACTGATACATATATTTGGAAAGATCCATGGATTCCCCGAGGATATACAAGAAGACCTATTACGCCCAAAGGTTCATCATTGCTAATCAGAGTTTCAGAACTAATTGATCCTGCCACTGGAACATGGGATGAACTGCTGATAAGGGATACTTTCTGGCCGGAGGATGCGGAAGTGATATTGACAATCCCTACAAATGAGGACTTTAAGGATATGCCAGCTTGGCATTTTGATTCCAAAGGAATCTTTTCAGTGAAGTCAGCATACAAGCTTGCGGTGCAAATCCGAGATCAAGAATTAGGCCAAGATGCCTCCCCTTCATCAGTATGTCCTGATGCTATTTTCAAATGGCAAAAAATATGGCAACTGAAGCTTCCTCATAAGATTAATATGTTTATTTGGCGAATGGCTCATAACAGTTTGCCTGTCAAACGGAATATTGTTAGAAGAGGAATAAAGATTGATACGCTTTGTCCTGTGTGCAAACGGTTTGATGAAGATTGTGGCCATTTGTTTTTCAAGTGCAAAAAAACGAAGGAGTGTTGGCAGGCTATGAATCTAGAGCATGTAAGGGCTGAGCTGGAGCTTTGTAGTTCTGGTGAAGAAACAATCATGAAAATTCTGAACCTCCAACAGAGTGTGCAAAATAGAGTTTTTATTTGGCTCTGGAGATGGTGGTCTGCAAGAAATAAAGCTAATGCTGGTGAGAAGATGGCCACAATAGCTGAAATCAATAGCTCTGTATCCTTCCACCTCATGGAAATAGAGAAGCTGGTCACTACATGCATGAACAATTCAAAAAATCCCTCTGTTAAATGGAAGCCTCCACCATCAGAGTTTTACAAGATCAATGTTGATGCCTCTTTTTATGAAAATTCAAACCAGGGTGGATGGGGCTTCGTGGTGCGGGATTGCGATGGAACGTTTCTGGAAGGTGGAGCAGGAAGAATCTTTCGGGCCGCTAGTGCCTTGCAAGCTGAAGCCTTGGGGATTTTGAAGAGCCTTGTGCGTGTTGCTGATCTGGGAATGACTAGGATTATTCTTGAGACAGATTCAACTATTGCCGGGAAGGCTATCACATCTAATGATTTCGACAGAAGTATAAATGGATTTCTGTTTATGCAGATTAGGGAGTTCATGGCATCTAACTTTGTTCATTGTATTGTTAATGTATGCCCTAGATCATGTAATGCTGTAGCGGACAGTTTGGCTGGCTTCGGTTGTATTTTAGAGGGAGATTCATGCATATATATGAGTCACCCTCCAGACTTTGTATCTGTACTGGTTTCCGGTGAACAACCTGAAACCAGGGTTTAATGAATCATGTTATTACCTGGTCAAAAAAAAAAAAGTTACCAGGCTTGCCCCGTTTCTAGATTGCTTAAATTCAGTGCTAGGCAAACAAGAACCGTTCGTGTCTATTTATACGTCCCCGTCGGGACAAAAGCGCCTGCTGATCAAACTGAAACTGGCAAGCTGCCCCCACAAGCCAACGGTATTTGGGTCCCGCTCTCAAACATGGAAAAACATTACACCATCTCCAACAGATTACTTATAGTCTTATACCCTACACCCAAAATATACTCTATCTGCATTACCAATAACTATTTTATGTTTTGGTACTGCTTGCTGCATCACACTACCAAAATTCAATCACCAAAAATAGAGTAGAGGGAAAATTCTCTTAACTTAGGTAAGACGGATGTGTGTTTTGGTGATTATCAAAAATTTATATATAATGGGTATTGGTAATATGCTAGAGCACTCTATCACCAAAATATCAAATTTTGGTATTGGAAATAGGGATATGTAATCTGTTGGAGATATTCTACATAACCGCTACTAGCTATATACGGTGGTAATGGATGATGATTCTAATACTTTCTTTTTAGATTCGATTTTTAGATTATTTAGTCTAAAATTTTACCTCCCCGAGTTATAGCATGCTGCGTCATCATTCGTATCATTACCCAGCTCCAGTTTTAGCGGTTCCGAACCATGATCCTCTGTCATACTTGTGACGGAGCCACCAAATTAAAACTCTAAATTAAGCGTAATGGCCGTCATTTGAACACATCGGGCGCATTAGCTTAATGGTTTAATTTGACAATCCTTTCTCAGCCCACGTCCCGATCGAAACAACACCGATAGTCTCACACGAAGGTGAGCGCAGATGGTACAAGCACGACACATATTTGAAAATACAGCAATATACACAAGATTCTACTATAAATTTTTCAAACCAAGTTTGAATAAATACATAATTTACAAACTTTACATTACTGAAATTCGGGTTCGAACAGAGGAAAAAGACCTACAACTACCACAAGTGTACCCTAGGGAGGTCCCTAACTAAGCGTTTGGGTCCACAACCTCCCATTCCTCTGCGTCCCGGCGGATGAACTTAACGCAGCAGGGACAGAAGTTACTCCTGTGTGCCCTGAAATAATGTTTCAACAAAAGCCCTGAGCAACTAATACTCAGCAAGACTTACCCGACTATTGGGTATACGTAGCCCACCTATCTAGACATGCAAGACTTTTGCCTGGTGGTTTATTTTGCAGAAAAACGTCTAAAAGTGGATCCTTAATTTCAATATTTTTTCTCCAGATTCTATATGGATTAATCATAATCTAATATTTGCATGGCCATCTAGAACAAACATGGTAGAACATTAATTACAATTCAAAATAGAACCAACATATATAATAGACTCCATGTTCCAACTCATATTGCTACGATGTGACTCGGTGATCAAGGTGCCCATGTCCGAGAGCGACTGACGGCGAATCGATTCGATTTAACCTTGCAAGGTGGACCTAACCAACACGGCACGCAAAAGCCCCGTCGGACCCCACGCACTAACATTTCCCCTCCCCGCCTCGAACTACAGGACCGCCCCACCATCATATGGTCAGCCGAGCTCAACGTGAGACCACCAAAAGTAAATATATGCATCCTCATTTCTCCGTGACTACTCGACTACCCCAAGTGTGAGATGGAGTCCTGTACTTTCAAGGTGAGGCAGTACTCGGCTTACCGGTTTCGACTACCTCCTACTCCTGGCATGCGGTTAGTACATTTCAAACATGATCAGCAGGGCCGACAACGGTACGGTCCTTAACCGACACAGGCGGAACTACACCTCTCCCGCCCGGTCTCAGATTCTATTCTTTCTTTCATTCTAAGACTTTCATCCCAAGATGAGTAACTCATATATGGAATCATAAACTATCCTATATCTCGCGAGTAACCAAAAGTTACTCGACTTCTACCGAACCCTATCTAGCATAGCATCTCTATCGTCCTATACATACTAGTATAACTCAAGGAAACCTAGGGTTCATGCAACTAGAGTTTCAAACAACTCCTAAACGTAGTGCACAAGTAATAAATACATATATAGGTGCCATAATTTAAATTAATAGGACGTGCACCGGGGCTTGCCTTCGGGCTGCTGCTCAAAGCTGGGGTCAGACGGGCCTTGGGCCGGGTTCTCACGCCTCTCCTCCTGGGCTTGCTCCGGCTGCTCCTGCGGTGCCGCAATCACCTCAAATATGGCGTCCTCAGCTGCGGATGCTACACGAATGCATATGAAATGATTGAGTGCAACCCAAACTACACAATCACTATACCCAAAATAAAATATCCTGCGGACTGTCCGCCACCGAAGGGCGGACCGTCCGCAGTTCAACTTCGCAGACCCACCAGAACCTTCATCGTCTCTGGAGAATTTCTAGACTGACTGGCGGACTGTCCGCGCCTCAGTAGCGGACTGTCCGCAACACACTTCTGCAATCCCACCAGAACCGACTACTTCTCTGGTCAAATTTCAAATCTATACTGCGGACTGTCCGCTCACCCTTAGCGGACTGTCCGCAACACACCTACGCCAATCCACCGGAGACAACGATGTCTCTGGACGAATTTCTAATCCTAACGGCAGACCGTCCGGCCCCCCTTGGCGGACCGTCTGCAGTTCACTCTGCCAAACCACCAGAGACGACAACATCTCTGGACAAAATTCTAGACTCTACGGCGGACTGTCCGCTCTCCAATAGCGGACCGTCCGCAGTTCAACCCTGCGAAACCCTCCAGAGACAACATCGTCTCTGGACAACTTCTACTTGACCAGCGGACTGTCCGGCCCTCCTAGGCGGATCGTCCGCAGTTCACATCTTTTGACACCACACGACAGGCGGCAGCAGGCACGGCGGCGGCGGCCGTTCACCGGCGCTGGTGGCGAACAACGGGAGGGGGAAAGAGGCCAGGGGGGCACAAGTGACTCACCACGATTCCATTCCCGCGGTCGGTTCGAGCGGAGGATGACCGGAGAAGCGGATCGACGGTGGAGCAAAGCTTCAAGCGGCTCCAATGGTGACCGGCGGTGGCGGGGCGATTCCGGCCGGGGAGAAGCCGGGCTGGGGGTTGGGGAAGGTGGAGGAGGTGCTTGGGAAGTTGCTCGCGCGAGGAATCGAAGTATGGTGGCCGGAGGAGAGAGATCGACGGAAGGGGGCGACAGCGGCGTGAGAGCACGAGCGGAGCTCGTCTCTGGTCAACGGGAGGAGGAGGAAAGAAGATATGACAGACGGGTCCCACAAGGAGGTAATATATCTGGATGTTAACTGGGCGGACCGTCCGCTGTTTTCCTGGGTGTTACAATACTAAGACAAGGGTCCTATTTAGAGAAGTAGCATAGACTTATTTTGAGTGGTAAAGTTTAGCTCATGTAAATAGCTCTCCAATAAAATAGTCCTTGAGCTGTTTGAATCTAAGAGCAATTTGGTCGTTAATGCACTTTCCCGATCATTTGAGCCCCCTCATCTCTCTTGCTCCAGTAGGCTCCACCCAAATAGCATCCATTGGAAGGGATAGTATTTTGAGGTGGGCTATTTACAAATAGCCCTAAATATAGCTCATATGTTTGGCTTTTCTTGAGATATTTTTAGAGCTAAATGGGAGAGGGCTAAAAAATAACCAGGTCTAAAGACTAGATAAAGAGAGGAAATCCAGATCCTCGACGTTTGGGTTCTACTCGTATTTCTATTTCTATGGCATGCAGCAGCCTGCAGCCCTACATCGAATCTTTAAGACCAGACACAGAATTTCTCAAGTCAATGTGCGGTCTAGGCGTGCCGCGGGGGCCGGATATTTTGGGTCGTGTCACTCGTTTGTTACGCAGCCATGATCTGCATCTCCTGTGGGGCCTACTGGCGGCCTGATTATCTTGGAGCCTGAAGAAGGCCCACAAATTTTGGATATCTGCGGGTCGCAATCCTGGGGCCTAGGCTGGCTTCCTGTACCGCGGTCTTCCCTCGTAGTCTCGTATCATAAGGGAACAGAGATCAAAGATTGGATGAACTAGTCATGGTAGGTCTCGCAACGTTTCCACACTAGACAACAAAGCAAGCCCGTTTTCCTTGCGGTAGTATTCTTCCATCGCGATACTCATTTCGATGACCCTGAAGAAGCAGGAGGCAGAGAAGGAGCAAAGAAAAGGCTCCATTCCTGTGTGTCAGAGAGCTAGCTCACTCGATATCTTCTCTGAACTGCTACTTCCATGCTCAAACTACCATCCCGGAGCGGAGATAGCTTCGAATCTGTCCCCAACGAACATTTCAGAGCATGTTCTCGTCGTTTCCAAATGTTCCTGTACTGCTGATCAAACAGGCAATGAGGCAACTTATCCCACAAGCCAACGGGGACACACACAGACGAGCATCATCAGCGTATTCGTGTCTTGTCTACATGATGTGATCTCAGCCGTTCCAATCCGTGATCCTCCTCAGCTTAAGACAATATAGCAGCGAAAAGGACTCGCATGACGACCCACCATTAACCCCGCCCCCTCCCATTCCCTCGCAACGGGCCGCCGGCCGGGGCTGTGCGAGTACAAGTACAATGCATTGCCGTCGCTTTCCTTATCCAAAGCGAGCGATCCGTCCACGACGGGCGCGATCCGAACCAAGCAGGGGCAGCGAGTGACCGGCGGCCCGATGCGATGCAGAGTCACACCACACTCTGGGGCTGGGCACGAAGGAGTGGTTAATGGAGAGGAAAGGCAAAACCTGCCGTCCAATCAACCCAAGGCCGGCCGGCCGGGCCGGCCGCGCGATGTGAAGCCACGACCCGCGCCCGCGTGCACGACGCGCCACGATCGACCCCGACGCCGCGACTAGTGGTCCGCCCTCCTCGTCCTGGCAGGCCCGCCCGCGCGGTGGGGGCGGGTGCTGGGACACGGGCGCGCGGTACGGCGAGGTCGGTCTACCCGGCGTCTGCGTCACGGCGGCGACCGATGGGCCAGCCAGACCTTGGCGGGGCCGGCGGATGACGTCACCGCTCACGCTGGCCGGTGGCGGCATACAGGCGGCGGGGCGCGGGGCGTTGGGTGGTGGGTGGCAACGTCAACATGGCATGGCATGGCGATGGCGTACTGGTGGAGGTAGGGTGGTAATGGGTCATGGCTCTAGTGACCTCTTCACAGTCCAATAAAATTTTTAAAATTTTTAGTTCAAAATTACATAAGATTAGAGACCGACTTTTTTTAGAGCCCGGCCCATAGATTTTTTAGTTCAAAATGTTGGGCCCTTTGCCACCTGTAGGTGGAGCGGTTCCCGGGCTTCAATCGAGCCGGGGCATGCATGATTGTGCCTGCGAGTGCGCACGAAATCCTGTCGATGGTGGCAGAGGCTCTGCCCCCGGCGCATGCACGTTGGCGAACATGGCGCTGCCGTCGGAGACAGGCGCCGTGAACGGACAGTAGCGGCACGGACGGGCGCCGCGCATTTGCTCCGGCCACCGGAGGCCGGCAGGCCCGGACGGAGGTTCCTGCACCTGCACTCCAAGCAGCAGCAGCAGCGAGCGCATGGCGCCTTGTCCCACCTGCCAGCAGCGGGACCCGTCCCAGCGTACCTGGTGGAGAGCGGAGCCGTGCGGACACGGCCTTGCCGCGCCGATAAATGCGCGACGTCGACCCCGGGCACGGCCGCTTCTGGACGCACGGGGACGGGTGCGCGTGGAAAAGGAAAATTTAAGGCGGTCGACGCCGGGGGCGCGGCGTCCACGTCGGCCCCCGCCGCTTTCGGGGACAAATGGCGGGTCAAGCAAGTTAGGCGGCGTCGCACGGCACGGCACGGCACGGCGCGGCTCGGCGCGGCGTCCATCCAGGCTCCCCCAGTCTCCAGCGCCCAGTCCACGCCGGACGGAACCCCGCCGCCCTGCGCCGCGTGACTCGTCGCTGCATCCAGAAGATACCGACCCCGCCGCGCGGCGTCACCGCATCCCCGCGCCGGGCGTGTCCACAGACTCCACACACGTGCCCCCCGTGGCGCTGGCGCGCGGCGCGGCCGCAGCAGGGCGGGGGCGCAGAGGCTCCAGACGCGCCGCGCCGGCATGACGCATCTCCCGGCGGGAACCGCTTTGGACGTGCGGTTGAGGTGTCGTTCGTCCCACGGGTTGGTCGCGCCCCGTACCTGCGGCCGCGCCGGGGCAAATGCCGCAGCGGCATCTGGATCGATAGGGGGTTCGCCACAGAATGTCAGGTGCTGCTGGGTGACGACACGGGCGCTGCTCGGCGGCTCTGAATGATGTGCCACTCTATGTCTCTATCGGGCCAATCTTTCCCGCGCAGCAGTCTGCTAACATCAGACTAGAGCAGTCCTGCTCCAGCAGCGGCGGCATTGGCGGTAGCATAGCAACGAACTGGGCCTGCCCATCCCGGCATGATTCAGAGGAGCAGCATTTCTTTCTTTTTTTTACAGTGTGCTCATGATGAACACAGAACACACGACCACCTCGCCTCACTGCATCGTACACCAGACTGTTGATAGCACATGAATATATACATCTAAGCATTTGGGGAGTAAAGTACCGGTATATTACAATGTACAAGGCTGCAAAACTTAGTACGTTGCTGTAAGCAGCAGCTACCTTACTGCCTAGTGACTAGCAACTGTAACTGTAAACTACTTAAACCTGATGAAGGAAGCAAACTATAGTAGAGCAGCTAGGCATGTTCTTACCGCTCTCGCCCTTCGCCGGCGTTTGCACAGCCGGCCGCCCCCGCCGGCCTCCACGTCCAGAGGCGCACGGTTATTCCTTCTGGGCTGAGCTATGTCGTGTACGGTAGAGGGTACATTGTCAAGGTGATGATGTCGAGTAATTAGAACTCGACGATGAGGCTGCCGAAGGGCGACCGGTGCGGGACGCCCTTGCGGCGCTTGTTCCAGGGCCGGCAGCTGGCGGCGGTCGGCGGCGGGGTGGACGGCGAGAAGCTCTGCACGACGCTGCTCTTGTCGCTGCTGCCGCCGCTGCTGCCGGTGCACGAGTCCTCCGAGTCGCACCGCACGTCCTTGAGCGCCGCCCTCTTCCTGTTCTTGTTGCCGCCGCCGCCGCCGCCGGCGGCGGCGTGCTTCTTCCTGGGGCGGTATCCGCGCGACGTGCCGACAATCTGCGCCGTAGAAATCCAAGGGTGGTGCCAGGGTTAGGCGCGAGCCGCCTAGGAAGTAGGAACGCGCAATGCGCGAGAGTCTGGGAGCGCGACACGGACCTTGCATCCGAGGGAGCAGAAGCGGAAGCAGTCGAGGAGGCTGCGCTCGCAGACCTCGCAGGTGTTGGTGACGCCCTTCCCGGGGCGGGGCTGCGGCCGCTCGTTGAGGAACACCACGCGCGCGCTGTTGATGATGTACGTCTGCACGCCGGCGATGTCCAGCACCTTCTGTATCTCCGACACCCGGATCACGTCGTGGTACGACGACCTCCGAATCTGCACCCCAGAAACAAAAACACAGAGCATGCGTCGCCGTCAGCAGGAAGCCGCAGATGGAACGGGCGCATTTGCTACCGGTTCAACAGAGCAAGCTACTCTCTCATCTTTGGATTTTTTTTTCCCCCAGACGATTCAATTTTGGATGGGATGAAACTAACAACAACAATCCTAAGCGGAGGGAGGAGAGACCGAGACAGCCATTGGGTGGAAGCAGGCAGGGGCGCCGGAGCTGCCGCTTCATTCGAATCCGGAGAGGAAGGGCCCGGCGCTGGCCGCTCCAATCTCGACGACGACGACGACAAGAAATGCATTCAGAGCGGTCAGCTCACCTGGATGGCGTGGTGGTCGCGGTGGTGCGCGAGGCAGAGGGAGCAGAGCGCGCCGTTCATGCAGTCGAGGCAGTACATGTTGCACTCGCTCTTGTGCGCGTCCGCGTGGATCCTGCATTGGACGAAGAAGCTCGTGGACAGCAGCGGCTTCAACCACGGCGGCCACCGCTGGTTCTCCGCGCCGTCGTCGCACTCGCCGCCGCCCTGCGGTCGCACGCCACGAGCACGCATTCAATCCAACATCGCCATTGAAACCAATCAAGAACCAGGAAACAGAGCAGCTGAACAACCACCACCAAGTCAATTACTTACCATGGCGCCTCTGCTCTTCAGCCCGAGAGGGGTCGCGTGATCGATGGCCATCTCGCCGCCGGCGAACCGAATGCGGGCGGAAGGGAGAGGGAGGAGCAGCCTTCGCGGCGAAGCACCCTGCCGGGGCCGCGAGTGTGGAGTCTTTGTAGGCAGGGACGGGGGAAAAGACGAAAGGTTTTGGAACACAGGCGGCAAGTAAACTAATATAGCAGGCGGGGTGACTCGCGAGCGCTTGACGGAGGGCGGCTCCGGGCCGTTCTTATCGCCTCGTCGCGGGTCCGGGCTGCCCCCGAACCCGGCAACGTGTGTTGCATATGGCCGGGTTAAAAATCCCGTGCAGCAACAGTGGAGGAGGTCCAGCACAGTTCGAGTCGTCTCGTACCGCCTTGTCTTTGTCGTGTACGTCTACACGCCGGCAGCCGGTTGGTTTCAACTGGGATGTGATGCGCTTGTGCTCATCCCATTGACAGCAACGTAATTGTTTTTTCTCGGATCCTAAACTTGAGCCGGGCACCGGATCCGAAACCAATACAGATGGGAAACAAAATATCGCCTCTCTCTTTTTATTACAGACGAATACAAGATACCATCATAGTTTATTTCCTAGTCACACTCTTTTCCACTTTATTTTCGTCTCGCACACATCCCACTCTGCCCATCTATTCTATCCATAGTGCTCCACGTTGAATTCGCCATCCCACGCCACACCATTTCCTCCTCTAGGAGATTCCATCCCGTCGCACGCATACGTCCCAGCACCACCACACACAAAAAAAACGGTGAGAGAACAGTAACCCCACGTTTCTCCCCACACAAAAGTGAAAAAAAAAGGCCAAGCACAAAACAAAGCCCCCAAGAAAAAGTTGGCACTAACACGGCATTACCGCGGTAATGTGCGTCCCCTTTAAATCGGCGTCCATTAGCACCCCCCCCCCCCCCCCCTCCTCCCTCCACCAGCTAGCGGATCAAAAGGAGGATCGGATGCATCCTTAGCCGCGCGTGCGTCCGGTCCGTCCACGCCCCGCCTTGCCACGTAAACTAGGGCACCTTTTTCTGGTACGAGATGCCACACGTTCTGGAATCGTGCTCGTGCGTGCGTGCGTGCGTGCGCGGCTCGTGATCCGGACCTGTCGTGCCGAGCGAGCCCCCGCTGCTTTGCCGTTTAAGCACTGCGATCCCGCACCTCACCCGATCAGGCAAGTGACGGGACAGGGTTTTTTTTCCTGGCCGTCGTACGCTGTCTCGTGGCGGTTCGGTCACCCACTCCTGTAATGTAATGGCGATTCCATGGTCGGTGCGTCCGCGGATCCGGCGAGGTGTACCGTCGGGGCAAAGGCTCCCCGTGCACACGTCTGTGGAGGCGCATTTTCCATGAGCGTATGCAGTCGTTTCGTTTGGGCCTCGACGGCTCGATGCGCATCCGTGTAGACTGCTGTCTGCTGTGACTGACGGAACCATGGATGACAGGTTATTACACCAAAAAGTCAGAGCGCCGTATCGGCTAGTCGCCCAGCGGTTATACGTCGCGTCATCGCGCTAGAATAGAAGTTAACCAGCCGGCCGTTCGTCCTGGGCGACAGCGACGAACCAGAATTTCGCATTCACCGGCCAATTAGCGGACGGGATCAGTAGTCTCGCCCGTCTGTGCACAAGCACACGCTGACATGCTGATGAGACAATCTTTCAAAAAAAAACATGCTGATGAGACGGGAGGGTCCCGCCCGGCTGCGGAAACGAGCGGGCAAGCGTTGACGTGAAGCCATGTTTGAGTTTCGCCCTCTTTTGTGGCCCCGGCCGAGCGTAGTATAAACTTTAGCAGTCAAGATGCCGGCGTTGCTTGCGGTATCACGGCGCATCTTCTGTAATCAGCGTGCCTTGTTAACTTGGCATCAAGAAATCGCGCGGCGATCAGGCTTACGGCTCCGATAATCTGGGTCCGGGTCTTGACGAAGCGGTTCGAGATCTAATGATGATACGGCTGCTGAATACTCCTCCTTAAAAGCCCAGCTTGTCTTGTAGCGACGCCCACTGAACGTCTGAACCTGTGCGTGCAGGCAGGATCACTGGATCTGGGCGGGCTTCCACTGCCGCGATCTGATTCCGGGGTGTGGGTGTGTGTGTGTGTGCCGCATTGGCATGGCATCTCCGGTTCTGGAGACACCTCGCGGCATCTGCTGGCCGAACATATGCACACTTGTGGCTTGCGGCTGCAGCTCCCGATTCCTCCGGCGCTAATTCATTCCGCAATCATCTAGAGACGAGAAAGGTGCGGTATCCCCATCCGTCCTGCATCGATCTACCCATTCTCTGGAGGCGCCCAATCCCTGGAGGATGATCCATGGGCTCTCGGGGCTCTTCTGGGGTCTCTGACACGCCGAGGCGCGACAGTTTGCGTTATCGTGTTGGGAGGGACGCCGCCATTGCAACCAGCAGGTCCCGCCCTCTCCTTCGTCAGGGTAAAAGAAACATGGCATGGCGAGCCTTGCCGTTTTCACACAGCGCAGCGCCATCAGTTCGGTTAGCTCTCTTCTGCAATACAATATTGGAAGCTAAGATTTTGGCGTTGCGTGCAGCTGCTTTCCCTGGCGGCTGCCGGGGAACGCGGAACCGGTCGCGCACGGGCGACAAAAAAAGAGAGAGGGAGAGAGATCGCGGCGTTGTTTAAAGCATCTCAGATTGTTCGCGTCCTGCAACTTGGTCAGCAGCACTGTATTTTAGTAGCACCGCGCGGTCACATTGCGTGAGCTACGAACGCGATAGCCTTGAGAAAGATCGATCCTGGAGCCCTTGGGGCAAATTCTTTAGTGCCGCATGGCTGCTGTGGGCGGCTGGGACTAACGCGAAGATAAGCTGAAGGCGGCCGCCGAGGTGACGGCAGGCGCGAGCATGATTGATCGGGGAATGCCCATTCTGAATCATTGGTTCTGCTTCTGCCGGCGCTTGACACGTTCGCGGCTGGGTTTGGTGCTGATGCTGCCTTTGGCCTTTGGCCTTTGGGTGGGTACGTTACCTGTACCTCGCGACCCTTTTCCAGCCAGCTACTAGCCCCTTTTGGGTTTCGTAAAGTAGGTTGTGGTCTTGTGGAACGTGTGCGTGGCGGACTCCGGCGACGGCGGAGCTAGAGACGGAGCTTTGCTTCTCTTGGTGGTACTACTTCCTTCCTTGGGCGCTACAGAATCGTTTACTCCTACTCAACAGTCGACGCCCAGCACGGCGTCTAAGCTAAGCTTCTCTGTTCATCGCGTGTCGCTGTGCCCGCATAGCATCACTTCCTTGCAAGTGCAAGCGTCCCTGGCAGCTTCCCCTGATCACCCCATTCGGCGAGCGGAGTGGCGAACGCACATGCGGCTGCGGCCTTGGGATCCGACGAGTCCCCAATCCCGATGCCACCCGCCGCGCCTGTGTCTGCGCTCGCAAGGTCAGATATGCGATAGAACAGGCCATGTCATGTTAGTCGCGGAACCAGTAGAGTTCAGCTGCCGTACGGAAAGTTGATCGCGGCGAGATCGTGAGGGGACAGGCCCGCGCGTGGATCAGGCACGCCCCTCGTTCCAAGCATGGTGTCGATGAGGTTTAGCTGCACTAGTAAAAGGAAAATCATGCTGGTAACATGGTGTGCCGATGACGTTTAGCTGCACTAGTAGACCGCAAGAACAGCCATCGCTGTGAAAACAACCTTTGTGGAAGCGTTGAACCCCTTGTTAGGGGCCGCACCTTTGTTTATAGGAGCAGGGAAGAGCCCCCTGCGTGGCTTACAAGCAATGTATGATCTTATCTTGATATGGCCAACAACTAATCCTAGATTGTTCCCTTAAAAAAACTAATCCTAGATTGATACAACAAATCCTATCCGACTGATACAGGAGATCTCAACAACATGGTAACAAACTATCCTGGCCATATCATGGAAGATCACACGGACGCTTACATTATAGGAAAGCTAGATTCTATCGTAACAATCGCCACTAAACAAGTTCACAAAAGCCTCAAAAGCCTCGTGTACTCCGATCATTACAGTAAAAAAAGGAAAATCATGCTGGCAACTGCCATACTTTGTTTTGTTGTTTTTTCCCACTATCACTGATTGCTCTTAATCATCAGGCTATTCATGTTCAGTTACACTACTGCCCTGAATACGCATTGAGCACACTGATCATATGAAGGGTATAGAAAGGTAGGAAGAGGCAATCCCTAGCTCAGCAGTAGGAGGAAGCAAGTTTCCTGCATGGTTAGATATCCACGGTATAAATAGCAAGTTTGGTTGCTTGATCATCATCGAGTCCGCCACACCTTAGTTTTTATCCATCCTCCGCCACTGCCTGTATGCCTCGAGGCATAAAGGAAGCAATATTTTTAAAATGACATGTAGAAGGCAATTGTAGATGTCAAATACATATAAAGAATTCTCATTAAAGTTCCGTTTTAATCCACTCAGCTAATACATTAGCTGGCTAGCTCCGATTTAGTTTGGTAGAGAGTTACTACCCATCTAGTTACAACATTTTACCTGCACATTATCTGATCCGTGTTGGATCCAACCTACCTTTTCAAAAAAAAATGTTGGATCCAACCACTGAAAAAAGCTGCTTGTTGTTCCGTCTAATAGGCTATCTTTTGTTGTTGCAGAGCTGTGCGCAGCAGCAGCAGCAGCAGGCTATCCGCATAATCCGCTATCGTGGTGGCATCGGTGAGTACATGGTCCCTGGCCCAAAAGGCTTGGTGTGGAAGCGCACATCCTTCTGGGCCGGTGAGTTAGTCCATGGCCGAAAGGCAGCCCTGCTCCAAACAGCAGATTTTCGCATATCATTTATTCTGGTCCCCGTTTTTTATAAAAAAAATAAAATAAAAAATGGTCACCTGATTGAAAAAAAATCCTGCTCCAAACAGCGACCGAATTTTTTCCCTATTGATCCAGGGCATATTTTCCTACGCGTCCACGACTAGTCGCCTACCGCACCTACGGAGTACTATTTTTTGACAAGCTGGATTCGACGAACTGTTCCATCGTGCACCTATCGCGAAACGCAGAGGCACGGCGCTACTGTGCCACTGTTACGGGTACATCCATCCATCATCCAGCGTCCAAGCTGTTCGATCTGGATGCGGGCGAGACAGTCTTCCGTATCCAGGGTCGTCCAGGACGAAACGATTTCAAACTGAAACTGCGGGTTTCTTTGTCCGGATCTGCTTGCCTCGACTCGAGCTGAGCTGCCCCTGTTTGGTTAACGCTACACTTCTTAGCGCACATAAGTTGAGAAAAGAATCTCGCATGTATGGAGTACTAAATAAAGTCTATTTGTAAAATTTTTTAGGGATAAATATAATTTTTCACGACGAATCTAATGGCGGTAATTAATTGATACTTGGCTACAGTAATACTACAGAAACTATTCTCTAATCACACGGTTAAAAATTTTGTTAGATTTTTCAGGATTACTAGTGCAGAGGTTGTGGAGTTGATTTTGTAAACTGGCTTTATTTAACATCGTAATTAGCAGTCAAGTTCACTCTCTAGCGCGAGAAACCAAACAGAAACAGGGCCCTGTGTTCCGCTCGCGTGCTTGGCACAGTCATCCGGACTCTCGAGCCAGTTCACGTAACAGGCGCGGGCGGTTTTGGAGCCGGCATGTTCAGCTGCGACCCTGCAACCGATCACTGTTCAAGAGGTTGCGGTAATTAACTTTCTTCCCTGACGGAGACCGCGGAGGACGACAGGTTGTGTCAGTGACGGGCCACCAACTAAAGCATTATTCTAGGTTGTTCCTCGCCAGGTGATCATAAATTTAGGGACCGAGTTTCTGTGCGGTCGCTACTTCGACTGCAACTTAAGCAGTCGAGTGAGCGGAGAGGAACATTGTGCGGTACTGTTCATCACTGTTTTTTGCCACTGTAGCATCAGATCTGGTCCGTTCGTGGGGGAAATGGATGGCTCAGATCGCGTGCAGTCCTTAAGTTGGAGTCGCTCATTTGATCTGCGTTGTAATTTTAGGGTGTCCGTGCTTTTGTGCTTCATAATATACTGATCATAATTTTAGGGTGCCTTTTTCAAAAAAATAATTTTAGGGTGACCGTGCTTTTGTGCTTCGTAGCTAGCAAGACTGTAATCCATGCCAGTATGCCACGCTTAGCTCCGGAAAGGCGATAAGCTGACACCGGCGAGGTACCGAGAAGGTCCACATGATCTAGCCACCTTAAACAATGTCGCATACAAGAAACTACTCCAGCTAATTGTCCGTTGGAGTCGGTTAGCTAAGCGGGTAGCCTACCTAGTCCGTCCACGCGAGCTCGATGGCGCAACGTGACGGGGGAGACAAGGACCTCCGCTAATGTATTAGCCGTGGAGCGGGAGCCGGGATTAGACTAGACTAGACTAAAGGCGTGTTTGGGACCGCGATTTCTGCGGCGGCGACGGTAAGCGAAGAATCCCGCCGAACACCTTGCGACAGACGTGCTTATTTTCACCGTAGTCGCGGACCGCAGCTCATTTTTGAACTGCAACGCCGCTTACGCGGAAAGCGAGAGAATCTGAGCTTATCTCCATCGCGATTTTGCTTGTCGCGCGGCCTGGGGCCACGGAAACAAACAGGGCTTAATTGATCCCCGTCGCCGTCCGCGGGGATACTCCCCGCTCGACGCCGACCGCCAGCGCGCGCGGCGCGCCCTTGGCGTTGCGGTTGCGCCATCTCGCGATTCAATCCCATGTGCCGCGCGGCGGGGGCGGCACCTACCGGGACGTGGACGGCGGGCCCCGTACCGTACGCGCCCCGTGTGTGCCGCCGCGCACCAGCTTCTGGACACCCCCGACGGGAGGCGGCGTACGTGTTGAATGGCCTCCGCCGCCGGCCACTGCTTTGGTTTGGGAACTGGTTACTGCGCACGCGCCGCGGAATCTGCTAGGCTGTCTGATTTGGCACTTGCCTGCGTCGTTTAGGGCTCCAGATGATCGTTTAGCGTGCCGTTTGTCCGGACACACGGCGCAAAAAATATCCTGCGAAAAATGCAATTACGTGTACTCGTCGTTACGGACGCGCACGGCTTTGCACACGGGACGCGCGGGGACCGGGGCACGCTTGCGGGCCGCCCGCTGCCGCCGAGAGAAGCACTGGTGCTGTCATAGCTTGACGCCATCAGAGAACTGGGGCTGGAAGTACCACTCCTGAACGCCGGGCTACGGGTAGATGTCGATTTACTGGAATTCAAACGAAAATTTCCTCGTACAACAATTTAGACGCAAGGACCAGCAACTCCAACATATTACTCGTGCTCCATTCCCAAAACATACTCTCTTTTCATATTAATAATTACTTTTTAGTAATAGTTGCCGTAACAAATTATTAAAATCCAATCACCAAGAATAAGGTAGAGGGAAAATTCTCTTTCATTTTAGTGAGACAAAGGTGTATTTTGGTGATTACCTGACACCTCCAATCACTAAAACATCAATATTTTGACAATAGGGAGGGAGATGAGTAATTTATCGAAAATGTTCTAAGTTCCGACAAAATGGAGAAAAGAAAACATGGCAATTTCATTAAGGCCCTGTTTAGTTCACACCCCGTAAACACAAAAATACAAAATTTTACGAAGAAATCTTGCTAATTTGAAGTACTAAATTAAGTCTATTTACAAAACTTTTTGTATAGATGAACTGTAAATCGCGAGACGAATCTAATGAGCCCACTTAATCCATAATTTGTAACAGTGATGCTACAGTAACCATCCGCTAATTATTAATTAATCATAGATTAATTAACATCATTAGATTCGTCTCGCGATTTACAACACATCTGTGAAAAAGTTTTGTAAATAAACTTCATTTAGTACTTCAAATTAATAATATTCCGTCGAAAAAAAATTGCGTTTACATCTCACGGGAACTAAACACGGCCTAAAAATATAGAAACATGACAAATGAGACGGACATCGCACGGCTCGCGCCGGCCAGGAATTGTCAAGCACACGTGCGGTACACACGCTGTCCCGTTGACATGGCGTCGCACCGCGCGGCTCAAGTACAAACGTGCGTGTGGAAGCAGGCACAGCACGATACCTACGAGGAAACCAGCCAGCAGCAGCTCCACGTCTGCCACTCGCAGTGCACACGGGCAGCTGATAAGCATAATACTTTTTTTTTGAAAAAAAAGAATAAGCACGATACTTAAAAGAGAGAAATGCAGAAAAGGCAACCGGGCTGGCGTCTCGGTCACGGCGTCCAAGACCGACATGCGGGACCCATGTTGCTGACCCCCACACGGCTCGTTCCCGCCCCGCACGTGCGGCGGCAGCCTTATCTTTCAACCCCGCGCCGGGATCCTCTGCGGACTTTCACCACCGTGGCGCTCCCAGCTAGGAGAAAAATTGACCATGGCTGTTTAGCTGCTGTGTGCAGTGCTCAGTTTTTTGGTTTTTGCACACGTAAGGAAAATAGGTACAGTAAAATTAGTCAAAATAACTGTTTAGAGCGAACAAAATTTCGAACAATTCGAGGACGGTTTATGCAGTTGCGGCTCAGCCGCAGAAGATCCCCGGGCAACCACTCGTCAAGTCGCCAGCTCCGCGAAATGGCACTCTCGTAAATACCTTCAAAGTCCATGCCCGTTGCACGCGCCACGAAACCACACGCCGTTAGCCTCTTATTATAGACTCCCTGCCGTTCGCTTCGCTCTTTTTCAACAGCGACGCCACGAGCTCGTAACGCCCGTACCCTCGCACGCGCGCAGAGAGAGAGAGAGCAAGTGAGCAGAGAAGAAGAGGAAGGAGCGCGAAGCCTGGGAAGGGAGAGCGAGCGCAAGTGCGCAACCGAATCGATATGAAGGCGGAGAAGGCAGCGGTGGCCGTGGCAGCCGGCGGCGGCGGCGACGACTGGCGGTGCCGGAAGCACCCGGCCGCGCCGAGATCCGGCGGTGGGGTGTGCCCGTACTGCCTCCGCGACCGGCTCCTCCGCCTGTGCCCCAACTGCGCACGCGTGCGGCCCTGCCCCTGCGCCGCGTCGTGCGCCTCCCCGTCCTCCTCCTCCTCGGCGTCCGGCGACGCGGTGGGCCGCGTGCACAGCCTCATCGAGCGGGAGCACCGGATCGCGCGCTCGCGGTCCGTGGCCGCGGGCTCCTCCGCCGCGTTCGTCGCCGCCGTGGGTGCCCCCTCCGCGGCGGGGCCCACCTCCGGGGGCGGCAGGCGGAAGGCGCGCGTCTGGGGGTGGCCGCCGTTCTGGAAGCCCGCGTCGCGGGACGGGGACGCAGGGATGGGGGAGGACGAGCAGGAGGGGCTGGGCCTGCCGCGCTCGAGCTCCGTGTCCGCGACGGCCGTGGAGGCCAAGACCGCGGCGGCGGCGGCGCGCGCGAGGTGGGGGTGGCACTTCCCGAGCCCGCTGAAGGCGTTCCGGCACCGGAGGTCGTCGGCGAGCGTGGCCGGGCGGGCGTGAGCGCCTAGGGACACCGCCCCCTTCTGGAGATGGCCGGAAAAGCGATTCGCGGGTGGGGGTCATGTGGCCGGGGATGGTTAATTATTAATTTTAACTGTATAAGGCGGTGGATTAGAGGAGGAGCGTTGGATCTCCTTTTTCTCCTTTTGTTGTGGCGTGCCGCTAATTCCATGATTAAGTTAGACGGGGATGCGAAAGCCTGCGATCTGGGCGGGATGTGTGCATAGGCTAGTGGGTGATCTCATGGCTTCCCTTCACCTTTTGTAGTGTGCTTGTACCCGACTCTGTAACACACCAAATTGGATATTTTAAGCTCTCCAATTTGTTCTGGCTTTTTTCTGTACTGCCACATTCGCCCTCATGAACTAGTCTCCTGCCCACATCGGCCGCTGGCAATTAGTTTCAGGTCCTGTTTAGTTCCACGGGTATAAAGGCAAATTTTTTTTGACGGAATCTTGTCAATTTGAAATATTAAATGAACTATTTACAAAAATTTTTGTACAGATGGGTTGTAAATCACGAGACGAATCTAATGATGCTAATTAATTCATGTAAATCGCGAGACGAATCTAATGATGCTAATTAATTCATGATTAATTAATAACTAACGTATGATTACTGTAGCATTACTGTTGCAAACATGGATTAAGTAATCTCATTAGATTTGTATCGCGATTTACAGCCCATATATGCAAAAAAAGTTTTGTAAATAGACTTTACTTAGTACTTCAAATTAGCAAAAATTTTTGGCAAAATTTTGCGTTTTTGCGTTTACAGGGCGGGAACAAGCAATGCGGTAGCAATTACAGAAGCCTACTGCTAAAAAAAGTTACAGAAGCGCACGGGTATGCAGTGGAATTAGGGAAGCGCACGCTCGGCTGACAGATCAACCATGCGTGCCTTGTCATTTGGCGGCATATGCATCGTAGTGTACATTTAACATTTCGGAGTTCGCATTAGCTTCAAAACGTGGGAGAAACATCGAAGCGTTCAAGCTAGGCGTGCGTGCTCGTCCTGATCTATGCTAGCGCCCTGAATGGATCACAGTTCACAGCAGAGTATACAACGCTCTTCGGCCACCAACAGGCTCGGCCCACGCCCAGGCGTATACAATGCAGCCTCGCCTAGCCGGGAGCCCTGGACGCTGCGAGGCAGCGTGCAGGGCCTCTGCGCCGGTGCCCGCTCCGTAGGCCTCTAGCGCTCCGCCTGCGCGCCCTGTCACTCGCCGGCCGCCGCTGCGGCTGCCTCCTCAGGCTCAGCAGGCGCGCTGGCGTGAGGCCACAGAACATGAACAGTCACTACGGATCAGGTTCATTTCTTGACGCGAATCCCTGTTGGAAATTCCTTTTTCGCTTTGCTGCGTGGCTGGTACTAATTTGTTATGAGAAAAAAATACTGCTGGCTGGTGCTGGTTTGGTGTGAGAAAAAAATATTGTTGGCTGAATGTAGTAAACAGAGTGTTCAAGATCACTGTCACTGTTCGCCCCGGTGCCGTAATCATTTTACCCTCGTCTCGTCGAATCCTCCGCGAGACACGGACAGGAGCTCGCTGCCGCGGCGCCAGCGGGCATCAACGATAGGGATGGCAACGGGTACTCGAAATCCGATGAGGTTTTGCTCCATTAGGATGTGGGCATAGACTAAATTTTATACCCGCGGGTTTTTTAATGGGATAAACTTTGTACCCGTCGGATTTGCGGGTGCAGGTTTGTTCTTCAAGTACCCAAACCCGCAAACCCGTGGGTACAATAAACCCGACAACATATAACCTAAAATATTAATGTCACAAGGTCTTGTATCAAAATAAGATCCAATCACATGTTAAGAGAGATTTAGGCTCATATACTTTCATTCTCATCGATGATTACCTATTCATAGACTCATTTGGCTATAATACATTGTGTATTTGTTTATGTTTTCTATTAAATTTTGTTGCTTCTTCTATCGGGTACGGGAAACCCGCGGGTAAAAAAACCCGCACAGGTATGGGTATGGGCATGAAATCATATCCGCGACGGGTATGAATTTTTTAACGGGTACAATTTTATCCTGACAGGTGCGGGTTTAGATTAGTGATACCCGACGGATTTGTATCCGTTGCCATCCCTAACCAACAATCAAGCGGTAACTTGCGACTCAAGCATGCCGCTGCGGAAACGAAACGCAGACGCACATCGCACAGTGAAGCTGGGGAAGAGAACGTGCTACTACCACACACGATGACACGAGCCCGAGAAGCTGGGGTCTCGTCGGGTCGTCCGGTGCGGGGGGCCGCTGCGCCTGCGCGGTAGGCGCCCCGTCCCCGTCCCCGTCCCCGTCCCATCGTCTCCGACCGAGGAGCGGATCCGCGACGGGACGGGAGCACGCCGCCGACGCGCCGTGCCCCGAGACGAATATCGTGACTGACGTGCCGCGTCGGGTCGGCACGGCACCGCACCGAGCTGGGATCCTCACGCGAGCGAAGCGCCAGGGGCAGGCCGGCGGCGGCCATCACCCTCACCCCCAACAGCTTCTTTTCTCGTGCCCGAGCGGGGACAGGTGTACGCCTGCACGGAACGTCCGGCGGTCCGGCCGCTTGCCATTCCGGCCATCTCAGCTCAGGGGGAGAGGGGTCGTTTAGTTCACAAACCAAAAAATTTTAGTTGTTAAATTAACGATTTTGTCGAACACTATTTAAAAAACTAATTTCAGAATTCATCTGAAAACCGCGAGACGAATCTTTTGAGGCCTTTGACTACATTATTAGTACATGTGGGTTACTATAGCACTTATGACTACTCATGCACTAATTAAACTCAAAAGATTCATCTTGTCGTGTACATTCAAACCGTGCAATTAGTTTTATTGTTTAACTATATTTAGTGCTCCATTCACGTGTCCAAAAAGAGAAGCACAGATTTCGAGGTGAAAATTTTTTAGAACTAAACTGTGAAAAACGGGGCCGATGCTTGATGCTTCACTTCAATGATGAACAACAGTACGGCGACGCTATCGCCTATCGTCTCTCGCCTCGTCTCCAACATGTGGTCCTGTTTGGTTCACGCTACATTCCTAATGCACACAATTCAAGAAAAGAATCTCGTATGCATGGAATGCTAATGAAGTCTATTTGCAAAATTTTTTTAGAGATGAGTATAATTTTTCGTGACGAATCTAATGACGGTAATTAATTGATGATTGGCTACAGTGATGATACAATAACTATCATCTAATCACGCAGCCAAAACTTTCATTAGATTCTTCAGGGTTCTAGCACAGAATTATAAAGTTAGTTTTATAAATTAATTTTATTTAACACTATAATTAGCTGTTAAAATTTTATAGTACTCTCTAGGACGAAAACCAAACGGGGCCATAAAGCATGAACCTGATCCATCAGCAGCGGAGCGCAACGATGGGACGCCGAGAAAGGAGCACGCCACCCGCTGGCCCAAGTAGTAGGGGTTTGTCAGCGCCGCCGCGGTAGAGCCAGCCGGGCGCATGGAGTGGCCGCTGACCGAAGCCTGACAGCCGCCTGACTGGTCCGGGCTCTGTTTGATATGGTCCGTAGCATAGTTAGTATAAGGGAACTTTGATTAATAATTAAAAATATTAAATAAAAATAGTTTGCAAAACTAACTCCATAACCTTGCGCTACTTCGCGAAACGAATCTAACGAGATCTTTGACCGCATGATTAGAAGATAGTTACTGTAGTATTACTGTAGTCAATCACGAATTCTTTTGGCGCATTAGATTCGTTGCGCAAAGTTGCACTCATCTCTGAAAATTTTTTACAAATAGACTTCGTTTAAACCTATATGCATAAAAAAATTCTGTGAGGTACTGTTCATAGCATAGATCAACCAAACGGTGCCCTGGATGGCCGAGGGCGGAGTGGACCGGCGCAGCTTTTGTTCGCCCCGCGAGCGGCCGGGAGAACATTTGAACTTTGAAGAATGAACATTCACCCGAGCGGCTGGGTGGGGACGGCGTGGTGACCGGGTGGGAGGGGACGGCCCCCGTCTGACACCAGCATGATGTTGCCTTGCTCATCAAGCCTGTCGTACGGGGCGAGCCCACGGCGCCGTCCGATCCCCATCGGCCGTCCGCCTCCACTCCATTCCGAGAGGCGAAAACCATGGGCCGTGGACGCGGGTACGGTTGCTTGCCAACTTGAGATCTGGAATCAAATCCGTGGCACAGGGCTAGTCTACATGGAACAGTGAGGCTATGCTGCTGCGGATTGATTATCACACCTGACAAAAGCTGAGGTGGCACAAGCAGCTTCCACTCGCTTTACAGGTCAATTTGAGATTTGCAGTGAATTGCGCAGCAGTACAGTCCCTACGGAAGGAATTACGGCACCGGAAAGAAAATAAGGAATGGATTTTCAGTAACAGTCCCTGTTGCCCATTACGAGTACCTCAAAATGACAGGATCAGACCCCAGGAGGAAGTTTCAGGCTTTCAGCGATTGAACGCTGGTGTTCGGTTCCTGTTTCCGCTTTGGTCCTCACTCGTGACTGACCTACCGGGTGCCAAACGACACACTAACCATTTGCCCTACATGAAACAGTAAGGCTATTAATTCATGATTCGTTGCTATTTGAAGGTCACGCCTGGCGGCGATCATCATTGAGACGAAAGCTGACATGGCATAACTAGCTTCGACGCACTTCACAGCTCAAGTGCCGGCACTTGGGGATTAGAGTGCATTGATTCAGAAGCGAGCCACTTGCTGATTTTATATCACACAGAGGTAACAAAAAAGGACGTGCTGATCTGAAAAGAGACGAGTGGTTTCCAGTAATGATGCATATCTTGTCCAACCAAGACCGCCGGTAGCGATGTCGGTTCAGAAGTCAGGAGGTTCCGGGATGCAAGCTGGTTTTAACTTTTACCATCTTAACTTCCATTTGGGTTAAAAATAATGCACCTTCCTAGAAGCTACCTACAACAAACTCGATGCAGGGTAGAAAAGCGTACTACCGAGCAATTCGCCCTTCTTGTGTCACTCTTTTAACATCAAAATCCACGATTTTGTCTCGGTTTAAAGAAGAGAACAATGTACCTTTGCAAACACGAAGTGTTTTTTTTCTTTTTGGCGAGAATCGCAGACACGAAGTGTTGTGAAGGTCAAAGTAGTCCATTCCAGTATTTAGCTTCTTTTGGACTGCGCTTATATTGAGAAAGGAGCTAATTTTGTATTCACGACCAGTCAGTCACCAATAAGAGAACTGGAAATAGTGTATACATGGATCTCTTTTGGCAGAAAGGGGCAAAGTGCCATTGTATGTGACACTTCACAGCGTATTTAACAAAGTACAGTAGTAAATCTGATGAGCATCAGTGATAGTACATCTGTACCTGTTGATCAATGGGGCTTCAATTCCCTCAAATGTCGAGCCCTGAAAATGATAGGTATTTAACATCATCATACAGCTTTATAGAGAATTTCCAAACGTGTGGTTGCAAAGATAATCAAGAGTAGAAACCTAACATCATATCAAAAGAAACTGGTTGTCTTTACCATTTTGAGTTGTGATCTATGCCAAGGCCATTGCAGGTAAGTATCATGCCCTTAAATCTTGTTAGGTACTCCTGAAATACAAGAGAGGACAGAGACTATAAGCCGAAGTGCAAAAATGATAATGTGAAGTGACTGCTGTGTGGCTAAAGAACAAGAAAATCTTACACGCAAAGTATATTGATTGATCTCATAACAGCCGGAAAGGTCATATTCTAATCGCTTAGCTGGATCACTTAAAACTGAAAAAACAAGAGCATCAAAAGATATAAATCAGTGAAGTTTGTGAAAGATTCACAATTCGTGTATAGCAGTGAGGTCATCCATTCTTATTTATGGGGACTAAGAAGGATTGTAAAGGCTAAGTTTCTAAGTACTATGGACAGGAAGAATACCCTTGTATGCTTCATTAATCTCCTGAAATTTAGCTGTGACATCATTATCCCCCTTATGCTTATCTGGATGCCACATCTGCAGAGAAAGTATGGGTTGCAATGAGTTAATCTATAAACCGTCTTTGCACAGATGACACTTGATATTTGCTTGAAGAACAGAGGTCGTGCAGCATCATACCAAAGCTAATCTTCTATAACTCAATTTGATCGTGTCATCAGATGCATCATAGTCAACCTCCAGAACTTTGTAGTAGTCCTGCAATCACAATGAAATTCATGATATATATTTAGTGGATAAGACAGACTGTCTTCTTCAGAAAAAAAGATAAGACAGAATGAATAAACAGATGAATTACTATAACCGTGTGAGAACCATGTAAGTCACATTGCAATGGACATTGTTCAGAATATGAATGGCATTAGGTACACTGTACAGGTGAAATTGCAGTAGCAGGATATGTAAATCATGTTATAAAATATGTAAAAAAAAGGCTAACAAACACATAATAAAACAAATCAGCTAACCTAGCATTGTAGTACCAACAAAAATAGTGAATGACTGACCATATAATGGTGCAAAATGAGCCTTTAATACATAGATCAAAGGTAACTAGCACGGGTTTAGAATGAGATAGCTCTTGAGTACTTCACACGATAAAGTCAGAAAGCTACAATCGCATGGCAAGTTCTTTCTTGACTTCCACAGCATATTGAGAACCAGCAAATCATTAAAACATATATCAACATGAGTTAAATTGGCCTAGTAGATAGCATTTGCTAGAAAAAGAATTACGTCAAAGTGTCACACTTTACAAGGAACAACTAAATACGAACTATAGAAGTATCTGCTCGCTTTCTGAAAGCAACAACTCACAAGTCGCAACACATGACTGGAGCTAGGAGGTCGTATGGCAGTCAAATTGATTTGCGCAAAGTAAATATCAAGTAGGAATTTATGTCAAGAACCCATTTAGAAGATGATGAGCTCAACTTCTGTACCAAATTTAGCTCTTCAGAGAACCAAAGCAAACAACTCATGCAGAGTCCTACCACAGAATGAAATCATGCAGTTTAAAAGCCTGAGCAATGGTTCGCAAAGGTGAACACTGTGCCAGGAGCCAAACGGTAGTATTACTTCAACAAGGGAGCATTACTGAACAGGACATGTTCCATCAAAGCATGGAAGCTTGAGTTTGTGCAAGGCCGAGGATTTTCTTGCTATGTATGATCCGAATGTGCCTTACAGAAAGAACCAAATGGGCTCTCCTCCACTATGAAGTATTTTCTTACCTGCTAGAAAGGCTAGGAAAGGGAACCACACGAACACAGAATGACAGGTCGAGCATAGGAACTATACACAATTCAGAAATAAAACAACATTCAGTTCATATAGCAGATACAAGGCCGGACCAGCATCCTAACAGAGTCCTTACGATAGTCAATACTGTGAGTCTATGACAGCCATTGTCTGGTTCACGAGTCATGACCAAACTACCTCTGAATAGGGATCATTATGGCTGTTGCATCTCTGATCAGCACTAAATTTAAAGCAACTGCAGATATTGTGAAGAAAGTTGAAATGGAAGTACTTGCGCGGCAGACGCAAACCGGAATGCGACCTACCATTCAGCAGGATAAACAAGCCACTCGCTACGGTTGAGCTGACTAAGCCTAATTCTGTCCACTTCGAAAGGAATCATACAGCCCTGCCCCTGCGCACTACACTAGAGAGACCGCGGCAAAGCAATACTACAGACTACAGTGCGTCCAAAACTATTTGAGTTGTGACACTCACGCACACGCTAAAAGCACCTCGAAAATAAACCAATCAAAAAATTTGCGCAGACTCCACCGGCCTTTTCAGGCCAAAGTAGGAAGCAGCTCTCAACCCAAAACTTCCAAATCAGGTGCCGAAGTGAAGCTGAACGTCCACGAATCGAAGCTGAATGGCTTAGGGCACCCGATCTCTGGAAACAACCGGGGGATTGAAGGGGGAATCGCGTGTGGCGGGTTACCTTGTGGAGAGGCTCCTTGCTTGCTCCGTCCATAAACCGTAACAATTCATCACCTCGAGCTCGCCTCGCGCCGCGGGGTTCCCTTCATCCGATATGGGATAGCAGGGAAAGGTGATGACGTGGTAGCCCGGGCTCGTCTCCGCAGATTCGGGAGTAACCGGAGTCGATCGATCGACGGGTAGCTGGGATCGGAGCTCTTGACGACTTCCCCCACCTTTTCCGTTTTCTTCCGTTTATTCTAATTTGCGTGATGGATATGGGATAGCAGGGAAAGGTGATGACGTGGATCCGACCCGCACACCTGTCCTTTCGTGTCCCCGAGGGCTCCGCGCCGCCCCGTGAAGCCGTGACCGCTTGCTTACTGGGCCGGCTGAGAGAGAATTTTTTTTTGCAAAAACTACCCTTCCTTGTTGGGCCGAGACACAAGCTTCACTTTTTTTTTCCGTTGCTTCTCACCTGGTTTGGAACGGAATTCCTGTTGTATTGCAATGGAACACATCAAAGAATGCTGAATTCATGTTGTATATTATATTAGAATCGTCAAACGGGGCAGGCACAATTGAGACACAGGATGGAACTATGGAAGAGGTAACTTCTATGAGCCTACTTTGATTCACTTTCATCCACAAACATTATCTTAAGAGTAAAATGCACTGTGGGTCCTTAAACTAGTGAGGGTGTGTCAAGTAGGTCCACGAACTCCGAAAATACAGATTCAGCCCCCTAATCTATTTAAGTGTGTCACTGGAGGTCCAAAACCCCTTTGACCGGGTCTGACCGCCTACGTGGCCTGCCACGTCGGTCCTACCTGGACCAGTTGGCGAGGGCGAAGCTCGGCCCGGCGGCTGCCTCTCTCTCCCTCTTGCTCCCACCTCTCCCCTCCCGGCCACGACGGCGCCGGCGGCCGGACCTGCGCAGGTCCGGCGGCGCCGGCGGCGCTCCGAGCTCGGGCCCGTGGCCATGGTGCCCGTGCGCGCCCCGCGGGGCTCCCTCCCCCTCCCTTGCCGGCAGGGCGCGGGGCCATGGCGGCGGCGCTCCGAGCTCGAGCTCGGGGCCATGGCGCTCGCGCTCGCCCCGCGGAGCTCCCTCCCCCTCCCTCACCCGAGGTGCATGGCTGCGCGTAGGAAGGTGCATGGCCGCCGGACCAAAGAGAGAGAGGGGCGGATTTCGGCGGGCCCCGTCGGCACCGGAGCTCGGAGCGTCGCCGCCGTCACCGTCGCGTCCAGTAGGCCACCCTGCCGCGCATGCCGACCCGCCCCACCTCCGTCGCGTCCAGCAGGCCACCCTGCCGCGCCGGCCGGCCCCGCCGAGCAGTCCGCCGCACCGCGCAGGCCGGACCCGCCGAGGAGGGAGGAGGCAAGCCGGAGCTACTGCCGGGCCTCCCGCGCGCCGCCGTCGTGGAGCGCCATCGCCAGTCTCCGCCATGGCCGCCGCCGAGGAGGTAGGAGCGCTGGATCGCGCCGGGTCCCGTCCGTGCCGCCGGCCTCGTCGCACCTCCCTCCCCTGTGCTGGGCCAAGAGCGGCGGCCGGATTATGAAGATTATGAAGAGCAATCCAACAGACATTCCAAATTCACTTCTATTCCTCTCCCTCGTCTCCATCCTCCTGTGCCCCTTTCCTTCCTTCGCACCCTCCTCCAAATCCTGGGCAGCCATGGCGCCTCCACCGTCCACGGCCATCGGCGACGGAAGCTTCTGGCGGGAGGGGGGTGGCAACACGCGGATCCACACCCGGCAGCCGTCGGACCAGCAGGTGGCGAGCGCAGCGGCTGCCTTCGGCCGCGGACGCAGGGGTGCGTCGAGCTCGCCTCGCGCGCCTTCCTCAACCCGGCCACCGGCGATGACGTGGGCATGGTCTTCGGCTCAGGCCACCTGCGCCCCCTTCCTCCCTCTGCTCGCTTCTCAAGTAGCAAGTTGCGAGCTGGAGCGGGAGCGAAGTGGATCCACCGGCGGGGCGCAGAGCAAGCGGTGGGGCGGCGCGGAGCTCTTAGCGGGAGCTGGGGTGGTGCGCGGGACAGGGCGGGGGCGGCGCTCGCTGGCGGCCCAAGACAGCACGGGCGGTGCTCGGGGGGCGGCCAGGGACGGCGGTGGCGGGGGTGGGGGCGGTGCTCGACGGCGGCTCGGGACGGCGAGGGTGGGGGCCGCGCTCGCCGGCAGCTTGGGACAGCGACGACGGCGCTCGGGGCGGCCCTGGACGGCGGTGGCAGGGGCAATGCTTGACGGCGCCCTCGGCGCCTCCCCGCGCCGTCCATCCTCCTCCCCGGCGGCGATCCCCACACGCGACGGAGCAGGGGCGGAGGAGGCGAGCAGGGGCCGCCCTCGCCAACTGTTGTGTCTAGGTAGGACCGACATGGCAGGCCACGTAGGCGGTCGGACCCGGTCAAAGGGGTTTTGGACCTCAGTGACACACTTAAATAGATTAGGGGACCGAATCTGCATTTTCGGAATTCGTGAACCTACTTGACACACCCTCACTAGTTTAAGGACCCCCAGTGCATTTTACTCTTATCTTAAACTAACATGCCCCATGGTCTCGGAAAAAAAAAAGTAACATGCCCCATGTATGAAGTATGAATGTCTGTAAAGGATTTCTTTTCTAAGTCAACCACGATTCTGTGTGTCAAACTGATTGTCAGCATCATCAGACTTTCAAGTTGAAAAAAACGCAGCATCCAATTGTCTGATATGGATGAGTCTCACTCTCACATCAAACGGCCTGCGTAGCATGCTCGAGGGTACTTTTGCCGCAGCTGGGGCCACTGCACGAAAAACTGGTCAGCTATCCGTAGCTTGTACAACAGTAAACCGCTCAACGAAAGCTTCTTCACTCTTGCAATACTTTCAATGTAGAAAATAGAGGACCATCCCAAACCAAGCACCTACAGAAAAACAGTGATTGAAAACTAGTTAGATGCTGGAAAGTACAGCATCTGACTTGAAATCTGGGATGACGAAATTAGCAATTGTCATCAGATCGATGGCAATATGAACCTCCAAGGTAATTCTCTATAAGGCTAAGAAAAATAAAGGCAGAAGTAATAAACGAGCTGCGAGTATATACAACTAGGGTGTGAATAGTACCTTCAAAAGGAAAGCCGAGACACATAGAGGAAAGCATGTCCCTGGACCATTGCAAAATATCTGCAGCAGTATTACAAAAGTTACGTATTCTGAGTTCATGTTGCAAATAGTTGCCATAATTTGAACAGGGTACACACCACTTGTGGTCTGATTCTTATTACTAGCCACATAGCATGCAATGTGGCTAGCAATGTCGTCGCGATGGAGGTGATATAAGATTGGCCTACTTCACGACTACGATATATCTGCATGAAATGGGCATTCTCGACAGTCTTATTTCCACCACTCTGAAAAGGAAATAACTATAATCATATTCCAGATAACAGTTACAAGCATACATTTGGTTCAAGGCAACATAACCTCCACCTCAATCAGCGATTCTTCATAGACCTGTGCCTTCTGAAGGCTCATGTTGTCAGTAAGTGCAGCTACATAGAATCTTGGTGTGAACCTATCCTTCTGAAGCGTTGTTACAATATTCATCATTTCTGCTGTATGCCCTCCTAAAACCCAAACCCCAAAAAAAAACAAACAAACATGTCATGCATATATCTCTTACAACTTCACTTGATTACTCAAAGAAGCTACAAGTTGTTCTTTTTTGACGAAAATCTACCAAATGTTCTTGCAAGAATATGCACAAGAATCCAGCCAAATAGTAATAATGCTAGTGATTTGCTATTTGATAATCACCCAATGTGTCAAAACTGAACAATTTCCATATGAAAAAAGGAGCTAAGAAAGATTAGCATAAATACTAGGTGATATAAGACTGCTTTGTAATTGGAAATCAGAAAATGATTGCTGGCAGTTTTAGCACTGCTATTAAACAAGCCAATACATGCTAAATAAGGCGAGAATGCATATGTACTAGGAAAAGACATATACTAGCAAATTGGCAACTATGATTTCATTTGTACCTAAACAGAAAAACTGATGGAAGCCAACCAAAGTGCAAATAGATTAAAAAAAAATGCGGCCTGCTTAGAATTTGCTGGAGCTTAAAAATGTTCAGCAGAGGCTACAAAAGGGGGACTCCTAAGTCCAGGGTCATCAAAGTTGCACAAGGAGCATGATGATTCCTAGAGTTGTAATAAACATCATATATAATATAAGCTATCTTAGTTGACAATGAGTATGAACTTTGCACATAGATCATTCTCTCATATGCAAAGATAGACAGACTCCTATGTGTTTGAGTAAAAAAAAACTTTGCACATAGCAACAGATAATAGAACCTGAGGTTAATCCTAAACCAAGTTTGTATAAATTATGCTCTGGTACTTCTACAAAGTAATAAATGTTGTTTTATTGACCATTTTTCCAGTAAGAATTCCACTGCCAGGACAGATGTCCACACTAAGCTCGCTGTGACAATGCACTCTAGAATGAAGAACTGCCGCAGCACCAATGGCACGATTGACTGGGAGATATAGCATTTCAATAATGTCCTATGATGAAGATCGTGAGATTCGATCATGATTAAGTCAGTGAAAAAGACATTCCCATATACTGAAGCCAGGAGTTGTGCTTTCATTGTCTTAAAGAAAAGCAGTTCGCGTATGAACTTGCAGCTACTAACAAATTATTCAGAATTGTCGTCTCTTGGAACTCCTGCATATGCTCTTCCACCTGTAAGTGTTGTTTCATATACCAGATAACCGTATCTAACAGATGCTTGACGGGCAACAGGTACTCACCGGAGCCGAGGACGATGAGACAACGCAATCCGCCGGCGCGCGGCTTCGACGATGGTTGGCCGCTGCGCCATAGCACGTAGAATAAGCGGATGGTGAGCAAAGAGACGAGTACCGGAAGGGCGTAGCAGGCGGCCGGCAGGGCGTCGACACCCATGCGCATCTAGCAGCAGAGCGTGGGAACAAGAGATCCGCGCTGCCGTCTGTTTCAAAATCGATAAGGGGGTAGATCCGTGCGCAGCGGGGCGGTGGAGATGGGCCGCAGCTTGCAGGTGCAGGCGGCGAGCCGCCTGAGAGAGAGCCAGGGAAGGCTTAGGGCGTCGGGTTGGTTCGGCCGGCGGCGGGGGGCGGCTGCGGCTGGAGAAAAAGAACGCCCGGCGGGTGCCACGAAGGCGATGTGGAGAAGGCGCCGGCACGGCACGGTGGACGGAGGCGGAGGAGAGGGCGGCCGGTAGCGTCTGCGGCGCCCTGTTCTTGGCGACCAAGAGAGGATTCTCGCGAGAGACAGAGCGAGCGAGGTAGATGCACGGAAGAAGGTGAATGGATCCAATCGGTCGAAAAGGATAGGGCGAGGGGCAAATGTCATCTTTTCAGGGAGCTTTAAGATGAGAATGAAAAATAGGTAAATAGAAAAAGATGATGAAATTCTTCAACTCAAAAGAATTCGTGCGCAAAAGGTTACATTTTAAAAGGCTTACGAAATATTGGTAGATGTTAAAAAACATGAGGCGTGCGAATTTAGTGTTAAATATCAAAAAAATTCAATGGAAGTGGACGAGATCATAACAGCATCAACCGACGGTTGTAAAAAAAAAGATTTATAGTTTTTCCAACAGCTCCATTTAGTAGCTCTACCAAACATCAAACTGCTTCGAGATCAAACTGCATGCAAGAAGCTTCTACGCGCTATAGTGTAAGAGCCAGAGTCATGTCAAATACTCTTACTCCTATACGTCATGGAAAAAAAGAGCCGGGAGCGCCTGAACGTTGTGAGTGCGACATGTGTCCTGGAGAGGAGAACCCCGACGCGGGGCATAGATTCGGCCCATACACACCAATCAGTCCATTCCTGTCTCGGAGAGAGGAAGTCCGACACGGAGCCCATACGCAATAATCAGTCCATTTTCACACTCTCCAGCATATTTTTTTCCTGCTATATATGCATACGTAACCATCAACAACTCTTACTCCTACACGCCATGGAAAGGAAGAGCTGGGAGCGCCTAAATGTTATGAGCGCGACATGTGTCCTGTAGAGAAGAACCCCAACGCGGGATATGGATTCGGCTTATACGCAACAATCAGTCTATTCTTGTTCCGGAGAGAGGAAGCCCGACGCGGAGCCCATACACAATAATCAGCCTATTCCCACACCTTTCAGCATACTTTCCTTCATGCTATATATGCATACCTAACTATCAACAATTTTGTTCCATATTTTCATGTGTGCGCAACGTAACGCGCAATTTATCTAGTGGCCTCTAAGAGCACCACCAGTGTAGAGAACCGGGGTCGACTCGATGGTGGGCTCCACACACGAAAGGACGCATCCTGCTACTTGCTCCGCAATGGGAAGAACCATATACCCGGTTCTGTGTTGGACCCGCACAACAATAATTTTTTTCCTCAACTACCTTCCTCTCCCACCGCATGGACGGCGTCCTTCGTCTCGCACGGAGTCCGCCGCCGAGCTTACAAAAAAAAGAGTCTGCCACCGGACCTGCCATCCGCTGCCTCCCCTCGGACCCCGTCCCCTGCCTCCTCCGGCCTACCTCACGCGCCGCGCGCCGCAGTCTGCTCCTACCCCCTGCTCCTCCACGCCCGACACTGTCGTTGTCTCGCGTCTGCCCCCATCATCCGTCCACTCTCGATCTGGATCTCACGGTGGAAGTCCCGTGCATCCCTCCGCATGAAGGAGGCAGCAGCAGAGCGGCGGGCGCAGCATCATCCGTCGGCAGCGAGGCCGTGGCGGGCGGGAGCGGCGGCGGCGGCGGTGACCAGCCGTCCTCGTGGTCGCGACCGGCGCCGACGTTGTCGACTGCGTCGCGGAGTACGCGCGCCGCCAGGGCCGCGGCGTCTGCGTTCTCTCGAATCGCCCGAACTCCGATCTCCGCTCCGCCTCCTACCTCTTCCAGCCTTCCTCTCGCGCCGCAGCCTACTCGCCGGGAGGAGTTGGGATTCCAGACTACGGCGGGAGCACCAACGGCAGGAGAGAGAAGACGATGGTCCCTGCGAAGGAGCGGGTTCGATCCAAAGGAGCAGGTTCTCCATCGATCCAAGCCCCCAATGTATCATACTCGGTTCCATCCTCGTATTAATTGTATCGACTCATCGTCGAACCGCACACTGCGGTTGCTCTAAGTAGCCTAGAACATGGAGCATGGAAGAAAAAAAGAAAATGGAAGAAAAGAAGGGTAAAATGAAATAGAAGAATATATTATATAGTTCGTTGTAGACGGGTATGACTCATGTGGAGAGTGGATTGGCATCAATCTAGTGTCTGTTTGCGATTGTAGTTTGAAAATTCGAGCTATAAGAGTTAAGTGTAAAATTGAACTAAATCACAAAATATCCTAGACCGATGCTTCCTTTTTCTAAACACGATAACACTTGGATCCCATCTCATGTCAGTATTATGAGTGAAAAACAAAAAATAACACTTGGTACATAAGCATGCTTATTGTCTCGGTGACAAAGCACGTAATTTTGTGTGTCGTGGTGTGCAAACCCACAGCCGGGTGCGCGTAATGCACCCGCCTAAACTCGGAGGGTGAGTACTCGGGGGTTAGCTAGGATTAGCCCAATCTCGGTGGTGGAACGCGATGAACACAACAGGTTTAGAGTGGTTCGGGCCGCCGGAGCGTAATACCCTACGTCCATTGTGTGTTGTATTGCTTGCGCTCTTAAGAGGTTGAGAGTCTTGGCGTGTCTAGTGCTCCGTCCAGAGAGCGTCTGAGAATCTGTGAGCTCGTGTCTGTGTGCAGCGAGCGCCTCCCTTATCCCAAGGGAAACGCGTACATGGTCGTTGGGTCCCCGACAGGTGGGTCCAATGATGTAGTATAAAATAACATATTGTTCAGACATTATGGCGTTGCAGGCGAATGAGATCTTATTTCTAGATTTCCTTGCTCTGCCCGTGGGAATCCTTCGTTCAGCATATCCATGCCCTGTCTTGTCGAAACGGCGCCAGGGTGTAGCTTGCGGCGTTGCCTGCAGCGCAGCGGAACGGGCCGTGTAGCTTGCGGCGTAGCCGGTATGATGAAAAGGTGCCGTGCCGTCGTATCCATTAAATGCGGCAGACGGGCTTTGCGCGGATGCGGCGTATGCGGCTGCACTGTGTACCTCGGTAATATGCGGTCTACAGTGAGGCCTGACAGAGGCTGCCCCGCGTGCCTCGGCGGCAGAGCACGCCTCAACCACCCGCATTGAATGCGGTGGGTGGGCGAGTCTTCCAGCGGAAGACCCGCGCCCGCGAGACACGTGGCGCCCCCGGACCCCCCGGCGGTATGTTGGTTCTACGCGCGTGGGAGGTCCGGATGGACGCGGGAGGTCCCGGACCCCTATGGGGGGTCCGGGCCCTCGACTGTTGGCTTGGAGCTTCCCCTCCTCAAGGACACGTGGCGTCTCCGGACCCGTCCCAGAGCGGGGAGCGGGTCCGGGGCCATTGGCCCGGTGAGGTAAGAGCTTGACCCGTGGGGCCCGGCTGCTCCGCCCCTTATCGCGTAGTTACGGATGACTATGCGAGTCCTGCCTTACTGTAGTAGAAGTGGGTATCCCTGCTATAGAGTACCGATATTGTGTTATAGTTATTTAAGGTGAATAAGTGAAAGAGTTGTATGTGATGGTGCTACGAGAAAAATACAAGTATAGCTATTTTAGATTTATTCAAAATTAAACTGTCTCGAAGTATGACAAGTTTATATAAATATTTTTGCACCTACAATACAAATAAGTATAACATGAAAATTATTTCATGATTGCTTTGATGATATTATAGGTGCTACAGATCTTGACGTATTTTTATGTAAATTTGGCTAAACTTAAGATAGTTTTTTTTTGCAAATCTAAGCTATTGTTTAGACAAAGAAAGTACTAGTAGAATACATAAACGACAAAAAGACAAGAAACAGGAATACAAACCATGGGACGGAAAGTATACTATGTCATATCTACAAAAATCATTGATATACTAACAACGAGGGTGATGCTTTACAAGAAAAATTCAGAAAACAACGAAACGCTTGGCGGGTCCACACACCACTTGGCCACAGAGGCACTGTGGGCAGGAGGTCTGACTTTGACCCACAAGTCGGCGCGACGCGGGCAACGCGCGGCGTGCCGAAAAAAAATCCCGCGCCCGCAAGCCATGACCCCACGCGCCGCGAGCGGGAAACGCAAAACCCACTTGCTCTCTCCTCCTAGCCGCCCGCCCTCGTCCGTTCCCCCCCCTCCCCTTTTCCATTCCGCCCACCTCCGCGCTCCGCTCGCCGCAGCGTCAGGTGAACAGAAACGCGCCGCGCCCGCCTCTCCTCCGTTTCAAACCCGAAATTTCCCCCAAACAAATTTCCCTCGCCTTCGCCACCGCCCAAACCAACAAATCCCCTTCCATTTTGCTTCCCTTCCGCCCGAGATTAGTCTCGCCCCCAGCCAAACCACCCTCTCCCCCCGAATCTCAGGTCTCCCGCCCGCCAGCACCCCCCCGGCCGGCTCACCTACCCCGCGGGCGCGGAACCCTAATCGGCGGTCGCCTCCCTCTTCCTCCCCATGGCGGAGCAGGACGGCGCCGCCGGGCAGAGCCCGCTCGACTCCGCTCCGGTGAGCCTCGCTGCCTTTTGACTGGGTGATGGGTCGGTCTGGGGTTGCGAAGTTTCTAGGACCTGCCGGAAGCAGCAGCTTGCGAGGTACGCTTGGGGTTGGGGACTTGGAGTCTCAGGATTTACCAACTCCGGGAGTGGTTTCTGTGGCTGTGGGGGCGGCTGACTTGCTGGGTGGTGCTTGCGTCAGGGTTTTCGCCTGGGGTATTGCTGTTGTTTCCGCTCGAGTCTCGTTAATTTTGGGCACGAGGAGTTCGTGCGGGTGGGCATCCCGATTTGGTCAATTCGGGAACGCAGCGGCGGCGCCCGTGTTGTCACTGGTGACAGCAGCGATCTCTATTACCACCTGTAATGTGGTGATCCTTTCCTTTGCTCAAATTGTTATGAACTTTCAATGCAACGGTCTACCGTGTTCAAACGAAATTAAATGGTGACAGTTCTGATTCGCCTTTATTCTAACCTTTTATTTTCCTCTATTTGCACTTAACTGGCAATTGCTGCCATAGGAAGTAGTGATCTGTACTTTTTTGTATCATGATGAAAATAAGGATCTAACCGTGAGGTTTCCTTCTCATAGGGGGTTAGTGCTGAAAATGGGGATGAGAATACTGAGCAGCGTCAACCATTTTTCTCCATGTGCAAGCCAATTCGCTCTGCTGTAAGCTCCTAACTTAACACATGCTCCTATCCAAATTCAGTGGCAATGTGTTATTATGCTTAAGTTTATAATCTGTCTATATGTGTTCCTGCTTGTGCTTACAGAGCTACTCAAATTCGTGGGAAAGCATTTGTGCTCCTGCCGCCAATGAAAATGACCACAATGTGAGCTTCTAACTCGAGATTTATGTGATCTTCTGGTATGTTATATAGCTTGTAATCAGTTTGGGACGCCTATTATCTGATATAGAGTGGCCTGAACTCAATGGTGAATGACCACATCCTGATCACATCTGCTTCTCTTGGAAGTGAGCACACTCAACCTGAGGTGTGTCCTTTCACCCAGCACTTATTTAGTAACTTGATGGCTCTGGTGGATTTGTTTGGGCTCTTCTTTAGTAATACCTCTTATGGCTTCGTGGATGTGTTGTTTCAGGGCATATCTGGTACTGTAGATGGGAACGGCAAGTCGCGTTCACCGCATCCAATCAATAAGGAAGCCAGTTTGGTAGAAGATGCCATGGAAATTGAACTATCAGTTGTATGAAGTGTTCACCTTGCCAATTTTGGCTTCACACACCTCTTTTTTCTCTCTCTTAGACTTCAATAACATAAAAATTGTGCACGATCCTCTCTGGCACCAGATTTTTTTGAATTGCATAGCGTGAAGCAAAATTAAGCTTGCCTCTTATGCTAAATCATGTTTTCTTGAGAGATTAATAGTGGGATAGTGATGTAGAACTTTGTTTAATTTTGCATAAAATTTAAACTGGCTGGGTACAATTTGTTATAGGTAGCAGATCTACAATTGCAATTCCATATATGATGTCTTTAGCAATCCATGTGCTTGAATCATCTCTAGATCACTGCAAATTTGTTTAGGACAAAAAAGCTTCATTGTCGTTGCATATAACAATAATACTAGTTCTTTTTTTGTGAAAACAATAATATATGAATTCTGTGCCTAGAAGTCAGAAGATCCCTAATTTTTGCCTCTTTGGTTATCAACTTAGGATGAAATTGATGTGCCACACGGAGAAACAAGTGAGCAGCCAGAACCCCTTAGCACAGAACGGCCCGATTCAGCTGTAAGCCCCCCCCCCCCCCCAAAAAAAAAGTACTGCTAGCTCAGGCCCTTTGTGGGCATGCTGCCCAATTTTGTTCTCCTAATTTGTATATTTGTACAAGTATTCTCAGGGAACTGCAATCATTTCATGTATTGATGTCTTAGTGTGTCAGTGTGCATATGCCTGCGTACACAATTGCACATGCACAAGTTATTTGGCTTAGGCTTCCAAAGTTTCTAATATGTTTTTTGGGTCTTGCTGCAGGATGGATGGAATTTATGGGATGACAAAGATAATCAAAAAATGTTTCCCCTCAACAGCGATCAGTACAACTCCAATGTAAGACTGCTATGTTCTTAGTTGTATGTCCAAGTATTTGTTTGGTCCCTTCCATACATCAAGTGATTTGTGTTGATGGGTTTTGTTCGTTAGATTGGAGAAACTGGTGACGCTGAAGATAAGCAGTTTCCTTTGTCCTTTTCTTACAGAAGGCAACCCCAATCTGTGGTAATCTTGTGCACTAAGTTTCTACACATAATTGAAACCCTTAAGGACTTATTGTTTTTCATTATGTAACAAAATTGCCCCATGTACAGGGAGCAGGTCTTAGCAATATGGGAAACACATGCTTCTTAAATGCAACTCTTCAGTGCATCACTCACACTGTGCCACTTTTTCTCAAGCTTCGCTCAACTGATCATTCCACTCCATGCTCACGTATGTGTAATTGCACACAATTATTTATTATTGTTCAACAATTTTTTTTCTGATGGTCAATTTCATTTTAGTTTGCATGATTTAGACTGTTGGTAACCTGCAGATAATAAAGATGGATTCTGTTCTTTTTGTGCCCTTAAAGAACATGTCGATGAATCAATTCGAAGGTCTGGATCTATTATAATGCCTGCAAAGTTCAGAGATAATTTAAGAAGTATCCTTTCTTCTTGAACTTTTGCCTAGTCTGTTTAATTCCCCATTACAGCTGCTGTTTGCATATATGTTTTTTCATTAATTCACATCCTTATGCTTCTTTTCAACATTCAGCTTATCTCGCTCTTCAGTTAAATAATGTGCTGAGCTAGTGATACTTTTGAACTGTTGCCAGCTTGCTATAGTCCTTTAGGGTGAAGTTAAGTGATGTGTGGTTCCTTAACAATATTTTCCAGAGTTATCTTCTGATTTTAGACCAGGACAGCAAGAGGATGCACATGAATTCCTACGTTGCTTGCTTGATAACTTGCATAGGTGTACCCTTGATCCCATGTCGAAGGGCAAGAGCTCATCCTTTGATGAAGAGAGTATAGTCAAGGAGATTTTTGGAGGCCAACTGAAAAGCCAGGTAATTTAGTATTTCATCACCTATTTGTTCTCTTGGCACTTGCATCACAGCTAATGCTACTCTTTGTATCTAGTTGTCTTGCTGTGAGTGTGGTCACAGCTCGGAGACATTTGAGCCCTTCTTGGATCTAAGCTTGGAGATCGATCAGGTTGATTGCCTGGAAGATGCTTTGGAATCTTTTACCAAGGTAGAGTGGATTGGGGACTCTGAAGACAAGCTCACCTGTGAAAGATGCAATGCTCAAGTTTGTAAGAACAAGCAGCTTACACTTCATAGAGCACCAGATGTTATTGCATTTCATCTGAAGCGTTTTACCACCCTTGACAACTCTGTTGAGAAGATCGACAAACATGTGTCATACCCTCTGGAGGTTGATTTGAAGCGGTTCCACAGTAACCCTGACACTGCAGTAAGCTTTTCTTTCTATTCTAAGTGCCTGTTTAGAAGACAGAAGCTGTTCTAGGAAGTTCTAGATTAAGGATTTGGATCCAAGTACCTCCGTTCAAACAGAATCAATAAATTTGGCCCTTAGGTAAATTTAATGCCTTGTTATAACTTCAAATGCAGGGGGAGCTGAAATACGATCTTTATGGTGTTGTTGTGCATTCTGGGTTACCCAACTATGGCCATTATGTGTGCAGTATTCGTTCTTCACCAAGCACTTGGTACTTGATGAATGACTCCCATGTATGTGCCACAATTCAGTTGACACTGCTTTGATGACATGAACCTTTTATCCATTGTAATATGCCATTCATTTTGCAGGTTGATCCTATTACTGATGCAAGTGAATTAGACCAGGAAGCATATATTCTCTTCTATGTTAGGCAGGGCAAATTTCCATGGTTCTGTAGTTTGCTAGAGAGCAAGGATGCCCTGCATGCTGAGAATACTCGCGGTGCATCTCCTGTGTCAGTTTTGGAAAATATTGATGCAAACTGTTCAACTTCTGGAGGAGGCAGTAGCAGTAATTCTGGTGATAAGTTACAGAAAAATGAAGCCAGGCAGTTAGAGGAGTCAGAGAAAGATGAAACCAGTCAATACAAAGCATCATTCTGTCCTGAGGAGCCATCTAAGAGAAGTTCACTTGGTGCTTCCAACATCAACAACACAAGAGATGAAATCAGTCCCTCAAGACCATCTCTCCAACCTGATGCCATTAGATGTCCCCGTAGTGTAGAAACTACCAATCTGGATAGGCCCTGCACTCCTCTGCGCTCCAAGCGATCGTTTTCTCAGAATGAGTTTGGTGTGTTTGAGTTTGAGGACTTCGGTAAGGATGCATTTGTAACTATAGCTGTTATGAAGTTCTTGTTTTATTTTTGCAAACCATCTATCTTATTTTCTTTGATAAAATTCCAACCTCAATTTATTCTCTTGTTACATTACGATTCACTGACTAATGGACTACTAGATAATGTCATTCTAATCACTTCACCCTTCAAAGCTAGAAATCAGATTTGCAGCGTTGTACTAGTTATCTTGAATACTACTTATTTTTCACTGCTGCTGATTGCCCTACGTGTTATAAAACATTGCTCATTCACCTTCTAAAGGCTCATGTTTCTGCTTATCTCATTTACAGAAGACAAAGAGACTCCTTTGATTCCAGATCTGAAATTTCCAACTAAGGCGAACAAAACTAAGGCTGCATCTGCATCTAAAGCTGTGAAGGGCTCTTGCATTGATCCGAATGCAAAGCGTTTGATGAGTGGCATGCCATCCTCAAGAAGAAAAGGTCTCATGGACTGCATGCTCACACAGCAAAATGCAAATCAGGTGCCTCGTAGTCGCAGATGCCCTGCAAGTGACCCTCTGGACAAAAAGAAAAGAAAGTTGGTTCTTCAATGCTAGGTATTTTCAAGTTTGGGTGCCACAAATCTTGTATTGCTGTATAGCCCTTTTGTTTTCTTTTGCTACTCTTTTGCTGTATACCTTGGTCTAGTATCTATGCAGCTATGCTGTCCTCTGTTGCTCCCTAATTTAATTTGGCTGTCATAGACTTTATGGCCGGCTAGATTGATTGCTTCCTACAGAAGAGCTTAAGAGTTAGTTAATCTATCTTCTATTTTTGCTTCTCGTGATGTGTCATCGGCTCATTGCACACCTGTGCTCTATAGGATTTGCACCTGTACCAACTGCCCATTTTGTTTAGTAAGTAGCAGTACTTGGACAGAACAGGGCTTATCTTGTATGGAACATAACCAGGGAAAAGAAATTAAATCGAGTTTTATCAAAGTCTTCAATCCTGTAACATATCAAACAACAATTTTGTTAGTCGACAGTGATGTTTTCTTAACCAGTCTTCTTGTCTGCTGCTGTCACTACTGCTCTTGTGTTTTTTTCCTGTGGGTTCCAGCTTGATGTTTTGTACTAAGGGAAAAGATAGTATGGCATCTGATCTAACAACCATTGTATGCTCGTGAAAAGAGGGATAAATAGTGTAAGAGATTCCGGAGTGAAAAGGACCATCTAGGTCTAGCTGGGTGCTGGGATACGGGACGAGCATTCATGCAGGGTTGTCAATGGCATGGCAGAGCAGCATAAACGTCCTGAAGGAAGAACTGTGGGTTTACCGTTTACACTTCACACCGATTTGTTCAGTTTTTTCTTTTTTGTTCTCCAACGGCTTTGAGAGTTCAGACTCCCGTGAATCCACGATTCGTAGCAAAACCGGGAACAATCTGCCTTCCGTATATCACCATGTGTACACAACCTCCGGCAAACTCTCAGGAAAACCTGCTGTCCGGCGCTGGAGGAGACACTTCCAAGATAGCTTCGGGGTGGCCCTTTGCCACGATGGGGGACCTGGCAAGTTCACAGTGGTATTCGACCGCGTGGAGAGCCTGATCCTGAACACTGCCGATGCTGGGAGCTCACAGGTGGGAGGAGTATAACGGGGGTTGCATCGCGAGCTCAATCCCCTGACGAGCGCCATCACGGACTCCATGCGCGGCTACTTGCTCTAGTAACAGCCCCAGCTCTTCCCGGCTCTCATGGCAGTGCGCCAGCGAAAACCTGCTACATACAGCTGGTGACGAAGGATCTTAGCAGAGAAGCCCAAGCGCTGCTGGTACGCCTATGAAGTCATGAAATCTGATAACCGGCTTGTTATCAGCAAAATCTACAAGCTCGTCATCACCACGGGTGTGACCTCTGCGGCCTCACAGCGGAGACTCCGGACCACATCATATCACAGTGTGAGTTCACACAACACTTCTGGCTCCATCTAGGCTGGAACCCCGCCGTGCTCCATCTAGGCTGGAACCCCGCCACCATCCCGCCTGTGTCCAAGCTATGGGAAGTGCAAGGACAGGCAGGAGCTCCGATTCGTTCCCTACCGACAATGTTCTGCTGGCAGCTATTGATCCATCGGCATGGCGTGGTCTTTAACATCAAGCAGTGAACCTTCGCCACCTTCTTCTTGAGTGCCGCACTGCAGCCCAGCTTTGGCGTTGGCGCTTACCCCCTAAGGCCCTGTTGCCTTCAAAATTTTAAAACTTTATAAAATTCTCCGTCACATCGAATATTTCAACACATGCATGGAGCATTAAATGTAATTAAATAAAATAACTAATTACACAGTTTGTCTATAATTTGCGAGACGAATCTTTTGAGCATAATTAACCCATGACGGGATAATAATTACCAAATACAAACGAAAGTGTCGGTACCCTGCAACTGGGGTACCCACTCCTACTGTGCCAAGACTCGCGTAGTTATCCGTAACTACGCCCTAAGGAGCTGAACAGCCGGACCCCTGGGGTCCGACTCCATCTCACCGGACCAACGGTCCCGGACCCGCTTCCCGCTCGGGGACGGGTCCGGTGTCACCACGTGTCCCAGAGGTGGAAATGCTCAGCACCTGTGGCTGCGGACCCGGACCCCCGCAGGTGGGTCCGGGACCTCCACGTGCCATCCGGACTCTCGCAGATGGGTCCGGGACCTCCACGTGCTTATCCGGACCCTCGTGAGCTCTTGGCTCAGCTGCTCGGGAGGGGTCCGGAGCCGCCACGTGTCACGCAGACACGGGCGCAGGCGCAAGCCTTCCGCTGGAAGCTCCCTCACCAACCCGCATTGAGTGCGAGTGGTTGAGGCGTGCTCTGCTACCGCTGGGCACGGGGCAGCTTTTGTCAGTCCACACTGTGGATCGCCAGTTACCGAGGCAGCTCGTCAAATACCAAGGCAAGCATTAAAGACTCAGCGCCACGCGCATGAGCGACGAGTCATGATGATCAGCTACTGACTGGAGCAACAGTGGACTGAGTCAGTAGTTCGGCGCTTCATCATGACCTCGACGCACGGCTGCAGAGGTTAGACTCTACTCCGACAGGACAGCTCAAGACCATGCCTGGTCAGAAGATTCGTACGCTGTAAGATAATATATCGCCGGGTCCACATGTCGGGCCCCCGCTCAGTGTACGTGGTCCCCTTGGTCATATAAAAGGGAGAGCACGCACGGTAGGATGACAAGTTCACACAGACACAAGTTCTCGGGACTTCTTCCAGGTCTCTCTCCTCCTCACACTCTCGCTCAAGCCCAGGGCTCTAGCATGCTCTCATACAGCACTCTCTAAGCTCTGGTAATACAACTCACAATGGACGTAGGGTATTACGCTCCGGCGGCCGGAACCACTCTAAATCCTTATGAGCTTCCGTGTTCTTACGCCTCTAGATCGGGCATTCCTTGACTGCCCCAAGCACATCCTACACTTAGGATTAGGCGGGTGCATTCCGCCACCCGGCTGTGGTTTTCCACACCACGACAATTGACGCGCCAGGTAGGAGAAGCTTTAGCTAGTTTTAGTTCATCTCTTGCTCATCTCCATGGTTCGGATGGTTGAGCACCCCCACCACCACCACGACGTGGAGATGATGGAGGGTGTGGCGTCATCCGCGCCACGAGCCTCTCGCCTTCCTGCGCCAGGGGCAACCGTGCCCGTGAAGCAGCCACCGTCGGCGGCGGCGCGCGCTGCACATCGGCGAGAGTCAGGGCGCTCATCAACGGCCCCCTCACAAGCTGCGAGCGGCGGAGCGACAAATCCCAGCTCGCAGCATACCTCACTCATGTGAGGAAGCCCGCTCCGGCGGAAAGCCGACTCCGGTCGCACCAAGCCCGCTCCGGCGGAAAGCCCACTCCGGTCGCACTAAGCCGACTCTGGTGGCTCTCTCCGACGTTAAGCCGACTCCGGTCGCACCCTCGACTCTACATCTCTGTAAGTCCTACCCTTAGAGGCCCAGCAGGGAATAAAACCTTTTCCTTTGTAACTAGGTAGTACTTCCGTGTGGTCCAGTCCGGTGAGCCTCCCCCGTGGAGGGGTCCGGACCTATGTGAACCAGGTTCAGGGAAGCGTACTCACCCTCCGGGGAGGTCCGGAGCCGTGTAGCCGCTTAGCCTGGTTCCGTACCCTAGGCCTGCATGCTCTACCTCCCTAGGGCGAGTACCGTAGTACCTAAGACTGGGGGCCCGGTGGTCCGGACAGCTCTAGCCTCATAAACCCGTGTTCTGGCTTACATCGCACATCTCATGTACATCTAGTTATAAAGTAAAAGTTTATTCTCAGTTCGCCTCTAAGGATGTTGCATTCCAATTTCAATCTACGCATTCTGTTTGCGCTAACCCGCACGTGGCTTCTTACTCTTGTGCGGTGATTGTGGTCCGAATTGAGTTGGATAGTTAGTGACTTAGCTCGAGACCCCTCATGGAAGAGAGGGGTTCGGACCACTGGGAACCTGCAGGGTCAGGGAAGCGCACTCATTCTCCACGGAGGTCTGGAGCCGTGTAGCCGCTTAGCCTGGTTCTGTACCCTAAGCCTGCACGCACCACCTCCTGTGAATAAGTGCCGTAGTACCTAGGACTGGGAACCTGGAGGTCCGGACTTTCTCTTAACCTAAAGGCCGCCCCCTTGAGATCCGTTCACTGAACCTAGCTGTCTATCTCAAAGGATTACAGCCAACAGGATTTGGGACCCGTGGGCACGCTACTAAGTATCTACCTTGAGTCATGTGCAGGTCCAAATGTGATGATGCAGCAGGTGACCCAAAGGATGGACGACGCAAGACAAGACCCTTGCGGCGCGCACCGCTGGGCGCCAGAAGCAGCCAAGTTGCTCACAGTAGTGGCCCCACCTGCGGGTTCGTTGCCTCTCCCGAGGCGGGCCCGGGGGCCTCTGTTAGTACCCTGCAACTGGGGTACCCACTCCTACCGTGCCAAGACTCGCGTAGTTATCCATAACTACGCCCTAAGGAGCTGAGCAGCCGGACCCCTGGGGTCCGACTCCATCTCACCGGACCAACGGTCCCGGACCCGCTTCCCGCTCGGGGACGGGTCCGGTGTCACCACGTGTCCCAGAGGTGGAAATGCTCAGCACCTGTGGCCGCGGACCCGGACCCCCGCAGGTGGGTCCGGGACCTCCCCGTGCCATCCGGACCCACTCCTGGCGCACCAAATGTCGTGGTGTGCAAACCCACAGCCGGGTGGCGTAGTGCACCCGCCTAAACCCAGAGGGTGAGTACTCGGGGGTAGCGAGGATTAGCCCAATCTAGATGCAAGAACACGATGAACACATCAAGTTTAGAGTGGTTCGGGCCGCCGGAGCGTAATACCCTACGTCCACTGTGTGTTGTATTACTTGTGCTCTCAAGAGGTTGAGAACGGGATTGTTCGGAGTGAATCCGAGCTTGTGTTTTGAGAGTGTCGAGAGAGTCTCCAGAGAGTCTTGCGTGTGCAGTGAGCGCCTCCCCTTTATAACTCAAGAGAGGCGCGTACATGGCCGTTGAGTCCCCGATAGGTGGGCCCAACGATGTTGTATTTAATACGAATGGCCTAACGATATTATGGTGCTACGTCTGGGAAAGATCTTATTCCGGGATTTCCTTGCTTTGCCCGTGGGAATCTTCCGTCCGGCATAGCCATGCCCTGTCTTCTCGAAACAGCGTCAGGGCATATCTTGCGGCATAGCCTGCCGCGTAGCTGAACAGGCCGTGTAGTTTGCGGCGTAGGCGGTATTGTCGTGGTGTGCAAACCCACAGCCGGGTGGCGTAGTGTACCCGCCTAAACCCAGAGGGTGAGTACTCAGGGGTTAACTAGGATTAGCCCAATCTCGATGGAAGAACGCGATGAACATAGCAGGTTTAGAGTGGTTCAGGCCGCCGGAGCGTAATACCCTACGTCCACTGTGTGTTGTATTGCTTGCGCTCTCAAGAGGTTGAGAGCAGGGTTGCTCGGAGTGGAAACCGAGCTTGTGTGGTGAGAGTCTTGGCATGTCTCTAGATGAGTCTAGAGTGTGCAGTGAGCGCCTCCCTTTTATATCTCAAGGGAGGCGCGTACATGGCCGTTGAGTCCCTGACAGGTGTGCTCAATGATGTAGTATAAAATAACATACTGTACATACATTATGGCGTCGCAGGCGACGTAGATCTCATTCCTGGATTTTCTTGCTCTGCCCGTGGGAATCTTCCGTCCGGCATAGCCATGCCCTGTCTTGTCGAAACGGCGCCAAGGGATAGCTTGCGGCGTTGGCTGCCGCGTAGCTGAACGGGCAGTGTAGCTTGCGGCGTAGGTGGTATGATGAAAAGGTGACGTGCCGTCGTATCCATTTAATGCGGCAGACGGGCTCTGCACAGATGCAGCGCATGCGGCTGCACTGTGTACCTCGGTAATATGCGGTCTACAGTGAGGCCTGACAAAGGCTGCCCCGCGTGCCGCGGCGGCAGAGCAAGCCTCAACCACCTGCATTGAATGCGGTGGGTGGGCGAGTCTTCCAGCGGAAGACTCGCGCCAGCGCAGCGCCTGCGGGACACGTGGCGCCCCCGGACCCCGCCCCGGCGGTATGTTGGTTCTACGCGCGTGGGAGGTCCGGACGGATGCGTGGAGGTCTCGAACCCATATGGGGGGGGTCCGAGCCCTTGGCTGTTGGCTTGGAGCTTCCCCTCCTCAGGGACACGTGGCGTCACCGGACCCGTCCCAGAGCGGGGAGCGGGTCCGGGGCCGTTGGCCCAGTGAGGTAAGAGCCTGACCCGTGGGGCTCGGCTGCTCCGCCCCTTATGGCGTAGTTACCGCGGCTACTTTTCTGCATTCGCCTTCTTCCTTCCAAACCCTTGCACCCCTTTGCCTTCGAGCCTCCTCGCCCCTTGCTCTTTTGCGCAGATTGTTCCTCGCCTCCATAGCAAGATGGCGTCCCTCGTTCGTCCCCGTCGTTTCCAAACCGAGGAGGAACTGAACACGGTGCGCCGCCTGCTTGGGTGGAGTCCACAGGAGACTGCCTGGGGGATTCGAGCAGGCTCGGTTCCCCTCGGCGATCTGCGCGCCGGGGAATTTGTGTTGTTTATTTCACACATTTCCACCGGTTTGGGGCTACCGATCTCTTCGTTCTTCCTGCTGCTGCTGTAGGATTTCGGCTTCCAGCTCCAGCATCTCACGCCCCACTCCATCCTCCTGACATCAATCTTCGTCCACTTATGCGAGATGTTCGTGGGGGTGCGGCCCTGCGTCATTCTCTTCTGCCACTTCTTCGTCCTGGGGAAGTCCGGGAAGGGCAAGGATGAAGTGGGGGCGTATTACTTCCAGACGAGGAGCGATTTGCGGACGCCCTACATTCCCGGGCTTACTGGCGGGAAGTGGGGGATAGGCGCAAGGAGTGGGTGATCACCACCACCGAAGCCAACGAGCGTGTGACATCCCAGAGTTTTAAAATGCTAAGCAAGAAATGTTAAACCTGTCATCATGCATCATTAACCAAGAAGCATTGAAATGAATGCACGTGTATGCATGAATGTCTATGTGTATGTGTGTTTATGTGCATATGAAATTGAGTTGGCATGTCACTAACGTCATGATAAATCAAAATCTAGATGAAGTCATTGTAAAAAAATGAAATTTTGTACATGAAATGACGAGTCATTTGAATCAAGGTTTTTAAAGGTTTAAACTATATTCTTTTCAAATTTCAAACAAATATTCTTAGAAAATAATTCCCAAAACATTGCTCAAATGGACTTTTACCCAAAACCAATTTTATAGGTTTTTAAATGACGAACAACTTTCGTGTTCGAAATTTTTCGTTTCGCCACACAAACATGGGAGAAAAATTTGAATTTCGAAGCGTATAGAACCTTTTCAAATGCACTCAAGTTTCAAATTTTATCTTTCAAACGAAGTCTCAAATGAAAAAGTGCCTAAAACGAAAGTTGTAGATCTCGAAAGTTTAAGCAAGTTTGGTATTCAAAAGTTTTTCGTTTGACCCTGGGAGCAAGGAGAAAAACTTAATTTACAAACTGAACTTTGGAACTTTGAGTTAATTACGAGTCTGCCCTCACCATCATCTCCTCCCTGCGTCCCCTGCCTATGGCGGCGCTGTACGCCGCCGGCACGCCGTCTGCGCCACGCGTCGCACCTCGTCCGAAACCGCCATCCCTGTCCCCGGTTTTGCCCCACATCGGCATCCCAGGCACCTTCCGCGCTCGCCACGCGCCCCCGCGAGTGCTCTGCTCGACACGCCGCCAACGCCGTCGCCGTCTCGACGTCGGTGCCAAGCCACGCGGCGCCCAGACGGTGCAGCTCTCCGCCGCTCAAGACGTCTACGAAGCTGACTTCGCTTTCTCCTTCCCTCGCTCCCTCACTCCCCAGAACCCCAAGCCGAGGCTCCCTGCTTAGAAACGCCGCCTGCCGCCCGCCATGGCCGTCGGCCGCGCCTGAGCTCCGTGGAGCTCCCCTCTGCGGTCCCCTTCTTCCAAAATCGAGCATACCACCACCTCCCCCACCTTCCACTGATCCTCACAGGCCCGTCCTCGCTCGCTCTCGCCCATCGAAAACCCGCCGTTGCTATCAATCGCCGCCATGAGCGCCACCGCCCACGGCCTCCACGCGGAGACCCCTCCTCCATCCTCCCACGACTCCAACCGACCTTGGGAATGGCTTCACCTCGCCCCAGCGGAGCTCCCAAGCCCAGCCGCCTCCACCCATGGCCGCCGGAGCAGACCGCCGCCGTCCGCCCCTCCCCGTGGAGCCACCGCTGCAGGCCACCATCTCGAGCCCCAAGACCTTCTCGAGGTAGTCCTCGGTCCCCTCTCTCTTTTCCCCAGCGAGGCCCCCCACCGCCGGTGCCTCTCCTCGCCGGATTTCGGCGCGCCCTCCCTCCTCTGTTCTCCAACCGGCCAGGGACTCACGCTGAGAAGAAAACAGAAATCCAGGGGTCCAAGTGTAAAAACAACAGGAACTATTGAACTCAAAAGCTGCGAATTTTGAAAATACCTAAAAATTTGTACAAAAATCAGAAAAATAAAAATGCAAATGTTTTGGAATCATTGCAACAAAATATACAACTTTTGTTACATCCACTTTTGCATTTGACCAATTTTTTTATCTCTATATTAAATATTAGTTTTATTCACATTTGTATGTATCTCAAGCTCCAGAAACGATATTTAGCTCATTTTTGGACAGTGTCCTACAACCTATATTTTTAGCTTACTGTAGAAATGTGAGGACTTTTTGACAAATATAGCTATAGGTTTCATTGGATCTTGGTTTGTGCCTATGTTAAATTGAATTAAATCCACAGGGTTCTATATTAGTTTTCTTTAGCTACAATTTTTACAGAAGCCTTAGCTTAGTTTCTAGATAATATAGAAAAATGTTGGGAATTTTTAGTAAAGTATAACTAGTCCTTTTGATTTATTCATGAATAAACTTTGTAAATCGAAAGCCCTAGTTTCCTTCATTAGAAAAATCTTATAAGTTTTACTAGAGCTTGGTTTTCAGTACATGAACATGCCCGTGAAATCTTAGCCACTGAAACCAAGTAGTTTACTCTGTAGATTTGTAGTTAGATGAATGCCTAGGAAAGGAATCTAAATTCCTATGCTTGCTGTATAGCTCAATAAATTATGAAAACTTTACCACAAACTCATCTTAAGGAATCTAACCTACTGGTCAAATTTCATTACCAGCACTTACATTCCCTAGCCCGGAGAATTATTTTTGGGTAGAAATGCTTTTTCTATATTAATATAAAAAGAAAAGCGACACACCTAGCTCTTTTATGAGTTAGTATAGATAAAATTCCTACTCTATAAATGACTATCCGACAGGATGAAAAAGAAAGTAGTAGCACCCGCCAACTTGAGTTTGGTTGATCTCCGTCTATGTCAAGAAATAAATGCATTATATTCGTCTCATACATATGCATTGTTGCATTTCATTTAGGTACGATTGATGTACCACGTGAAGGATGTGATGTTGAAGCCGAGCCAGAAGACGGTGAATGGCGGACACGTTTAGAAGATGGACGAATGGATCCCGATGTGCACGACCGAAGGAAGATGCTCGTTGAGCAATTCTCTTCTAACTAACACTGACCTAGTGTTAATTCCAAGCAAGCCCCGGAGCATGTCCTATCTATTTTAAATTTATGCAACCTATTATTGTTTCTATCTACTTGTGCATTTAAGTTTATAGGAGTTGCTTGGAACCTTAGCTACATAATTCCTAGGTACCTATGCTTGAACACTAGTATGTGAAGGTCGCTAGATGGCTAGGCTAATGGTTCGGTAGAAGTCGAGTGATTTCCTGTCACTCGCGAGAATTATAGGAGTTGAATGTCTACTACATACTGCAACTATAAGGCTCACGGGCAGGGCTGTGGTACTTGTTATGCCCCGTCTGTTTAGTGAAAATGGATAAGGCCGCAGTGTGTGGTAGTGGTGGTTAAGCGTTTGAACGTACTAACCACATGCCGAGAAATATGGTAATCGGTAAGCTTAAGTACCTGATCGGCCCGGCGAGTGGACTTTACTTTCACCCTCTTTGAACTGGGTTCACATGCGGCCACATGCGGGTACAAGAAGGCGCACGCCGGGCGTGGATTCTTGTAGTCGAGGTGGGTGACCCTGATCCACAACCCGGAAAGAAAGGGGAAAAGTCGTGTGGGTGACTTGGTTCCCATATGTGTGTGTTAGGTCTGCCTGGCCAGGTTAATAAATTCGATTCGAATCGTCCACTTCTCACTGTTTGGGACTGCTTAACCCTTCTGCTACACAGAGTAAGAAGTGGAAGATGATGATGATGAAGAATATGGTTGGTTGGATAATGAAAGATAATTGTTTCCCACCATGTATGCTACTGGATAGATGCTCACCTAGAATGGTTAATTGAACTAGAATCTGAAAGCTAAAATATGAAATTAAGGATCTACTCTTTACTGCTTTTTGGCAAAACAAACCTCTCAAGCCAAAAGCCCTGCATTTCTAGATAAAGGGCTAAGTATACCCTTAGTCGGGTAAGCCTTGCTGAGTATTAGTATACTCAGCCTTGCTTGTGGTTTTGTTTTTCAGGTGGTATATCAGAGGTTACGGTTGACGTCATGTGCGGGCTTCATCATGACGCCTGGTTTCGACGCTAGACTATTTTTCGTTTTTCGTCAAACTTGAACTCTGTTGTACTTTTATAAATTCAAACTCGGTTTGTAATAATAATAACAATCAGTTTTCATACTCTGTACTGTAAAATTTGTGGAATGTTGCATTCTCTGGACTGCTTTGTCGATCCTGTTCAAGTGGTTTAATCGGGATTTTACCCGACAGCACTGCCGGAATACTCCGTTTTAAGTGCATGTTAACTTGGTTGCTGTTTCGGTGATGGTTAGCGCACTTAAGCCAGTTTAATTTAGGCGGGGCTGCCACAGAGCACCTCGTCATGCCGACCGGGGGACACGCCTCCGACCGTCAGTCCTGGAGGGCCAAGCCGTCCCTGCCGTCGGAGTTTGACTCTGTGCTGAGGGCGCTGGCGGAGAGCGGCCTCACCTCGCTGCACGTGCTCGGGGATTTCCTGAAGCGCCGAATCGCCCCTCTGAAGCAGCGGCCGCGTCCTGCCTGGAGCTTCACCGGCCCCCAAGACTGCAGTAGGACCCACCGCGGGGAGGACAGCAATCTGACCCAGGAAGCCCTGGAGGTCTTGGTACGGGCGGTGACGGGGGAGATCTTCGTCCCGGAGCACCTGATCCTTCCTCGGGGTGTCGTTCCTCTTTGCGAGGACTCACGCCTGAGGACTATTGTGCTGGCCACTCTGCCGACCCTCGACGACGGTGGGCTAGCAGCGCGCGAAACTGGGGGCGACCCGTACCGTGGGATCCGGATCCCTGGTGCGTCCGGGGAATAGGCCGTGCCGAGCGGCACGGGGTCTGGCCCTTCTGCCAAGGGCAAGCTGGCCGTGGCTGGTAGCTCCGCCGTGAGCGGTCCCAGCCAGGCCCAGAGGGAGTGAACCGGTGCAGGTTGCACCGCAGCGACGGGACCCCAGTTATGGAGCCTGCTGCAAAGCGTCAGAGGACCGCTGAGGACGCGGGCCAGGGTAGCTCCCGGGCCCCCGGCTCACGCGGGACCCCTGGAGTAGCCACGCCGCCACCACCGCCGCCACCACCGCCGCCGGGAGGCCTCCCCCCGGCAGCAGCAGCCACGAGGTGCGCCACCACCACCGCCGGGAGGTGCCTCTCCCCGGCAGCAGCAGCGGCAGACAAGAGGTGCGGCTCCGCCACAGCCTCGGCAGCAGCAGCAGCAGCAGCTTCCACCACCGCCGCCACCACCAGGGCAGCAGCAGCAGCCACGAGGTGCTCCTCCGCCGTCGCCTCGGCAGCAGCAGCAGCCTCCACCACCACCACCGCCACCACCAGGGCAGCAGCAGCAGTAGCCTCCACCACCACCGCCACCACCAAGGCTGCAGCAGCAGCAGAAGCAGAAGCAGCAGCAGCAGCAGCCTCCACCACCACCGCCACCACCAGGGCAGCAGCAGCAGCAGAAGCAGTCACCCAGTCTCCGTGGACGCTGGAGACCCGGCGCTTCAGGGTAAGTGTTCTTCCGTTCACTCCCCTTATTCTCGGTGCTTCACTTTTCTCTAAAGGGCTTCTTCTCTTTGTTTGCCAGGGCCTCTCGCCCAGGCAGCTCTTCCACCGCCGTTGGCTTGTCACCGGGGGTCCAGGCGACAGGTGCCTCGGCGGCAACAGCGGAAGCGACGGCGGATGTGGGGAGCTCCGGTGCGGCAACTCCCGCTAACCCGATGGCGCCCAACGCGGCGGCGGAGGATGCGCCAGTGCCAGGCATAGCAACGCCCGACGCGGTGGCCCCCGAGGCCCCGGCTACGGCGGCAGTCGCACCGACACCGGGCTAGGCGACGGCGAGCACAGCGGCAGCGGGAGCAGCAACGGCGAGTACCTCGGTACCCGAGGTCCCGACGTCTGTGCCGGATATCCCCACCCCCAGCTCCGAACCTGCAGCAGAGGAAGAGCTAGAGATGGTCTCTGGTAGATGGCTCCTGCAGGGTCCCCCAGAGGAGGATGCGGTTCCCCTCCACCGGGTGCTGGTCCAGGTCCGGCGGACGATAGAAGAGGCGACCTCTACCGCCGAGGCGGCATTCCGGCGGGAGTGGGCAGCTCTAGAGAGCGAGCATCAGTGCCTCGACGACTGGCATATCCGCCTGGAGGAGCGCACGAAGGCCGAAACCTCCCGTGCCGCCGCCGCCTGGTCCGAGCTTGAGGCTGACCTTGAGTCCTATAGGAAGGGGCTCCGGAAGGTGTTCGATCGGGAGTTCGCAGTGTCGAGACAGGAGAAAGCCCTGGCGCTGCGGGAGGAAGCTATTGCCAAGGAGGAGGCCAGCCTCGTGGCCCAGCGATCCGAGTTCGAGTCTCGCAGCCAGGGACTCAAGGTCCGCAAGTTGGAGCTCGACAAACTCTCCGAGTCCCTGCATCAATGGCGCCAGGAGCTGCAGGAGACCGCCAGCCAGCAGGCTGTTGCCGAGATAGAGCTCGAGGGGGAGAGGAAGTCCCTTGCTCGGCGGGAATCCCTCACAACCAGCATGGAGCAGGCCCTTGCACGCCAGCGTGAGTGTCTTAAGTCAATGAAGGAGTCAGCGGCGCAGAAAGAGGCCTTGCTCCAGGAGAAGGCCCGCCAGCTGGAGGCGGCTCAGGCGGCACTGGATGCCCAGGTGCAGGAGGCAGTCCAGGAGGCAGTCCGGAAGCTGCAGGAGGACCAGCGCATGGGGGCCCAGCGAATCATCGACTTCGTAGCTGCTTATTTCAAGCGGGAGCCCGCAGATTCCTGAGCTGGACCATCACAGCAGACGAACTTTTGTTTTTTGTGTTATGTAAAAACTTTGTACTTGTTGAAATTTTAATAGAAGAAAATTTCAACTTCGCTATTTGTCAGTTGTTCTGGTTTGCGGTATGCAGCACCCCGGCGCCCTGGCCTCCTGGTAGATAGGTTCAGTTGTTAGAACCTATCTGCCATTGGAGCCAAAGAAGACACTCCGGACCCCCCGTATGAAGTTGAGCAAGTGTCCTTGGGTTTAGGTGTAGCATAAATTGCAAGTCAAATGAGTGACTTATTCCCAGTATAGCAGAAAAAACTACAGAGAAGAAAATCAAACTCGCTGGGATGGTAGTAATGATACTGTAACTTAGCTGTTTGACGCATGCAGAATCGATCCTTCGTGTCTGGCTCAAAGCGAACACTCCGGGCCCCCTGGGAGACAGGCTCAGTTGTTTTGAGTCTGTCTACCACTGAGACTGGACCTCGATCTGCATGAAGCCTTAAAGCGGATGCCGGGACCCCCTGGTAGGTAGGCTCAATGGTTTGAGGCTAGCTACCACCAGTCAAGGCCTAACCTGCATATCACTCAAAGTCAAAGCTTAGTAGCAGAACCGCGGGACTTATTCTGGACCGGCCCCCAAGGTAGTACGAGGTCTGGGGCTCCAGATACGCAGGTCCAGGCAGCTCAATGCTTGTTACAGAGTGGTGGAGTGTGTAGGCTAAGGGTACAGAACCATGCTAAGACGCTACACCGGGCTCCGGACCACTCCAGGAAACAAACACGACTTTACCGGACCTGGCTTCGACGTTCCGGACCCCTCCCTAGCAGTGGGTGAGGCCATTCTCTCGTACTCGATCCTATGAGATATGGAGCTGGACCTACCGTGTAGGACTTAGGAAGCCAACCCTTGAGCTAGAACGGGGTCCGGGCCACTAATTACCCAGCTCCGGGTACTAGAGCACTCGTTACAGGGTGGTGGAGAGTGTAGGCTTTGGGTACGGAACAGGCTAAGCGGCTACACAGGACTCCGGACCTCCCTAGAAAACAAGCACCCCCTATCCAGAGCAGGTCCCTAGGGGTCAAACCCCTTTCCCAGCAGCAAAGGGGGTTCGGACCTGTACGACAGTCCAGCAACTCAATACAGATCTTAGCTGTAGCGATAAGAGTGAAAGTCCGCACGGGAGTTAGAAAAGCAAAAGCTCGAGGATAGAAATGCAAAATAAGATTTTGACACAAAGCCAGAACTGGGGGCAAATCTTTCCTTTGCAACTTGATATACATGGCTTGCGCGATGGATGCCAGAGGCCGGGTTTATGAGGGCGGACCTCTACCGCTCTAGGCCGCGTGTTAATGCTAGCCGATGATGCGATGGATGCCAGAGGCCGGGTTTACGAGGACGGACCCCCACCGCTCTGGACCGCACGCTAATACTATCTTATTACAAAGGAAAAAATCATTTTCCTGTTCTGTCTAAGTGTAAAACTTACGCAGATGCTCTATATTCCATGGGTTGGGTAGCGGCACCCCTTCTTCTGTGGCAAGGTGAACGCATCCGGGCCGGCATACTTCTGTAACCTTGAAGGGACCCTCCCAGCTGGCGGAGAGTTTGTGGAGCCCTGCTCGGTTCAGGATCCGCCTCAGGACGAGGTTGCCAGCCCGGAGCTCCCTACTGTGCACGAACCGTTGATGATAGCGCCTGAGCGCCTGGTTGTAGCGTGCATTTCGGATTGCTGCTCGCCACCTTCATTCGTCAACAAAGTCCACATCGTCACACCACAGTTGTTCCTGCATGGATTCGTCAAAAGCCTAGACCCGTGGTGAGCCCAGGTGAATTTTCGGGGGAAGGCATGCTTCAACCCCATAGACCAGGAAGAATGGGGTCTCCCCGGTGGATCGGTTGGGTGTGGTCCGGTTGCTCCATAGTACGCACGGAAGCTCATCAACCCATTTGGCACCATGCTTCTTCAAGCAGTTATAGGTGCGGGTCTTGAGTCCCCTAAGGACCTCTGCATTCGCTCTCTCGACCTGTCCATTGCTGCGGGGATGTGCCACGGACGCAAAGCATAGCTAGATGCCGATGTCCTCGCAGTACTCTTGAAAGAGTCTGCTTTTGAATTGGGTCCCGTTGTCCGCAATGATGCGGTTTGGGACGCGAAATCTGCACACAATGGATTTGAGGAATGCGACTGCTAATTTTTTGGTGATGTTCACCACAGGGGTAACCTCCGGCCATTTTGTGAATTTGTCAATGGTGACGTAGAGGAACCGGTACCCGCCGACGGCCCGGGGGAACGGCCCCAGGATATCCACGCCCCATATGGCGAATGGCCATGAGGGTGGGATCATTTACAGAGCTTGAGCCGGTGTGTATATTTGCTTTGCATGGAACTAGCATGCTTTGCAGGACCTTACTATCTCAGCCGCATCCTGGAGTGCTGTCGGTCAGTAGAAGCCATGCCAAAAGGCCTTACCAACAAGCGTGCGAGATGAGGAATGACTTTCACACTCGCCTCCATGGATCTCTGCGAGCAACTCGCGGCCCTCTTCTTGGGAAATGCCGGGGTCCGGACCTTCAGACAGAGGAGTGGCTGCCGGACCCCAATGTCCATGGTCCGGCTCACCATCCTTGGCCGCGGAGACCATGGTGTCCCCCTGGTGAGCTTGCTCCGCCCTCTCGGCGACCAGCACCATGCTGACCGCTTCTGCAGAAGCAGCAAGATACAAAAACAATGTCTCTCCTAGCTCTGGAGCCACCAATACTGGCAGTGAGGTGAGGTGCTGCTTCAGCTCCTGGAAGATTTATTCAGCCTCTTTAGTCCAAGAGAATGGACTAGACCTCCTCAATAGCTTGAAGAAGGGGAGGGCCCTCTCAGCCAGCCTCAAAATGAAGCGGCTAAGAGCGGCTAGAGATCCAGTAAGCTTCTAGACGTCCTTGATGCGGTCGGGAGGCCTCATCGCCTCGATCGCTTTGATCTTGGCTGGGTTTGCCTCGATGCCTCGATGTGAGACCAGGAAACCCAGCAGCTTCCCTGCCGAGACGCCAAAAATGCACTTCTCGGGATTCAGCAGTCGGTCGAAGACGAGGGACAGGTCCTCAACTAGTGTTGACCCTACCTTAGTCTTGACTACAATGTCATCGACATACACCTCAACTATATCTCTAATCAGATTACATAAAGTTTTGTTCATAGCTCGCACAAATGTGGGTAAGGCATTCCGCAGACCATATGGCATGACAATATAGCAATAAAGGCCATCCACTGTTACAAAAGCAGTATGTTTCCTATCCTCTCTAGACATCTGAATCTGGTGGAAACCAGAGTATGCATCTAGGAAAGACAAAAGGTCACACCCAGAGATGGAGTCCACAATCTGATCGATACGTGGAAGATGATAGGGGTCTCTAGGACATGCCTTGTTGAGGCTGGTGTAGTCGATGCACATCCGAAGCATCCCGTTTGCCTTTGGGACGACGACCGGGTTGGCCAACCACTCGGGGTGGTGGACCTCCTCGATGAAGCCAGCGTGTAGCAGCTTGCGGACTTCTTCACGGATGAAGTTCTGCCGCTCCAAAGACTGCTTCCGAGGTTTCTGGCGTACCGGCGTGGCGTCGGGGTAGATCCTCAGATGGTGCTTGATCTCTTCCCTGGGGATCCCGGGCATCTGTGACTGTTCCCAGGCGAACACATCCACATTTGCCCGGAGGAAAGTAATGAGCGCGTCGTCCTATTTCTCCTCCAGGTTTCCCGCGATGCGGGTGGTCCTGGAGGAGTCCGCTCCGATCTGCACGGTCTTCACGGGAACGTTGTTCGGATCGGACGGCTGAACCTTAGGTGCCTTTGCAGGCGCCCTGGCTCGCGAGGTGGATGGGTCCTCCTCGGAACGTGCAGCCTCTGCCGCCAGAGCATGCAGTTTCTCAACTGCAGCGACGGCAGCGGTGCGGTCACCCCGCACGGTGAGGACACCGGCAGGGGAAGGCATCTTCAGGACCAAATACCCGTAATGGGCAATGGCCATGAAGCGGTCGAGAGCCGGCCTGCCGATGGTGGCATTGAACGGGAGGTTCACCTCCGCAACATCGAACTGGATGCTCTCTGTGCAGAAGTTCTCCTCGGCCCCGAACGTGACCGGCAGAGTGATGCTCCCCAGAGGAAACACCGGATTTGGGCCTACTCTGGAGAATGGGCGAGAGGGAGTCAGCTTGGACTCCGGGATCTGCAGCTCCTTGAACGCTGCATAGCTGATGACATTGAGGCCAGCCCCTCCGTCAATCAGCACGTGACAGAGCCTGATGTTGGCTATGACAGGGGCGGTGACTAGAGGTAGTACACCAGCCCCGGCCATGTTCTCCGGGCAGTCAGATGGCCCGAAAGAGATGGTGGTGTTCCTCCACCTGTGGTGCGACGCCGCCTTCGGGACCCCCGGCTTCGCCGAAAGGACCTCTCGGTGAAGGGTCTCCACGTCCCGCCGGGAGACAAGCTCCCAGCTTCCGCCGTACATTACGTACAGCTTCTTGCGGCGCTCCTCGTTGTCGGAGTTGGAGTTGTTGTGGCTGTAAACGCCCTTCAGCTCCCGAGCGGGGGATTGGTACCCCAGCTCTTTTTCCCCTACAGCGGTCTCTCTGTCGTAGGCTTTCTCCTTGCCAGACCGCTGACGAGGAGGGGGTGAGCCATCCTTGGAGGCCTACTCACTCCGCCCACTGACCCGCTTCGCGAGTGTTTGGATCTCACGGCAGTCAGCGGCACTGTGGCGAGCGGTGGGATGAACTGGGCATGAACCTCCACTGCCACCTTGCGGGCGTGGGCGTTTGCCATGCGCATTCTGGCCCCCAGCCGCTGCCGCAGCAGCTGGTGCCGTTACTGCAGCGACTGGACCGCCGGGATGTGGCTCCCCGCGACCCTGGTTCTTGTTCTTCTTTTTCTTGCCACCGTCTTGGATGGTAGCTCCGGAACCACCAGCCTTGGCGTCTCCGTCTTGGGGGGCTGAGTGCCATGCGCGGCCCTCATCGGCCCTGGCACACTGGTCAGCCAGGGAGAAAAGCGTGGTAACGCTTTCCACCTCGTGTGTCGCCAGTTTCTCGAGAATCTTCTCATCACGTACCCCCTGACGGAAAGCAATAATGATAGATGCGTCAGAGATACAAGGAATGGTACCCCGTACCATGGTGAAGCGCGAGATGAATGCCCGGAGCGTGTGAGCCTCCACACCATGCTGCTGGTACGCACTGGCAAAGTTCGCAGTGAACCTCGCACAGAGCTCCTACCAGGACCGAATCGTCCCAAGAGTGAGGTTCATGAGCCAAGTCCGGGCTGGCCCAGTCAAGGCTACATGAAAGTAGCTCGCCATGACAGCGTCGTTACCACCAGCTGCTGTGATGGCGGTAACGTACACCTGCAGGAATTTTAACGGATTAGTGGTACCGTTGTACTTCTCCGACAAGTGCGGGCGGAACTTGGACGGCCATGCCACCGCGCGGAGGTGATCCGCCAGCGCAGCGCAACCCACCCCAGCCACCGGGGTGCCCACCTATATCCGGGCGTTTCCCGGAGGCTTGGGTGCCGCTGCATCCAAGTCGGCGTTGAGGTTGCGGCCCTCAATGTTGAGGCGGCGTTCTCGCGCCCTTTCCACGGAGATGTGGGCATCCTCACCCACACACCTGCAGTTGAGCTCCGCCCGTAGGTCTTCTGTTCGTGCACCCCTTACCGAGGGGGAGCGCACGGACGCCGACGCACTGCCCTAGTGCCGGTGGTAGGGTGCCACCGCATTGCCAGGAGGAGGTCATTGCCTAGTCCTTACAGAACTGGGGGAGGCCTGAGCCAGATGGAGGAGACGGTCAACGTCGTCCCGCCACTGCCTCTGGGCGTCTGGCGAGGCTGCAGCAGCCGGAGGGTTGCGAAGCAACTCCCTAGCTGCCGCCAGCGCTCCGCCGCTCGCAGCTTGTGAGGGGGCCTTTAACGGGCGCCCTGACTCTTGCCGACGTGCAGCGCGCGCCGCTACCGACGGTGGCTGCTCCACAGGCACGGTTGTGCCTGGCATAGGAAGGCGAGAGGCTTGTGGCGCGGATGACGCTACACCCTCCGTCATCTCCACGTCGCCGTCGTGGTGGGAGTGCTCAGCCACCCGAACCATGGAGATGAGCAAGAGATGAACTAAGACCAGCTAAAGTCCCCTACCTGGCGCGCCAAATGTCGTGGTGTGCAAACCCACAGCCGGGTGGCGTAGTGCACCCGCCTAAACCCAGATGGTGAGTACTCGGGGGTTAGCTAGGATTAGCCCAATCTCGGTGGAAGAACGCGATGAACACAGCAGGTTTAGAGTGGTTCGGGCCGCTGGAGCGTAATACCCTACGTCCACTGTGTGTTGTATTGCTTGCGCTATCAAGAGGTTGAGAGCAGGGTTGCTCGGAGTGGAAACCGAGCTTGTGTGGTGAGAGTCTTGGCGTGTCTCCAGCTGAGTCTAGAGTGTGCAGCGAGCGCCTCCCTTTTATATCTCAAGGGAGGCACGTATATGGCCGTTGAGTCCCCGACAGGTGGGCCCAACGATGTAGTATAAAATAACATACTGTACAGACATTATGGCATCGCAGGCGACGGAGATCTCATTCCTGGATTTCCTTGCTCTGCCCGTGGGAATCTTCCATCCGGCATAGCCATGCCCTGTCTTGTCGAAACGGCGCTAGGGGTAGCTTGCGGTGTTGCCTGCCGCATAGCTGAACGGGCCGTGTAGCTTTCAGCGTAGGTGGTATGATGAAAATGTGTCGTGCCGTCGTTTCCATTTAATGCGGCAGACAGGCTCTGCGCGGATGCGGCGCATGCGGCTGCACTGTGTACCTCGGTAATATGCGGTCTACAGTGAGGCCTGACAAAGGCTGCCCGCGTGCCGCGGCGGCAGAGTACGCCTCAACCACCCGCATTGAATGCGGTGGGTGGGCGAGTCTTCCAGCGGAAGACTCGCGCCAGCGCAGCGCCTGCGGGACACGTGGCGCCCCCGGACCCCGCCCCGGCGGTATGTTGGTTCTACGCGCGTGGGAGGTCCGGACGGACGCGGGGATGGGGGGTCCGGGACCTTGGCTGTTGGCTCAGAGCTTCCCCTCGTCAGGGACACGTGGCGTCACCGGACCCGTCCCAAAGCGGGGAGCGGGTCCGGGGCCGTTGGCTCGGTGAGGTAAGAGACTGACCCGTGGGGCCCGGCTGCTCCGCCCCTTATGATGTAGTTACGAATGACTACGCGAGTCCTGCCTTACTGCAGTAGGAGTGGGTATCCCTGCTACAGGGTACCGACAGGTATGATGAAAAGGTGTCGTGCCGTTGTATCCATTTAATGTGGCAGACGGGCTCTGCGCGGATGCGGTGCATGCGGCTGCACTGTGTACCTCGGTAATATGCGGTCTACAGTGAGGTCTGACAAAAGCTGCCCCGCGTGCCGCCGCGGCAGGGCACGCCTCAACCAACCGTATTGAATGCGGTGGGTGAGGGAGCTTCCAGCTGAAAGCTTGTGGCCGCGCCCGCGTCTGCGTGACACGTGGCGGCTCCGGACCCCTCCCGAGCAGCTAGCTGAGTCGAGAGCTCACGGGGGTCTGGATAGGCACGTGGAGGTCCCGGACCCACCTGCGGGGGTCCGGGTCCGCGGCCACAGGTGCTGAGCATTTCCACCTCTGGGACACTTGGTGACACCGGACCCGTCCCCGAGCAGGAAGCGGGTCCGGGACCGTTGGTCCGGTGAGATGGAGTCGGACCCAGGGGTCCGGCTGCTCAGCTCCTTAAGGCGTAGTTACGGATAACTACGCGAGTCTTGGCACAATAGGAGTGGGTACCCCAGTTGTAGGGTACCGACAGAAAGTGCTACAGTACTTTATACCCAAAAATTTACGCATCTAAACAAGGCCTAAACTTCGTTGTGAAGTTAATTACTGGAGCAATCTCTTTCTCATGTAATAGGCTCGTCCAGCTCCTCTGCTTTTGTTTCCGGCAGCTTTACAACCTGCCTTGTTTCAATCCGTCACCAGCTAGCCGGCATCTATAGAAGTTGATTCGGGTGGGGACAGTTCGGCAGCTTTACAACCTGCCTTGTTTCGATGCCTTGTAAACTCTAAAAACTTTCCGTCACCAGCTAGCCGAAGTTGATTCAGGTTGGGACTGTTCGTCCCCCCGGTGTTCCCCTCAAAAAAATAAGTCATGAAATCATATTCACTTTATTTTGGAGAGCTGGCCTAGTCAAGTTGACACTACCAAGATGTTTGGACTTTAGAGTGGTGGCGCTGTCCAGGCTAGTATCACCTGATTGCTAACAGAAGAGCGTGTCCAAGAAAGAAACAGAAGTTGGACAGGGCATGCAAAAAGTTGACTAGTATCGGAATTCGGAATGAAACCCACGTCTTTGTACATTTCCACGTGACAGCACCGGCACAACACGTACAAAATGGCGCATGCCAACCAACATACACATTCATTTTTATGCAAACAAAGCAACATGGATGAGAAGCTAACAGGACATCTCTTTTTACCCAATTCAACATCTTAATTCTCCAGATAAGATCACGAAAGACAAAAAGAATTGGTAACATGGGTCCTCACAACATCATAGTCTCAGTTGATCGCTTGGCTTTATACTTCCACAATAGTTAGGCAATATAGAACACAACATACAGTGACTAGCCCGAACATTCTTTCACAACATTGAACAAATCTCCTCGCTAACACCACTGGATTTTACTACTAATACATAAAAGATAATTTGTTTCTACACGAGAAGGGCACTAGAGGAAATCCTATCCTCAAGAACCACCAGCACCACCGCCTGGGCCCTCATTAGCTGGCTTGCGATTCAGGTATCTTATAACAGCATCCTCAACCCTATTTCATTGCGGAACCAAAATCAAGTTATCAGCACATAGATACATGATGTTCAAGAAAAACAGGGTAAATCGTAACATGAACTTAGTAACTTACCATGGTTGGTTGTAGAAGTCTGCACGTCTTTCCTTATCAATGTTCCTATTCGCTTCGCCAGCGACCAGCTTCAAATCTTTGCTCTGAGAAGCTATCAGGGCGTTGATGAACTCCACTGGGGACTGACTGAAACCCAGGAAGAAAGCCCTCCTCCTGCGGTGCTCATGGATCTTCTTGATCGAGGCGGATATCACATCATCGCAGGCCTCAATGTCCTTGTGCTTCTCCGTGTTGGCAAGGAATGCCATCATCTCCTTCTGCAGGGGGAAGGGCACATCCACCAGCACATCATAGCAAGCACTTCCAGAAGCTCCATTGCCTGATAGCTTAATCTTGTGTTCCAAGTTGATTGGCGGTGGGGCAGTCAGATGCTGCGATATCTTCTGTGACAGCATCGCAAACTTAAGCTTATCCTCCCCAAACACCTTCTTCAATTGAGGGTCGCACATGAAGAAGGAAGGGTCGTTTGGGTTCTGAAGCTTCTTCGCCTTGATGTACTGCCACAGGGCAGCAATCACCCGCGCGCGAGTGTCCACCTCAACCCCAAGCACCTCCATCATCGGCTGTGACAGCTTAAACTTCTCAGGGTTGTAGTTCATCTCCAGGCGGATGTTCGCAACAAACTCCTTATCCCCTTTCCTCTTCACCTCGAACCCTTCCTGCTGAGCGGCAGAACGCGCATTTTCCCAGATGATCAATGGGTTTTCAGGGTACAGCTGTGGGTCCAGCGCAATGGTCACCCTCTTGAAGAACTGGGAGAACTTCGGGTACACCGGGTTGTGCTTGGGCACGACGCTGGCAGGGTCCAGCTCGGCGCCATCCTCGAGCACCCGGCCGATGATCTTGAGCGACCAGGTGGGCGGGTCGGCGTTCTTGGGCGGCGGGATGGTGCGCGGGCCCTGGTTGGCGAAGGTGTTGAAGACATAGATGCGGAGCGTGCGCTGGAGCGAGGGCGGCGTCTTGAGGGCCTCCTGGATGTCCCCCATCTTCCGAGCCAGCGCCGCGTCCACGCGGGCCTCGAACTCGAGCAGCTGCGTGTAGAGCGCCGACTCCGGGAACAGCGCGGCGACGCGGTCCGGCAGCTGCTTCTCCGGGAGCTTCCGTTTCTTGTTGCGTCGCGCGGCGGGGGTGAGGTCGACACCTCCGGAGTTCGCCACGGCCGCCGCCGCCGCAGCAGCCTTGTACGCGGCAGCTGCCGAAGCCGCCGCAGCGGCCGAGGTAGACCCGGGAGCCGGGGGGCGCGCGGGGGGCTTCTGCGGGGGGCGCTTGGCCGATTGCGCCGCGACAGCGGCGGCGGCCGCCATGAGCGGGGTCTGGGGCGAGGAGGCGCCCATGTGGATCTGGAAGGCGGGGTTGTGGGACGGCGGCGTGTGGAAGACGCCCTGGAACGGGGAGCCGGCGAGGGAGGGTGGGCGGAGGTGGGTCATGGGCGTCGCCGGGGAGCCGCCCGGCGGCTGCTGCTGCTGGGGATGCGGGGGACGCGATTGGGGCGGGGCGCCGGTGGGGTTGGGGTTGCCGCCGGAGGCCATGGCGGCGACGGCGGCGGCAAGAGAGATCGGATCTCGGTGGGGGTGGAGATGGGGATTGAGGGAGCTAGGGTTTGGAGGCCCTTGCAAATCCAGTGTTACGGCACATTTAGGTGCGGCCATGCCATGAGCGAACCACAGCCATCGGATCGGCACTGGACGGACATGATCTGTGCGGGAGCTTCCCCATTGGCCTATTTTTAGAAAACCCCCTAGTGAAAGTGAACTATTACTACTCCATTCACCAGTAAATCATATAAATTCAAAGGCTATATAAATTGCTAGGTGCAATAAAATGGCGGTCTGAATATATTTGATGACTGAACTAGTAACGGTTACATTATGGTTGCGGTTACCAGTAACCCCCATGCTAAAGGCAGAGGTTACTAGTGAATAATGGACACTTATGTCGTCCAGGTTCATTCTCTACACTTCACCTTCCATCGGCTATAAGGAGTCCTTTTTCAGCCATATACACGAGTACGAACGCATCTCAACCTTCCCTGTTGAATTGCCTTATGAGTTCTTCCCGTCCCGGACCTCTGCGCGCACAGAGGATCGGGAGAGCAGGCCTCCAGAACCACGCCCGTGCCTGCGACACCTGCTCGGGTGTGTCGGGCGATCAGGTGTTTGGGGAGCGTATCGCGGCGCGACTGCTCACTCTTTCCCGGCGATCGCGATCTTCATCGACTCCTCTTCGCGCGCCTGATCTGCGACAGCAATCGGCTGCGCGTTCCTCCTGCATCGGCTGCACGCATTCCTGCATCGGTTGTGCATTTTGTACGAGGGACTGCACTGCGAACCTCGTCCTGCACCGAATTTGTACGACTACTTCAAGCAACGTACCGTGGCAACTGGTGCGAATGGAGCCGCCGGTGCCTTCGGCACCGGTCCCTCCGCAGGGTACATTCTGATCCTATTTCTATTTACCGGTTTTCTTGCGATGTTAATGGGTAACGTAGAAAATGCGAAAACTACCATCACATATTTGCTGCTATTTTCCTGATTAATATGGATTAGATTTAACATGAATATGCCTAAATTTCTAACACAATGCACAGGTACAACCCAAGTTATTTACTGCCGTTTTGGAAATCGGGTTATCTTTCACCCTTGGATTTCTCGATCGTGCTCCTCACTGTCCATGTTACTCCATCAGGTGTGCGGGCGACATGGGCAATCTACAGCATTCAGCTAGTTATCTTTGCTTGAAAAATGTACGACTTCTTTATCATGCTTTTCTTTGCTGTCCTTGTTTCAGTCTTGTTGCTCATACATAAGGATTATCAGTTACCATTCAGTATCGATCAGCGGATCCCACTTGTCCCTGCTTTTTTATGTTTTGATCATTGAAATGACAAGCCCCTTAAACACATGATTGCCGGAGTGTCTCCAACTGCAATTGCTGTTCAGTCACCCTACGTCGCTCAAGTGCAATTGTTAAGGAAGAAGCTAGAAGAATATCAGAGCTTTCTGCTGTTGAGATTTCAATCACATATTACTTTCAGGGGAGAGAGGCAGAGGCAGTGATCATATCAATGGTAAGCATATTAGAATGTCTGCTCTTTTTCTGATTCCTATCCTAAACCATACGAGTAAGAATGTGATTCGCAGTGGCTGTGCTGATGCTTATGACGAATCATTTCGGTTTTCCGTTTCAAACACCTTGAAACTGCAGCGCACTTCCACTGATCTATATGTATCTTTGTATCAATAATAGGTTCGGTCGAATCCACTGGGAACCGTAGGGTTTCTGGGCAACAGCAGGCGAATCAATGTGGCTATTACTAGAGTGCGCACAAGCACATCACTGTGGTTTCTGATAGGTACCTCCACTATGTCCCTTTTGGGGAGCACGCAAGAACATCACTGTGGTTTGTGATACCACCAGTATTTGTAGCAGCACTTTCCCCTTCCTGGCCGGTGGTCAGGCACTCAGGCTCCTTTGCATATGAGGCGGTTCCTTGGACAGGGTTTCCGGCCTCGGCTTCAGTCAACCTACTCTGCCCTCTACCAGTTGACACAGGGCAACAAATTACAAGCATTCTGTCTGCGGATGCATATATGCAAACAGCTGAAGGGGTTGTGCGTACACAAGGAGTTGGAAGATGAGAAGTCATACGGCCGGCCTGTTCTAGTTATATCCATGAAGTCATGAAGAGAACGCAAACATTGATCCATGCATAGACAGAGAAGGTGATGATGCATTTTCCTGAGTAACTGGGACGGGTCAGTCTTCCATTTTATGTTCTGAACTGATGCACACGAGAGTAAGTATTCAGGAAGAGGAAAACTTCATTCTCCTGAGTATCACTAACCATTTGCTTGCGTGACACGATACACCTGTTCCTCTAAATACATTACTGTCGGCAAGGATATGGATACGGGATATCAGGTACAGTGTATAGCACATTGACAGAATGACAGTTCACAATTGAGTTCCAGGATTTTTTATTTGTGCTTTTGGTTCGGAAGTTCCGGACTACCATGTCACGCTGACGCTGTCGACACTTGCAAGGTATCTCTGAAACTGCCATGTCTTTGAACTCCCGATGGCCCTATGCTCAAAGGCACCGTAGCTTAAGGGTGGTGGTGGTGGTAGTAACTGAGCAAGTGTTCGTAAGAGTGAATGGGAGGTGAGGCATCCAGATGATGACGGCACGATGAGACCGCCCCTGTCACCCTAAACACGGCGAAGCTGGGAGTTCACAGACGGGAGGAGTACGGGAAGATGCATCGCGCGAGCTCATTCCCCTGACGAGCACCATCAGTAGTGCCATGGGCGGGCGCGCGGCTAGTCGCTCAATTATCGGGCCTAGTTTGACCTAGTTCTCATGCTACCGAAAACCTGCTACAACCGGTGATGAAGGATCTTATCAAGAAGCCCAAGAGGTGCATATATCCAGGGTTTAACTTTTCGGCGAAATTTCGCCGAAATTTTGGTTTTTTTTCCGTTTCCGCTAGTTACCGGGATCCGAAATTTCGGTATTTTTCGATATATTTCGTTTCAAAATTCAAAATTCAACAAATTTCGTCCAAAATCCACCGAAATTCGCCGAAATTCCGGAACGGAATTCCGTTTCCGCCGATCACCGGGATTCTACCGAAAAACGAAATGGTGAACCCTGCATATATCTGAACTTCATTGTGGGTTTTGAGGTCGCAAAGTGGTTTTATAAGTTTGTTAGAGAGCTGGCTCACCAAAGGGGTGGTGGCGCAGTTGGCTAGCGCGTAGGTCTCATAGCTAAATTGAGTTATCCTGAGGTCGAGAGTTCGAGCCTCTCTCACCCCAACTTTTTTTCCCCTTCGTCCCATTCTGTTCTTTTTTTTCTTGCTGATGACATCTTCTCTGCCCTCATCACCCAACACATGTAAGCCAGCCGTCCTCCACGGACATCTTGGAGCCGTTCACCCTTCCCTCTCTCCTCCCGCGTCACGACACGGTGCTCCTTCCGGCCCCGTCTCACTTGTGCCCAGCTAAGAGCCAGTAGCTCCGTGCACAACCGCACAACACCACCGACGGAGACCGCTTAGCGAGGCGCGGGATGCCGCCGGACACCGGACTCCTCACCGCGCGCCGGGCAACGCATCACATCGAGCGGACGGTCGCCGGCCGGTGAGGCTCCGTGATCATGCGAGACCCTCGCGACTCCGACCCATACCCCGGCACGATCACAGGCAGGCAGGCGGCAGTGCTCTGATTGGGCTCCGTCCTGTACTCCATACGAGCGAGCACAGCGCAATGATCACCGCCCACCGGCGTGGGGACTGCCTGCCCACTGGGAAGGAGTGCCTCGCGCCGTTTGATCGATGGGTCAGTGGCATGGCCACCGGCACCGATCGTGTCCGGCCTGTAGCGGCAGCCCCCAAATAATTCCCCATGGGCCGCTGGCCTCTGCCCGTGCGTGGCTTCCTCCTGCCAACTGAGATCCAGTTCATGCGCCGGGAGAAACCACCAAAAGGATCCCCTCGCCGGTGGTGGGGACTGTTTGGGTCGCGGATACGGGAGTTCTGTTTTTTTTTTCTTTACGAGGACACGAGAGATCGAGGCCGATGGATGATCGGTCGCTCACGGCGTTGGCGTGGATCATGTTGATCCGGAGAGGAATATTGTAGTAGTATGTCCCAGTAGGACCCGCCGCCGTAATCAGTGACTCTAACTCCCTTTTTCTTTTGAGCAGATGCGTCCTGAATTTTGGAGCTGCGATTTGTACTGACGCGCGTGTGTTTGTTCCCGCACTTGGGTTTCTCCGCATGCTTTCGTTTTGATTTTTGGTTGATTTTAAGAGTTTTGTAGGGTCTGATTTGTGCTTAGCGAATTGATAGGCACGCTTTGTAGAAAACTGTTTTTTTTATGTGCAGTAAGGTGACTCTTTTGTAGTGGAGTGCCGCCGTCTTTTCGGGACGTATTTTTTCCGCGTCGGTGAGAGGAATTTGCGCGTACACTGACGTCTCATCTTCTGGCCAGCCGCGGCACACCGATAAAAAGGTCACGAGGAAAGAAGTCGGTTCAGCTCAGCGACCGTCTACGATAGTGAAATGGCAGGTGGGCTTCTATTGTGCGTCGGGGGATATTTTAAAGGAATCTACTTTGTTGCTTTGAATAATTTACCTTTTGTTTTCACTTGACTTTATCTGTCAAATTTGGCTCGTTTTGCTTCCGTATCTAGTTATTACTATATCCAGCTAGCTGAATCCACCCTCTCATGAAATTTACCTGTTTTGTGTCACTAATGTAAATTGAGTCTTAAGTCAATTATTTAGTGGGTTATTGCTAAATCAAATAATAACCTAGTAAAGTACCTTAAGAATTTACATATTTTATTTGACGGTTTCCATAATTATTTGTCATGACGTCAATGATTGCCCTACAAAAGTTGAGCCCCAAAATGCAAGCTCTATCATCTATGAGGAGAAACAAAGAGGCAAAATTCATTATATGATAGATTCAACCAGTTTAGGTAGTAAATGAGTCAAAGTTTTCTTGGATGGTTAATTGGATGAAGTTAATTGTTCTATTTGTAGAAAAAAAACCTTTTGTAAAAAAATATCGCAGGAGTAATTCACAGTTTACTGGGCATACCTTAAGTAGTGTCGCCACCAGAAAAGCTTCCTTTGCGTATAATAATGGCGGGGCATGTTTCGGTCTCATGCTTTCTTTGCTACCGACGGGGAATTTCACCCGAACAGGGTTTTGCTGATTCCAGAATACAGGCATAGCAATGCCAACCAGGAGAGCAGTTTGAGTGTTTCACAGCATGTCAAACATTTTCATTTTTCCTGAGAAGGCAAAAGGAGCTGAGAAGCGCTGAATCATGTCCAGTCAAATCAAACCAATAAAATAGTACAGGAAAACCTTCTTTCAGAAAACCGGAGGCAAGAAAGTGAGTTGTTATTTCTTAACCACATACTGTATACGCAGTAAAAACTAAAAACACGGGTATCTGTCAGTACTGTACCAGTACCAATCAGGCATTGAAAAGATAAGCGAGCCTTTTCCTTCTACTTATTAGATAATTGAGTACCGTCCTATAAAAAAAACCATAATGGAGCAGCAGTATCGGCTCTTTCGTTGGGGCATTATTTTTCTCCTCCGGGGCTGCTCTGCCTCTGCTCCAGTGCGTGCACGCTGGCCACACTCTACTATCCCCCTGTCGGCGCCAATAGCAACTCCAAAGAGTTGTTAACGTGGCTCCAGGACGACACACTCACCTCGCGCCAGGACAACATTGACATTTGACTCGCATGTCTACTCTTCTCTTGGCCACTTGGGTTTCTGGTCGCCTGGACAGCATCCCTGCCCCCGGTACCGTACCCTCCTCGGGCTTTCACCGCGATACCATACGGCCTACCTCCCGGGCACGTTCTTCTCCAGCTCCTGCTGCCCCCTCCTCCTGGCTGGCTGGCTTTTGTGTCCTCTTGGGCAAGTGGCAACTAGTTAATGCAGTTTCCAGGATGAATCGATGGATTATAGTAATGCAAATAGTGTGCTAGTTAATCAGGATTAGCCACGAATGCCGGGCTCGTCCGGCGTGCAGAGCTGGTTCCCGGGGGGACAGAGGTGGACGGCACCGGCGCATGTTATGGCCGGAGGAGCACGTTGCCCAGATGAAAACGACAGTGTTTTATGCGGCCATGTTCGATGCTTAGGCACTAAACAGTTGAAACGCAAAAAAAATTTCGAAAGAATCTTGCTAATTTGAAGTATTAAATGAAGTCTATTTACAAAACTTTTTGCACAGATGGGTTGTAAATCACGAGACGAATCTAACGATGTTAATTAAGTCATAATTAGCAGATGGTTACTGTAGTATCACTGTTGCAAATCATAGATTAAATAGATTCATTAGATTCGTCTCGCGGTTTACAGTCCATCCATGCAAAAAGTTTTGTAATAGACTTCATTTAGTACTCCATGTATGTGTCGAAACATTCGATGTGACGTTTTTTTTGTGTTTACGGGTTTATGGGTGAGAACTAAACATGCCTTAAATACAGTACCCCAATCGAACACAGTACCTGCTCTGCTCTGCCGTGGAAGCTTCCGCGGTCTTGCTGCTGAGTGCTGAAGCCTGGCTTCCTTCCCGACACAAAATTCACAAGTGAAAATTACTGAATCTTTTACCGAATCGACAGTGGTTGCTCTGAAATTCGCGTCAGTTAAGGGGAGGAAAAAAGTTCAGTTCTCTGAAGTCTGAAACCTTGATGCAGCAGCGGGAGCTAAAAATGGTTACCAGGCAGCCGGGGAAGTGGATGGCAAAAGGCTGGGGGTTTTCTTGCGAAATCACCTGGCCCTTTTGGCCCTTTTCACTTGCCGCTATTCCCAATTCACAAGAGACACCGGCGTACAACTCTGTAAAAGCGAGCAAGGGGGATGGAGAAAGAAAGAGTGGAAAAGAAGCAAGCAGGTGGTGTCTTTTTCCACGGTCGCCCTCTGTCTGCTCGCTCGGCCAGCGGTGGTTAGAGGGGGCAACAGCTGCAAGCTCAAGCAAAGCGTGCTCGTTAACCATGCCGCACAGTGTGATGTTATTCTCTCTCTGGTAAAGCACTGGTGCTGGTATTAATCTAGTGCTTCAACTGGCTCCAAGCCCTGCCTTTTCTCCTGGCTTTACACTTCACCCCTCTCTCTCTCTCTCTCTCTCTCTCTCTCTCCAGCCAAATAATGTGAGAACCCTACACGAAATCACCCCATATACACCCGGCTTAGCTGTTCATGACGCCAATGCTGGTGATCAGATTCTATTCCCCTTCCCCCTAGCTACCACCACGGCCGCCCTGTGCTCTGCTGTTGCTCACAGCGACCAACACCGACGCACCGACTGCTTCTTCTTCCCTCCCAATCTTACGCCGACGCCGCCCACCATCCCCGTTTGGAGTCACAGAGAGCGGCCGAGGCAAGCGTAGCAATGCTGGGAGCCAGGCCGAAGTAAGCATCGATCTCTCTGGTTCCACGCGAGAATTCTTTGTTTTGGCTGCAGATCCTGGAAGGTCGCGCGGTTCGGTTCTTAATCTCAGCAGAAATTTCGATTCTTTGGGCGCAGATCTGCGGCGGCCGAAGGCAAGAGCGGCAAGGTCACGCCGCCGACGCCCAAGGGGAGCAGGGCGAGCAAGCCGGCCTCCGCCAAGCCGGCCAATGGCACCCCGCCGCAAGCGCCGCGCACAGCCGACAGGTCCCCCAGGTCGGCGGACAAGCCGCTGTCGGGCGACCGACGCACGCCCAAGGTCTTCGACCGGCTTAGCACGCCCCCGGCCGAGGTACGCGTTCTTTGATTCTCCAGTGTCCTGTGATCTTGGTATGCTTCTGAGGTATTGGATTGTGACTTGTGAGTGATTTTCGTTCGAATGGCTGCAGAAGCAAAGCAGCGCCGTGAAGCTGTCCCAGGAGCTGCAGGCGCAGCTCGCCGCGGTCCAGGAGGAGCTCGTGAAGGCCAAGGAGCAGCTGGTGGAGAAGGAGAAGGAGAAAGGCAAGGTCCTTGAGGAACTAGAGGATGCCAAACGGCTGGCCGATGAGGCCAATGCCAACCTGATGGTCGCGCTTGCCGCGCGGAAGAAGGCGGAGGAGGCCTCCGAGACCGAGATGTTTCGGGCAGTCGAGCTGGAGCAGACGAGCATCGAGTCGATGCAGAAGAAGGAGGAGGAGCTGCAGAGGAAGCTGGAGAGCATGCGGAGCCAGCAGGAGTCTGATGCGGTTGCCCTGCGGTCGACTGTGGAGCAGCTCGAGAAGGCGAGGTATGAGCTGGCTGACGCAATCGACGCCAAGAACTTGGCGCTCAACCAGGTGGATGATGCGGCCCGGCTTAGTGAAGTGAATGCTCACAAGGTGGAGCTCCTCAGTGCAGAGGTTGCTCGCCTGAAAGATTTGCTTGACACTGAGCTGGAGAGCAAAGAGAAAGAAGGTGCTGAGCGAATCATGAGGCTCGAGGCAGAGGTCTCCACACTGAAGATTGAGCTCCAGAAAGCAAAGGAGGCTGAAGAGAAGGTAGCTGAATTAGGAGATGTTATCGAAGAGCTTAGAGTTGATGTCGCCAATGCTACAAAGGCCACAACTGAGGCAGAGGAGCTGGCTGATGAATGGAAACAAAAGGCTGAAATACTGGAAATTAAATTGGAGGCAGCCAACCAGTCTTACATGTCGAAGGTTGATTCCTTGAATTCAGTAATGAAAGAATTAGATGCAGCAAGCACCTTGCTCGCTGAGAAAGAATCTGAACTTTCTGACCTTCAGAACAAGCTGCAAGCCTTAGAAGATGAGGTAGCTAGGCAGAATGAAGATATTATTGTGTCAAATGAGCGTCTTGATGTTGCAGAGAAAGAAGCAACTGAATTGAGGGAAGAGATCAATGATCTCCAGTCGAAGCTCCAAGCACTTGAAGAGGAGAAGATGGATGCTATCAACAACGAGAACAATGCAAGCTCACAAATTGATTCAATATATGAAGAGAAGGAGAAGCTGGCTCAGGAACTAGAAGCTAGCAAAGATGAATATGAGAAAGTTAAGAAGGCTATGGAAGATCTAGCTTCAGCATTGCATGAAATGTCCGGTGAAGCGAGAGAGGCACGGGAAAGGTACCTCAACAAACAAGAAGAGATTGAGCGTGCCAAAGCACAGATAGAGGAGCTCAACATGAATCTCAAGAACACCCAGGAGAACTATGAGGTTATGCTCGATGAAGCAAACTACGAGAGAGTCTGCTTGAAGAAGACGGTGGAGCGAATGGAAGCAGAAGCGAAGAACACATCTGAGGATTGGCAATCCAAGGAGGCCAGCTTTGTAAGCTCCATTAAAAAGTCTGAAGAAGAAATTAGTGCAATGAGAGTTGAGATGGATAAGGTAACAGAAACAGCGAGAGACTGGGAGAACAGAAATGCTGAATTGGAGGAGAGGCTGAAGGAGCTGGAAGCTCAGGTGGAGGAAGCTAACAGAGCCAAGGATGAAGCAAAAGCTGAAGCACTAGGCTGGAAAGAGAAGCTATTGGACAAAGAAAATGAGCTGCAGAACATAAAACAGGAGAATGATGAGCTACAGTTTAAAGAATCGACCGCCTCCGAGAAACTCAAGGAGATATCTTCCATGCTTGGCAATGCAAAAGGTAGAATGCTAAATGGCACAGGTTTGAAAGATGAGAACGAAATGGCAAATACCAAGGACGACGATCCTGTGATGGTAGTTGCTAAGATGTGGGAGAACAGCAAGGTCACCGACTATAACTTGTCTACCGAGAAGGAGAAAGATGACGAATCAGAACTTGATCTGGAGTCTAACAGGGGAGATGCTGCCTCTGACTGCCACAGGTTGTCCACAGACACCAGGATGAACAGCAACACCAAGCTGGCAATCAAGCAGCAGCAACCCAAAAGGCCTTTGATGAAAAAATTTGGTGGTTTGTTGAAGAAGAAAAGCCAGCATTAGAACAAATTGAGCTATTTCGAAGAAAAAATATCGATGTACACTATGGATGACTATTTCTCTAGCTTCACATTCACTTTGGTCCTGCAGAGTTGGAAGTAAAGATAATAGTATAAGAAGTCTCAGAAGAGAACAGAAGGGTGCTGTATTTGCTTCCCTTTTTCTGTCTAATTCCTTGTATTGTGTATGTTTGAGGAGCATTCGTCATACTCTAGTTCATGTATTTCTTGGTCTGCTGGGGTAATGTTAATGTAAAAATGTGAGGTTTCGATTCATTTGTTCTCCAACACACTTCACAGTATTTGTGAGTGTAAAGTATCTGAAGACTGAAGCAGAACCAAGATTGCTGTTCTTGATGACTGAGTCCAGTGTGAACATCTGCGCATAGTGGACGCCAATGTACTCGAGATGTAGTTATTGTGCCCGCGTATCTCTTCGACCTCCTGAATGGAAGGTCAGTACAACCGGCAATCCGGCATCCACTGCATATGCATAATTGCCAATCAAGGACCTCACATGTTGACCTGTAGTATCATGCATAAGAATGGCAACGGGTCGGGTTCGGATCGGGTGGAGTCTCCGTGCACCCAAAACTGAAACCCGAACCCAAAACCTGAAACCGATTCGGGTGGAAATCCATCACTAAAACCAAACCCGCGGATACCCGAAACCTGCAGATAAATATACACATATTCACATGTATAAACAAGAGGCAACAAATAATAAATATTTTCATGACTCAACTTTCAATAAATTTAATAGTCTAAGTAAACAAATTATCATTAACATATTATAAAACATGAGTTTTAATTCCAAATAATTTATTTCGGATATCCATTGGATATCCATGGGTGGAAACCAAAACCCGAAACCGAATCCGAAACCAAACCCGAACCTAAAAACCATGGGCGAAAAACCAACACCAAACCCGAAACCCGAAAAACCGAAACCCGCGGATACCCGCACCGAACCCGATCCGCTGCCATCTCTAATCATGCAATGAAATTCACACGCCGTTTTACTCGTCCTAAGCCGCATTGCTGGCTTCTAAATTTCAGTTGGTTTGTGCCTCAAGAACTCTGAATATATTTTTTCCGAAAATAAGAACTTCATTCCAGTTGGTCTGGGCCTCAAGAACTCTGAGTATATTTTTTTTCGAAAATAAGAACTGTCTCACTGTCTGAATGTTGCCATGCCCAACTAGATGGCGCTTGGCACATGCAGGGGACGAGCAACACGGCCAAGAGAGTGGGAACCAGGGTTTACCTTTCCGTCGGGAAGCGTTTTCCCGCCTGAGTCCGGGAACGGGAAACCGGCCGGTTCCCGGTGAAAACCGCCAGAAACCGGACGGGATGGCACTTCAAATTCAAAAATTGGGAAACCGGTTTTCCCGACCGGGAACCGGTGTTTTCTGACCGGGAAACCGATCACAACGACCGGGAATTCAAGAAAAACAGGTGCAGTGAAGCCAAATTTTACAAAGAAATGACTCCATTTGAACAATTGACATGTCGTAAGATATTTTGAAGACATATATAATGTTTTAATGTATATAATGGACATAGCATTGCATAGTTAGTACGAACAATGAAAATTTTGGCAGCATTTCAGTGCAAATTGAATACATGACATGGCACAAACATATATAAGATACATATATACATGTCACACACATATATACATCGAGCAATTGTATATCATTGACACAGAGATAATGTATATAAATAGAGGTTCATACACACTAGTTCATACAAATCATCAAATACATAACCAAAGTCCATGCTCCATAGTACACATTATTCCGCATGATACATACAAATAACATGATGTGTATTTGATGATTTGTATGGACTATGGATATGAAGTTTGGATGGACTATTGTTGTGATTTATGGACTACTCATGCGAACACAACATTTATATGTATATGAACTTCTATTTATATGTTTATCTCCCTGTCAATGATACATAAATGCTTGATATATACTTTGTGCAATGCTATTTACAAAATTACGGGGAAATGTTGCCAAATTTTTTAATTTTCCCCTCGCCCGACGGCATTTCCCGGTCAAAATCAACGGAAACCGGCCGGGAAACGACGATTCCCGCTCGGGATGCAGCGGTTACCGTTCATACAAATTTTTTAAAAAAATTTAAATTTGGGCGAAATTTTCTGGGAAATTCTGGCGGTTTCCAATCCCTGATAGTTCCGGGAACGGGAAATTTTTCCGGTTTCCGGCGGATACCGGACGGGAAGTGAAACCCTGGTGGGAACATGTGCGGGTGGGGTTTTATTTTCATTGGGAACATGTGGGTCTCTCACAGCTCTGCACCGGAGAAAGAAGCTCTGCGTGGCATGTCTCGGACCAGCGTTCTTGGAGGGCCCGGCATCTTCAGAAAACAATCTGATCCTCGTCCCCATTACCCACGACGTGTGTTGCGACCAAGGTTTTTCCCCCGACCGGTTTACCCAAACCGGCGCCCACCGGTTCCGGTTTGACCGGTTAAATTCAAATTTGAATTAAAAAAACTCAGTTCAACCGGTTCGTACTGGTATACCGACCGGTTTGACCGGTTTACCGGCCGGTTTGTATTCGAATACAAATTTAAAATCGCATGTGTAACCGGTTTGGACCGGTATACCGGCCGGTTAGACCGGTTTACCGACCGGTTTTACCGGTTTACCAAGTGGGCCTTGATGGGCCGTCTCATTTTTTTCCTTTTCTTTTTTGTTTTAACTTTAAATGCCCGAAAAGCATGTTAAACGAACGAATTTTTGAGAAAATTTGACACCATTAGATTCGTCACACCTTAAAGTATTTTTAGAAATTTTTTAAAAATTTTCATTTTTTTGAATTCAAATTTGAATTTTAAATTTGGACCGGTTTGGTACCGGCCCAAACCGGTCAAACCGGACCGGTTTGACCGGTTAACCCTGGTTGCGACATGATCGCTCTCCCTGAAGAGACGATCACCCCTCGAGACTCTAGTCAATGCCAGGGGGGAAGAACACTGCACTGCCCACAGAAATTGGAGATCTGGGACGCTGTTAAAAATGCCTCGACAAATAGTGTTACTTGCTTTTGGGTCTTACCAGGAAATCCGGGGCCAGGCCACGACGTTCTTCCAGCTGAATGCGCAGTCGTGCAGAGATAGCTAATGTGACAGCGAATCAGCACTGCGCAGGGACAGAGGTACTCCTGGCAACGGCGGACGACAAGGCCGTGAAGCCAAGAACAGCCATCGCGTACGCACGTGTGGGGAGTAAAGAATTCGCCAGGCCAAGCGACCGCTCCAATACTCATCTGCTCGATCACAAGGATACGCGAGGACCCTCCCATACATGCCGTGACCTCCTGGGAGGGGAATCGCCGTCCCCGCAAGGAAGCGGCAGGTGGCGAGACAGCTCGGCTCGGGCACCGACGCGAGGTGCGGCGCGCGCGGCCGGACGGACGGCAGCTCCACGTTCCGGCGGAATCCCCGCACGGCGCTGCAGGAGAAAGCCGCCACCAGCACGGTGGATTGGTGGTTCTGCGCAGAAACTTGGCGCCCCTGCGTGGGGATCGTGGCCGGGGGAGACCTCCGCACCGCGATTCCTTCCCGCCTCCGCGGCGGACGGCGAGGCCGCGTGCGCCGCGGCGGGGAGGTGACGGTTATCGGGGATCTCTATATACCTATAAACTTGTGGAAGATAAATAACCTATGTATCTATAAAGCCCACCAGACTCAAATTAGATTTAATATTTTTTAAAAAATATTTCAATATTTTGACATAATGGATTCAACATTTTTTACAAACTATTTCAATATTTTGACATAACGGATTAAACATTTATCAAACATACTTCAACATTTCAATATTTTTTTTGAGCGAGCACCCCCTTCCTCTCCGACGCCGGCGGCGGAGCTCCCGCGCGGGTAGGCTGGCGCAGCTGAGCGGCGGCCGTGCGGCACCGGCAGACCACGGCGGCCGGCGGTGCGGGGGCAGGGGCGGGCGCCCGGAGCGGTGGCCGCGCAGGGCTACGGGCACGGAGGCACAGGGGCGGCGCGCGACGAGCAGCAGTGGTGGAGGCGGCGGCAGGACAGGGAAGGGCCGACGTGGTGCCCCCCGCAGCGGCGGCGCTTGTCCGCATGGGTGGCGACATGGGCACGAGAGGGATCACGGGTGAGAGAGAGGGGGTGAGGGTTAGGGTTGAGTGTGTTGATTCAATAGCGGTAGATGATTGTACGAATTTCAAATACTGGAAGGTGGAAAAGAAAAAATCTTCTGTAAAATATATAGGATTGACGGCGGTTATCCGTTGGGTTTTCGTTCTGTTGCAGAAACGGGCCGCACTGTTGCGCGCGGTGCGGTGCAGGCCGTGTGTTGCGGACGTGCGACAGTTCATGGGCCCGACCAAATAAAGACTTGGGGCCCGTTAAAGCAACAGCCCACTGTTTTTTTTTCTTGTGGAGGATGTCGGCGCAAGTCGACTAGTACTTGACGGGCCCAAGCACTCTGTTGGGCCTCCGTGGGCGGAAACCGGGTGGAGGTGCTTGCTGATGCGCTATTCGTGAGGAAAGCTCAAAAGTTCACTCGACAGGAGCTAGCCGACACGTCAACGTGCAAAATCGTGGACCAGACCCTGACATCAACCCTTGATTTTTTTAAAAAAAAGTAACATCAACCCTTGATACATACACCCTGTGGCCGTGCTCACCTGAGCACGGCGACAAGCGGCGCTCAGCCACCAAACCAACCTCCATTGCGAGGACACTAACATGGACGCCTCGTCAGCACCTTTGCAGCGCCAGCAACAAGTTGCCGGGGATGTGTGTGGTTCCATCGCACGGCTGAAGAGGACCCAACAAAGAGAAAAGCTGGCACATTCATATGCATTACCAACCAAAAGCACTATCGTCAACACAAAACTAATGCTTCCCCCCGAATAGCTATGAATGATCACGTATGTCTGAAATAAAAGCAAAGATGGAGAATGACAGCCCATTTGCATCTCCTGGCGCGTCCGAACAAGAACAAACGCAACATCTCCACAGACCACACGCAACGCACCGGATAAACACGGTAGATGTTCACGAATCACTGAATCAGCTGTATTGATTGAATCTGGTTAACGTTGTGCAAAGATACAATAATCAGTGAATCAGTTAAACACAAGAATCGAAAGCAGTCTGCTCCGATGTCCGTTTCGCTTGCAAGATTCAGCATGAGGCGACCATGATATGGTGCATCCCTTTCACAATATCAGCACAAAAGTTTTCCAACAAGTGGAGACAGGCTGGGACCCTCGCCATGTTCGTGGCAGGCGACAGGTTCCATTTGGTCCGAAGTCATGGAGCCACCACCAGGCGCTGAGCTTCAGTATGTACAGGGAAGGAGGACGCTGGGGTGGCGTGCAAGCGATCAGTTGGTGCAAGCTGCAATGTCTGCTGGTGCTTTGCTTTGCGTCTCGTCCTTGCCCAGCAATGTTGGCGTCACCGAAACAAGCCCGATCAGGAACAGCACCGCAATCGACTTCGGATCGTATAGGTCGTTCAGCGATCTCAGGTCACTCAAAGCAATTCCTGCCTGAAATTCAGAAAATAAAGAAGGTTAGGATAACCAGTTAGCGCATGTCAAGATTGCACTTGAGGGCACTAATACAGTAATTCTTTCGACATGTAAATGAGGAAATGCTGTACCCTGACAGTCACAAAGGCAGCTGGGATAAGGCCAATGGCCGTCGCTAAGAAGAAGATATGGTAGGGCACACCCACTATAGGTGAAGCAAAATTGATGAAAGTATTCGGAAGTGTTGGAGTGACTCTCAGGAACAGCATGTAATTCAGCAACTTCTTTCTCCTTTTTGCAACCTGAAAAGAAGTAAATAACATCAGTTACTCCCTCCAGTTGTGTGCATTAACATTGTAACTTCTGCAGTGACTTAATATCCCTATAACATGGAGTGACAACAGACCCCTAGTAAAAGAAGTAGCACTGCTATTGGCACATTGGCAGTAAATTGAGCATGAGACAGCATGGAATGTCTGAGCATTATCATAAGCTCATAACTGAATGTCAACTAACAATGCAGATCCTACTGTTACCTGCTTTTGGAAGAACATGAGCTTGTCCGGCCACAACGAGAAGACCAGGGGTTTGCCGACCAGCTTGGACAGGAAGTAGCAGGAAGAAGCGCCGGCAGTGGCAGCAAAGATCACCAGGGCCAGACCACCGAGCTGCCCGAAGAGGGCTCCGGCAAGCAGGGACATGAAAATAGTCCCAGGGATCATGAACGTCTGCATGAAGATGTACACAGCGCAGTAGCCCACCAACACCTGGATGGTGTAGTCACTGGTGTAGCCCTCCAAATGGTTGCTGCAAGTTAGGCATTCCACAGTTAGAAATATTGTAATTGAACATCCATCCATCCTACAATAACATAGTGGCAACTGAAGTCAAACTGAATAACGAACACTATACTAAGTTGCAGATGATATCTTCTTGAATAAAAGTTGTACAGTAAATTTACTGCAGAACTTCCAAAAACAGAACAAAGCTGTACTATAAATTTACTGCTCAGCTTACAAATATCTGCAATTCAGTATTTGTTAACTTACAAATGAGGACGCTGAACCAGTACTCACGTGTGTACACAAGGTTACAGCGAATCTTCTCCCCCCCCCCCAAAAAAAAAGTTTACAGCGAATCTTTTATCTGTCTAATCTAATAGTATAAAAACTGAACAAAAGGCACATCTCACAAAACACGCTCTGAGCTCCCAGGTCCAAAACGTACGACAGTTACAGCTGGTCAGAAAGGTAACATCGAAAAGAAGGGATTATATACTCCACCGACTCCGAAAACTACGGGATTAATTACTTTTCTCAATGAATTTAGGGACCACACGCAGAAAGTGCATGAACCTAACTTCCTTGGATTTGGATAACCATGTTACACATGTTCATGTTCTGCATACTGCATTGCTAAATATTTAATTGACTATATCAAACATGACAAAAATCCAGGGGCATAAAAGTACAATTGAAATACTCCTGCAAGTTCCGAGCTTGGCTAATTTTAAATCAAATATCTGTAGATCGTTGCTTCATCGCCCACCTGCAAACGAGGATTATTTTTGCCACAACACAAAGGAAATTCGTTCAACAGAACCACTGAGATCCTCTTCCCATCAAGGAAATATCATCTCCATGTCCGCAGAAATTCACATAAGCAACCGCAGAACACAAGAAGGACCATATCAGAAGCAGAAGTAATTTTGACCCAAATCTAACAACAAGAGAACAGCTTCAAAATTACTTTTATGAAAAAAACAAAGGCAGGTATGATATTTAATGAAAAAAACAGTGAACTAGAGCTTTAGTTAGAACCAGACAACCGAGATTTATCACCCTGTTTACCTGCCAACTATAAAAACAACAAGAAAAAAATGTTTTTTTTTAAAAAAAGAGGAAATAGATTGGCTTGGAGGTTGGAGCACGAAATTAGAACAAGTGGAGACGGAGAGGATTGGATTACGTGAGGACTTGGAGCTCTTGAAGGTTGCGGGGCAGCTTGAGGAAGCTGTAGTCAGAGTGGGGCATGGAGATGTAGACGCCGGCCAGCGCCGCGGCGAAGACGGCGGCCACGGCGGCGAGCAGCGCCGCCTCCCACACCGGGAACCTGTCCTCCCTCGCCATCTCGTCCTCTTCCTCCTCCCCTCTTCCACCAGCAAACTCTTCGGCGGGTTGGCCGTTTGGGCGAGGTCGTGACTCGTGCGGGGAACGAGAGACTAGAGGAGGAGAGGAAAAGGAAGACGGGCGACAATGGAGAGCGCCGTAGCCTTCTATTGGACTTCGGTTACGCTTCTCCTCTTTCCTGTCTGGTCGCTTTTAGGAAACGGAGAGATGTTGGAATATTCTCTCCTCCTGTTTTTATGATTTTTTAGACAGAGTTTCTTGTATTTTGGCAGAATCAGGTACTGCTATGCGGCTATGTTTCAGTATTTTTTTTTCTCCTTTTGGAACTAAATTTATTTTTGGGTCTTAACTATTCCGTTTTATTTTGAATTGAAGCTCATCCTTGTAGCTTAGCCTGTGTTTTTTTTTACATTTTCTTTTTTGAATATCTTATAGCATAGTGTATGTGCGTTGTTGCGGGTAATATAATGACCAACATAAAACCATCAGCTTTATTCATTCACTTTATGTACATGACACATTGTGATTGTGCGAGATATTGATTGTCCATATTCCGACTGGGATTCCAATTAATTTATCCGGGTTCCGATCAGGATTCGTATGATTGTCCGTACTCCGATTAGGATTCCGACTGATGGACCAAGAAACTATCGCTTGCTTTTAATAATAGATATAGATATAGATATAGATTCGATACATTTGTAGTTTATTAAGGTTTTAAAAGGGAGAATTCCCCGTCTCAAAGCTCAAGGTGGGAGTTGTGGATGTGTACTCCACTACCTAGTTTTTTTTGTTTGGATTGTTGAATTTATTATGAGTCTATTTCTTTTTATTTGCAATGTCACATGGTCATAGGTTAGTCGAATTTTCTTTTTAGGTAACTGAGCCAAATCTCATTTTCTTCTCTCACCTAGTACAAATACAAATACTGATTCCCTAGAGGCAGGTTCCAAAGCTCGAAGTGTTTTTCCCTTGGGAGCTTGAGCGTGTCCTTAGATTAGTGGCCTAAGTGCTTGGTAAAAGGCCACCCAAAATGAGGTCCAGCAGGTGAGTTGTCAAAGAAAGGCAGACTTTTTGTTGAGTGCTTCAGTGCTGGGATGGCGCCTAAACCACTGCTCTGCGTATGCTGATGCTGCCGGCTGGTTACGATCTGCGGCCTGGATATGCTTGCGTGGGTCTTTCTTGTGCCCACAGGCCACAGCTACCATGTTGGGTGGGTCACAACGAAAATGCTGATACGGGATACCAAAGTTGTTTCGTGGACACGCAGATAGGTAGTTCTTTCGGTGCTCCGGGGCCAACCAAAGCTGCAGGCAACAAATGTCATGCGCTCGAAATAGGAGGATTCCTCGATCGATGATGATCCGTCAAGTCCCACGTTTTTTCAGACCTAAACGAGTCAACGCTGAGCACACTGCACACGTCACAGATAGAAGGAAACTCCATTTTTCATTGGTCAAAGACAAAGGCCTTCATGGCTTCACCACCCGTTGCAAAAGAGAGAGTTTTAACCGAACCTGATGCCACGATCTCACTCAATTCTCATCAGTAAGGCTGCAAGAAAAAAGAGCATCCTCTGCAACGGGCGTGGGTGGACCCGCAGTATTGGACCATGACACGTTGGCCTGAGGTCCATCCGTCCTCTGCGGATTTGGCAACATGTTTTTGAGTTCTTTTTCTTCGCCACTACTACTGGACAAGGGAAAGGCCGGTGTGGCCCGCTTCCTGTCAGGTTTTGGTTGGGTTTTGGAATTCCATCAACCCATGTCAGGTGCGGCTCGCTTCCTGTTCTGCGCGACAGGCTCTCAGGGCTGCGTAGGATATCTGTCGCCCTCACACTCACACCTGACACCTGAAATGGAGGCAGGATATGCCAAGGCAAGGTATGTGGCGACGGTGAGATTGAGCCATGATCGGGGTTTATATCCTATGATGATGTGTAGAGTCATGCATGATGTGATGATGAATTGGTAGAAACACGTCGAGCCTTTTATATTGCTCTTTTTCATCATTATATAAAGAAAGTATATGCTTATGATTCAATTACTAATTCTAAGAAAAAAGCTTCATAATGTTATAGTTTAATTCCATTTCTTAAATTAGTGCCCTGAATATCATAGGCCCTGTTTGGTTCCCAAAAAATTTCCTACAGTACCCGTCATATCGAATCTTCAGACACGTGCATAGAGCATTAAATATAATTGAAAAAAATAATCAATTACACAGTCTAACTGATTAGTATGAGATGAATCTTTTAAGCTTAATTAATTCATAATTGGACATTATTTGTTAAGTAACAACAAAATATACCACAGTACCAAAACCCAAACTTTTTTCACCAACTAAACACACTCATAATGTTCAAAAAATGTGCATTCGTTAGTCTAATGTATATTACGAGACCAAATATAAGTGTCAGTATGCAAGAAGATGTATTCTTATTTTTATGTGTTTTATGTTCAGGCACACTCATGGAAGAAAATGATGCCCTACATACATTGTCTTATTTTTACATGTATATTATGTCCATCAAGCATATGTACATGAATCATCAAAGCATCCATGAGGCACATTGCAAGAATATGTACATGTTTATCATGGAGTCTACTCCTGCTAATGGGGCGGGGTTTGACGGATTTTTTGGGTGGGTTTTAATACGGGTACTATTGGATGGGTGGAAACGGGTGACACTATAAAATGGGTTGGGGCGGGTTGGGTTGACGACACAGACGGGTTGGGATGGGTTGGGGCGCTATGGTAGTAGATCGGCGCGTAAGTCGCATATCATCTTTTGTCGTGACTTCGGGTTGGGGCGGGTTGGGGCATTGGGCCGACGGGGTGGGTTGGGGCGGGTGGTAGTTAGAACTCTTGAAATATGAGTAGGGGCGGATTTGGGGCGGGTTCAACCCCATTAGCAGGCGTAATGGAGTCCGATACAAACGAACCCAACCCCTGAAGTTCAGTTATAATTTAGTACAAAGGAATAACAAATCGACAATACTTTATCCTGTATGTAATTCTGAACACTCGTTTTCAGATAAAAGATTACCAGCACAAATCTCTTACAGCAGACCAAGAACACACAGCCACATCAAGATACAGCACGGGCGCACGATTTGATTCAAATTTCTCATGAGCTTTGCTGCCTCTGCACCTCTTGCTGCTGCTGCTGCTGCTGCAAGCTGACGAGCTTGTGGTAGGCGCCGTTCCTGTTCTCGATCAGCTGCTGGTGCGCCCCCTGCTCGACGATCTTGCCGTCCTGCAGCACCGAGATGACGTCGGCGTTCTTGATCGTCGACAGCCGGTGCGCCACCATGACGGTGGTCCGGCTCCTCATCACCCGGTCCAGCGCCTGCTGCACGACGCGCTCCGACTCCACGTCCAGCGCGCTCGTCGCCTCGTCCAGGAGCAGGATGGCCGGGTCCTTGACGATGGCGCGCGCGATCGCGATGCGCTGCTTCTGCCCGCCGGACAGCTGCACGCCGCGCTCCCCGACCTTGGTCTGGTACCCCTCCGGCAGCGAGCTGATGAACGCGTGCGCGTTCGCCAGCGTCGCCGCCTCGATCACCTCGGCCTCCGTCGCCCCGTCCTTGCCGTACAGGATGTTGTCGTAGATCGTCGTCGCGAACAGCGCCGGCTCTTGCTGGACCAGGCCGATGTGCTTCCTCAGCGACTTCAGCTTGAGCTTCCTGATGTCCTTCCCTGCGAATTGATTGGATCAGCGTACATTGCCCTTAGTAGAAGAATTTATCTGGAACAAAAAAAAATGGCGCTATTGTCGTCTTTGAGCAAGAGGTACCGTCGATCAAGATTCTTCCGGCGACCGGGTCGTAGAACCGGAGGATGAGCGACAGCACGGTGCTCTTGCCGGAGCCGCTCATTCCGACGAGCGCCATGCTCCTGCCGGCCTTCATCAGGAGGTCGAGGCCCTTGAACACGGTCACGTCGGGCCTCGATGGGTACCGGAACTCGACGCCGCGCAGCTCGATCAGCCCCTCGACCCTCTTGATGTCCTCGCCGGCGTCGATCTGGACGTCGGTCTTGCGGTCCAGGATATCGAACACCGAGGACACCATCTGGTTCCCCTTGATGATGTCCGGCGCCATCGCCAGCGTCTCACCCATGGCCAGCGCCGTCACTATGAGCACCATGAAGGACTTCATCACGGACTTGAAGGTGGCCAGCTCCTTGCTCATCAGATGCGAACCATACCTGAAATTTGTAACATTTTATTTTACTTTTCAACTAAAAGGTAGTAAAAGTATTGAATCCAGTGTGCATAAGAAGTGGCAGTTACCATAAAGCCAGTGCGTATGAAGAGAAGAGGAAGAACTGAGAAACTCCATAGAACAGGCCGGCGCCCTGGCCTCGCCGGAAGGACCTCTTCGATGGCTCCTTCAGCTCGTCCGCGTAGAGCTTTATCACCTTCTCCTCCGAGCAGAAGGCTGCCACCGTCCGGATGTTGCTCACCGCCTCCGCCGCGAGCATGTTGGCCTTCAGATACGACTTGCCGAGGTTGCCGCCGTAACCTTTCATGAACATTTTCTGTTTCAGAACAGAACAAGCACAACAGGAGATCGTGAATTTGAGGAGAAAAACAATGATCGACTTGTCAATTTGCTACTGATAACAGGGTGAGCAGGAGACGTTGCTTTGTTAATTCACCTCGCTGATGTGGCCGCTGACCATGAGGGGGTAGGTTGCGAGCACGACCAGCGTGATCCTCCAGTTGAGTATGAAGGCGATGACGAGCGAGGTCACGATCATGCCGACGTTCTGCAGCAGGATGGTGGAGCGGTCGACGACGATGGTGCGCACGAGCGTGGCGTCCGCCTCGAGCCGCGACGACAGCATCGCGCTGGTGCTGCTGGTGTCGTCGAACCACGCGATCTCGTTCCGCAGGATCGCCGAGAACATCCTCTCCCGGACCCGCAGCGTGAGCCGCTCGCCCATGATGCCGAAGCTGAGGTGCTCGACGACGTGGAACACCAGCGTGAGCACGGCGCCGCAGCAGAAGAGCACGGAGATCTTGCGGACCTCCCGCTTGGTGGTCTCCCACCCCATGTAGTAGGACACCAGCGCCTGCGTGACGCCTAGCGCGAAGAGCGGCATCTGGGAGCCCGCCACGAAGGCGCTGAGGGTGCCCGACACGCCGAAGAACCAGTCCGGCCGCACCATGGAGTAGAGCTTCGCCATGGACACGGGCTTCCCCTTCCGGGCTTCCTCGTGCGCCTCGGCGGCGCCGTACCGGCTGATGGAGTCCTTGTCGGAACGGAAGCTGGCACCCATGCTCGTCCTCCCGGACAACTCCCTCGAATACTTGAAACTACGAAAAAACAAGCTCAGTTCATCAGATCACAATGACACATTTGAAATCTTGGACAGTGTTCGCCATTTGACGATCCATCCAGTGGAGAGCAGAGTGATACCTTAGTGGCCTGGTGATGCTTGCGCTGTCAGACAAAGACGGCTTCTGCTGAAGCTGGGCAGCCTCCTGCAGCTGGATCAGCGAGGAGTAGGCGCCGCACGGGTTCGCCATGAGCTGCTCGTGCGTGCCCGTCTCGACGATCCGGCCACCGTCCACGACGGCGATCGTGTCGGCGTTCCGGATGGTGGACAGGCGGTGCGCGATCACCACGGTGGTGCGGCCGACCATGACGCGGTCCAGCGCCTCCTGGACGCTCTTCTCGGACTCGGCGTCCAGCGCGCTGGTCGCCTCGTCGAGCAGCAGCACCGACGGGTTCTTCAGGATGGCCCTCGAGATGGCGATGCGCTGCTTCTGCCCGCCGGAGAGCTGGATCCCGCGCTCGCCGACCTGCGTCTCGTACCGGCCGGGGAGGTGGTTGATGAACGTGATGGCCTCCGACAGCCTCGCCGCGTGGTCGATCTCCTCCATGGTGGCGTACTCCTTGCCGTAGAAGATGTTCTCCCGGATGCTCGTCGCGAACAGGGCCGGCTCCTGGTTCACCAGCCCGACCTGCCGGCGCAGCCACTTGACGTCGAGCTCCCTGATGTCGTGCCCGTCCAGCAGGATCGAGCCGGACAGCGGCTCGTAGAAGCGCTCGATGAGCGAGACCACGGTGCTCTTGCCGGACCCGCTGCCGCCGACGAGGGCGACGATCTTGCCGGCCGGGAAGTCCAGGCTGAACCGGTTGAGGATGACGACGTCCGGCCGCGACGGGTAGCTGAAGTGCACGTTGCGGAACTGGATGTGCCCGTCGACCGCCGGCAGCGTGCGGCCGGTCTTGGAGCTCGACTTGTTCACGGAGCTCCTCTCGATCATCTGGAAGATGGGGTACGCCGCCGTCCTCGCCCGCAGGAACGTCGAAATGTTCGGCGCCGCCTGGCCGAGCGACCTGCCATTCATTCGCACGCACGCGCATCATTCGAGTTCCCAATTAAGTAATTGCTTGCCGACGTCGACCGGCACGACGAACACATGGACTCAAGATTCGTGCGCTCACAGGCCGGCGATGACGACGTTGAGCATGGTGGTGAAGGACTCGCCGCCGTTGGAGATGCGCTTGTGGACGACGACGCTGGTGAACCAGATGAGCAGCGCCCAGGAGAGGAAGAGCACAGAGTGCATGGAGCCGAGGCCGAGGCCCTTGGCGAGGCCGCCCCTCTTGCCGTACTTGTACGTCCGCAGCAGCGCCTCCCGGTAGGACCTCACTGCCTTCTCCTCGCCGACGAACGCCTGCACCGTGCGCACGTTGCCGATCACCTCCTCGGCGATCTCGCCGGCCTTTACGTAGGACTTGCGGACGCGGGCCATGAGGCCGATGGTGACGTAGGCGTAGGTGCCGCCGGCGATGGCGATGAGCGGGACGATGGCGAGCGTCACGAGGCTGATCTGCCACACCTGCGAGAAGCCGATGGCGAAGCCGGCCACGAACCGGCTGATGTAGTGCATGAAGTTGCCCACCTGCAGCGAGACGCGGTGCCACCATGCCAACAACATCCATTAGTTTTTGAACACAATTAAACTCAGAGTACTCTTAAACTCAGGTACGGCATGCGTGAGCTCGCCGGCGCGGCGGCGCTCTGCAATCGTTTGTTCTTTCTTTGACGAGAAACTGACTAGCCGAAATAGCGGGCTCAAGTTATGTGGGCCGGATTGAAGTTAACTATGGGCCAGGCGAGGCCCGTTGAAGCCAGAGTAGAAATTGTACATCAACCGCTTGTTTTCCTCCAACAGGAAAAAAAAACTTTATTTCGACGTCGACAAAAAGTCATGGTACAATAAATTTTACTGGAAAGCGTACATGCTGATCTTTTTTTTTTCTATCCAAACAGCTGTAAAAACTTCCAAGTTCCAACTCCAAAGTTGTGAAAACCATAGCCGTACCAGTTGGTTGCCTTTGTTGTACTACCAGTACCAAGCATGGCAGAACCAGAAGAGCTTTTACGATTTGGAGCAACCAACCCCGTGGAGCCGTGGAGGCACGAGACCTCGGTCGCTGCCACCAGTTATGCTCAATTGCTCAGCTGACTGATGCTCAAAAAAAAAAAATTGCTCAGCTGACTTGAGCGGGGGCGTACCCGACCCGAGCAAGGGACGCAGCCGGCGGCACAGATCTGGACGCCACGCGATCCGCGTCCGGAATGGAGAACAGAGTGACCCCTGCCGGCAGCAAGTAAAGCGAGGCTGTCCCCAGCCATTTGGGAAGGGAAGGAATCCCGGATTGGCGATCGGCAACCACCTAGGGCGGCGGCCCATAACTGACGATGCAGCTAGTAGCGAGATCAAAGGGTTCGGAATTTGTGTCCAAATCCGTGAGCCGTTCATAATTTGACACCCGTACCGCAATAACACGTAGGATCAATCTACATCATTAACATGTGGGTTAGGGTGTCAAATCATGAAAGTTCTGATCGCAAAAAAAACCATGAAAGGTCTGCGAATTGAAGGAGTTGGGAGCTGAAGAATCATTGCTTTATATAGATTGGGCCATGGCTTGGGCGTGAACGCTGGGACTGGGAGGCACGCAAGATCGAACCAAGTAACGCAAGAGGATCGCAAGTCGACACCTAACCGGCATGGGAAGGGACAGCGCCCGTCAGTCTAATGAAGAGACGGGCACGTGTGCGGTGTGACGCCTACAAGTTTATCTGAAGTTTTTGCAGCGCACTGATTTGTGTACAAACTAGTACGTACAAAGTATGGACTGCTAGTGTCATGAATTACGCTACTGTTCACCTAGTGGTTTCCAATGGAGGGGGCTCCCATTTGTGGCCGTGTTTGGATGAAGGGTGGAAAAATTTTGATGAGAGAGAAACGATGCTTTGACTACTAATTAGTGGTATTAAATAAAGTCTAATTATAAAATTACCTCCACAACTGTAGTACTGTAGCAGTTGCTCTAGCTAATGAGGTCTTTGACCGCATGATTAGAGGATGATTGAGTGCGGTTACTGTAGCATCACTGTAGCCAATAATGATGAAACTTGGCTCATTAGATTCGTCTCGAAAAGTTACACCCATTCCTAAAAGAGTTTTGCAAATAAACTTCATTTAGTACTTCATGCATACATTCGTCTTTTTGTGCAAAAGTTTTGATGGTTTTATCCAAACATGGCCTGTAAATTGGAGGTCACTGAAACAAACCGATCGAATAGGGCTCTAGCTCAACAGTCAATGCCAAGAAGTCGAACGACCAAGATCTGACGGTGGGCAGCCGGGTACGCCGAATTTATGGGCCGCTGGTCATGTAAAACAGAGGCCCGCTGGTCGTGTAACCAGTAGGGGGCAGATTCCACGTGTGAAAAATTAAAGGGTGACTGACTTTGCTAGGAGCCTGGGACCCACCCTTGACATGCGCCGAGACGTTTAGAAGCTTTCCGTACTGCCACTGCTGAGAACGGTTACAGATTTTAAAAGCAGGATGGGCAAGCATTTTCAACAAGGCAAAAAAAGCTGTTGAATGTACTAATTTTATTTATGCCGAGATAATTTTCAGTAGTCTGATTTCGGCTGATTCAGTAGTATTATGTGGGAGAGAATAAGCTGGCTTAATCCAAAATAAGCCAAAAACAGACACATCGAACTAGCTGGTAGAGGCCTTAGTTCATTCCACTCCAATCTATATATAACATTTTTACCTAAACAAGCCCTGACTCCCTTCAAACTCAATTTGGTGGACCAAGAATCTTGTGAAAGTAATAGGTATAACCCATGTTATGGAGGGCTGTTCTTTCGCAAAGAAAAAAAAAAGAGTTTTGGAGGACTGTTGGAATGTACCACATGTTCATGATCGGCATATATGAGCTGTGCTAGGATAGATGGCCCTTGACTCCTTGAGCCACATATATGGTATGGGAACAATGCAACAGGATCGGTGCACACGATCCATCCAAACAGACGGTGCATCATGATGATAGCCATTGACTGTGCGTTATGCCAATCTTGAGGGGAGATGCGGTCATTAATGCTCGCTTGCTACTTAAAAATGGAAAAGTTTTTAAACACCGGCAAATGATTTTTTTTTTCGGAAAAATGAGCACATGGACACGATGGTTGGTATGGTCGTATGGATAGGAGTAGTATCACGGAGAAGGCTACTTTCATAGTAGAAGAATTATAATTCACTATGGCTTGTGTGTAATCAAGGTCGGAACTCATTCGTATTCTAAAAAAATAATTCACTATAAGGCAACTATATATACGCCCCGAAACAAAGCTCAATTTATGGGACTGAATTGTACTACTTTTTATTAGAAAACATGCACACCAATTCAAATATATGCGTGAACGAACTTAAATAAACGCTATTTTTCACGTGCTACACGAACCCACGAATTCAAGGTACCAAACCTACACTCGATCCACCGGGGTGAAGAAATCCACCTGGTTCGATTTTAAACTGCCAGTAAAATCGTCCTGTTCCCGCAGAAATGAATTTCAAACAGCTCGAGAACAGCAACTGCTTCCTGCGGCGTACTGCTGCCCCCGCGCACGCCATGAATGCCCCTCACCAAACCCCCCCTCGTAACTCCGCGCCGGCCCCTCGGCTGGGCCCCTCCGATCGGATCAGCGCGCCGGGCGCCCGCTGCCCGGCCGTTAATTCCTCTCCGTCCTTTCCCCCATCCCGCCTCCCGCCTGAGCTGAGCGCCGCCGGTCGGCCGCGGCGAGAATGGCAACGCGCGCAGGTAAGGTAAAAGGCGCGTACCTTCTCGGAGATGGCGTCCTGGACGACGAGGATGTCGCTGGTGATGGCGTTGATGACCTCGCCGGTGGACGCCTCGGTGTCGAAGACGGCGATGTCCTGGTCCAGCATCGCGCGCAGGTAGGCCAGCCGCATCTTCGCCGCCTGCCGCTCGCCCGTGTGCATCCAGCACGCCACCTCTGCATGTAACACCACACGACGCATGCGTGTCATTATCTTTAGCTGCTTGCTCTGCTGCTGGTGGTCGCATTGCCATGGGAGCGGAGCAGCGGGCGGGGTGGCTCGTTGCACGCACCGGTCCACGACGAGAAGAGGATGACGATGCCGAGGTAGACGAAGTCCAGCGAGTACTGTGCACGCGAAACAGAACAAAAAAAAATCAGCCCACGTCGTTGTTGGTTGCTGCCAGCTACTAGCTAGCTAGTGCTCATGCACACGACGCCGAGGCGGTGTGAGCTGAGGCTGAGATCTCCGGAACGGCCGGAGATGCGCGTGCGCGCGCCGTCCTGGACGAGCGCGCGATTTGATTACCTTGGCGACGCGGCCGGAGACGGTGGTGGGGAAGAGGTAGGCGAGGCCGATGATGTTGATGAGCTTGCCGAAGAAGATGAAGAAGACGGGCACGGAGGCGCCGTGCGCGCAGGCGCCCAGCGACCCCACGGCCATCAGCACGCAGTCCCACCGGTCCGCGAACGAGAACAGCTTCAGGAACGGCACCTTGGCCGCCTCCTCCGCCTCCTCCTTCTTCCCGCCGCCGCCGCCCTCCTGGGCGGCGCCGTTCGCCGGCGAGCTCATGCTCGCGTCGTCCCGGGCCGCGCCGCGCCCGCCCTGCTCGATCGACCAGGCAGGAGATCGCGGCGTGGAGGGGTCCCCCACTGTGCCGCGCTGCCCTCGCGTCCGGGAGTGATGGCGGGTCTCTGAGCCTGCTGGTGGGGCTTTAAAAGATTTTGAAAGGGGCTTCGTTTGGGGCGTGCTAGCCTGCTTAGCTGCCGTGCTCGCCCGCGGTAGGCTGCTGGAGCGGTGAACTTGCCAGCATTTCTGGTGGAGCAGAGCAACCGACTCGTTAATGGCGATCGGAGGAGGCGACAGGTATGACTCGGGTAGGGTCAGGGCGTCAGCTGGCCACGGCTGCTTGGCTGCGTGGGCAACAAGTGGGTGTAGGAGTGGATTTGGCTGAATTTTGATCGTCCAGGGCACAACCTGTTTAGTTCTAAAAATTTTTTAAGTACCCATCACATCGAATATTCGGACACATGTATGGATAATTAAATACAATTAAAAAATAACTAACTAGTAAGGTGGCCCGCGCAAATAGCGCGGGTAGCTAGATATTTGATATTTTCTATATTACTGCTTCTATTCTAAATTATTAGTCACTTTATTAGGTACGTATTATCTTTGTTCTAATTGAAACTAATCTAATTCAAATTAAATTTATAGAAAATAGTACCAACATCTATAACGTCAAATTAGTTTCATTAAATCTATCATATAATATATATTTATAGTGTATTTATTTGATATTATGAAAATTAATATATTTTACTATCCTGGTCAGTGAAAAGAAATATTCCACTTACGACAAAACTAAAGTTGTAAATAATTTTGAATGGATGTAATCACATTTGTATTCTACTCTAAAAGAAATTTATGCCAATAGCATTGTTTGTGACATCATTGTATTTGTTTTGTCCCAATATCCTAGACGAAGGTAGCATCTATGTTTTTCCCACCATAATATTTTGTGGCATATAAATTTTTAGAATACCTCACATAGAAACATAATTTTGGTATTTATTGAAAGGAATATAAAAATTAAGCTTTCAATAGAAATATATTTGTTGGTTGACTGGTAGTGAATATTTTTGTCTAAAAGTTTTAATTACTGTTAAAAATTACTCTTATTTTTTTAAGAATAAGATTTAGATGAGTGACTTAATATACACTACCCTGAGATCATTAGAATTAGTTTTTGAATATTAGTCAAAAACTTAATGAGTGGTCGATGCATTGTCTTCATTGTTTTTCATATCCAATCTCTCCAATTGCTACAACAAATCTAAACATGCTCACCTTGTTTTGCGACGGCTGCATCAATAAATTTGTTGTTATGCAAGCAAGGTATAGCCCCTTGTGCTCATTCAATTTGCTACATTTGGACCCAAGAAAGTTCTGCCCACTACACACTTTAGTCAATGAAGATGCATCTCAGATGGTCCGCAACTTAATATACATACCTGATCAGGGGTCATACATATCTAATCAAGGGTCGGGTCTAAAAAAGCTCGGCATTCTCTTCAGCCCGAACTCGACCCGACTTGACCACCAGGCTAGATTTTTTATCCAAGCCCAGCCCGATATGTGATCAGGCTTGGGTTAAACCCAATTTTCATGTACAATTTTCAGGTCAGGCCAGTTTTTTTTGGACTTTGGGTAATAAAATTCGACCTCTATCCAACCTATTGTTTATTGCCGATCGAAAATTTCTATCCAAACCGGGTCAACATATTAGTTGGAATGGCATTTTATGGACGGGTAAGGTTCATCATGTTGGACAGCCCATAAATAGGTATATCCATGTCAAATATTGATTCCGAGTTGGTTTCTTTAGATTATATCACCACTCATGTACAGTTGCTCTTCCCTTCAAAACCTTTTGCATGATTGATTGATGCTAGTTGTTGGCCAAGACAACCTTTTTTTGGGGGGGGAGGGGGGCAACGATATATATATTTGCGTGCCCTGCCGTATGATTGATATTTTTCCCCTTTTGCTTATGTCTTTTGTCCATAAAATTGCAAATCAAATTATTTCCTAATACTAATATATACCGATATATATATATTTGAATGGCCTTGTGACTATCTACCCCCGATCTGTCTAGAGCTGAGGGGACCCATTCCCATGGCGCTGAGAAAAACCAATAATACTATTTCCTAACGCAATACATTTTGACTTGAATAGCACATGGATGAAAGATGAATTTCCATATCTTTTGTGAAAAATCTTTGACGTTATAAGCTTGGTCTATCCTATTTTTTTAATTTCTAATTTGGCTATTTAAATATGGATTTTTTAAATTAATATGAACCGCTAGATCTTTATAAATCTAACCGTTTAAATTCTTCTCTTTATTAGGTTAACATGGAATTTATCTTCAAATAAGTCTAGACCGTTAGATCTTCATAAAATCTAATTGTGTAAATCCTTTGCTTTTTAGATTAACGTGGAAATTTCTCTTCGAGTTAATCTAGCCCATTAGATCTTCATAAAATCTAACGGTGTACTCCCTCCATATAGAAAATAGAAGACTTTAAGGATAGCAACAGGATCTCCAAAGCATAACTCTAACAGCTTATTTTTATAAAAATATTTGTTCAAAAGTGATATATGTATATTTTTATGAAAGTGCTTTTTAAAAAAATATATTCATATGGCTTTCACCTTTTCAAACTCAATAACTTAAAAGTTATTCATGATTTATATTCCCAATGTTTGACTTAGACCTTATCCAAAACAACATTCTTTTTCTATATAGAGGGAGTATATCCTTATCTTTTTTAATTAACATCAGAATTTCTAAACCCTCTCCACAAATATAGTGACTTCTTTTAACACTCTCATATTAATATTATAGATAGATGTCAATTGTTTTTCTAGTGACGCCGCTGATCACAGCAGCACACCATCGATGCCCTCAGCTTGATAAGACTCTTATCCTATTGTGTAAATAGTGGGTCTTCAATCTATCAAATTATAGTTAATTTTGTTCTGCTATATTTGCCATGTACATATTCCTATTGCTAGATAGCTAGGATGGAGTACAGTCGTATTCAAATCGTTGCTGAGCGAGAGCATGCCATGCCATGTAATCCTTTGCTATGGCCAGATTTAGGGCTGCAAAGCCTACTAATCAAATTTGAGATTGATAGACTGCAAAAGTCACAGACAGTGCGTGAATGCTACAACACATGCTCCCATCTAGAAAAGCACGCTGCCTTACGAATTCTACGCCACAAAAATAATGGAGTCTTTTTTTAGATTGGAAACAATAGAGTCCGAGTGTAATAAGACAATGGAGCTCGAGTCTAATAGGAAATAGGAAGTACAAAATTTTAATTCAATATAGTTTTTTATGTGATATAGATTCTTTAGAATAATACAGATAGTTAGATCTTCATAAAATACAACGGTGTAATTTTTTCTCTTTTTTAAATTAACGTGAGAATTTTTAGATTCTCTCAGCAAGCGTGGTGGCTTCTTTTAACACTATACTTGTTATTCAGTTGATGAATTCCTGAGGCCAGTTGTTTGAGAGATCTGGTTGAGAAACAATGGAGAAATTCTTTCGGCTAGGAATAACTATGTAAGACAAAGTTAATTGTACCAATTGTTTTAGCGTTCTATTTATATACCGAGCGTGAGAATATGCGTGGCAGAGGTGGCCTTGGACCTGAGGAACCAAACTTTGATGTACTTAAAAACGGACATATTTTATGATGTGACTTTTCCTTTTTTTTAATCCTGCCTAGAAACGTAAGCAGGCTACCTTTGTTTTTGACAGAGTCCTAATACGATTTTGCCTTGATCCTGCCTTGATCGAGTCCTAGTATGACCCTGCCTAGAATCGAACTATACTACCTTTCTCGATATTAATTGAGTCCTAGTTCAGGTGTCCGACTACAATAGCAAATACACAAATTTATCGTGTGTGGATATTTTTAATATAATATGCAAATGTGGGATAATATAGACCGTTGGATCTTCGTAAAATCCAACGGTCTAAGTTCTTCTTTTTTTAGATTAACGTGGAAATTTCTAGTCTCTTTCCGCGAACGTAGTGGTTTCTTCTAACACTTAAATATTTATATAATAGATTACACAGTCTAACTGATTAGCATGAGATGAATCTTTTAAGTCTAATTAGTCTATAATTGAATATTATTTGTCAAGTAACTGCTGCCGCTTTACTTTGACAGCTTATTACACCCTTTCATTTTTTTTCTTATAAATATATAAACAAAGAAAGAACAAAGTTGATGATCGTCGTCAACGAATGATTGCAGGCACTGCTCAGAAACACACCAGAAAATTGATGGAAAATTTGTGCGCATGCAGTATTTGCCTGTATTTCAGCTTGGGACAGAGAAGCTAGAAGGCTGGAAGCACATGTACAGAGGCTGTGTTTAGTTGCAAAATCTATCTCTCCAAATTTCACTATTCATCTATCACATAAAATCTTTTGCCTCATGTATGGAGTATTAAATGTAGGTAAATAAAAAAACTAATTGTATAGTTTTGATGTACGTTGCGAGACGAATTTTTTGAGCCTAGTTAGCCTATGATAGGACAATATTTACCACAAACAAACGAAAAGTGCTACAGTACGCTACAGTATCCGATGTGACCTTTTTTACCAATTTTTTGCGAATCTAAACACAACCAGATACGCAATGAAGGATGCACAGTGCACCACTGCACCCGTGGTAGTGCTCGTGTTTCATTCCCCTTGTACGATTGGAGTAGCTGTGCAGTTGGTCTAACCTACAAACTTCAGACTCAGATTAGGAGTCGAATTAGCAAAACGTGTAGCCTCAGCTTGAGTGTTTATGAAGGTAGACAAGGGCGTTCTGAACCGTAAAGCCTATAGTAATCTACTACTAGTACACTGTACACACGAGCGCCACACCAGTAGCATATACACTACGTACCAGGAGTACGTTCGCACGAAGGGCAACGCCGGAAAAAGGTCTTCTGCCGGTTTGATTTTGACAGCGGAGCAAAGGCAGAGGTCGCTAAAGTTTCATGGCCATGGAGGACGTCGAAGACGCCACGGAGAAGAAAAGGAGAGGGAGGAATTGAATGCGGAAGGAAAATACAGTTGGGCGACGGGATTGGTGAGGCAGCGTGATGACGCAGGTCGCTGCCGCACCGCTCGCACGCTGGGACAGGTGGTGCCGACCGGGGTGGGCTCGCCGACGATCACCCGCTGGTTCCGGCGACGCGCCGCCCAACTTCCCCGGAGAGAGGCCACGACGCGCGATTCAGGTCGACCGGCCGGCACCCTTTTCTGCGAAAAGATGGGGGCGTGGGGCAGTTTCCGGCCGGGTATGGCCATGTTTGGATAAAACCATCAAAACTTTTGCAAAAAAGACGAATGCATGCATGAAGTACTAAACGAAGTTTATTTGCAAAACCCTTTTAGGAATGGGTGTAATTTTTCGAGACGAATCTAATGAGCCAAGTTTCATCATTATTGGCTACAGTGATGCTACAGTAACCGCGCTCAAACATCCTCTAATCATGTGGTCAAAGACCTCATTAGTTAGAGCAACTGCTACAGTACCACAGTTGTGGAGGTAATTTTATAATTAGACTTTATTTAATATCACTAATTAATAGTCAAAGCATCGTTTCTCTCTCATCAAAACTTTTCCACCCTTCATCCAAACACGGCCTATGCTTCGCTTGCGTCGCGATTCGTTGCCGCGGATCCTCCTTGCTGTATTTTCTCCAGACACGCTTTACGCCTGTGCGAGGGAGAAGAATTCCACAGACGCAGATAGGAGCAAGGTTAATAATACACTCAGCCGCTGGCTGTAAGAATCTTTGTAGTCTATCTCTCAGCTCATTCATATAGTAGTTAGCCTTTCATCATTAATATAAGATTTATTTGTCTCTCTCATAAGATTTTTTGATTATTTTGTCGAAACTGGCTGCAAGTTTGCAGCTCAATTCTTCTCTCTCATCTACTCTGTCCTCCATATCAGTATGTAGCTTTTTTGCAACATATTATAATACTTCCTCTAAAGTGGTGCAAAAATATAAAATAGCCGACCATGTATAATCAGTGCTACTGGCCTGCTGCTATGCTATCTCCGGCTACAGAGTAATGAGAATAGTGCAGCTACTTACCCACGTGTGCAATTAATAGCAATTAAGCGTTTATAGCTCCACTTAACCGGATACTATGTCTTTTGATGAGGAGGCCGTGCGCTAAATGCATGCTTTACTCTGCGATTTTGTAACATTAATATGCATGGTTGGGAGGCGGATTTTTGGTCGCGGGTCACGAAGATGAGTTCGCAGTAGCATCGCATCCCTGTCCCACCCATACCGTGGTCGCTTTCTTCTACAGTCGGCTGCGCGGTCTGCTGCGGCGGTTGGCGCCCGTGCATGATCCGGTTTTCAGTTCTACGGCAGCCAAGAGGATTACCTCGATGGAGGCTTTTCAGTTCTCCCGTTTTCGACTACTATTGCATTGCATGATCCGGTCGCCGTGATGCATGGACGCAACAGCGGCTCCCAACTAAACGCGATAAGACGGCGACGGGTTCCGGCCAAATCGCCGACTTCTCGAATAACGGTTGCTCTCTCTCTCTCTCTCCAGTTCAACAGGGAGCTCGAGGGAAGAGGCTGACGCTTGGCCACGGCCCACGTCGCCATTGGTTGAGCAGCTACAGGAAGAGCTGCGTCGGAGGATCACAAGGTGTGTGCGTCACAGCATCAATGGCTGACTGACTGGCTGCCCCGTCTACAGGAGAGTTTAGCTGGAGTGAGGGGGGGGGGGGGGGGGGGGGCATTGCCATTTGCCAACGAGAAATGGCTGACGATCCCGGACGCAAGCCGTATGAAGTGATGAACATGACAACGAGGCGTGAGGGTACACGAGTCTGATCCGACCTTGATGTTATAATTTTCGGTGGTTGGAATAATGAACGCCAGTGCAAGCAATAGGCATGCGAAAAAAGTATGCGCAGAATTTGAAGCATGAGCAGAAGTACAGAACAGCAAGAAGGTGGCAGGTAAATATCGACAGTACAGATATTCAGATTGTCTCCGTTCAGAAAGGAAATTCAGATCGTCAGGCAGAGCATTTGCATTTCAGGAGAGGAAAGGCAGGCCGATTGCCTCGATGTTTCATCTCTTCTGACTCAGGGGCCGTTTAGTTCCCAAAAGTTTTTGCCAATTTTTTTTTGGACATATGAATGGAGTATTAAATGTAGGTAAACGACAAAACTAATTGCACAATTTGGATGTACACGACGAGACGAATCTTTTGAGCCTAATTAGGGCATGATTAGCCATAAGTGCTACAGTAACCCGCATGTGCTAATGGTGCGGTCAAATGCCTCAAAAAATTCGTCTCGCGGTTTCCAAGTGGATTCTAAAATTAGTTTTTAAATTAGTGTCAAAAAAATCCTTCCAACATCTGGTCAAACAATCGATTTAACCATCAAAAACTTTTATTTTGGGAACTAAACGGTGCCTCGTAGCAAGATAATGATATTTTGCTTGCCATAGCATTCATAACGTGCACTATTTCTTCAACAGGATGAAAAAGGCAGATTTCATAACTTGAGCACAAGACAACCGGGCGCTTTAACTCGTAACAGGACAACGATTTGACCATCACGTCAACATCACGGTTTTCCCTTTCGTATCAGAGAAGATAAGCTTATCAAGACAGTTCATGCAACATGACTATGAAATACATTTTCCTGGAATATGAGAATGGGAATTTTTTCTTTTTTGAAGGAATGGGAATAACCAGCTCATTTCGGGCTTGTTTGGTTGCACACGGTTTCATTCCGGGCCCGAAATGATAGAAACAATAAGAGATATAGCAAGAGATCCAAATTTATTCCGGGTCGAAAACTGTTTGCAACAAAATATGCTCACAATAGATACAACAAGAGATTCGGAATCAATCCATGAGTTTAGAGATGGGGAATGAATCCAAATCTTTTATTTTATCTATTATGAGCTTATTTTATTGCAAGTAGTTTCCGATCCGAAATAAATCCGAGTCTCTTATTATATCTCTTAGGCCTCATTCGGTTGCTCCAAATCCGGCCCGAAACGGCCTCCAATCCGGCCGGAATGAAGTGTCCCGGTTTGAAACCAAGTATGGGCCGGAATCATTGTTCGTTTTGGGTGGCCCGGATTGGAAACGGGCCTAGTTCGGCCTCCTTGCACCCCATTCCGGCCCGATTTCAATCCCCACTTCAGATCCAATCCGGATCGACGCGGAGAGGGGAGGGCGACGGGGCACGGGCGCAGCTGGCGGCGCGCGGCGAGGGGCGGGCGACGGCGCAGCGGCACGGTGGCGCACCGGCGGCGAGCTTGTCCTCCGACGCCTTCTCACCAGTAAGCCGCCGCCCTCGTCTTCCTTTCCTTCTTCTCTCCCCAGTGCTTGGTTCTTGCTCGGGTTCCTGGTGAGGAGCATCCCAACGGAGGGGGGCAACGAGGCCGAGAGGCGCGGTGGCAGCGGCAGTGCCAGCGCCGTGCTCCCATCCTCCAGGCCTCCACTGCCATTGGTGATGGCCTCTGACGATTTGGGGAGTGTTCTTGGGGTGGATCTGATGGGACTGAGATTGAGGACTGGGCCTCTGACGATGCAGTGGCTTTTGGCTGCTATGGCTGATGCGCAGTATAGATTGCCATCTTTGGTTGCAGTGATTGTTGTTAGCCTCCTCCCAAGGATCGCCATTTGTATTGTGTAAGCAAAAGTTTCAAGGGTGACTGCTAGACCAAAGGGTTAGCAGTACCAATACCAAAACATGGAAAGTTTGATGATTTTTACTAGAAGGGTGTCACACTCACACCCGTGATGGAACACAGTAATAACTCTGTTTGGAGTTGGACTGACAAGTGGGTCCAACCATAAGACCTAGGTGGAAGGCGCGTCAACTCTATAAGCTGCGAAGGATCAGAGGAGGAGGGGAATGAAGAAAAGAAACCAGATAAGCAAAGAGGAAACGGAAGAACAACTTCCTCCTCAAGTTATCGAGATCATCTGTATCCCTTGTAATCTGGCTCACGTCCCGATTTGATCTCATCGGCGGCTACGGGCTGTTACAGTGGTATCAGATTCAGCACTCCTCGGCGCGCCGCTGTTCGATTCGCCGCTTTCGTCTCCGTCCCCAGTTGCTCCGCCGGTAATCCGTTCGATTTTGGCGTCCACGCCCCGCTACCGACTCGCAGTCGGCGGCGGCCACCGCAGACTGTCGGTTAGCCGCTCCGGCGCCGTCATCCACATATGGTTCTCATGCGCCGCCTAGGTCTGTAGTTTGGAGACGGTAATTGGATCTCTCGGTGTGAGGGCGACTTGGCGGCGGTGGATTTTCTTCTCGACAACGACAGGTCCGTGTTTTTCGCTGTACTCCGTCGCCTTAAGGCGACGGAGGACGTGATTCTGGTGGCTTTGTGCCGACGGTAGATGGAGGCGCGTTGATCGTGGATACAGGAGGGCCTGCATCAGCTTCACGCCCGCATCGAATCGATCGACACCACGCAGCATTGCATGGCGTCGTGGCTGGCTTTGACGTCCAAGTTATTGGACCAGGCTGCAAGGGGCCAACAGCAGCAACTGGAGGTGATTGGGCAGACCATGGCGGGGCTCACCTCCTACCGTAGGTTGAGGGAGCAGGATGGATTGGAGAGGAGTGCTCCTAAACACAGGATCAGGGGCTCATCATGGGAGACAGCAGTGCCAAGGAGATCAGAGCTGCGGGAACCAGGCGTGTTGTTTCCTTTAGCATATCCTACTGTATATTCTGCCCCTCAGGTGTTTGTTGGAATGCCACAACAGGGGAGCATGCACCTGTCGTTTGATGCAATGCCTTCTGAGGTTACCTGGGATGAGGAGATGCAAGATGACATTGATACACATGAAGACCTGCTACAGCTACTAGTCTTGGGTGTGGATGGTGACAACACAAAGTGCAAAGTTGAGCTTGATTCAATTATGTCAAAGGACTCTACACGAAGTGCGGTGTCTATGCATGTGGAGAGCAAGGTAAAACATTGCCAAGGATAATGTCCAAGCACATTAGCACGAGTTGAGCAGATCATGTCAAAAACTCAAGACGATGTTGCAGTTTGGGATAAGGAGGTCGAAGACATGCTCGAGCAGCATGGTTTACTGCAGCAAGTAGCTCTAGGTGGAAATAACTTTGTCGTTGAAGATATGGTGTCCTTAGAAGCAGAGCAAGTGCCAATACAAGATTCTGTGGTGTGGGATTGTGCTCAGCACAAGGGGCTTGATGAAATGCCTTGTACTGACATTGTTTGGGATGAAGCGGTATTATCTGACCTGGACACGCACGATGGCTTATTGGAGCAGCTAGCCGTGGGCAAAGAATACAAGGATGATGAGAAGATAAAGCTGCTGATTGAACCTTGCGCTGATGAGTTGCTTACCTGTGTTGGCAGCTCGTCACTATTTTTGGAGTTTGTTGTGGCGGCTCCAGTTGTGGTTGTGGCTGCAGATCAGGTGCTTCAGAAAATGCCTTGAGTATATGATTCAAGCCAAGTCATGAATGAAACGGAAAACAAATGTATGGGAAAAGAGTTCCCTGGATTGTTGCTACACCATCTCAGCTCACAAGCTTGTGAAAAAAAAAATGGCATCGAAAGGAATGTCTGTCTTAGTGGAAAAGAGGTTGGCAACTGCAAGCTTCATGTGCAGGGGCAGCAGGGAGGCAATTGGATGGAGCTGCAGAGATCTACGGGGCATGGGATCAGTCAGATGCCAACTTGGAGGCTTAATGCTTTTTGTACTAGGAAAGGTGAGCCAAGCAAAAGGCATTTAAGCATGGATTCTGGTAGGCAAATCAGTGATCCATCTTACAAGGCAACATTACCTTTTAGGGCTTACATGATCAATGTGAAGTGCAAAGGGGCAACCATTTTTGTCAGGAAATTATGGGATCCAGGTATTTGGAGATGCATTATCAGGGAATTGGTACTTCAGTGTGGTGTACGGTCATGTGCACTGAGAACATGCATTCTTTACCCTGGGATACAAATTCAGTCAGGGAAGGAGGTTCAGGGTGAAATCATCCATTGTGGCAATTTGGCTGGAAAAATGGTGGCCCTGTACATGCCAATTGATGCTCAGGACTGTTTGGTTAGGCTGACTGTGGAGCATACTGAAGACCTCAGTTGTCGGCACCAGAAGTGCTTAATGGGGATGATCATATTGTTGCCGAGAAGATGGACTCCTACTCATGCATATTTATACAGCTGGCCACTAGTTCTCTCTCTCTAAGACAGTTATGCATAGAACAATTCTTTTGTGGACGGCTCTAGGAGTCTCTATACTTACCATGTTAAAGGAGTAAGCTGTCTAAGCATTGCTCTTGCTTGGGGACAAGCAAGGTTTTCTGGGGGCGGTAATGTCACACCCGTGATGGAACACAGTAATAACTCCTCTGTTTGGAGTTGGACTGACAAGTGGGTCCAACCATAAGACCTAGGTGGAAGGCACGTCAACTCTACAAGCTGCGAAGGATCAGAGGAGGAGGGGAATGAAGAAAAGAAACCAGATAAGCAAAGAGGAAACGGAAGAACATCTTCCTCCTCAAGTTATCGAGATCATCTGTATCCTTTGTAATCTGGCTCACGTCCCGATTTGATCTCATCGGCGGCTACGAGCTGTTACATTGTTGTTAGCCTCCTCCCAAGGATCGCCATTTGTATTGTGTAAGCAAAAGTTTCAAGGGTGACTGCTAGACCAAAGGGTTAGCAGTACCAATACCAAAACATGGAAAGTTTGATGATTTTTACTAGAAGTGCTCTATTGTTGTACTTGAACGATGATGTAGATGTCAAGCGAAGCACTGGGTAGAAATAAGCAGACTGGTTTTTTTTTATCAATTACTGGGTGTGAGGATCTAGTATTGCCCAAAATAGTATTAAATTGAATATATTACACATTTCAGAAACAATATTACACATGTTCTTGGTCGTGTATGTGTTACACTTGAATGAGCATATTTCAGATATAGTATATCACTCTTTTATAATCCATGGCATTCATGGATATGATATAATCCATGGCAGGCTTGTGATTTTACTCTGTTATTCATATCACTCTTTTATAATCCATGGCAGACATGGATGAGAAATATTCATATTGCTTTTTTGGCAATGCATATTGCTTTGTAACTAGAAATATTCATTTCTGGTGGTCTTTTATACTTGTATACATTGTTTAGATAGCTGATTTTATCTTTTGTCACTTGGCAACCCAGGGTCTTGAGTGATATTTTCAGTTAGATGCATTGGCCTGTCCCTGTATTTGCTTTTGTTGTTACTAGCTTGAGTGATGGTTCACTGAACTATTGGTAAGATATGTGTGAACACACTGAAGAAGGATTTGAATCCTAGTCTTGGATTAAGACACATTCTTCTGGTAAGCTGAAAGTGCAACGCCCTAGTTCTGTTTTGCTGCTAATTGCATGTTGTGTATATAAGCAATTGCTAGGTCTGATCACCTCTAAGGTCAAACTATTGTTACAACATGCGAGGACATATTATGAGCTGCTTGTTCACCTGTATGGCAGGTAATAAGATGCCTTGTGATTGAACCATTTCCTGAATTTGCCCTCAATGAACAAGCTGGAAAGATGCTACTTGAAAACTACTCCAGCCTTGGTATGAGGAGTATGCACGGCATGCAAGGTCAGCCTTCAAATTGATGTCCAGCCTTGGCTAGCGTCAACGTTTTTTTTTCATTTATGGCAAAAAATATTAGGATATAACAAGGAATGTTGGCAAGTACATGTGTCAGATCTCAGATGGCATGTATTGCTGAAGTGTCTTGTAAAGCTATGACCAGTCCCTGCTTATCATATCTTTTCTCCACATGCAGGCTATACACTGGTATCGATGCACTCAAGCCTAAGAACAAGTCCAAGGAGCTATTTCTGAGTCAACCACAGCTCTAAATGTGGGCCGGTCCAATATTGTTCTCGGTGAGAACACACCTTTGGCATCACCAGCGATATCTACCTCTGCTGTGGCAAAAGCATTAGGTAAAAACTCACATAATCAGAATGCTGCTATGTCTGATCCTGTTGTAGGAGCATTCACTGCACCCAAGAAGGACGCGCCACATGCTGCTAAAGTTCAAGTTGATAAGAAGAAACTGGATGCAAGGAAGAAGAGTTTGAAGAGATTGTAGTCGAATGATCCTGGGAGGCTCGGGTGCTTAGTGGTAGATACAATAGTGATATCTTCATTATGCTAGATTCAACATATGCCCTGGTAGAACTGAAAAGGAAAGTGAAGAAGACGAACAGCGGGAGAGGCATCTCATGTTTGGTGGTCTGTGCTATCTGTTGGGACAAGCTGTATGTGCATCTCATGCCAGTTTTTTTATTGATGGCTTGTTTGTCTCCTGTTAAATTGACTGATGTATGGTAGATAGATAGATTTGGGAAACAGTTGAAAAAAGAAGTGATTTCGTAAAAAAAAGCTGAAGAAAAAAAAGAAGTGGTGATGAACTATTCCTGCCGAACAGTAGAAAATACATGCTAGAAAGCATTTCGCGCCGGAATCAATCCAAGACCAGGTTTGAGTGTGCCAGCCGGATTCACTCAATCCTGCCCTGAAAGGAAACCAGGCCCGGCTACAAAACTGGGCTGCCGAACGAGCCCTTATTGTTTCTATCATTCCCGGTCCGGAATGAAACCGTGTGCAACCGAACAAGCCCTTCATCAGAACTCACACTACAAGACAACTGGCAACTATCCTGTTTGTTAGGACTCATGACTCAGGGTTCACTGGTTCAGTGTTTTCTTTTTCAGGTAAAAAAACACAGACTCAGGCGTCCGGAGAAGACTGTAGCACATCGAAATGAAGAAATGATGCAATAGAGTTTAGCAGAATCTGAGCATGGAAACTACGGGGCCTACTGCGAACTCTGGGCCACTCCCTACATCCTGTACATGTTTTAGTTTGCAAGGGCACTTGAGGTGCTGGCTGCTTGGGACCTTGGGTTATCTGTCATTTAGTCTGCACACCTGGTGGCAATTGCAGCAAAATCCCAGGCCCACGGAGATGCAGAGAAGAGCTAAATGAAGTCAGCAATACAAGTTGTTCCAAGAAGACAGTAACAAACTGTACAAGGTCAGTATCTAGATCATAAGGAATGCTTAAACACTATGTTTGTGGCCCTGTTTAGTTCCCAAAAAAATTTCTACAGTATCTATCACATCGAATCTTCAAACATATGTATGGAGTATTAAATGCAGTTGAAAGAAATAACTCATTACACAGTTTAACTTTAAAGGACGAGACAAATCTTTTAAGCCTAATTAGTCCATAATTGAACATTAATTGTCAAATAACAACGAAAGTGCTACAGTATTAAAACCCAAAAAAATTCGTGAACTAAACAAGGCCACAGCTGCAATTGTTCGAAGATAATTATGAACATCACATATAGACGACTATGTTATGGGCTTACATTCAGGAAGAATGATATAAAAGGGTGGCTGTTTCGAATAAAAGAATGGTCAAATGACTAGTTATCGTCTATCCTTAGTTATAGGTCTTTTTTTCAACTTCCTTTCGTTGTAAGTTTCTCTTTTCGTTTTTTCGGTAAGTGGTTGTGTTTGTTGTAAAACTCTTGCTTGTTCTTAATGAAATACTGTCCAGGCAAGTTCTAAAAAAAAATAGTAGAAGGAACCAACCCTTCTGTTGCTGGTTTCCATGTTCTCGGAGGACAAGATTAAGCCAAAGTTGAAAGTAACCAAAGATATGGGGGATTCTCACATGGCCTTGTCATGAGAAATGGCTGTAATTTCTTCTCATCCAAAAAGACTCAAATTGTAACCAGACACTCAAAAAAATTACTGAAACCACCGAATTTCTACTGGAAATGGTTTTAAATTATATTTGAAAACCCTAAGATATAGAAATGACAAAAAAGATTAGCTTAATTTGGTGTAAAATGCCCATATCTAATATGAAATGATTCTGGCAAAACCAGCTATATTATCAAAGCGGGTGTCAAGAAGCAAAATTTCTTATAGAACCTACATATCATCAGCACTTATGCTTCGATAATCAATTAGACCAAGATAAATTTAAGAAAATCAGAAATGAAGTTTGTTTAGATCCTCTTCAATAAAGAGCACAATGATGGTTGGAGGAGGTTTACAGAGCTTTAGCTTGCAGGTTATGTTTGTACAAATAGCCTATAGCAAGCCCATTTCTTGGCTGAAATGGCCCATAAAGTGTGCATAAAGGATTATCTGTTTAGCTTCCAAGGTAATTTGTCACCCTATTTTCATGATTATCACTAATTAGAGTAGATTGCTGATTGGCATCCAACAAAGATACTTAAAGATAACATCCAACTAGTAAGTTAAAGATACTTCAGCAAATAGTTGGAATCTGATGACTATCAAGCTAAATGAATCTTGACAATGATTCCATTAATCATCTAAGAAATTTCAGCAGTAGTTAGTAGCTATATACAGATTAAAGTAACCAGACGAAGAGAGGAAGAACCTCATTTACTGTTGGCAAATAATTTCTTATTTCCTGGATTGCAACATTAGGCTTCGCTAATGGACTACACATCATCCAGCTGTGCAAAACTGGATGCTGGCATTCTGAGAGGACATCCTGAACTTCAACACCCTGCGCCTAAACTTGGCCTGCTCAAGGCCATCCATGGAGGGCACGATGTTCATTGTCTCCAATGCTGGTGCATTCTTGAGCAGGATCTTCACCAGCTCTAATCCACTTTTGCTCTCATCAATGTACTGCATACTAACTCCCTTGAGATGCTTCACTGTCACCCCCTTACCACGTGGCACACGGCACTCTCCATCACTACACCATCTCCGTTTGCCCTGCGATGGCTGCAGCAACAAATATCATCGGTTTACCCCCACAATTTAACAGAGATAACAGAGCACTGAACAAAAAGGCATATCTCACCACAACAGACACACAGAGCTCTTCAACATTCCGGCAATTTGAGAGCAATGGTGCAATGGATAAAGCACCTTCTTCCCTCCTCTCAATTATGCATGACAACCGCCTCACCCTGTCTAACCGCACCTTCAACCCCTCCTCCGCCCGAGCAAATTGCTTCAAATGATTATACAGTTCAGTAATTAGATTCATTGGACACTAAGTTATTCCACTAGATCAAGAGAATTTGAGATACACGGTATACCTCAATGCACCAGGGTGAAAGCAAAAGGCTCCGTACGTTGCCAACCGAAGTGAGAAGCTCTCTGAGAGTAGCCTCCCGGGGCTTCACCTGTGGCTTCTCAATGGCGAGAAGGACTTCGTCCAAAGAAACGTCGCCATCGATAATGTGCCTGGTTGCCATGGCACCTGAGTAACGGAGGGTGCGCAACTCTGGCATCTCTAAGACGGCGAGAGACGACTCCTGCGTCCACGAACAGTCCGTGATCGCGAGCGAGCGCAGCCGCGACGGACCGACAAGGCGGAGCGCAACAATGCGGCATTGTTCCAGGATGAGGTAGCGGAGCTCGGTGCAGTGCGAGAGGAGGTCCCCGAAGAAGTCATCGTCCCTGGTGAGCGAAACGGACGCGAGGTGGAGGCGGGACAGGCGGGTGAATGGGGCGAGCGAAGGGAGAGGGAGCGCGTAGTGGTCGAGGCGCAGCGTCAGGGACGTGAGGCCGGTGCAGGAGAGGAGGGAGGGCGGGAGCACGGCGAGGCGGGAGCGCGGGAGGCGGAGCTCCAACCACTCCAAGCCGCGAGCGGCGGCGGCGGCGAGCCACGAGGCGAGGTGGCCGGCCGCGGCGGCGGCGAACGCCTGGTCGAAGAGGCCCTCGAGCGCGAGCCGGAGGCTGCGGAGCGGGTGCGGGTGCGGGCTCGGCGGCGCCAGCGCGGCGGTGGCGGCGGCCGCGAACGCCGCCCTGCGGCGCGGCGCGGCGGGGAACGCCGCGGCGAAGTCGATGTCCAGCGCGGGCGCGGCGGCGGCCGCGCCGCGCCACCGGCGCGAGATGGCGGAGGCGGCGACCGCGGACCGGAAGGGCAGCTTGGACGCGATCAGCCCGAGCACCGCGTCTGGGAAGCCCTCGAACGGGTCGCCACCGCCGAAGTCCTCGCGGGCGGCGTGGTCGCGCGCCGCGTAGGTGAGCCCCGCGGCGTGGTTCGGGATGAGGTGCTTGGTGCGCATGACCGCAGAGGACCTCGATCCCTCTCGGTCCCCGCCGCGCGCCGCCGGCTCTCGACGCCCCGATCGGAGAACCTACTCCTCCGGAACTGCAAGTAAAGTGCGGCGCAAGCAGTGGAAAGCGAAGCGGGGCGGCGGGCCCGCGGCCTCGCGCTTTATGGCGACGCGTTCCCACTGGGACTCGAGCCTTTCCGCGGTGCAATTCCTCCGCGTGGGGCTGCGGGTAGGGGTGGTAATGGGCCACGGTCCTAATGGCTTCTACACAGTCCAATAAAGTTTTTAAAATTTTTAGTTTAAAAATACATATGTTTAGAGTCCGATTCTTTTAGGATCTGATTCTTGAATTTTCTAGTTCAAAATGTTGGGCCTTTTACCACCCCTAGCTGCGGGTTTAGCCGGTGCTGTGGGCGGGGCCTGCCTGCGGAGGGACGGACGGACGGACGGACGGACGGGAAGGAGGGAGGGGAGCGCGTGCGTGCGACGCAGACACGCACCCGCGGCCGAACGTGCAGGCGTGCGAAGCGGAGACGGTTTCGTCTGGACGCGGTTTTCATTTAGCGCGTAGCAGCCACACGGATCGCGGCCGAAGTTTAAACGCTACCTTGCGTGGAGTTGGACTCGGAATTGTTTAGGATCTCCTTGTACTAGACTTTGCCGTGTAACTTTGCTTATTCTGAAGGGGTGAATTCTTATCATTCAATCCAAAGCTAACAACGTACCACCAGTCTTACCCGCAAAAAAAAACGCACCACCAGTATTTATGCGAAGCTTGTGGCAAGTCGCGCGGAAGATTCGGCAGGTTGTGCAGTCAACTTGGTGCCGGAGGGTAAAACGTAAAAAGGTGCGGTTGCTTTTAGCCGAAGTAATTTCTGGCGTGCATTAACGCACACTGTTGGTATCTCGTGTTTGGTTTGAAAACTTTTTTTCTTCTTTGACCACTAATTAGAGATATTAAATGAAGTCTAATTACAAAACAACCTTCACAATTATGGTACTGTAGCATGTGATGTAGCTAATGAGGTCTTTAAACGCATGATTAGAGGATGATTAGGTACGGTTACTGTAGCATCACTGTAGAGAATTATGGTGGAACTTGACTCATTAGATTCGTCTCGGAAAATTACACTCATCCGTGAAAAAATTTCGCAAATAAACTTCGTTTAATCCTCCATGCATGCATTCATCTTTTTTGAAAAAAATTTCACATTATCAACCAAACATGACCCACGTCAGTTCTTTTCAGTCTTTCATCCAGGCTTCTACTCTGGGCTTCCATATCTCCAGACCAATGTGGATCTTGCTCTGTTCATGCCAATCGATCGATATATAACTAGTGGTAACATGTATAGTAGTAAAAAGAGCACGTAATTATTTTTGAACAGTGAAAGGTCTGATATGCCATACACACAAAAAGGTTTGTTTCCGTTCAATCAACACAACTTTTCAACATTGCACGTCACTGCCAACGTTATCAGAAGCAGGTGAAAGTTCAACTTCTCCCCGTTCTCTCTTTACAATGAATGTGACTAATAACTACTGAGAAATTATGTACCCGTATCAGAAGTGTACAACAGCATCACATGCGACTGTCTCTCCAAACTTCGGCTCCCCAAAAAAGTAGCAAAGAAAAAAAACAAAAGAAAACATCACAAGAGCACCTGAAATTAGACATGACATCTGGTATTATCACCGCTGATGATCCGTTTATTGCTTTGTGGGGCCAAGAGGGTGTTTGATTCCTGACATCTGGTCCATCTTGGGTTACAATGGTTCTCTTTGGTCCAGAACTTGGCAACCAGCATCTTCACGAAAGCCCTGAAGTCAACAACAAATGAAGTTACAATCTCCCTGCACAAGATTGCCATGTGTTATTAATATCATTATCATTTAACACCACCATAATGTTCCTACGAACATGGGATGATTTCATCACAATACAAAGAACCTAACAATCAACTTCTAGATGTACTACATGTCTATTATGGTAGGTTTTTATCCGTTTGGTGCTACCAAACCAAGATGGGAACAAAAAAAGAAGATTGTAATGCAATAGAATCAAAAATCTTCTTTCATGCAGTGAATTCTAAGTAGGAATTCATGTCTAGATGACAAGCATTGCCTTATCCTTACATAAACCCTATATATATTAGAAAAACTAAAAAAACGTTTCAAAGACATTAAAGGAAATAGCTACAGTTTAAGTTGCTAACTCATAGCAATAAAGAGTACTTCCCACCAAATTAAAAGTCCTACTTGGTCTTTCTTATATCAATTTTTAATAAACACCTGCCATTTGATGATTTTGATTTATGTCAAACAGTTAGGCATCCCCAGTCGAGTGTTGAGAACTTTAAAGCACCATATGTTCACACAATGACATCAAGGTTGATGCCTCTTTGAGCAACCGAGTCCCAAACAATGTTGGCAGTTCACATCACTAACTAAGCAGAATTAGTCTTTTGAAAGGAAGCTAAGCACAATTATGGCATTAATAAGGCATAACCTGCTACAACTTGGGAAGCATCCTGACATTTGTATTACCAACATAGTAAAATAGTTTAAATGTAATTCTGCATGTCATCTAATATTTTACTGAAACTTAGTTCATGCTTCCTGTCATTTGTTTAAGATGCTTCATGGAAGTAATCTAACGGAAAGCTACCAAGAGCCCTTTAAATAACTACTAAGGACACACCCAAAAATGCATTCATGAAAATATAGCCTGAACAAAGGGTGCATAAGGAGGTAACAGTCAACAATGCAAGCAAAGAAGGTGGTTTCCTTAGCTGATTGTTTGGAGCTTGGTTGATACTTTAGGATGCAAGATCTATATATTTGCTATTCAGATTAGATTTAGCTTTGTCAGGGTAAATAGTTCGATGAATCTCATTTGTCTAAACAATCAGGAGATGCATCTTCTAACTTCAGCATTGCAGCGATCCCTTTCAAAAAGAAAAAAAAGAAAGAGAAGGGGTGTAGAGTAAAGTGTGACGAGGAACATAACATGGCAGTACAAAGCCATTAGCCAATTCCTTAGAAGATGCGCAACATCTACCGGCTCTCCCATGTGGGCAGGCAGGATTGTAGATGATTGCCAGGATCAGGTCAGACATTAACAGTCCTAAAGCTAACTAGAAAATCAAGCACACTCCAAGGATCAAACAATTGACCACAGAAAATATATGGATGATTTGACATATTACTCTGAGTCTCTGACAAGGAATTGAGCTTCGCAGACAGAAAATAAACATAGTTAAACATAGCATTGGACAATTACTGAATATGTAACTGTATGGTCCTTGGACAAAGCAAAAGAAAATACTTACAGTGGTGAGCAAGGTGAACGACCACCGTTCACGTAGTACACAAACAAGTAGGTGTAGGAGTCATAATGTTGTCCTCTTATGTAGTAAAACATTGGAAGCCTTCTAACTAGCTTAAACAACATCTTCTTATAAAAGCTGATAGCAGGTTGGTTGTATGAAATGACGTGTAAATAAACACCTCTGCAATTTGATATACTTGCTGCATATTTAACCACTTCTCGAACCAGTGACGATGCTGAAAGAGAGAACTCTTATAGGATCAACAATATCAAATTCACAAGATAAACTATAAAACTAAGATGAAGAGACAAGGTAACTAACCTATGCCAAGGTTTCTGTAGCTATCCACCACACCCAGCGTCAATATATACACAAGTGTTAGATCTTTGCGCGAACTGTTATACCTAAACAAGTCCTCAATCTGCATATCAAAGTCATCAGCTCCACCAAGCTAACTAGTTAGATAATACCATTTCCAGGACATTCTGTATGCGATACCTCACTATCTTTTGCGGCGATCATCCTCGTGGTTACAAAACCTATTATCTCATCCCTGCGGTCATCTGATCTGCTGGTGTCCACAGCGCCCCAGGAAACAATACCATGGCCGTTGACAACGTTCAAGAAGAACTCCCTCTCGTACCTGAACAAAATGAAAAGAATTACATGATCAAATACAGCAGCTACGGTAAATTTGTCAACAGGTAACAGAATTCGGTAAGAGTAAGTAAGCGATGTATATATAGTAAAAACAAGGAACAAGCTAACAAAAGCAGCAAAAGTAGTAGCTACCTTATGGGAAAGAGAGCTAGATGAATCTTCTCTAAAGCTTCGAGGTCGGAGGGCTGGATAGGGCGATACTCTATGGTGGGGTAGATTTCGGATCTCGGGTCCAACATGAGCAGTCCGCCTGCGGCGACGACCGACCAGGTTCTTCGCCGGGAGGCCCGAGAAGCGTCCCGTGCGGGAGAGTGGACTCCCCGCTTCGAGGCGTGCAACCGCTTCCGTGCGCGTCAGGCGCGCCACGGCGAATCGCAGCTTGCTCGGTGGTGGCGCCGCCGCCGCCGCCGCGACGAAAGAGGGGGGAGGGGAGAAGAAAGCGACGGCGCCGGCGGCGACGCCAGAGGCTGATCGGCGAGCGCGATATACAGGAGGGGGGAGAAGAAGCAGCGAAGGCCGGATCGCGAGGGTGGGAGGACGGAGGGGATCGAGGGAGGTCAGAGGTGGTGATGGGCGAGCGGCGGCGACCTGGACGTGGACAGAGAAGAACCAGGAAGGGAGGAGGTCAGGAAGCTAATCGGCTGATTTGGGTGTCATTAGCCGATGCTGAACTGTCAAGAGGGTTCGTAATAATCCAAATAGGTGGTGTCTCCTTTTCTTCGAGTTGCGACGTATTCCATCATCCATGACATTGTTCCTCGAACTTTTTGAAAACTTTTGAACATTGGAGTTATGAGTCGCTCCGTATTCCAATTTCCATCATCCATGGCATTCCTAAGAAAGTATAGTTATGAGTTTTCAAAAAAATTGAAGATGAACATCCACTCTACATCCATATATAATTATGCAAAAGTTAATATGCAAATAAAAAATTTATTAAAAAAATAACAAATTTGACGTGCCTGTGCCCTAGAAGATAAATTCCTAAGAATTTTGTCTTCTAATGCACAAGACCTAGAATTTATCATCTTGTAAGATTTTTTAAAATTAATTTTGCATCGCAACTTTAAGGATATGGATGCACTATGGAAGGCATCGTTTGAAAATGTTTTAAGAACTTTTTAACTATATTTTAAACCTTTTCATATATATTTTTTCACGAAAAGGTGACTGCATGTTTAACTATATTTTTCCAGACAGCGGCTGAACCCGTGAACCGCTTTTCTGACACGGCGAACCGGAGAGCACGAACCGACCGTTCCGTTCCCATAGTCGAAGTCGACGTTCGTTTTCGTTTCGGTGCTAGCCTACTTGGAGCCTAGGAGGGACATGGACATTGAACTCAACGACTCCAGCTTGTCTGCGAACTCTTTTTCTCTCTTCGAGTAGGGGGCGAGCGGGCAATCAATTCGCCGGGATTCTCCAATGTCGAGCGGGGCCTCGTCATCGTCCTCGCCGCCGCCGGCGGGGGCCGGGGACGGATATTGGGCGGCGCGGGAAGAGGCGGCGGCGCGGCTGGAGGCGATGGCAGCGAGGCCTCGTGGGGAGGACGAACTCTCGGCGGAACAGTTGGAGACCAACAACCAGCTCCAGGAGGACGAGGTAATTGCTTCTCGCGCCCCCAATTGCTTGTGGCTTGCGAGTTTGTCTGCTTCACTAGCGCGCGCCGGAAATCGGTGGATTATATCTGGAGCTGCAGGGACTAACTTGTGACGACATGTACAATATGCGCTGTAATCGTTGTACCTAGCGGTCTGAACTGGAATTCAGATATGCCAGAGGATGTAACGGAATCACCCTTCTATAGCATTGAGATTATTTCGTTTTTCCCTTGTTAAAATGTATGCTCATTTAGGACATAGGACTGGAGATTTAGTTAGGATGGTGAATTTGTTCATCTACCGCCTAAAACCGAGTTTACTTAGGACTGGACAATTAGGATAGTCAATTCTAAGTAATAGCTGTGTTCACATGATAGCCATTTGAACTACTGTTGTCGCTAATATGCAGTAGCATACCATAATATGTTCAGGTGTTGGCACTGCAAGCTATTTATGTGGATGATATGGTCATCTTGGAGGATAAGGCGGGTCTTCGCTCTTTTCAGGTCTGTTTCAGTGCTTTGTCCTCCTAATTAACTCTCTCATTCTTCAAGAGTGTAATGTTCATGTCTTCTTCCCCAGATTTTTGTGCGGTATCCAGTTCCTAATGGCAGTAAGGTCTTATTGAGTCTTTGTCCAAACAGAACTACAATTGGAACTGATAATGAGGGGAGCCAAGATGTTGGTGAACTCTTTTATGCTTGCAGCTTAAAGCATTTGCCACCTGTGGTGTTAACTTGTTTGCTGCCGCGTTCGTATCCCAGTACATGGGCTCCTTATTTTACTATATCAGCCAAGTGGTTGGATGAACCAAAAGTTTCATACCTCTGTGCCATGCTTGATGAGATTTGGACTGAGCTTCAAGGGCAAGAAGTAGTGTATAGATGGGTGGACTGGCTGAGTAGCTCTTCATGGTCGTGCATTTCTTTGAACAACAGCATAATATTAGTTCCAGGTGCAACTTCAGATGTTGTAGATGAACGTGCTATTGCAAGAAAAGTTCTTGTTGGTTCTACTATTCCTCTGATGCAAGATTATGATGAGAATAGATCTCATGAAATATTTCTGAAAAGCCTACGTGAGTGTGGAATTTGTCTTAGTGAAAATACCGGTAAGTCTACCTTATGTAGTTAGGATGCTTGTGTTTGGATTTGCTGACTTATGTACCTTCAAGTTCCTATCACTGCTTTCTCGTTTATTTTGTTCACCATCGTTCTATTTTTGAAATAAAGTTAGGATCTCAAATTAGGAAACAAAACAATACTCCTTTCATTCCAAGTTACTTGTCACTTTAGCTTTGTTCTAAGTCAAACATCTCTAACTTTGATCAAGCTTATAAGAAAATGTGTAAATTTCCACACTATCAATATATATTTCATGGTGGATTTAATGAAATTAGTTTGATGTTGTACTTTTTTCTAAAAACTAGCAGTGGCAGGATCTATAAAACTATGGATTATACGGTGACTTAGCTGCCTGCCCTTTATTATCCCCAAAGTAGAAAACATGCAAAACATGGTGTCTTCTCAGTATTTTCATCGCTTGAAGCTTGAACCTTGTTTAGTAGTTTTTGACTCTGTTTTCCCCTCTTCATTTCTTCACTCTACCAGGCGTAAATTTTATCAAGCTCCCATGCCACCATTTGTTTTGCATGAAGTGCATGAAGTCTCACTGTACAGTTCATGTGAAAGAAGGGAATTTAACAATGCTGACATGCCCTGATACAACTTGCCGCAGCCCCCTTCCACCGTCAATATTGAAAAGCCTTTTGGGAGATGATTGCTATACGCGATGGGAATCATTTGCGCTACAGAAACTCTTAGATACAATGCCTGATTTGGTATATTGTCCCAGGTGTGATGCTGCTTGCTTGGAGGTTGACAATGATGCTCAATGCCAAGAGTGTTTTTTCACCTTCTGCTCTTTGTGCAAAGAACGACGTCATGTGGGGAAGGAGTGTGTTGGTCCAGCAGAGAGAATTAACATTTTGAAGGTAAATATTGCATAAACTGCTAATGATTTAACTTTCTTTTAGTGAAATTAATCATCTATACAGTCAGCATCTTTTGTTACTTTCTTGAAATAAACATCATTTGATTTTGTTTTGGTACTTAACTTGAATGGGTGTATTGTTGCTTATCTTAATCATAGTATCTGTTATTGTTCCAAGATTCTGATGTGACCTGGTTTGGTGAAGTTAGGTATTCAGCTTTCTTTGACTATAGTTTATCCACATACTGTATGTAGTGCATGATTTTAATAGTCTCTTTAGTGAACTTAATCGTCCTTTTTGGTTGGTGTATTAATACAAAGAAATCGTCATCACAAAAGTTGTGTTTTGAGGACTGTGGTTTGTTCACAATGTCACTCGTTTGTGACTAGAGGAATTACTTTGTAGATGCATATCTAATTCTTAAGTGACGATGCGCTTTATGTAATAACAATTTGAAGAACGAGAATGATATTATTTGAGCATGCTACTGTATTTGGCAGTTGCGTTTTATGTTTGTATGATACATTTGAGATTTTTTTCTTTATATGTTGTTTATGAATACCCATCACAGTGCCATGACACTTGACATATTCTAATTTTAACAGGAACAGCACCAGAAATATTCTATGACAGAAAAACAATTGTTGAGAGAACAGAGGGAAATAGATGAACTGTTAAATGTCATTGAAGTGCTTCGCAATTCTAAGCAATGTCCCTCTTGTAAAATGGCTATCTCAAAAACTGAAGGCTGCAACAAGATGACCTGTAGGAACTGCGGGAAATTCTTCTGCTATCGTTGCAACCAGGCAATTAGTGGATATAACCATTTCTGGTAATCTTGATTCATGCTCAAATATTTTGTGTTCAATCTTGGTTATACTCATCCAGAAGCTAAAACGTTTTTGCCACTCAAGGGATGGAAATTGTGTGCTGTTTGAAGTCACCAATCAACGGAGACGTTTTGGACTCTATGAAGAATTAGACGATGATGATGAAGATCAAGTGGAGCTAGAGCCTGAATTGCCATGGCTTTATCCTTGTCCCATTTGTGGCCGCCGTAATGAAAAGGTTAGCAACAGTTCCTATCTTGCATCTAGAGCAGGGCAACATCCATTAATGTACATCTTTGCCCTATGCTACAAAAGAAATATTTATGTAAATCGTGTGTAGTTTAGCACAAGTTCTATCACGCTCATTGACCTTTCTTTGTTCCTGTATCAATTTTTCAATTTACTCTTTTTTATCTTCGTATGGTCACCATACATGTGCAGATGGTTGCTGGAAGTAGCAGTTTTCTTCTAGAAAGTCGAATGAATTCTGCTGCTTATAATTGCTTTGGTTATTATACTTACAAAACATGTCGACTAACATCTCAATGCAATGCCATGGTTTATTGACAGCTGGGCACAAACAATCATATATTGTGCATGGGTTGCCGAGGCCACTACTGCGCGTTATGCCGGAGGAGGGTTTTGAAGAGCTCCAAACACTATGGACCGAGAGGTTGCCAGCAACACACAGATCCTTGAGACTCCAAATCTTGCTGTATACAGTACATAACACCTTTGTACAGAACATCTTCGCCACTTCCAGTGTTTGCATCCACTTGTTGTCCAAGACGAGAGGATTCCTGTTGGCAGGGACAATGTAAATTTGCGATTGGGAGGTTCCATGGTAGCATTTTAGCTAGGACCTTTGATGTCAAGAACAAATGGTTCGCCGTGTAATGAACAGCAGAACAGGGCATTCTATTAACTGTAGATTGAAGATTCAATTCTTGGAAAACGATTGAAGATTCAGTTCGTTTTATGCATGTATCCACTAATTTGATCTGCTTACAATTTGACGCCAATTACTTCCACCGTTAATTTGATCCTTACATGAAGCGGTAAAGCCTGGAGGTCGCCCAAGAAAAGTTATGTGATATATTTTCAGCGCCAATAACCTGCAGGAAGTGTAGAATTTTTTTTTTTTCAGTTGCTCGTAGGGCAGAGAAGTTGGAAGTTCTTGCAATAACGTGCGATGGTGAGTCGTGTACTCGTGTGCGATGCCATCAGCAGTCCAGACCGGTTTGTATACGAGTTCCTGACTTCCTGCTTGTTAATACAACCCCGCGAGCGCACGATTACTTTTATTTTTTATTGGATGATGATGATGAGATGAAGGGCAAATCGATACGAGCTGTGCGTACGTGCGACGTGCCGGCGTGACGTGAGCATCTGCGCGAGACTATCACCAAGCAGTCGAGCGGCGGCGAGGCTCTCGCCGGAATAAAGCTACGATGTCGCTGGAACCATCGTCCTCGGCCCCGGCCGGCGAGGTCGGTGCCGGGTACTGGGCGGCACGGGAGGAGGCCGCCGCGGCTCGTGTTAATGACGAGCTCTCCGAGGAGCAGTTTCAGGGCAACAGACAGATACAGGAAGATGGGGTAACGGATGACGCTATCGCTTTGATCAGTTTCTCTCTTCCTATTTTCTCTTGGTTACTCCTCATCATAGTTAAAACCTTCGATTCCTCATGGGGTCGCAAGTCCTGTAGTACATTGCAAGTTCAGTAACGTTCAGACAAAAAGCTGATGCATTGATGTGTCTGATTGCTGGCATACTGTCAGATCATATGTGTGATTTTGCGAACTGTTGTTGCTACTAACAATAGCATCTGATGACATGTTGTGGTTGATCTCCAGCTGCTGGCACTGCAAGCCATCTATGGGGATGACATGGTCAACTTTGACAGCCTGGACGGCCTTCGTTGTTTTCAGGTAACTAAACATCTGAACCCCATCCCGATTCCCAAGTATTCATCTGCCATCGTTCAGACTGGTGCAGTTTCTGCAAACACCGTAACGCACACGTCCTTAAATCCTCCTCCAGATATCTCTGCACTATCATCTTCAAGGTGAGATTCAGGTGTACATGAACGTCGGCACCAACGAAACCACCGAAACCGGAGACGAAGGCGACGATGAGGACGCCGACGACGGGCTCCTGTACGCTTGCAGCCTGCGGCATCTGCCGCCCATAACGCTAACCTGCCTGCTACCGCGGTCGTACCCGAGCACCCGCGCCCCCTACTTCGCGGTCGCGGCGAAGTGGCTGGACGAGCCGGAGGTCTCGAGGTTCTGCTCTGTTCTTGACGAGATCTGGGCAGAGCTGCCGGGGCAAGAAGTGGTGTTCAGGTGGGCGGACTAGCTGAGCGGCTCGTCCTGGTCTTGCAACGCCTCGGATGACCAGATGGTGCTGGGTCCGGACGCGAGCTCGGCTGGTGAAGATGAGCGCGCCATTGGCAGGAGCCTCATCCTTGATTCCACCATCCCTCTGATGCGCCGATACGTGACAGACCCTTGAGTTAAAATATTTAATTAAGCGTAACCGTCATCATTTGAACATATTAGGTGCATTAGCTTAATTAAATATAACTTGACAGGATGTTTCCAACCTACAGGCCGATCGAAATACACCAGAAATCTCGCACGAATGTGAGCGCAGAAGGTATCAGCATGATAAAATCTTACAAAAATAATAAATAATTTTAAGACTTTTACAAAACAACTTTAAATTTTAAAAATTTACAAAAAATGAAGAGATAGCATCGGAAGAGAATCTAACTTACAAAGTATTTTTACTAGAGAATAAATAAAACAAACTAATAAGTCGAGAGCTACCGGGACGTGAAGACAAGGCGGCACATCGAGCCCACCGATGTGAAACCTAGTTAGCTCCTATATCTGAAATAGGGTAAACAACAAACCCTAAACAACTAATACTCAGCAAGACTAACCCGACCAGTGGATATAACTTAGCCCACATACCTAGACATGCAAAACGTTTGGCTGGTGGTTTGTTTGCAGAAAAGCAACTAAAGTCAGTCTTTATTTTTAATATTTTAGCCCTAGATTCAATATAAATTAACCAAAATCTAACATTTGCATAAACGATCTATAACAATCATCGTGGAGCAACAAATAATAATTCAATGTACTCACAATTATAATTACCATTATCAATCCAACATAAACTACGATGTGACTCGAAGATCAAGGTGCCCATATCCGAGAGCGACTGACGGCGAATCGATCCGATTTAACCTTGTAAGGTGGACCTAACCGACACGGCATGCAAAAGCCCCGTCGGACCCCACGCACCGACCTTTGCCCTCCCCGCCTCGAACCACAGGAACCAGCCCAACGACATATGGTCAGCCGAGCTCAACATGAGACAACCAAAAGTAAACATATGCATCCTCATTTCTCCGCGACTACTCCACGACTTGGGTGCGGGTTCCTGTACTTTCGAAGCAAAGCAGTACTCGGCTTACCGGTTTCGACTACCTCCTACTCCCGGCATGCGATTAGTACAATTCAAACATGATCATCAGGGCCAACAACGGTACGGTCCTTAACCGACACAGACGGGACTAAGACACACAGGAACCCTGTCCTGCTGTCATACCTATATATCATCATCACTTCCCGTCCGGTCTCAAACTTCCATTTATATCAAATTCAACAACTCGGAACTGGATTATAAAATATTATACGTCTCGCGAGTAACCGGAAATTACTCGACTTCTAAACATCCTATTTCTCGCGAGTGACCAGAGATCACTCGTCTTCTACCGGGAACCAATAAGTATAGCACTTCTATCGTCCTATACATACTAGTATAACTCAAGGGAACCTAGGGATCATGCAACTAGAGTTCCAAATAATTCCTAAACCTAATGCACAAGTAATAGAGACATATATAGGTGTCATAATTTAAAATAATAGGATGTGCACCGGGGTTTGCCTGAGGGTAACACTAAGTCAGTGCTAATATTATTTCCGGCCTTGGGCCCTTCCGACCATTGGGCCGGGTCTTCACGAATTCCCTCTCAATCATGCTTCACCGATCCTGAGCTTCACGATCCATCTGTAGTCGAAGTTCTCACCACGTGTTCTATACGAATGCATATGAAATGCTAATTAATGCACATAAAATAAGTAACTATCGACCGAGTATAAACACTACGATTTACATACAATTACGCTTGCCAGCCCTAATGCTACCGGTCAGACCGGTATCCCTGACCGATCAGACCGGTCCTATATTAATACTGGCTACACTACCGGTCAGACCGGTTCCTCCAACCGGTCAGACCGGTCCTAACCGAGACATGCCCTAAGTTTACACATTGCAAGCTACAACTACACATGCAGAGGTTAACTAAATCTTACACAAGTCTAAACAAAGTTATCCAAATTGATTTTATATTTTTAGCAATTTCCCAACTCCATTTATGCAATTAATGAGTTATAGAAGCATTTATGTAGCATAATTAAAACTGTATATAAAATGTTGCCAAATAATACATTTCATGGTTCTATCATATAGAGCACGAAATTACAAAGCTAAGGAAATTGGTTTTGCATTTTTCTGATTTTTCTGCATTTTTCTATATATTTTGCAAGTACTGCTGCACAGTGTTTATAGGAAGTTCCGACCCAGTCGAAGGAAGTTCCGACAACTGCCGGAAGTTTCGATAAAGGGTGCTCGGTTTACCCAAATTAATTCATAGGAAGTTCCGACAAAAGTGTAGGAAGTTCCGATAAGTACATTTTCAGCCAAAACATGAATCGCCCAAAAACAAAAATCCTTCTTGGGGAAAAACTAACCCACCAAAATCAAAACCCTTTTAGATCCTAGTTGAGGGATGCATATAAAGATGATTGACCAAAGGAAATCACTTAGAACCTCCTAGAAAGATAGATCGGGCCGGCACAAGTTGGAGTAACTTGAACGAGCTTTTCCCCGCGCGAAGAATTTGAAATCCAAAGCTCCCCGGGGAGGAATACGCGGGGAAGATAGTCCTTCACGTGGATTTGAAGCTTCCTTGGCTATGAGATTGATTTGGAGATGGGGATTTGGAGTTGGGGATTAAGGGGAGAGGGAGGGCACATTGAGAGAAGAGAGTGAGAGAGAGTTAACGTGAGAGAGAGGGAGAGTGAGTGAGTGAGACAGAGAGAATGAGTGATTTTTATTTGTTTTGGGGTCAAGACAAATGGATAAGGTCGTGGACAACCGGTCAGACCGGTCAGTCACACCGGTTAGACCGGTCCTGACCGAGCCAAACTAAATTTTTGGTAATGTTGGTTTCAGTTTTTACGAATTCAAATTCTTATCATTTCAAAATTGAAACATAATTTCTAACCATACTTGAACTCGTCATTTCATGTGTTTAGATGCTTAAACTAGAATTCGATTTGATTTCATTTTAAAAACTTGTTAAAGGATCTCAGGTGAAAATTTTTGGTAAAAATTTATCCAACATTTTTAGGTGTGCAAACTCAGTGCTCATAATGAGGTTAATCATGTGGTTAGCCTTAATGCAAGGTGATTAACACCTGGGGTGTTACACGATACAGCGAAGAGAGGTCGCAGGAGACGTTTGATCAGAGCGTCCACGAGTGCGGAGTCTGTCTCAGTGAAAATACTGGTGCCGATCGCCGAGAATTCATCCAGTAAGTTTTGCTGGTGAATTTTTTTGTTTCAGAATTTGATCCTTTCTTGTTTCAAATTTTTGCAGGCAGAAACTTCATCCGGCTCCCTTGCGATCACTCCTGCGTCAAGTGCATGGAGTCCTACTGCGGCATCCACGTGAAGGAAGGCAGCGTGACCCGGCTGGCGTGCCCGGGCCCGTCGTGCCGCGCCCCGCTGCCGCCGCCCGTGCTGCGGCGCCTCCTCGCCGACGAGGGCTACGCGCGGTGGGAGTCGCTGGCGCTGCGGAGGACGCTGGACACGATGCCCGACGTGGCCTACTGCCCCCGGTGCAACGCCGCCTGCGTCGCGGCCGGCGACGACGCGCAGTGCCCCGCGTGCTTCTTCACCTTCTGCGCGCAGTGCGGGGAGCGGCGCCACGTCGGGGACGCCTGCGTCCCCGCCGAGGACAAGCTCGACGACCTGCTGGTACGCGTGCGCGCGCGCTGGCAATTCCACACGCGACACGACACTCGCTGTTCATCTTTCTTTGCTGATGAATTGCATGCGCAAATCGGCCGGCGGCCGGGCAGGAGCGGCAGAAGCTGAAAGCGTCGGCGAGGGAGGAGCAGCGGTCGGAGGCGCAGCGGCTGCGGGAGCAGCGGAAGGTGGAGGAGCTACTGAGCCTGCGGGAGGTGCTCCGCAGCACGAGGCAGTGCCCGGCGTGCCGGATGGCCATCGCCAAGACGGAGGGCTGCAACAAGATGGTGTGCGACAACTGCGGCACCTTCTTCTGCTACCGCTGCAGCCGCGCCATCAGCGGCTACAAGCACTTCGTGTGAGCAAGCAAACCCCAACGCCTCCGATCCGCTCGCCATCACCCATCAGGCGTGCAGCTTACAGTTTTCGGCTGCCATTTTTGGCGTCCTCGCAGCAACGGGGAGTGCGGGCTGTTCGAGCGCGTCGGCAGGGGGAGGCTCCCGGGGCAGCAGGCGCGGGTGGGCAACCAGGACCTGGACGAGGACGTCGAGATCGAGGAGCCTTGGTGGATGCGGGCGCTCAGGTACACGTGCGGACGTGCCCCACCTGCGGCGCCAAGCGCACCAAGGTGAGCAGCGACGCTTCCGCCATTGCTAGCTAGCAGAAATCATCAGATTTGGGGCATGTTGATGAAATCTGTCAGAGCTGCTTTGATTGATTCTTGGATGGACAGGCGGGCGCCAACAACCTCCTGGTGTGCCGGGCGTGCCACACGCGGTACTGCGCGCTGTGCTGGAAGAGGGTCTGGGAGGTCTCCCAGCACTACGGGCCCTGGGGTGATTGCCAGCAGCGCAGCTGACCCAACTTCAGCCGAGAGCTGCAAATGGATGCTCTTTCTTCAAATCTCATCAGCTATTTGTCCACCCAAGCAGAGACATGTTGAAAGGGAGAAACAAAGAGCAAGCATTGTTCATGCAAGAATGTAGTATCGGCTTCCGCTCAATTTATTGTATATTTACAGGCTTCCGTGGTAGTTTGAAGTTTGAACAGAAGTTGCAGATTAGTAGTTCCGTAAGACAGCCCCAGTTATAAACCTATGGTTCAGTACAGCCTTGGCAATAGGTCGCTTGGGGTAATCCGGATTAAGCATTGCCTGTCGAAACAGAAACTAGAGTTAGCATCTTCGCTGAAGATGTGCATCCTGGACCAAAGCTGACCACTGAAACAGAAAATTCCCTAGCTGGCCATTGCAATGCTGTGAATGATGTGCAGCAGTATAACTGCAATTAGCATGATAGAGGCAAACCTGGAGCAATTCCCATCCAGCACCATCCCCCAAATCTAGAAAATTTACTGCTTCCGACAACCGGTCATCTGCCAGACAATACCTACAGGAATTGCGAATGTTGAATAAGCATGTGTGCTGAATCTCAATATCATGACTGGTCATCAGGTTGGGAAATTAGAAAAAAAAGAGCTTATTCACTGAGAAAGATTTTTTCTATAAAAAACTTTCTAGGACTAAGCAAAAAAGGAAGCTTATTTTGTGTTAGCAAGTAGCAACTCGTACTCTCTTGCAGCATAAATGTCAAGCCGGAAGGTGCGCTCCAAAAGTCTCTGCACGATCAATTGACATTCTGTTAAGTGTTTGACTGGAAAACAGAGAGCAATATGCCTCTTGCAAGAACATGTAGTTAATATGTATCCTCAATCACCTGCAAGGAAATGCCATCCACAGTTCCTGCTTCGCAAAATGGAATAAATGCCATGTATGCAACAAGCAGCCCGGCTCCATAACTGTTTTGTCAAGTACATGTAAATTTGAGTGATGTTTTTGTTGATGTAAAAAAGGAAAAAAGAATACTTGCATGTCATCAGCTATTCCAAAGGCTCGCTTCTCTAAAGGAGTTGATGCTCCAGCAGCAGATGCTCGACGCCACAGCCCATCTGACAATGCTCCAGCACCAACAGATGAATATCTGTCATTTTTCAAAATATTTCTCAGATATTGTCGTATCGATATCTACATAATATGCCAAATCTCACTGATATCACTTGCAAAGGTAGGAAGGGGATGAAAATTATACCCAATATCTACAGAAAATGCCAAATCTCGTAGCCTTGGAACTAAATAGGGCCCCTCTTTGTCCATTACAGTGCTATAGGATAGAAAGGTGCACTAATCAGTAGTTAGTATTACAATGTGGAACAAAAGTTAAGACAAGTATGAGCATACTTGAGAATAATCGAAGAAGGCCCAAGGCTTTGATGCAGTCTATCGTGATTGTGCATGTGAAGAAGGCCACTCATAGCTCCATTAAGCAGCTTAAGAACAAAGTATCTCCTTAGCTCCAATTTGTATGCTCGATTGAAAGGGTTCCAAAATGGCATGTCTCCAGATTGCTCCTTCAGTTGCCTTTCACTGGTTATTTTTGCGTAGTCTGCAGCACTATATTTCCCATCATCGCGGAAGGCTAGCCACTTTAGTAAAGCTATGTCAGTCTGTCATGCAACAAAGTTTGCCATATGTTGGGGAATCCGAGCACAACAAAGTTCTATAATACTAAACCTGTTCTCCAGTTGCTGTCTCAAAGGCCCCTAAAAGAAACTGAATGTTGTCACATATGTCACTAGCATCACTCTGCAAATAGAGGACAAGGGGATTTTTTTTGTGTGTAAATAGCATGTCTAAAATAATCATTCATGCCTGTGGTTTCTGTTAGCAATTTATGATTTACCTAACCTGAAGAAAAGCATGAGTCCTTAGCTCATTCAGTGCCATCAAATCAGCTTCAGAAGCACCAGCACGGGCTCCAGGGTATACCTTTGTTTCAAATCCTATGTCTTAGCACGTATAAGATGGTCAATATATTCATATATCTATGGCAGAGAAAGGTACCATCATAAATTGCAACCAAAATTAAAAGAGTGAAAGTATATGTCCTGCTACAAATAATATTTTGATCGGTCTGTTGAACGAATTTTCAAGGCACATCATTCTGCTGATGTACTATTTTCAGCTGATCAACTGAACTTAGCAAAGTGAGAATTCTATGCATACCTTAAATACAGCCTGTGTGCCCCTTAATGGGCCTTGAACAACCCTTCCCTCGTAAAGTCTGGGAAACAGGCCATGATAAAAGAATAATGAGTATGACCTTACTGTGGTAAATTTTCAGCATATTAAGTTCCTTTCCTAGAAAAAAAACAGCAAACATCAGTTAGAAGGGAATAACCTAATCGTCACTTCTCCTTCTCCAATGTCTTGGACCCTCAAACTCTCAAGCTCTTCTGCTGAATATCCAAGACCAAGATCTTGAATACCAGCAACATTTGAAGGCTCTCCAAATTGAGAAGATGAGTAACTGAATCACATGTCAGAAAGTTAGACAATCTTCATTTTACACAAATCTTGTACTAATTTTTTAAGCAAACCAGGTCCTTCATTTATGCTATAGCAAAATCGCAATAAGCACTAAATGCAGAAGGCAGCATCTGATGGTTCTTTCAACAGGTCTCTGAATAACATATATGCAGCACCAATACATCATGTTATACAAAAATATGTGGAAAGTATTTTCTACAGTGTTTATTTAAGAGAATCCAACTTATGTGGAACTTAGTAACCAACCACCAAGGAATCATCCAGGAGTACATAGAAACTATTGATCCATAATAATCTCCAAACATTTCTCTGAATTGGTCATCCCTTCGTAGTTTCCTAACATAACCAGAAGCAAAAATCCCAAGGATGCCGGCTCATTTCAATCAAAAAAAAGGGGGAAGGGCTAGGGGCTCAATAATGGTGAATAATACCATTAATCATCACTCCAAGATCTCATCTTTAATCCCACACAGCCCATCTCGAAGGGATTTCAAGCAGAATTAACCTAATCAGCCTAAGCAACTGCTACAACGCTGCGAATGTTGCAACCAATCCGACTTTTAGTGACACAATGATACAAGACACTCCAGAACTAGCTCCAACTTCCAAACAAAATCAGAATATAAGTATATAACCGCACCGTCCGCTCGTATTTCTTGAATGAAACCAAAATGGAAGTGGAATCAAGCAAGATTCAGAAAAGCTTACCTTGTAATGTTCATGAAGCCATAGCCACCCAGGAACCTGCCTACCTCGAAGTAAGCGGGGTTGGTCATGAGCGCCGCCGAAACTGGCTGCAGTGACCCTCGGCGAGGCCGCCGGCGCCACCCGCCGTGCTCCGGAGAGGGGAGGAACCGCGCAGGCAGGGCTTTCAGCATATCAACCGACGGACTGACAGTCTGACACGCGTGTGTTTTGGGATAGGCATCAGAAGCCACTCTCAGCCACAGATGCACTGCAATTTCAGCTCTTTTCTGTTTTCTTCAATCACTTTTTATACTACTTTAAAATAGAAGTTGCGTTTTTTTTTTAAAAAAAACTAGAATTTGTATAGGCATCATGTCCACTTGTTTTTTATTAGAGATACAACAATAATGAGATCTGTTATGAATGGGCAATTTGCTAGCATAACTTTGAACAAGAAAAATCCATTGAGGCTCAGCATTTTTAGATCTAAAAAAACTGGTGACTGGTTGCTTACGAATTTGAAATCTGATTGGAAAATACAAGTAAAGTAGCAAAAAATGTGTAATTGTGTCTCATTTTATTTCACCACTCATTGAGTTAAAGTTTTTTTTTTCAGTAAAGCCATATGGAAGTCTATTCTGAGCTGCCGTGGAGCTGAAAGCATGACGCCCCCTCCCTCCCCGTAATCCCAGCTGTTTCCGTTACGCCTCGGAGCCTCAGAGGAGAGATGCTTCCCTGCATTACGGCCGTGTGGCCGGTAGTCCGTTACACCGCTCGCCTAATTTATCACTCTCCTCTGTCCTCTCAGGACTTCCGGTAAACGCAAACCAGCAGCTACTCTTCTCCCTGTCTCTCTTCTCTCCTCCAATCCATTGCACAAGAACTGACCTTTCCTTTGGTTGGCAATGGCCAAGGGTGCGACCAAGCTGCGAGAGCGCCGACAGCTCAGGCTGTCCGTGCTGCCGCCGGCGTCACCGCCGCCGTTCACGTACCAGGAACACCCGTTCGGCGGCCTGCCGTCCACGCCGACCGGTTCGGTCGGCCCGGTCGTCGAACGCCTCGCGGAGCTCGAGAAGGGGGGCGTCCTCGGCCACGGCGCGGACGGCACGGTCTACATGGCGCGGCACCGCCGCACGGGCGCGGAGCTCGCGATCAAGGCGCTGCGCTTGCGCGACGGCGGCGGCGCCGCGCTCCGCGAGGCCTACGTGCACCTCGGTGTGGCCGCCGCGGCGCCCGACCACGCGCATGTCGTCCGCCTCCACGGCGTCTTCCCTAGGCCCTCCTGCGGTGATCAGTTCCTGTGCCTCGTCCTTGAGTACGTCCCCAACGGCTCCCTCGGCGACGTGCTCCGGCGGCGCGGCCGCCTCCCGGAGCACGCCATCGCCGGCGTCGCGCGGTGCGTGCTCCGCGGCCTGCGCCACCTGCACCGACTCGGCATCGTGCACGGCGACGTGAAGCCGTCCAACCTCCTCGTCGGCCGCCACGGCGAGGTCAAGATCGCCGACTTCGGCGCCAGCCGCCACGTCTCCATGCGCGCGGCCGGCGCCGTGGGGACGCACGCGTACATGAGCCCGGAGAGGATGGACCCCGAAGGTTTCGGCGCGGCCTCGCCGTTGGCCGCCGTCGACTTCTCCAGCGACGTGTGGGCCCTTGGAGTGGTCCTCCTGGAATGCCACGCGGGCAGATTCCCACTTGTGGCGTCCGGGGAGAGGCCGGACTGGGCGGCGCTGGCGGTGGCGGTGTGCATCGGCGACGAGCCGGATGTGCCCGTGGCTGCGACGCCGGAGTTCACGAGCTTCGTGCGGCGGTGCCTCGAGAAGGAATGGCGGAAGAGGGCCACCGTGGTGGAGCTTCTTGATCATCCCTTCGTCTCGGGGAATCCGCCTTGCGGCGCCACCAACGAGTGGCTCGCCAACTTCCATGGCGAACTGCCAATCGTGCGGAAATGATTCAACACAACCTAATATGAGATCGACAGTTGGGTTGAAGATGAAAATAAAGTCGCAATGATTAAGGAAGATGCAAATCCAACTGGAACAAGAATGAGGGGCGGCTTATTCACGAGGGGCAAGAGAACGTGATCAGCAATTCAGGATTCGGAAACAAGAGGTGCCAATTTCGATCGATCAGCTGCAACTTGAGGCGAACATGCACTGTGATTTTGTCACAGTGAACTTGAGGCGAACTTGCCTGGTGCATAGCAGGCGACGTAGTGATTTTGTCAGTATCTTTTGGTGATTTGTCAGTTGCTGGGAGAATAATACGGCAGTTTCTGCCTCGGTCGTTTCTTATTTGAGAACATATATTAGATATTAGGTGCAAATCAATCTCTCCGTGTAAACTATGAAAATTTCAATTTGGACTATCGGATCAACATACATCAAGTGGAGGGGCACAGAAGAGTGGGAGGAGGGATTTGCAAAAGTGTGATTACCCGATCAAGGGCGGGTCCAGATTGAAAAATTAATCCCCCGTGCCCCTTGGATGTTGATCTAATTTCTATAGTTTGCACAAGATGTTAGTTTGCATCAAATACATTCCCTTCTTATTTACCAATAGTGGATCAAGGAGGCATGGTAAGATTTGATGAACAGATGATAGAACGAACATGTACTGTGCATTTTGCATCCATGCATGCTAAGTAGAAAGAAACTTCCTCAGAAGAGAAAATTTAAAGACAAACCTTTTTTAACGAATACACAAAAATCACAAGAAATTGGCCGCATTTGAATGGGCCTTTAACAACATTTGGTGCAACACCAGTTTAAGATGGGCTTCGCCTTGAGGACGGACCTTCCACCAAATAAATTGCTCACCCACACCCTGTGAGTCTTGTTTTTGTTTTTGTTTTTGTTTTTTGTTTTTTTGCTTTCCCTGTGAGTCTTGTTGGCCCAGGCTCAAATATGAAATTGTGCCAACAGCCACCGACTGAATCCTTGTCGTAAAACTGCATTTTGACCCAGAGCAGAGTCAGCTAGTAGTGGTTGACCACGGAGCACTTCTCCCTGATCTCGCCCTGGTCGCCGGTGAGCACCTCGATGGCGCCCATCTTGACCATCGCCGCGGCGAACTTGGCCTCCCACGCCTGCCCGACGGCGGCATGGAACGCGACGAGCCCCGCGGTCCAGGGGCTATCGAGCAGCGTCTGGTCGGAGGTGAAGGGCACCTTGTGCGCGAGCACGTCCTTGAAGTACTGGTTGTCGAGGCCGTTCGGCGTCACCGGGTCCAGGGCCACCGTTGTGGCGTCGTCCATGTCGCCCGACGGCGGCGGTGGGCACCGCCGCTTCAGCTCCGCCGCGTAGGCCGGGTCGAGCGCCGGGTCCGCCCGCCCCGGCTCGCCCTCGAAGTTGTAGAGCCGGTCCGTGACCGACGAGCAGTGGGAGCGGCCGATGCTGTGCGCGCCGGAGAGCGTGACCATGTCGTCGGCGGAGAGCCCCTTGCGCCGGAAGCTCTCGACGAGCTCCCCGACGGTGGAGGTCGGAAACGGCAAGTTGCCGTCGAGCACCTCGTCCTCGACGGACACGCGGCCGTCGCGGCGGCCGGAGGGGACGCGGTAGTCGACGCCGCCGGCGAGCGCGGCCCCGTCGCGCGCCGCGAAGGCGAGGATGTCGGCGCAGGACACGGTGCGCGGGCAGTGCGCCTCCACGATGGCCTTGGCCTCCTCGATGACCTCGAACCCGCGCAGGCTCGGGTTGTTGGCCGGCGAGTCCCGCTCAGCGGCGTGGCCGGGCGTCGACGCGAGCAGGATGGAGGCGTCGCAGCCCCTGACGAAGCAGTCGTGGAAGTGCATCCGGATGAGGCCCGCGGCGAGGCCGGGGTCCCTGGCGACGGCGCGGCGGACGGCGTTGCGCACGACGTCCTCGGCCTGCGGGCACGAGCGCTCGTAGAACCCGACCTGCAGGGGCGGGGACGCGCGCGCCGCGGACCAGGAGGCCGCCGCCAGCGCGGCCAATGCGAGCACGAGCCACGGCTTCATCATGCTTGCACTTGCTACCAAACCGACGATCGCTGGATCGATCTCGATGGCAACAGGCTCGATCGACGCTAGCAGCTTCCAACACTGCCACTGCAGCTCTCAACCTTTTTAGCTTTCAGTTGCAGAACTTGAGCTTGTTGTCAGCTATCTGAGCTGACCTGAACCAGCAGGAGATCTATTCTATGGGAGGAGTGGTGGTGATGGGGATGACCAGCGGGCTTCCATTTATACATGTGCATCTCTAAACGTGACGTCGAATAATCCGTGTTACGAGCAGCATCAGCAGTTGGGAAAATGCGATTATTTTACTACTACGACTACGATCATGCCATGCCGAGTCTAAGAAGAGACCCGATCCATGCAGTGGCTCGTTGGCCTCCATCAACCCGGTCGGGTACGGGGTACCACCAGGCCAATGTTTAATCATCCAGTAAGCAAGCGCGTGCTCATACTACGCACGCATAGACCTCGTCGGCTTTGCATCGGTCCACATCAGAATTTCCTCTTCTGCGGATCTCGAGGAGCAACGAACGGTGCTTGATTGCCATTGGATCCTGATCGACCGTGGATTTATCTTACTCGGTTCGGTGCATGCCCGGATACGTTTTACAATGTACTAGAAAAATGAATGTCAGCGGCAGTAGTGGAAAGGGATGGATCGACGAACTGGTAAGAGAGGGGGCCGACGGCAGCGTACGCTAGCTGTAAGCCTGTAACTGATGATCACGTACGTGTCACCATCCACCTGACGTTTTGCTCGAACTTTGGCGTAACGGGAGCTCTTTTTTTACACAAAACAAACTTGTGTGGAGGACGAAGACCGAAGGCTACTTGCGAGAGTTGTTAAACAAGGCGTGGGTTCACGAGCTTTTTAATTAGATTGACACGGTCGATGGGGTGCTCTGGTACTGGGGTGTGCGTTTAGACCTTGCTGGAGCACGCATGTCGTCGGACTTTTTGATGTTTCCTCTCCGTTTTCGTTTTGCCTGTGCTCAATCAAAAAGGGCATGATTTGATTTGTCACTAGAGATCGACGGCGTATCCATGTAGTACTCTCCAACGGAATATGAATTGCATGCCGGTTGATTCATCACTCCATTGTTCGTTTAGCTCACACATCTTTTTATTTAACTGTGGTTATGACTACTGAAGATACTATCATGGACAATTGTTCAAAATCTGAATCACCAGTGAACATTTTTAATTTCAGTTGGTAGGGATCGCACGTACGCGTTCGTTGTCGATCTGACGTCGATTCTCCTACTTAAGAAGATGGTAATAAGCTAATGCTCCTCCAAAATGCAATATAATGAAGGCTACAGGGCTTAGGCCACATGAATTCTTGATCGCAGTGGTGGAGGAGCAGCATGGCAAGGTATGGCAGTGAGGGCTCCTATATATCTTGTGAAAGATAGTTAAGTAATTCATCAATAAAGCCCATTTACTAGATAAAACGTTAAACCAACATTTCAAAAATGTTGAACTAACATATTAAAATGTTGAGCCAACATTCAAAAAATGTTGAACCAGCGTTTGAAAAATGTTGAACCAACATTTTTTTCTCGTCTTCTTTGTCGCCGGCGGACGGCGACGCGGCAGTCGGTGTACGCCTTGGCGCCGAGGTCCCCGACACACTGCAACATGGCCACGAGCGCGCCGAGCGCGGCGTCCCTCATGGCCACGACGCTCGTGTCCCCGGCTCTCTCGCCGCCGCACTTGTTGAACAACATCGTTGTGTCCTAGCTCCCCAGGAACGAGTCGTTCCCATGGCGCACGAAGCAAGCGCAGCTGCACCGCGGCACCCGCGGCCGTGTTGCAGAGCGAGGAGAGCTTGGAGGAGGCGGACTTGACGCAGCCGCTGCAGACGGCGGCGGGGAGGCCGGAACGGCACTGATACACGCCGGCCAGGCCCGTGGCGGCCGACGGCGAGGTGTAGTTGGCATAGTCCGTGGAGCCGGCGCTGTTGACGAGCGCGAGTGGGGCTTCGCGGGCGGCCGCCGCCGCCGGGGATGGAAGGTGGGTGAGAGGAAGGGGAGAGAGGAAGCTAGGGTTTTGAGGTGGATCCAAGAGCTAGAATTATTTGCACGAATCTCAAACACTGGAAGTTAAGTTGCAAAAAATCTTGCGGAAGATAGATAGGTTTCACGTATGGCAGTGGTACCTTGTTTTTTCCACCACAGGCCAATGCTTTTAGGGGATGTTTGGTTCACCGCCACGTGCAGCCACGTCACAGTTACGGTTTCGTCACAGACTAGAAACCTGGCGCGGCTTTGCCGCGCCCTCGGTGTGGCTTAGCCAGTGTTATGCGGTGGTGAAATATTAAGCATCATAGTACATATTACATATTTCATAGGGCAAACAACTGTTGTTTCAAAGACATGATCACAATAGCTTGGGGAACCCAGTTAGTGGGCCCTCGGCCCCAGACACACTGATTTTTAAAATAGTTTCTTAGAAGTCGGAACTCTCTGATGATGGATTGAAAGCCACCTGATCACCACAATCCAAGTTGTGTCCAGAGTGCTCAGGGCCAACTCCCATCAAGTCAAGATAGTATTGGTAATGAGATACCATAGTTGTGATTCCTGGTGAACATCAACAAGCGGATCCAAGATTATCAACAAAGTGACATATCAGTCTACCTGTAAACAGGAATAGCGCCTCTGCCATAGTACTCATTGCAATCATGAGAGTAGCTCTGACTGGGGCTCAATTCATGGTTGTAGCAAAGCCCCCAAGCCATTGCACCACCATTGCGTGCCACACGTCCGCGAGCCCGCGCCGAGCTCCCTCCACCGTTCCTCGGCGTCCGTGCCTTGGGAGCACCCCGCGCTGAGCACCAAACCGTAGTGGCCGCCTATAAAACCCCCACCGGCCGCTGCAAACCCTGGACCCCGTTCTTTTCTCCATCCGCCGCCTCTAGTCGCAAGAACAGAGGAAGAGGAGAGGGGAAGAGAAGAAGAGGGAGGAGGAAGAAGAGGGGAGGAGCAGCCGGAACGCCGCCCCTGGAGGACGCCCACGCCGACGTCTGCACCGACCCGGCGCCCTGCACGACTACATCGGCAGAGCAGCTCTGCACGGCACTGCACCGCCTCGCCTCTGCTTCGCCTCATCGCTGCGCCAAGCATCGCGACCACGAGCCCGCAAGGTGAGCGTCGCCTCACGACCTCGCCGCCGTTGAGCCGCCGTAGAGCAGACCAAGGGCCACCTACCCTTTGTGTGTGCGCTGCAGGGGCCCTTCGCCGCCGTCGCCTTATCCCAGCGCCGCCATGGCGAGCATGTTCGCCATGGCCACGCCACGGCCCTGGATGCCAGGTGCTCGCGTGCGTGCGCCGTCTAGGCCGAGCCCTTGGCACACGCACCTGCGCCACCACCTCGCCGTGGCCGCATCGTGCTGGATGCATGCGCACACGCCACACCTTGCACGAGCACGCGCCCACGCCCGTGTCCATTGGCACGCACGCGCACACAGTGGTCACGGCCTGACCTTGACCTCACCACCGTCGCGTTGTGCCCTCGGCCACACCGAGGCGCACACGCGCGCGATCCCGCCGCGCCACGGCCACGTCGTGGGCATAGTTGCCATGCCGCCGCCGCCGCGCGCCCACGCGCGACATCGCGTTCGCAGCACGCGCTGGCCCTGCCCTTGCCAGCATGCTCCGGAACACCGACCAGCCCAACCAAGGTGCTGCCACGACGCACCGCGCGTCCTCGAGCCACTCGTGCTGGTTCCGACCGCGCTGCGCGTTGCCATCTCTGCGTCCTACCCTAAACCCAAGGCCACACCTTGACCCCGCCGCTCTGCTATCCGCGTCTGCTCGCGCCACGCCCCTCCTTGGCCTCGTTCTGCCGCCGCTGCCGTCGCGCCATGGCCGCGTCCACGCCCCGCCGCGCCAAGAACCAAGGAAGAGAACTAAGAAGGAGGAAAGAAGGATGGAGATGCAAAGAGAAGCCGCGCCGCGTGCACATCCGCCCGGGTCCGGAGCCAGACCGCCATCGGCGAGTGTCGCGAACCCGCCATCGAAGCCAGAGGAAGGAGAGCCCCTTCGCACCGACCCCGCCGTAGTCTCCACCGCCGCCGCCCCGTGAGTGCACACCCAGACCAGATCCTTGCCGCCGACGAGCTCTACCGCATGCACGAGCCCCGGCGGGAACCCGCCACGCGCGTACGATCTAGCCCTTGTACCATGCCCGCCGCCGCGGGCCGGGGATGCCCGGACTCCACGCGCGCGCAAGCCGCCTCGCCGCCTCTCCTCCACCTCGTTGACGACCCTGAGCAGTCTCGCCGCCGCCGACGGAGCCCAGCGAAATCAACCGCCGATGGGGGGAAGCAGAGGAGGATCAGAGAAGAGAAGAGAAGAGAAGGGGAGAGACGCCGCCATGTGGGCCAGCCCCGTCAGCCAAAAGAAGAAAAGGGAAGAAGAGAAGAAAGAGAAGATGGAGCTGGGCCGCCTACAGCCCAAGAAGCCAGAAGCCCGAGCCAAATACCCGAGCCGGCCCTTTTGTTCCGAGCCGAACCGAGCCGGCCTGTGAGCCGTTTCCTGAGCCGGTCCACCTCCTTGAGCCGAGTCGAGTTGGGCCACCGAGCTGGCCCAACTATGTTTAGAGCCCAGTGAACCTTCAGCCCTTTTTCTTTTTCTGGTTTTTCCCTGACGTGCGGGTCCCACTTGTAAGTCTCTAGTGTGAGACTGACCTACGGGGCCCACTGACCCGTGGACCCCGCTGACCCGATTGACCAGTCAATGGTCAACATTGACTTGGTCAACGCTGACGTCAGCAGGGCCCACTGCTGACGTTAGCCGACCTGACCCCTGAGGTGACGTCATGATGACATTATCATGCCACGTGGCACGCTCTGGTGATGCCACGTGTCACCTATGTGTTTTTCCTTTTTTGATAATTATTTATTAATTCCAAAAAATGCTTTAATGTTAGAAAAATCATAGTAATTCAACCGGGGCTCCGAAAAAAATGAAACCGGTTTCATAATTCTTCTAAAATCATGATCTACGTGTTAGAATAGGTTTTGTTGTGAGTTGGATCTCTTTCGAGCCTATTTTGTATATTCTTGCACTTTGGCCCATATACTTATATGTAATTACGATTAGATCCTGACGAGAAGGAGTTGACCGACGTCCCGGACGACCAGAAGATCCAGAAGGACTACCCTGACACCCGGAGGATCCAGAAGGACGTACCCGGAGACCAAAAGCCTCCGGAGGACCAGGAAGACTACGAAGACCTATCAGGTTCATGCCCGTCCGTGATTGAATACCTATTAGGCATTGCTTGTTAGATACGCTACGCTCCCAAATTGAGTGTGATGAGATGAGCTTACATGGCCATTTATTTATCGCATTCCTTGTTTCCCATACCTAGAAATGATTGTTATATGCTATTGCTACTATGAGTGAGATTTGAGATATGGGAATATATGATGTGATAGTCCTTGCTTGCTGGAAGATGCCTCCGCATATATGGGAGTTGGTGATTAGGTTACAGCAGGGGCTAGCGGACCCTTTTCTCTGATCTTCGGATTGAGAGCAGGGGATTGTGTGTTGGGCACGATCCTGTGAGCATCTGTAATGGGTGACGGGCACCTGTGGCGGGTGTTAGACCGTTCCCGTGGCCGTGGGAACTTAGTAGAGGTGTAGTTATGGAGGAGATACCTGTAATGGGTATCGATTGCAGACCGTGTTGACGGGATGCTAACTTTGGACGAAGACGCTCACCTCAGCTGGATGAAGGACTTGACTTTGTGGCCCTAGTGACGGAATTATGTCAAACGTGCACACCACTTATCCTTTATGAGGGGGGACCCAGCCCGAGATAGCTATGCGCGGCACCATTACTGTAGGAGGATAGTGTTTCAGTGTCAGGGGGAGAGGGCAGGACCCTATAGCCCCCGATCGCAGGATCCATGGAGATTCCATTCTAGATAGCTTCACAGCCCCGGGCGACCTTCTGCGGGAGGACGCGCCCCAAACCGGGAGTAGGATGGTGCCGTAGCCGTTAGTTTCGTTGACTGGTGCCTTGGAGAAGGTCGGGTCACACCTGGCCGGATTCGTGGCGAGTGAGTACAGGTGTACAACTCCTGCTGGGTGAAAACTATACGTATAGCTGCGTACTCGGTTATGTACAACTCTGGATCTGGCCCCACAAATGTAGTTAGAACCACATATACTTTTCTACCTCCCTCTAGTACCACTTTTTCCTGCTCAGATAGCAGCTGAGGTGCGGGGAGAGGGAGTTCCCGCACCGAAACAGGGTTGAGATACTTGGTAGAGGAAGATAGGAGACCGGGAGTCCGGGATGCCAGAGCTGCCCATGTTGAAAGGTGTTTTGGATGACTTATATTGCTTGCATAGGAAACCATAGCCTATCCTTGGCATTATCTTTATAATGTTTGCATCCACCAAAAGCTTGCATATGGATGGTGACGTAAACCTATCCTGTCCTTGGGGATAGCCTGATAGATGCAGGATCCGAGTGGAGGAGTCGACAGGATGATAACAGAAGACGACATGAAGGAAGGCCCGAGCTACTCACCGAGCTGCCTGTTGAGAGGATTCGTGAAGATGAAGTCTGCCCAGAAGACTAGATACCGTTTCCGCTTTATGTTTGTTTTCTTTTAGCCCAAGGGCTTGTACTCTGAGATTCGTAATACAATCCTTCGGATTATGTAATAATTAAACCCATGTGATATTGTAAACGTGAGTTATGTCTGTGATATTCGATTGAAATGGGTTATGTATGTGATAGCTACTGATCCAGGGACTATCACGACAATACAGCGAGTCGGGTTCGCCTTTCGGGAACCCGGTCTGTTTCAGCGGCCTTCGGCAGCGGTGGCAGGTGGCCAGGATTTCGAGTCCACGGCCGCCGGCACCGGATCTGCCTCCTCTCACGCCCCCGGCTCCCTCTTCAGGCTCCCGCAGTCCATTGGCGGCGGCGGCGGGTGGGGCCTCAGGCCTTCGGCGGTGGCGGCGGCGGCAGTCGAGTCCGGGTGCGTCTCCTCCGCCACGCGAGCCGCGAGCTCCTGGCGGCACGGCGCGCCTACTCCACCGCGCGCTGGGAGCCCAGAGCCGCGGGGCCGGGAGCCGGTCGGCCGCAATGCATGCGCGGAGCGGCGGAGGGATGGCGTCAAGCTCGAGTGGTGGCGCATTGCATAGGGTGGTTCTGGTTCGGGTTTTTCGAGTAAACCCGAACCCGAATTTTCGAGTTCTTATTTTCCCCATCTAATTTCGGGTAGTATTTTTGGAAACCCGAAATACCCGATCCGAAATTTTCGGGTAACCCGAACGTCCAGCCATAGCTCTGAACCATAGAGGAAGGGGACCCGTAATTTTGTTGCGGGAGGGGGCAAGTGATTGCTTGAAGATCTTCCGCCACACCTCAATTTTTATCCATCCTTCGAGCCACACTGCTTGACCTGTACGTGTAAGTAAGGTTGAGGACTGTCGACACCTTCTAATCCGCGCTCGCTCGCTAAGACGGCTGCTAACAAGCGATCTCCAACGACACGTAAGTTTCCTTTTCTGGAACGTTTTCTCCCCCACAGCTGTATAGTTTTAGAAATTTATGATTTATGTACATAAAAGCATCTCTAAGAGTTTACCATATTTTACTTGGCATATCTTGTGTTTTGCCAACATCTAAAAAGATATGGCAAGTAAAAAAAGAGGTTATCTCCAATAGTTTGGCATAATTTACTTTTCAATCCAGATCTAACTTACATCAGGAACCCTGAGAGAGAAACAAAATTATATTTATGCCCTTCCACCTCTTGAAAACTTAAATCAGGAATCCTTCTCTGTTATTTTTTTTTTCACCCTCCCACCTGACTAGAAACCACGATGCCAACCGCGCGCCGCGCGCGTATATTTACGCGCTGGAGGCTGGTTTTTCCCAAGTTGCCAAAAATTGCCAAGTCTTTTGCTAAACTGTTAGAGGAGTATTTTTAATGTTTTTGCCAAAAATCAAAGATGGCAATTCGATTTGCCAAACTCTTGGATATGCTCTAATTTTTGTGTATGATTTTTTTCAAATAAATTCTAAAGAAATATTTTAGCACAACTTTTGTATTAAATAAAGTTTTTGTGCATAACTTCTACCAACCAACTACTCTAATAATATTTTTAGTATAACTTCTCACGATATGTACAACGCATATGTATAACTTTTTTGAGAAAAAATATCCAGGAAGACTTCTCGCATAACTTTTACACATAAATTCACTGTGCAACTTCTTGAGGATTTTTTTATTACAACTTCAATGAAACAATTATCAAATAAAAACTTCTTAGGAGACAACATAATAGAAAGTAAAAAATCAAAAAGGGGAAAAATACTTGTTTGTTTTAATAGAACTTAAAGGAACACCAGAGGCGGAGCCAGCGTGGGGGAAGGGGGGGTTCAAGCCCCCTATCTCTAGGAATTCCATTGGAGGTAAAGGGGAAGAAAGATGAGGAGAGAGGGAAAAGGAGGAAGAAGAAAAAGGAGGAAGAGGAAGGAGTCCTCTTGATGTTGGGACTGGCTCTGCCACTAAGGAAAACACTAGAAAGAGAAAAATGAATGTATCTAATATATATGCCAGTCATCACATTATACATATTAGCTGATCATTATGTATGTTGAGATTCTCCCATGCACGAAATCAAGCTAGCCTCTATCTAATCAGACTACGAATAAGCCTCTCCCCTTTCCCCTGCTTCTACAGTAAAGAACAGAGGAGAGCGGCGATTTTGTCGGCCCCGGCCTTGATTTCGTCGCTTCCCCCTCCTCTCTGGTGACCTCGTCGGCGCCGGAGAGGGAGGGGAAGCCAAATCGGCCGGGGGCTGTACAGTTTTTCGATCTAGGGTTAGGATATAGCGTCGAATAAGCTTTCCCGGAGTGGTTGTGCTGCTTGGGGATCTTGTTTTCCTCGTCGTCATCGGTGGCGTCTGGGATGGTGCCGGTGCGACGAGGCTTTTGCTCCTCCAAGGTGGCTCCGCTGAGGTCTTCTTCTCCGGCCATCTTGTGAGGTTAGTGTTCGGCCTGTTGTTTGGATCTGCCGACGGTTCGACGTCGGGTTCTTTGCTCGATTTCGGTCGGCGGAAGGGGGCGACGACGAATCGGGTGCAGCTTTTGCTTTGCTTCATCTCTGCGAAGGGGTGGGAGCTTCCAGTCTTCCCCGTCTGTGAGATTTGGATTCCGGCCATCGGTTGTTTTGCCGGCGACGGCGGAAAGATGTTCCGGTTACTCCCGCCGGAGAGGATGCCGATGGTCGTTCAGCGGGATACATGCGGCACGGCGGTGGTTCCGGGCCGTTGGCCTTTGTGGCTCAACATGCGTTGGTCCTCCTCGGCGGTAGCAGTAGGACGAAGCGGTGGTCGGTGGCGAGCGGTGCCTTCGGCGCGTCGTAGCGGCGACTGGAGAAACTCCTGGAAGCAATGGAGTTTTGCAAAGAGGTCCTACATATCCTTTTTTGCTTTTCTCTTTGTTTTCCAGGGTGTTGATGTAAGGAGGGGTTGTACTGTTATCCAAATTTAATGAAATCCAAATCCTTTCGCAAAACAAAAGCTAGCCTCTATCTCATTTACATGTATGGCAGGCACACGGAGCGGCAGACAGCTCGCGTCGCTGTCTCGTCGCGCGCCACGAAGCATGGTAATAGTGATTGTGGAATTGGACTTGTGAGCACTGCCCCTACATCCTATTTCATGCTCCCCGTTCTTCCTCTCTCTTATTCGTTACGAGATATTGTATTCTCAGTCGTTAGTCGCGTACTCACATTTAGTGGTAGATCTAAGAAATGGACTTAGAGGGGGGGGGGGTGTACTCACATTTAGCGGTACCTATGGAGAAACATGCATACTAAGGTTTCATACAACTCCTATAAACGTAAATGCGCAAATATTTAAATAAATATTGAATACTGAAAGTAAGGGTTATACTCCGGGGCTTGCCTGGGATAACACTGAGTCAGTGTTAGTACTAACAAGGCCTTGGGCCCTTCTGACTTTGAGCCGGGTCTTTGGTTGCTCCAGCGGGTCCTTTTCTCTTCAGAATGCGTCCATCCAACACCGTCTTGTGGTTCGGTTCTGTCAGCACGTGCTTCACATCCACGCGTTGTACATATAGCGTACCTAAATGAGATGCTACAATGCTAATATATGAATGCATGAGTGATGCATCAAAAATGCAAGCAAGACAAGCACAAGATCACATCGAGCATTGAAAGAAGGTTAAATAAATATCACACAAGTCTACCATAGAGATAGATAGCAAAGCACATCGAGCATGGCACACATTTTCATTTGGTTAATCTATTGCAAGACATTAAATTTTGAAGAACTAGCTAGCTCAACACCACACAACCAGCAGGTTATATATTTAAATAAAATATTTCACTTTCAAAAAGTATTACTAAACTTATTTAGAAAAGCCAAGCAACACTATATAGCAAGAAGAAAAAACAACTAGAAACTTTATTTAACTAACAAGCAAGCATAAGCAAGGTATATAAAAACAAACCACATTCTGGTCCTACGAGAATGAAAACAGGTTACAAACTGAAACAAGTAACTTGCTAGGACTATTCATGCCGAAAAGAGTTCACCTAGCAACAACACCAAAAAGAAAAACTAAACTAGAAACTAAACATTTGCAAAAACATAACTTGCAGCCATGATCTAGTAACAAAATTTTATCAGCATGGCAAGCTATTAATAAGGCATGCAACAATATTTTGCCAACATTTATTGATAACATAAAGTATTTATTTTATCCTCAATAAGACAAACTGAACCAAAAATAGATTTACACACATGTACAAAGATTTTGGATATTAAATTTTTATAGTGAACTCAACATGCAAAAAGTAAGCAACTGCATAAATTTCATAATTTTTCGACTTCCAGAACTGCAGATATTAAATAAACAAGCTAAAACAAGCATTACTCATGATTAAATCAATACATCATATAAACATTAAACAAACAGTAGGTTAAATATTTTTCCTAAGTTCTGCATGCCAAAACAAAGCTAACCCAACTAGTTTTACATTTTTTCCATTTTTCTACTATTTACTATGTATTTTCAAAGCTTGCAACCACTTAAACTAACATTTAAACTAGAGCAAAAACTATTTAGAAACTGAAGATCAACCTATAAGGAAAGTTGTAGATCTTAGAACAAGGATTCCAAAAAATTTTAGCTTGCATTTTTCTGATTTTTCTATAATTTACTATGATTTTTCAAAGTTTCAGCCAATTCATTGCAAAGAACCCTTCGGGGCACTATTCATCTGAGTATATAGCTGTGCACTTAGCCCCCTGGATTTGTTCCAATTGTTGCACAAGGTCCCTCACACGAATTGGAGCAGATGAGGCACTCAGGGAGCTCGATTTTGGCAAGGGGAGGCCATGCCGGCTGCAGGGGTGTGGTGGGGAAGCACAAGGGGCTCACCTAGGGCCGATTTGATGCAAGAGCCGGGGTCGGAGGTGGTCGGGAGGGCGCCGGCGGTGGTGCAGCAGCTCGAGCCATGATGGCGAGCTCGTTCCTGCGAGGGGGTGGCCAGTGAAGGTCGATGAAGGGGCTAGGGAGGTCGAGGGGGATGTGGGGGGAGCTCACCATGACCTCAAATTGGGCGGGGAACGGCTGGACGGAGGGTGTTGATGACAAGCAGGAGCTTCATGTGGTGCTTCCATGGTGGCCGGCTGTGCAGCTCGATTCCGGCAGGGGAAAAGCTCGGCTGGAGCTGGGGAAAGCGGGCGGAGGTGGAGGGGAGGTTGGGGAAGGTGCTCATGGAGGGAATCGAGGCGCGACGGCCGGAGATGACCGGAGCGGGCGGCGGAATCGACTTTGCTCGGCTCGGCTTGAGCACGAGGAGGAAGAAAGGGAGCGGAAAGGGAACAGGACGCTCGGGAGAGGATAAGCCTCCGTGGGAGGATAAGGACGCGGTCGAGGTACAGCACGAGCCATGAGGTTCGCCGGGTGGCGACGCGTGGAATCAACGGCAGCAATCAGGGGCGGCGGCATGGGCGAGCAGGGGAAAAAAGTTCAACGAAACCCAGCTCAATTTTGACCGTCCAAAACTCAAAACTTCACATTGAAACTTGAAATTTGGCCAAAACAAAAGTTGTAGAGGATGAAAAAATCTACAAGATTGCTTTTTGGCAAAAGTTGATCTGAGCCATGATTTGAGAAATACAACAGGCCAAACTGGAATCAAAGTTGAGTTGCAATTTAGTTCAAAAGGAATTCAAACCGAGGTTTGACTGGATTTTTACTGAAATTTAGAAAGTAACCCAATCTTCAAAATTTTTGGGTTAAACATACTTAGCAGAAATTGGCACAAACATAATTTTCTTTGATCGCATGTAATGACATGAAATTCAATTATAATTATGCATGCGCAATTAATGCTAATGACAATGCTTAAGCTACGATTAGCCACCAAAGCACAATATTAACACCCGGGGTGTTACAGCGGGGGGCGGGGGGGGGGGGTTATTTCCCCTTCTTCCTCCTCTCATTTTTTTCTTTCTCCTCCTTTTCTTCTCCCTCTTCATCATCCATAGCTGAAAAATGTTGGGGGCTTGATAGGATACATGGGGTTACCCCCGGCGTGGTTGTATATCACTTGGGCGATACATCATGATACCATTGCCTGAAGAAACGTCTCTACACATGGTGGGCCACATTCCAATCCAATAAATCTTGCGCACAGAGAGAGAAAATGTATGTATAGGTATGCAGATAAAACAAAACAATGACATCATCGACATGCAAACTTGTTTGAAACAAAAAAATTCATAAATCCTAGAGGGAATATACAAATTAAATTCCGATTGCAACATCATATTTCTTGCGACAAGACCTTCAATACAAGACCACACTTGACTATATTTGAAAAAATATATTTTTTAATCATTTTTTTATAAAGCTTGAATGTATGGACTACTACAAACAAAATATTAAATCCGACAAACAAATAATAGTACACCGCTGAACATCACAAATAAAAAATTTGGCGCCCGCATGTTGTTAGCTACTAGATAGGAGAGAGGTTCTGCGCATGCATATAAAAGAATACAACAAAGATGACATCATCTATGTGCATGCAAATTTCGAACTAAAAAAGTTATAACTATTAAACTGTGCATCTAAATTAAATTTGAATGGAACCATTATATTTCTTGTCATAAATTTAAATTTTACCATTATCTTTCTTTGATAAGATCTTCAGCACTAAATAATTAATTTCAGATGCTGTGAACAAATAATTATTTTTACAAACAAAAATATTAAATATAACAAACACCATAATAATGTACAACGAACAAAATATTATATATCGCGAACATTTGATTATATAGGAGAGATATGAAAAGGGAATATCACGAACAAATGAGTCAACATCACGGAACAACTTAATCTATAAAGCGAACAAATGAGTCAATATCATGGAATAATTTAATCTACAAAATGAACAATTTATTCTTATTAGCAAAGGAAGTCAACGTAAAATTTAAGGAAAAAAATTGAAAAGAAAAAGGTGAAAAAGAAGAAAGAAGAAAAAATATGTTAAAAAGGAGAAAAAATAACGGAAGAAAAAATGAGAGAAAAATATATGGAAGAAAAAAGAAAACATGAATAATGAAAAAAAATAAAGATCAAGTAAGGCACGCTTCTTTTCTAGAAAGTCAATTATGAATTTGTGTAGATATAGGAAACAGAAAAAGAATGATATGTGTTATAAAATAGAGGAAACATTTACCTAGGAATAGAAGAAGAATAAATAAGATGAGAAAAATAAAATAAAATTAAAAAATAAGACTAAAAATATTTGTAAGAATTGATGAAAGAGAAAGTGCAATGAAAGGGGAAAGTAGAGGGAGAAAATCAAACTAGTAACAGAAGAAGAACAAAGTAGAAAAATCAAAATGAGAAAGTCGCAAGATCTTGCTGCTGCAATCGAGTAGCAGCAGCCTTAAATTTATAGCGGAGCAGACTTCCACGAGTAGTGGCACCTTTTCATCCTTAGATTGATAGTCTAATCTTATTTTGGGTGTTTATTTTGGGCCGCGCAGAGCAGCACGAAATAAAAATAATGGGCTAGTTGTACACCACCAGCTCACACCAGAATCTTTTAGGCAATGGCTTCATCCTTTATAGCGCCGACGATATATATCCTTTCCGGGTTACCCTGCCCCACGTTGGATCCGTCCCTTCGCGTTATACAGTCTAGAGGCCTTGGAGGAAATAATCCCACGATGATTTTGAGAAGTTTGTTCGGCCCAGCACGTTTTAAAAAAGGCCCTATGAGGCCTTGTAAATTTCTCTCTACTAAGAACTGTTGGCCCAAAAGCCTGTCCAATCAAGCCCAGGAATAACCGTCGTGGAGCGGTTTTTTTTATATTTAAAAAAATTAAAATTTCAAAAATATATTTCGGTTTTGGAAAATTTCAAAAATATACCCCGGTCGCCCTAGGGGGGCGACAGGGCTCAAATATAATTTTTTTTCTTCAAATTTACAACGAAGTCCCTGGAGAAAAAAAAAAGGGGGCCTGTCGCCCCCCCAACGGGCGACAGGCCCATGTCGCCCACCCCAGGGGCGACCATCCAGTGGGCCCTCCAGGGGGGCCGGTCGCCCCTCCGGCGGGCGACAGGGTGGGCCTGTCGCCCCCCCCCCCCCCCACGGGCGACCGGGTCAGGCCACCTATATAAGGCCCCCCCTCATTCCCTCCTCTCATTTGACCTCAAAAAATCCAAAAAAATCCAGAAAAAAAGAGAGGGATGAGAAGAAGGGAAGCGGCGAAGCTCTGCCGAATTCCGCACTTGTGATCTACCGGTAACTTTCGTATAAATTCGTTGATATTGTATAATAATTTAATTTAATTAGCAGATTAGCTGAATTAGATTTGGTGCTTTAGAACACTGGTTTAGTATTACAATTTGAGTACTATTACAGACTTTTTCAAATAAAATAATTATACATTAGAATAGAATTATGATAGTATCTTATTGATATTGCAGTATAAGATAATAGAATTATAACAGTACCTATATTTTCACGCATCCATTTGGTATACGATATGTGCATTGTTTAAATTATTGTTTGTTATTTGGCGCACCACACTATAGCGCCAATGTCTTCGTCAGGATCAACCTACATTCCGTGGAGCAAGTGTAAAGCCACCGTACCCAAAGGAATTGATGTGCCAATGTGCTTCTGCGGTTCGTTATGCAAGTTCATGCAATCTGAGGTTTTAGGAGATGACTACGGCATGAGGTTCTTTATGTGTGAGAACTACGAATATGATCCACCTAAGCGATATGGCAAAGACCGGGCTAAGGTAGCAGGACAACATACGCTATTTTTCTATATGACCTAACATTGAGTTATGATTCTAACTTGTGTTGGACAAAGTCTCCTCCGCCTCTTTATGATTTTATGCAGTGGTTCGACACCGTGCAGTCGCAGCAGGCAAAGGACATTGTGGAACAAAAAGCAAGATGGGCTGCAGAACGTTGGCGCCGAATGAAGCACGAGGAACAGCAAGAGGAGAAGCGCAACAAAGAGCAAGAAGAGATCCGCAAGAGGATGGAGGAGGTGGATTGTAAGGCGGCGGCCGAACGTGAAGCTGACAGGGAGAGAAAGCGAGAGAGGGCACGCCGTCCGAAGGAAGCCGGGCCCGAAGCAATTAGGAAGGGCAAATATCCTAGGTGCACTCAGTAGAGTAGTACCATATAATCCCGGCATTTTACATTCCATAAGGCATGGTAGGTTTAGATGCAACAAGAAATTATCTTGTCGCGTGCACATGCCACTGCAATTAGTTGTTTATGTTTTAAGTTGAGAGCTTAACTCTGTGTGTTGTAGCCTTTACCATTAATTTGCAGTTGTAGCCGGGAGTCTATGAAATCTTTGAACTTTTTCTTAATATTTTCGGAGCTTTTCATGTCACTAGAATAATAAAAAAACACATTAATATAACGATAAGAATTAAGAACTAAGAAATACATCAGGGTCTGCTGCTAAAAAGCTCAAATAGCTCAAAATAGGAACCATAGTGTATCTAGCTGCGAGTACGAGATCACAGGTTGCCACTGCTCAGCACGGCGATCACGGGTTTCCCAAATGTCGCATTCTTTGCCCAGACATACGTGACAAAAGACGACAACCCAATAGCAGTGCTCTTCCAACATTTCAAAAAGATGTGACAACACGGCAACCACACCAGCTCACCTTCAAAGCAGTCTCTCTGGCGAGGACGACGGACCTGTCATTCTACAGCGAAGGTCTGTGGCGTGTAGTGGGGAAGGCGGCATCTAGGCGCGATCGACCGAGCGGCAGTAATGCAGTGCTGTGAGTCTGCATGCACAGAGATGCATTGAGTAGTCATTTCGAGAATCGAATCTAGCCTTTTCAGTGTTAGGTCAGCTAGCCTCTTCACTGTGTTGTCATGTAGGTTTTTTAGGTGCATTTACACTCCACACTCCGGGTATCAGACCTTTGTGCGCCTATAAATACTCCCAAGTTTGTGAACTCTCAGCACAACTCAAACATCAAACCTCATTGTATACCCAATGTCTGGAGGTGGGTCTAGCGGGAAGAATTATTATGGTTTTGGGAAAGAAAAAGGGGGAAGAAAGGGAGACCCCATAATATGGGAGGGGCCTCTTGGACCTGATTCCTTTCCGAAACCAGTGTTTGAGTTTCCGCCACAGCACAAGAGTGAATTTACCAATGAAACTCCTCTTCGACAATATGATAACCGTAGAGAACCGTGGCCAAAATACAGACATGGTGAGGACTGCTTAGTGCAGATGTGCACCGACGGGATGGATGGCGGTCGGCATTTCTTTAAATGTCCACACGCATGGGTAATACTCGGTTGTTTCATTTCTTTATCTTCAATGAGACACCTTACATGGAATTTATTTTGCAGTCTTCCGATGCTCCAGAAAACTGTGGTTTTACTAGGTGGGTAGATCCTGCACCAATTGATTCTGTTCAGGAGTTCATCGAGTACCTCCAGATAAAGATCTTTGATCTGGAATGTAAGGTGAACCATTATGAGGAAGTGAGCGAGGGTAACAAAGACGACGAAGTTGATGATATCAGCAATGCAGCCGGTTCACAGGATAAACCATGCACTATTCCTTACTGCAACTGCCCTTGTCACAAGAAGAAGGGACGTGCGCCTCCGGCACCACCACCTGCACCACCTGCAATGGGTGGATACTGCGGAGAAGGCTCAACGCAGTTTGCTACGTGGGGGTACGGCTACTAGGACTACCCTAGTGCTAGTGTTTGTTCTGTTTTTTTTTTTAAATTACCTAAGGCATGTTAGGTTAGTCCGGAATCTGTTTCCCGTAGTTTGCAACGGGTTCTGACATGCCACTGCATGTGTGATGTGTGTTTCATTATCGTTGTATTATGATGTAAAATTTGGTGGTTCACATTACGTAATATATTTCTTAGTTCTTATTTCTTATCGTTATATTAATTACATGTGTGCTTTTTAATATTCTAGTAACATTAAAAGCTCCGAGGGCCATGTCCGTGCCCAGCAGAGGCCTAAGAGGGTCCGATGCCCAGCTGTGGACCGCTTATTTATACACTTCAACATTCGCCTCTGATCACTCTCGTATTTTCCATTACAATCAATAGATGGTATGTTTATACTTCGATGCTCCATTACGACTAAGTACGATTCAATCTCGACATTATGTACATGTCCAGTGAATGCAAGTTTGGTACGAGACATACATACAAGCATAATACAACATTAACAATACTAAATGCGAATACATCTTAAACCGATGAACATCATATGTTATAGATTATGGCATGAAATCATCTAGGTCGGCATCCCAGTTGACAGATGGTGGTGCTGCAGATGGTGTAGTATGGCTCGACGAACCTCTTGACTTTCCCTTTCTCTCTTTTCTGATCCTAGGTTCATGTACAGGGGGATGAACATCATGTGTTGGAGGCCATGGTTTGGGGGGCATTAAGTCATCCATGTCATCATCCCAGTTAACACAAGTTTGTGCTGCAAGTGGTGCAACATGACTTGACGAACCTCTTGCCTTTCCCTTTGTCTCCTTTCTGATTCTAGGTTCATGTACAGGGGGAGGAACATCATGTGTTGGAGGCCATGGTTTGGGGGGCATGAAGTCATCCATGTCATCATCCCAGTTAACACAAGTTTGTGCTGCAGGTGGTGCAACATGACTTGACGAACTTCCGGGCATCTGTTCTTGCGCAGGCCAAGTACTATCACCCGAAGATCTTATCCGCCTCCTTCGTCTAGTTTGCGGCATAAGTCCACCACCGAAGATACATACCAATTTACGGAAATTTGGTATCATTTTGTTAATCAACTCCGTGTCCTCGGGGTAATCCTAGCATATAATTAAAAAACAATGTTACTATTTCATAAATATGGATTCGAAATGACGGATGGGATTACAACTGAATGAGAGTTACCTTAATGTGCATCTCTTACACCTCTGGCCGCATCCATATCTTACAAGAACTTTGTAAGAATTCAATGATATTAGGATGATTCGCTAGTTCACATACTCTCATGTATATCTTCCGACGTTCTATCAGGTGTCCCTTTATATCTTGCGTCGTAATACCTCGAAATAATGTGAAATCTTTAAACTCTACTACTTTGGACAACACTATCTCTATCGTACCATCCGCTAACGGATCCAACTTCTTACTGATAACAAGATGGGTCATGATATCAAGTATTATACTAGATTTTTCTTCGGTCCATAAAAATCCTCCACAATTTGAGGCAGCCATTGCCTTATGCTGCAATATCAATAAGGCACTTTCATAATTCTATTCTAATTCATAATTAATTTTAAAAAAAAGTCTGTAATAGTACTGAAATTGTAATACTAAACGAGTGTTCTAAAGCACCAAATCTAATACAGCTAATCCACTAATTAAATTAAATTGTTATACAATATCAATGGATTCATACGGAAGTTACCTGTAGATCAGGAGTACGCAATTCGGCATAGCTTCGCCGCTTTTCTTCTCCTCACCCCTCTCTTTTTTTTCCGAATTTTTAGGCTCAAATGACAAAGGGAATGTCGGCGAATGGTGGCCAGGGTTTAAAATAGGGAGGGGGGACCCTGTCGCCCCCCCCCAACGGGCGACAGGCCCCCCTCTTTTTTTTCTCTAGGGACTTCGTTGCAAATTTGAAGAAAAAAAAATTATATTTGAGCCCTGTCGCCCCCATAGGGCGACCGGGGTATATTTTTGAAATTTTTCAAAACCGACATATATTTTTGAAATTTTAATTTTTTTAAATATAAAAAAGAAAAAACCGCCGTCGTGGAACTGAAGAAAGCCTGTGAGCGACTCATCATCGTTTGTATACGGCCCAGTAGTCCCCAAAAATAAAATTTCAGACAGCAGTTGCACTGTGTCTGTCTGTTTGTGTCAGCCATGGCTGTGGTTCTTTTGTCTCAGCCTCTCAGGTACTCATCTTTTGATGGCTGATGCAGAGTATATTTCATGATGATGTACGTCTTGTGCTGGCATGTAACATCCGAGTGAACAACTCATCGGCTGACCGGCGTGGAGCTTAACACACCTCCTAATTGTTGGAATTATCTGGAATTCCAGCCTCCAGGCATAAGATATGAAACCCATATGCTCCCAGTTCTCTGGTTAGGTAACCTACTTCGGCACCTCACTGTCATCGAGTAACATGTGATTTCCTTTTCACAGTCCTACTGGCTAGACGTAACATTGCAAAAGAAGAAATAAAAACAGATGTGCAATGTCACATAAAGAAAAAAAAAACAAAGAAGGAAAAGGAAATAAAAGAAAACAACAGCGGCGAATTAAAAGAGAGACACAGAGCAGAAAAGTTTACATCGCATTAGCAAAAGCAAAAGGGTTCCAAATCATGATCAGAGCCCGGTGATGATTCACAAAAGGCATCATCATCATACATGGTCGGTAGTGGTAGGACTCCCGGCCTCCCGGCCTGGTGATCAGGCGCTGACGTCACGGCGACGTCATGCTATGTGCACACTCACTGCACAAACCGAGCAACACAGACGGGCGTAGCCGCACTTCCCGTTGCCTCTTCAGCACTGGAGCGCCGCCGTGTTACCAATAATCAAGCCTAGTTTGCTACACCTGCGTTAAACTGTTGAAATAGAACCGGTTTCTTCACTACTACCGGACCCTTTTTTTCGCACGGATTTGCCCTTTTTTATGTGCATTCTAATTGACCTAGGGATGTTTCAGATGGCTGGCTCTCTGCTTTGGCTTTGCATTGAACATCTCCAAAGCTGTTCGCTGCTCTTGGCCGAGCCGTCGGTGATGGTAGTAGACTAGTAAGTAGTATGCCGATAGACCCTGGCCGTCCGATCAGATCGTTCCGTGCTCTGGATTTCCGATGCTCATAGCACAAGGGCAGCAGATGATGATGGTTCGAGTTCGAGTTCGAGTTCTAGTTGGAGTTCCACATCTTGGAGTTCAGCTGCAGCATTGTGGGGCCCAGTCTGGAAGTAGGTGGAGACTGGGTCCCCCTCCGAGTTGCAGTCGCTGAGTGGACCGAAGCCCGTGTGGTCCACCAGTAGGTCAGTCTGGGCCAGAGGATCCTCCGTCGGGCCCCACAGGCCTAGCTCCTTCTCCAAATCCTCCAACCACCAATCGCCCGCCGCCTCCCCTGCCTCGCTGGTGCTGACGGCGGCGGCGCCCGTACACGGCGCTGTCGCATCGGCATCGCCGTGCCGCGCGCCAGAGCCGTCGGCGCCCTCGCCGTCGATGATGCTCCAGATATCCGGCTCGATGTCCATCACCGGCAGCTCGATCAGGTCCTCCGCGCCGCCGGCGCACGTCGTCAGGGAGGACGAGGAGCACGGCGACGACAGCATTGGCTGCGCCGCCGCGGGCGCGTCCACCAGCATATCCCAGACGTCGATGTCTCGGAGGGGAGATGCGTCGGCGGCGGCGTCGGGCTCCTTGCTCGTGCCGCACTGGTCGCCGGAGTCGCTGCCCGCGGAGCTGTTGTTGGTCGTAGTCGTCGAGGAGGACGCCGACGACGAATCGGTGACGGGAGTTCCGGCGCCGGCGCCGTTCTTGGTGGCCGCGCCAGCCTTCTGCTGCTGCTCCCGCAGCGCCACCTTCTTCTTCAGGTGCGTGTTCCACACGTTCTTGATCTCGTTGTCCGTCCTCCCCGGCAGGCACGCCGCGATCTTAGACCACCTGATAAACAGATCAAATTTGTTCAAAACACCATTCCCTGTACTACCACACCCAAGAACCCCAGATACTCAAGAGGGCAGGGATGGTGCCGAAATCCCCCCTGCACATGCAACGAGCGGCAGCCAGCTTGGCGCTTACTTGTTCCCGAGCATGCCGTGCAGCCGCATGATGGTCTCCTCCTCCTCGACGGTGAAGTTGCCGCGCTTCAGGTCCGGCCGCAGGTAGTTGATCCACCGCAGCCGGCAGCTCTTCCCGCACCGCAGCAAACCTATCCAGGAGCAACACAGGTCAAGGGGAATCGATCAGCGCATTCTGTCCTCTGCCTCCTGCAACTCGCCATGCGCATTCATTCTGCAGTGCCTAGCTAGTAGCGGCAGCTACCTGCTTGCTTGGGCAGCGCGCGCCAGTTGGAGTGGCCGTGCTTCTGGATGTACGCCACGAGGCGCATGTCCTCCTGCGGCGTCCAGGAGCCCCTGTTGAGCCCCACCTTGGCGCAGCACGGTGCTCGCCCTCGCCCCATGCCTGCCTGCCTCTTCCTAGCTCCCCTGTCACCGCTCCCAGGTTCTGGCCGGACGATGCGGAGCGCTGAGCAGTGAGCAGAGCACACGGCTCGGGGAGGGGCAGGGTGGTGGTATATATGCGCACGCGCCGAGGTGGGCGGCCGCTGTCCGGCGGCAGTGACGCGGCGGTGACAGGTGACGGACAGACCGAGCAGTTGCCCCCTTGCCCGGCCCTACCTGTGAAGAATGCGCCTACCAAACCCCTGTCCCAGGAAAGCAACGCGCCCGTGCGCCGGCAGCTCTGGGGAGGCGAAGCCGTTCGTGGCTCAGATTTCTCAGGCGAGGGCCTACGGACGGTTGTTAATCAGGACATGCCCACAGTTTGGAGTTAGTACGCCTGGGGATCCTACACGTGTACGGGCTAAGGATAATCTTAAGCTCCTAATGCTTGTAAAAGAAATTGGCGTGAGGGACTTTTTGGAGTAGTTGGAAAAAAATTTAAAAGCTTGGCTTTTTTCTGTACTGGATTGCAGTGTTTATTCAAGTTTATCCTTTGCCATTTGTATTTGGAGTTCTATTTGTTAATTTGAAACCCATTGCCTCTTTTAGTTGTTCCAGATGAGTTCATATCATCGCTATTATTAGTCTGATTCTTGTAGCATCAAGTACTACATGTTAATCGGTGCCGACAATCGACTAGTATAAGAGAACTTATAAGAAAGAGAAAAAAAAGGTCAGTTCATGGAATGGTGAGGCCTTTAACAAGTAGCATCAACCGTCCTTAAGTTACTGTCAGTGTTGTCATGGCTGTAAGATCAGGTCTGGTTAACTCAGAAGAGTGCCCATCAAGTGATAAAGGTATGGGCAATTGGCTGAAATGTCACCGCATGACCTCGTGGGGCCTGTGGCTATCTAACTCCATTTTTCTTATGCTTTTCACCCCGAGCTGTTGTGTCTATAATGTGCATTTGAGTAGAATATCTAGCTAAAGTGAGATACCATGCTTAGGTGCCACCGAATGTTTTTGGAGGGGCTTCCTTTAGGAATGTGAATCCTTTAGTATACTTGCGACGTAATTTTATTAAATCACATCAAACCTAAATATGCTTTCGTTGGAAGATTATTAGAAAAGGAAATTCTGAAGGGAACTGTTTCTCCCATAAAAGTACTTATGAAGCTAGGTCAGTTTGCTTGAAAATAAATCCATATAGTTATAGGTATTACTGTTCTTCTTTTAGACTACTACTGTATTTCAATAGCACACCAGCTTTCTAAAACTGTTTATTGTGAAATAATGGACTACCTCCGACACACAGAGATTGCATCTTCTGGCAGAACTTTAATTTATTTCAATGGAATAAACCAAAAGAAAAGAAAAGAAAAGAAAAATCAATCAGTACTAGTATTCTCCACAAGTCCACATTAGTATTCAGACGACGCTGTCTGTTCAGAACGTTGAATGAGATGGTTTCTGGATGCGCTAGACGTTTTCAAGACTGATTCTGTAGCTTTAGAGTCTTTCTAAAGGTTTCTGGCAGTCATGTGTCTGCAAGACATTGGCATTTGTTCCGAAAAGAAATGCAATGGATGTGATATCCTAACTGTGACTTAGTTTGCGTTATGATGACAGTCACTCCATGCGTCAGTGAGATTCCAGGTATCTAGTTTCTATAGGAGGGTGCATGCTGTTGTCCTTCCTACTTGTATTGGCATGCTCACGCATTGTCCAAAAACAAACTACCTACTCGTGTTATTAAGTCAGTACAAGCAACTAACTATTAAATTTTGGAAAAAGTCTGAATTACCGCAGAAGTCTAATTTTCAACCTTCAACTACAAAACCAGAAAATATAGACCATCCAACTGTCGAAACTAGGCAAATTTGGCCCTTGGGGTGGTTGCCAAGGTGGTTTTGTATTTTTTTAAAAATAAAGAAATTCTAATTAAATCTAAAGAATAAAAAATAATTCATTTTAAATCAAAAAAATTGTAACTAGTATCAAAAATTTTCTAAAAATGTAACCTATATATTATTGCTCTATTTGAATCTTGGTTATTTAAAAATAATAGACATAACTACAAGCAACCAAATATTATGAAAATAAAAAATTGGATATGAATAACTGAAAAGTATCATGCCAATAGATAGGTTACATTTTTAGAAAAATTTTGATACCCATTTCGTATTTTTATGATTTAAAATAAATTACTTATGATTTTTTAGTTTAAAATTGAATTTTTTTAATTCTCACAAAATGAAAAACCACCAAAGAGGCTAAATTTGCCTGGTTTAAATAGTTGGATGACTTTTATTATCCAGTTTTGTAGTTGAAGATTGAAAATCAGACTTTTGTAATAGTTCGCGGGTGTAAACGAACTTTTTTCCTTAAATTTTTAACTGCGCCAATGATCAATAATCATGCTATTAGGCATGACAGCCCTATTTATATAACGTTCAGTAATGCTTTTGGCAAGAATGCGCCTAATTCGTCACTCTAGCCTAGTTGACCATGAACTCCCAAAATTCCAAAACTTTATGCCACAAGCCCCACATTTTCAAAACGGCGTACCAATGGGACGACAAAACCTGGATCCTGTAGCAAATCCGACAACGGCGGCGAAAGATCAATATAGGAGTACCAAGCTAAAGCAACAGCCGTCGTCAAGCAGAAGTCCCATTTACAGTCGTTGCTGGTTTATGACAATCATGACATGCTCCTCAGCTGCCGTCGCAATACCCGTTCTCACCTATGGACTTTGCTGCATACTCCTGGTGGGTGCCGATCGATCCGGTATGGAGTCCCAACCACCCGTCTGTCCCTTTCCAGCCATCCATGGCAGCTGATTGGGTCGAGGCACGAGATCGCAAGTCGTTTGGGTTAGGGTGACCAATACTCCCTGCTGCTGCTTTACCTTCTCGCACCTAACCCTTGACATGGTTCCTATTGATCTGGTGGCACCTGTATGAATTCGTCATGTGTCCAAATAGCGACGGCATAGGCCACTGTACGCCGCTCGTCAGCTTGCAGTCCTGCAGAGGTCAGGGGACAGGGGGCACGGATCAGAGTTCAGAGGTATCCAGGCAAGCTTTGGTTCAGTTCAGGTCCCCCTACCTACACCTGGATGACGTTCTAGCAAACCTCATTGAACGCGCGCCTGAACAGAGCACGCCTGGTTGCGATCAGTGAACTCGAAGCAGCGAGAGAGACGTCCCCCGACACAGTGCTGGTGTGCATATCAAGTAAACACCTGTCCTTTGGTGCTATTATTTCAGGAGGTGCACGTGTAAAGATCAACAGGGAACGATGGTCGATGGAACCTGTTCGATAGAGATTGTTCAAATGATCTCGACGGTAAAATAATAAATTGAAAAGGATTTACGACATTAAGAATGTGGTTTAAGTTTGCACTGTAGCAGTTCATGTCATTATGCATAGCCATGGCTGTGTTCACTTCCCCCCCAATTCCTCCAAACTTTCCATCACATCGAAATTACATCGAAACATTAAATATAGCAAATGACACATGCATGGAGTACTAAATGTAGATAAATAAAAAAAACTAATTGCATAGTTTTGATGTACGTTGCGAGACGAATTTTTTGAGCCTAGTTAGCCTATAATAGGACAATATTTACCACAAACAAACAAAAAGTGCTACAATATGCTACAGTGTCCGATGTTCCTTTTCCTACCAGCTTTTCGCGGATCTAAACACACCCCATATGGAAATGGGAATAATGATCAGACAGGAGATAGCAGTGGTTCCTGTCTTTCTAGGATCCTGCCTTTTTTTGTTTGTGAAAATTCAGTTCCTGTACACATTACTTCTTTTATCTTAGATGAAAAGGCAGAGCACCCACACCGATTAGGCGATTACCTTAAAAAAAAGAATAGATGTGACAGTCCTTCAAATTGCGCTATATATTGTCCTTCAAACTACGATGAGAATAAATACATGTGAATGGGCAAGGAGGACGCGAGACATTTTGCAACCGAGACGCCTTTGCAGTTTGTACATCGTACTGCACTGACTAACAAAGATGCTCCTTTAGTCCTTTTGCGGTTCTCCAACCTGAAGTCTGTAGCCTATACACACTGGCTTTTTGAACCCGGAACGGGCAGCGAGCGTACAAGACATCCGAAAAGACCGGAGTAGGTTCACCAGTTCATCCGACATTCGGAGATACAAGGACGAGGCCGATAGATCTCTGTCCGGCTGCTTGCGTGCCGACGACCCAACTGCACTGTGCACCGAGATACTCCTACCAGCAGTAGGATTGTCCATTCCCATCATCAATGAATCCGCCTCCCACACGACCGCACTGGCTTTCTCGCCGGATGCGGGTCGCCGGCCGGCTCGTGCTCGCTCCAAGCGGTTCACTTCGCTCACGCGTCTCAGGAGCCCGGCCGGGCCTTGCTCCCGGCGACCCGCGCTCGCCATGTCGTCCTCAAGGCCGCGATAATAACTAGCTAGACATGTCTTGCTGACAGATAGATATAGATCTTGCATTCTCGAGAGGACATCGCTCGCAGTCACTAGCTTCGCCCAAGTCGCCGAAGTAGGCTGGAGCCCCCGATGGGTACCTGGCTGCGATGCGAAAGGCTGCTAGCCGAGAACAGTCAGAAACGGGGATGTTTTCTTTTCTCAACATGGATACTCCAACTGCTGCCTGACCTAGTGACCTGTGTACCGGTAAACCACGGCGTCTTGGTTCGGCGCATCTCGATCGAGATTCCGGAGGCGCGCCGAGCTGCCAAACCGGTGTCCCGGCCGGACTATCTGTCTCTCCACTGAGGCGGCATTGGCATTGGGTGCCTACCTCTACCTGCCTTTTGTTGATCGCTGCAACTGCCGCCATGTTTCCAGTAAAGAAGCTGAAGCCCGGCCGAGCCCCCCATGTCCATGTGAAATCGTGAAGATTGTTGGAGCATCTTGAATCAGCGCGCTTGTCTTTTCTGAAGAAACTGCTGCTGAATCCGTATCCAGAGAGAAGATACTACTGAACCAGTTGCACGCATGGCTGCCTGTCTTGTTGGCTTGTTGCAAGTAGTAATAGCTATCAGGGGACTTCGTTTGCCTGTCTCTTCGGTACAGCAAGTCTTCAAGGATAGATAGATATCTTGCTCTCCAACTAACAAAATTCTGAACAAGTGGCCGGTCCGATCCAGCTGATTTAGCATTGACAAGGAGATGTTTGAACTTTGAACTTTGAATTTGGTGTAAACAAATGCTTGCCTTGCTTGATTGAAAAAGTTTCCTCAATCATATAATTTGACAATAATTCGGATAAACAAATAGCGTGCTCCACTTTCTTCGTGGACAGAACGTTCTGGAGATTTCCGTGCGGGTCAAAGATAAAAAAAAACCATGTCAACATCTGCACGGGTACGTTTGGTAAATGTCTTAAGGTAGAAGTAAAAGTCTTAAGTACAGATACTAGTACAAGTATAAAAGTCTTAAGTACAGATACTAGTACAAGTAAGCTTATCGTCAGATATTTTGGCTGTCAAGTACAATTTTTTACTCCATCCAAGTGTGGAGCAAGTAGACAGTGCAGTCTAAACGGAGGACCTCGCAGGCGTAGACATAGCACACTATAGTCTGCAGTTCTGCATCACACACTCGCTAGACTGTATGATGTCATGCCGATCTCAAAAGTAATAATAAGCTGCCCATCATTGAAACATGGGCGATCTAATGATGAGTGTGGTGTGAGTAGTCGTCGGTAACTTGGTATGCATTTGGTTTTGAAGCAATGGGCCGTACACATGATTACATAGGTTTCAAGGGATACTCCGTAACCTAAAAAATAAAAAGGTAAGCATAAGCAACTAAGCAAGTGTGAACCATCAGGTAGGATTTTGCGGTGGATGTTGACGAGCTACTTGGGATTTCACATGCTGTTAACAATGGTCGTTGATAAGAGCATATTTAACACAGGCCTATGTATACTGTATAGCCTGTCATGATCGAGTAGTGAAAATTGTGGAACCTTTGTATGTTTTGACTTTTGACTTCATACAAAAAATGGATAATTTTACATAAAAATCCTATCCCCCCCCCCACCCTACTCCGATAGGCCACTGTTTCTGTCGTATTATTGTTTGATCATGCGTCCTGATAATTACTACAATTCTACTACTACTATTTGACGGTTGAAGAGATAGCTGCAAATGGAAATAATCAAACGTAAGAAAAGCTTGGGATCCTCCTCGTTTGTGAGAAACACCAAAAGTCTAGCCTATTGACGTTGAAATGCTAATCCAGTCAATTGAGTTTATATATTGACTTTGCAAAAACTCAAAAGTAGCCTATTGACGTGGAAAGAAACATTTTAAATCATGATGCTGATATATATGGTAAAACTCGCAAGCAAATGCAGTTCTTGATATGTGGCTCCGCAGAATTTGATGGCTCGCTCTGTCTGCAACCCAATAACTGAATGCCACTGAATATTCAGAAAACGAGGCTTTTCTGAGAAGTTGGACTATGAACGGAAAAGTAGGGAAAGAAGATAAAAAAAAAAGTAGAGAAAGAAGACCCACGAAAAGCAGTACAAGGAGATCGTAATTCGTAAGTTGGGAACCTTTCCCTTCTTTCATGGTGTCAACCAGTCCGGCCATCCAGGTGCATCCATGGCAAAGAATGTAAGATGAAATACGAGCAAGAAGGCCACGCTGCAAATGCACGCCATTTTTCTCCGAATCCACAACAAATAATGCACAACACGAGTATGCTAAACGAGGGCTACGAGTGCTAGCCTGTTACTCGCAACTGAAGTCATCAACTGCTCGGTTTACTTGGTTCAGAAGAAAAGCAGGCTCAGACAAGCAATACACACACACACACAGAGCGCAACCCATCTCCAGCTTGTGTCGCTTTTGGTTTCGAACGAAAGGCCCCGCACGCCCCGCCTTTTTTATGGCAAAATAGGTATTTTGGTCCCTCAACTTTAATTTGAGAGTCAAGTTCATCCCTCAACTTTTAGATAGCCCAATATGGTCCCTCAACAAACTCATCCTTGTGATATATTATACTCCATAATAATATGAGGTTTATGCAAAAAATTCTTTTTACCTTATCTCTTTTCTCTTCTAAATTTCTCAACTGTTTATTATTACTAAAAAAATATTTAGCCAATGCAAGCAATTAGTATAGTGGTTGAGTATCAATGTATTTAGGAGGTGAACATCACAAGTTTTAAATTTGGAATATAAAATTTTATTTATCCATGCGTCGCATTGTATTGCAGACATATGAAGAGTAAAAATTAAGGAGGGGAAGAAGCCAAAGGTAAAAATGACCTTTTGCATTTATTTTATTTTATTATGGAGTATGATATCACCATAAGGACGGGTATGATCTAAAATGAAATTTGAGGGACTATATTAACCAATTTGAAAGTTGAGACACGAATTTGATCCTTACAGTAAAGTTGAGGGGCAATATGACTATTTTGGCTTTTTTTTTATCTAACCACCTAGCAGTTTGTAAAGCTGGGGTCTAGACTAGGTTTAAGTTCAGAGCACCCGTCGCTGTGGAGAAAATATTGGTAGGGTGTGTGTGTGGCCTGGTTTGCAGTTTCGCTTGGACGGAGGATAGATGTGACCGTTGTTGCTGCTGTCAGCCGGGCGTCGGTACTGACGAAACGGGGGCTTCGGCGTCGGCGGACGGGACGCCGGGACAAAGCGCGGTGCGGCTGCCGTCACGACTCGCACGTGTGAGGCCGCCGTGGCCGTCACTGGGCTCTCTCCAAAGGTACCTTTGGTCTTATTGTTTCTGTGACAGGGAACTAAAAGGATGGCACCTTTGAGTGTGCAGGAGGATCTGCAAGTGCAAAGGGAGAGCTGGTGATTGGTGAATGATGATGTGAGTTTTGAGGCTTTTGCGTCGTAGGCACAGTGAATGGATGGAGCGTCACCCTTTCCCCCACCGGTAATTGTGGCTCAAAACTCAAAACTCTTTTTTTAGGCGAATTTTTTTTTGAGGCGATCTAAACTCTTTAGTAGCTACTTTTTGCCCTGCTTGTTTTCTGATGGCACAACGATCTGGATAAGTGTACAAGTATACGCTTACCTGCTGCAACACTAAGGCCTTCCACAGTGTGGGCTTTGAGTGATACCTGGAATGGAGAGAGAACATATAAGCATCACTCCCACCACTACAACACACGGTGCCAACGCTTGAAAAATTAGAAGCAGTGCAAAAACATTAACCGGTGCCCGGTTGAATAAAAAATGGAGAGGGAGGAGAGAGATGGTGCCATTGTGAGATGGTGAGATGGTCAGACCTCTGACGCTAGTATCAGCTTTTAGCTCTTTTAGACCCCGTTTAGTTCCAAACAAGAGAAATTTTGGATATCACGTTAATAGTTTGGCCAGATGTCGGGAGGGTTTTTCGGATACTAATTAAAAAACTAATTTCAGAACTCACTTGGAAATCACGAGACGAATCTTTTGAGGCCTTTGACCGCATCATTAGCACATGTGGGTTACTATAGCACTTATAGCTAATCATGTACTAATTAGGCTTAAAAGATTCGTCTCGTCGTGTACATCCAAACTGTGTAATTAGTTTTGTTATTTAATTATATTTAGTACTTCATACATGTGTTTAAAGGGGAGGTGAAAATTTTTGGGTGAAAATTTTTGGGAACTTTTATTACATTTATTATGACTTATTACATCACTAATAAAAATCATAATAAAAGTGATAATATTTGTAAGAAGAAAATTGAATAAGACGAGCAGTCAAACGTAGTTTCTAAGAGTCAAAGAATTACGTTCTTTTTTCGGACGGAAGGAGTACGTCCGTGCTTGCACGACACTAGAGAATAGCAGTGCTGGAACAGCAGCACATCCAAACCAGAGTACGAGGAAGAACTTGAACGGCATCAGTGAAAGCAGCGAGTTCGAACTGCGTCGTGTGTGTGTTGGGCGCGAGAGGTGGTGGTGTTTGGGCCGTGCAACGGCTGATGTTGGACCTTGGCCCATTCTTGTACCGAGGGCAGAACTGATGTTGGGCCTTCGGCGCGAGCGATACTGCAGAACTGAAAACTCTGAACCCAACCGGGGGACCGAGCGTAGCTTGCGTGGCGTGACCTCCGGGTGTGGAGGCCGCCGGTCACGGTTCGAGCGTGCTCGAACGCGTGATTCTCCCACCGAGAATAGTGTTCTCTGTTGTGCAGTCTCTGCTCAAATGTTTGTCTCTCACGCGTGGACCCACAATGAGAATATGACGGGCCCACGCATGAACCCACAATGAGAATGTGACGTGCCCGTTGCCTACGGAGTCGGAAGATTCCGGTGATCAAGAAGGACGCGGTCTTCGTATCTGAGTGTAGTTGTAGGTTTATTTGTACATGTGTGGTGTGACTGAGACGTGCGTGTGAGTACATATATGAACAGATGCGTCTTCGTATCTGAGTGTAGTTGTAGGTTTATTTGTACATGTGTGGTGTGAGTGAGACGTGCGTGTGAGTACATATATGAACAGATGCTACACACCGATCTCTGCTCAAATGTTTGTCTCTCACGTGTGGACCCACAATGAGAATGTGACGGGCCCACGCATGGACCCACAATGAGAATGTGACGTGTCCGTTGCCTACGGAGTCAGAAGATTCCGGTGATCTCAAGAAGGACGCGGTCTTCGTATCTGAGTGTAGTTGTAGGTTTATTTGTACATGTGTGGTGTGAGTGAGACGTGCGTGTGAGTACATATATGAACAGATACTACAACTGTATCCAGATGAGAAGCTTCAAAAAAAAAAACTCTGAACCCAACCACACCTCTTCTCTTCAGCACTTCTCCCGAGTTCTTCCCCAAACTTCCCAAATTCTATCCGAAATCCATCCAAATCTCTCCCCCAATTCTGACGAACTATGTTTGGATAAACTACATCTTATAAACCGTAGATTCCTTATGATCCACAGTTTTGCTTCCTTTAGTATTTGGTGGAATATATTCTCATCGTGTATATATACAGCCTGTACCCCTGGAAGTTTTGAACGTACGGCTAGCATTCTGACCAAAACATGCACACTTACCCCCGTGACGGGAGTGTACCTCGACAATGTTCCAGCAAGAAAAATGCGACAAGTGAGATGAGATGCGTAAAGTGCGCAAGAAGTATTAAAAGCCAAGAAAATTATTAATCAGGAGCTTAACTTTTTTTAAGCAGTACAAGCGTATACGTCTGCTGTGCTGCATGCCTGCACGGTTGTGATGGTCAGTAGGCTAGTCGGGGCGAAATTCTTAGTCAGCAACTTATAAACCTGGATCCTGCGTGGATCAATCCTACGTGTTACTCGGTACAAAATAATTACTCTGAAAACTCTTTTCTTTCAAAATAAACCAATACATAAAAATTAGCTTTTCGCAAATTAAATTTTAATCTTATCCTTGATTTATCCTGTGCATATATTCTGTTTATACCCCCTCCGTGGGTGTGGTTGAACTTGCTGAGTACTCACCCTTGCTTAATATTTACAGAGGAAGATCCAGAGCTCCTTCCCGAGGACGTTGAGTAGGGGGTTTCATTTTGCACCCAACTTTGCCTGTGGATTAGGGTCACCCGCAGGAAGTTTCGCATGGCGTAAGACTATGATGACCTCTATATAGTTAGCTTTTACGTTTGGTTTGTAGTTCTTGTTCTCGCGACAGTGACACTCCTTTGCCCACCATCGTGTAGAGTTGTACGGTGATGTACCATCTGATATAATAAATGTGTTATCAGCCTCCTGGAACTGATATTTGTATCACATTTAAGTCACCTCTTTAGAGGGGACGCTTCAACACTTTTCATACTAGTGTATAATTTATTCAATAATTGACTTCTTGAGTCTCAGATCTTGCATTGAAGTTATTTTGTAAGTACACCATATAAAGTGATTTTGAAGTTTTTGGAATTCGGATATATGATATTTAAAATATATGAATTGAAAGTTAGAGATCTATAAAATTTTGTATACATGATCTGAGAGTATCTGGAAGTCAATTGTGAAGTTTTCAATATGTGAATTGAAAGATGGAATGCAGAAAGAATAATGCACATGATTCAAAAGTTTTTGAAATCCGAGTATGAAGTTTTAAATATTTGAAATAAATGGATGTAGAAAGTTCAGTATACATGATTCTTTTGTATGTTTGTGATATTTGAGTATGAAGTTTAGAATATGTGAGTTGAATAGGACATATAAAGTTTTGGACATGTGAGGCAAAAGTTTTCCATAATTCCATTATGAGTTTTGAATATGTAATTTGTAAGTTTGCAAGAATACAGAGAGTTATAATTTCCATATATTGTTATATCTCTTTTTTCATAAATATTAATACTAATTATGTTCTATATTATTATTGTAGATGATTTACAATGGAACAAGTATCTACTGTGTTATCATTTTCAAATGGATCGAGAAGGATGTAGTTTACTCGGTTCCAAAGTTTGTTTCATAAAAAAGTTGAGAATGCAAAAACTTTTTCAATATATGATTGGAAATATTTTTAGTACATTGTACAAAGTTAAGATATGTAGATATAAGAAGATTTAATAAGGGATAAAGTTTTTTAGTTCAATAATAAATTATTTTGAATATGCAACTCTTTATGGTGAACTTCTTAAAAAATTTTTACTCCTAAACTACAAATAGAAAGTTGTCATCTCCATGTTGTAAGTTTAGAAAAAGTTATGTACACATGGTTTGAAAAGTTTTTAGTAATCAAATGTGATGTTTTGAATGTATGAAATCATAGTTAGGTATAAGGAACAGTTCTGTGTACAAGGTTTGAAAGTTTTTAAATGTTCTGTATGGATCTTTGAATGGTTGAATTGAAATATAGGATATAGAAAGTTCTGGTTAAGTATGCTAAAAGCTTTTCATATTCAATATTGAAGTTTTGTATTGTAGCTTGAAACTTGAGAATACAAAGAATCTATGTGTATTTCTAAACTATAATTAGAAAGATCTTAAGCATGTAATTTGAATATTACATATCCTGCACATGGCTGATGATCTTTTCCAAAGTTTTTTTTTTGCATTTCTGGTGTAAAAGAATATTATAGATCATGCACTGAGCTACGATTTCCTATCCGTTAGGTTTCCATTTAATTATATGGATGGGCATGATATTTTCTCTACGCTGCTTTTGCCTTCATATAGATGTAGAAATAAACTCCCCGCCCGTGTACTCTACCCTCCTCACCCGCTATCCCGAAATGAGAAGAAAAAAGGGCGCTAAAATCACTTTTGTGCTGAGTTGAAAGTATCGTTGCTAGCCATCTCATTCGTACGGACGCACAAAAACAATTTAAAGAAGCTTGACAGGGGAATGTGGAAGCTAAAACAAGCGCTGCTAGCTAATTTGTACGCACGTGCGTTGCCAAGTGTTTCCAGATTTCGTTCGCCAGTAGAAGTTGCGGCGAATGCTCGCCTAATAGCGGCCCCGCCCCGTAGTCGGGGTAGTTCGATTCGATCCGTCATCAACACGCCAGTGAGCACCGCGCCCAGACCGGGGTCGGCACCGGGCCGCCGCACTGCACGCATGTGTCCGGCTCCCTTCTCAGCGACAGCGAGGGCAGCAGGTCGCCATAGTCCTCGCCCACCACAGGATCACCTAGCATGCTCATGATGCTCTCAAGGTCGGCGTGCCACTTCTCGTCGCCCCTGCAGCGGACGTAGTGCCGGCCGCCGCGCTCCTCGACGCGGCGGGCGGACGAATGAGGTCACGGCCACAGGTGTGGTGGCGGTGACCGCATATGCCCGTGCTGGACGATGCGGCTGATGATGAGGTGGCCCTCGGCCTCGATCGGTTCCCCGTCCGGCGCCGGGTAGCGCGTCTACAAGACTAGCTGGCTGCCGGCGGCGTCCACGCCGACGGGGACGACGGCGCACACGGCCATCTCCAGTGGTGGACTGTCGTGGCAGCAGCGGGAACAGAAGGCCTGCATGTGCACATCCCGCAGGAGCGGTCGCGCACTCGCGCAAGCACCTCCATGCCAAGCCGCTGCTCGCTGAGTCGTGAGAGGTACGAACCGAACCAGTGAACCATGGCTGCCCAGCTTTTGGTTGGTTAGTTTGGCGCGGTTCGGCTTCAGCTGACCCCCCATCCACCACCTCACCTGCGAGATATTTGCGTGCCCCCTCCCTCCCTTTGCTTGCAGTTCAAACCAAACCAAACAAAGCGCCCGCTCCAATCCCTTTCGCCCGCATTTAAGCGCGCCTGCCCCCAACCGCACTGGCGGAAAGCTTCGGGCCACCCCGCACCAGCGCGCGCCAACAAAAATGCACAGGCAGCTCAGCCTCTCAGCGTCAGCGTCAGCGAGCTCGCCGAGGCAGCAGCAGCAGCAGGACGGCGCCGGCAACGCGGCGGCGCAGGCAATGGCGGCCACCGGGGACGAGTCGGCCTCGCACTCCAAGGCCGACAGGGCGCGGCCGGCGAGGGAGGAGAGGGTCATCCACCTCATCCCGCTGCTCACCTTCCTCTGCTTCCTCCTGCTCTTCCTCTGCTCGCGCGACCCCTCCGCCTCCGGTACGTTTCCCCCCTCCCCCTTCCTCGCCGCGCCTCCGCGCGCGTGATGATTTGCTCGTCTGATGTATGGTTTGCGATTTCGCTTTCTGTTCGTTTCAAGATATGTCGAGCTTCGCCGGCCGCGAAGGAGTGAGATCTGGGAGCCGGAGGTTGAAGATGATGCTATAGACCTCTTAGCAATTATCAGATGCGTGTTCGTGGAGTGTTTTCCATTTTGAATCCGATATTGCAATGTATCTTGCGCTCATATATGGAGCAGCATCTAAAGCTGTACTTGTCCAGCAGTAATAAGCCTGTAAGAAAGCATTGGGCTTCATGCCACTGGTTTCTTTCCTTGGTGGTAATTCTAACTATCAGCATTTTCCTTATCATCAGAGTTGTCTTAACAAGATAATTAAGGATAACACACATCACAGAAACAAGACATGAAGAGATGGTATAACGTGAAGATAAGGGGGCCCTTGGAGTTGGGATAATATGGTGACACCATGGCTGATATTTGTGACCACATGGCACAACTATCATGTCCAATGTAAGGTCCTGCTTGATGGAGGGTGATGGTCCAACGAACCTAGCATTGCCCACACTTCAAGCAGTGGATAATGGTCCAAATTCACAACCTTCCAGCTGAGACATGTTTTGCATACAAAATGCCCCTTTTTAGCAAGATCCCAAAGTTGAATCAGCCTCAGAACAAGGTTGAAATGGACAGGTACTGGCATAGTCCCAGCACAGATGCTAAAACAATTCATCACCAAAGAAAAGACTTTAGAAGACAACTCAAGTTGCAGCTTCACGATAATAATACCCAAAGAACACCAATTGATTGTTAGTACAAAATTATCACCTCCATTATGTCTGAAAACATCATTGAAGGATGACACATTCAACAGCTAAGAGCTAAATGAAACTATCATTGCCTAAAAACAACACTAAAGGATGGCAAATCCAACATCAAAAGCTGAAGGAAAACTAACATTGCCTGAAAACAATTAAGCCTGTAGGATAGCAGATCCAATAGCAAGAACTGAAAGAAACTATTGTTGTCACTCTAATCGTATGTATATTACAGAAATCCCTGGGCAGATTCAGGCTTCTTGGGACTGTTGCTAGAATTTCCGTCAATAGTGGCCATGGTGACTGGAATAGTGACAGGGCTTCCAGGGACGTGGGTCTTGGCAAACTCACCACTCGGTTGCTTGTGCTCCTGCTCAGTTTGTTCAGCCATCAGAAGGCTGTCTGGAATATTGGACTTGCATAGTTCAGTCTCATTGTGGTTAGGCTCCTTCTCAACTATATCAGTGTTTTCTTGCACATGGGCCACTGCGATTTCACCCTCCTGATTTTTGGGCTGGTCTTTAACCGTTTCAGTGTTGCCTGGCACGTTACTCATTTGACGTTCACCCTCTTGGTGCTTGCTCTCCTGCTGAGTTGTTTCAGGACTTCCTAGATTTCCAGTGCCTTCCTGAAGCCTGCACTCTTGCTCATCCGCTTCGGAGCTTTCAGGCAAATGAGTCCTATCGAGTTCACGGTCTCGATGCTCTCCCTCCTGCTCGGCCACCATCCTTTCCTTTGCCTTAGCGCCAACATCAGTTGCCGTGGTTGCAACCTTGTTGTAGGCACCAGTTACCCATGCTGCCCCTGTAAGGACATACCTGTTGCTCATGATAGCAGAACTGGCAGTTGAGACGGTCTGTTCAGCAGCAGCTATTGCTGACTTCGTCTTCTCTGCAACCTGGTATTTCTCATCCATTTCCTTCATTTTCTCATTCACAACTATGGTACTGGTGTTGAATTTCTGGCTTTTAGGCCCATTGTTTTGTCAAGGGAAGCGACTTTGGCAGTTGCAGTCGATGTGAGCTGATGCTTTTCATCAAAAGCCTTCGCCTTTTCAACAGCATCCATGCCAAGAACAAATCCTTTGGCTAGCATAGAACCGACAATATCCTCTGCCTTCCGAAGGGCAGATTCCATGCCACCAGCATTTTTTGACTGATAATGCGGAAGCAGTATTAGGAGTTTGAGATTGCTGAAAGTAATTTGCTAATGGGAGATTTTATTATGGCATGGTTCTACCTCTAAATCAGCTAAAACAGATGTCGGCAGCTTGTAATCAGTGGCTGGTGTGATGATGACAGCCATATCTGCTATCGTCGCACCCTGCACAAAAGCACATATTTGCATGATAGAGAAACAGTGTACGAAGTCACAAAGTTTATTATTAATACAGGAAAAGATATTATGGCACAAAAGGGAAATCCAAGGAAAGATGGAAAAACTCATACTTAGCGACCAATGACAACATAAACACACTACACATGGCATCGCAGTTTCATGGCAGAAACCATATACGCAGGCTGTATGTTCATATCGAATATAGGACTCAAAAGCTAGAAAAAGAAAAGCATTGGTGTAGCTATCTTTCTGTCAACAAAATCATTATGTAATTCCCACTACTTATTCAACAGTTAAAGCGTATTAGGATCAGCATAATCGTCAGTAGTTTGTAGCAAAGACTGTTAACTAATGGAAGAACCAATAGTCCAATACCGTAAGAAGCATAGCCCTCTCTGCTCCTTGATTATCTCCAAACGTGATGTAGGCAAACTGTGACCGCTCATCACAACTACAAAGCATTCTTGGTTAAATAATGCGTGTTTTGTACAAATGATATCATGGAGATCATACGGCACTAACCTTTGCAGTTCGACGTATACTATGTCACCAGAGAAAGAAAAGAACTCGCTAATATCTTGCTCTGATGCATTAAGCGAGACATTGTGGACCTTTATTGTGCCAGTCATGCTTGCCTTCAAAAAAAAAATGAAACGAAAAGAATAATCAGCAGTTTGATTGTAAATTAATGGTTGGCACAGCTAGTGAACGGGAGGAACGCAGAAAACACAATCCATTCCTTGCCCAGATAAAGTATCTCGATCTCAATATGAAGTTGCTAAGCATTTTTTTTGGGGGCGGGGGTGCGGAAATGACTACAAATGTTTCTTTACAGAAATTGCAAGCATCCACTTTGGCGAAGGGCATCTGAACAGTACCACTTGAAGCAATAACACATGATTTAAATAAATCAAAGAGAACGTTGTGTTGCCTTTGGTAGGAAATCTGAAATGTCTGAATCTACAAACGGACAGGCTTCGAAATTCTAGGCATTCGCAAACCAGAACGATGAACAAGATTCAGACAACCACGAACAAGAGACCCTATAGCACAATCTATCAGGCATCAATCTGCAACCAAGCTAATCCTAATCAAGATCCCCAAATACATCTGTGAAATAACCTAGCATAGTTGCTCAGGGAAAATAAGAAACACGCTTAATCGCAAACGGAAGGAATTTCAAAATCTGAGTGCTCACCTCCGCGGATGCGATCCCAACGGCCTCGCCCTCCGTCTGGGAACGGGAACGAAATGGGGCGGCAGAAATGGAACCGTCGCGCGCGCATTTTGGTGGCGGTTTCGTAGGAGCACAAGGCTGATCTGATGCCGGTGGTGCGGTGCCTAAACCTGGAGAACTATGACGTGGCGACTTGTGGGACCACAAACCCCTGGGCTGTCATGGACTATCAAGCCCATTTACTCCCCACGAAGATATAGTGGGTTGTGGGCCCAATAGCGTGGCGCCTCGCTCTAGTCTTCTTCCCCCGACGGCTACCAATTCCCAACCCAAACCCTCTCGTTTCCAGTGGTGCGGCGAGGCAAACACGGCGGCGGAAGGATGGCGAAGGGAGGCGGTGGCAGCGGGCTGATCTGGGCGACGGCGGAGGATCTGGCGCGGAACCGGCCGGTGGTGCTGTCGCTGTACAGGCAGATCCTGCGGGCGCTGAACTCGCCGGAGCTGCCGCTGGGGTACGCGGCGCGGATGGCGAAGAAGGCGGAGTGCCGCGCCATCTTCCTCTTCGGCGCCGAGGAGAGGTCGCTCCACAACATCAGGGACCTACTCGACGCCGCGCGCCACACACTCGGCCTCCTCAACCGCGGCCGCCTCCCGTAGAGCGGAACGAAGAGTCTCGCGAGTCGCTGTTCCCAATCCCCATGGGTATCGCATCTCTCAGCTTCCTTTTTATAGTCCCAATTGTGAAATTTTGTTGTTCTCCGTGCCGATAAATGGCTAGATTGGTGTCGTATGTTCGAGTAAGGTACCATATGTGGGCTTGTTTCTCTATGCGGACTATTATGCAGACTGCAGAACGTATGTACTCTAACTTGCAAATCGAAATGAAGTTTTTCAGCTGTGAATGTGCTGTCACTTGAATTATTGAATATTTGGTGGTGCCCTTCGTAAATTTGAGATTCTTATGCATGGTTTTTGGTGCAAGGATTGAGTAAAATTGTAGCATCCAGGTATTGGCATCAGTAGCATGACTTTGTGCTATCCAAATGATTGATGCCTTACATCATTTGTGGCGCTAACATAACTGGAATGGAGAATAAGTTCATAACTGATATTGCAGCCATTTCTTGGTCTGTTAGACTCCTAGCCTAGAACGTAGCATGCCTTTAGCAGTAGGGGATGAGGCCAGAACCCAGAGGGCACTATTGTAGGCATGGTTCACCTTTGCGTAGATGAATGCCCTAAATCAGTATCATTTCCCTAGTAATTTCTCTGTGTACCCTGCAGAACATATATATTGTTGTTGCAAACCATTTTTCCGCTGTGTAAATCCGCTGTCATCATATAAACTGATACTGCATGGTTTTGGAGGGCATGTCCCATGCATGAGTAAATTTTTAGCATTCAAGACCTACCATGCCTTTGCATTGCCCAAATGACAAACATGTTACACTAAAACCATTAATATTGGCAGTTGTTTAGATCTTTCCTTATGTGAAATTGTTCTTCTCTTACAGGTACATGGTTTTGGAGGGATGAGCAAATTTTTAGCATTCAGGAACTAGCATGCATTTGCATTGCCCAAATGACAAACATGTTACACTAACACCACTGTTGTTGGCAGTTGTTTAGATCTTTCCTTCTGTGAAATCGACTATAAGTATACAGGCTATGATGTTTACACAGCACAAATTTACGGCCCAACATGACTTGAATTGATCAACTAATCTTGCAGCTGTACCTATAGATCCAAACTTAGAACACTGGGCAGACACTATCGGGACCCAAGTCCACCCCTTTAGCTGTAGGGCACGAGGCTAGGGGACAGTGTTCTCCAGCTGTGCCCCACCAATCGATGCTTTTCTTCTCCATTGTCAGTGAGAAGTACAGCACCACCCCCATGAATGCAACTCCAGCGTCAAGCGCAGCAGAGAGAATGTAGTTGTACCTTGTCCACCACTTCTTCCGGTACCGGAACACAAAGAAATTGAAGATGGTGCCAATGAACAGCCATGAGTTATAGTTCACAGGCGTTGCTGGGGGCATGAAGGCCGTTGCACCAAGGAGTACTGGCAGATTGATCAATGGTATCCACCTCTGGTTGGGGAACATCCTGTGGAGAGCGTATACAATAACTGGGCCTGCTGCGCCAATGAGGAAAAACCAGTTGAGGACGCTGTAATTCCCAGCTGACCCAAAGATGCGCATCGGACCAACAAGGCCCCAGATCACTGATGCATCGAAGAACACACGGTCACCAGGGCATGTCCATGGGCTGTCTGGTGGGAGTGAATCTGAGCAGATGTCCTTGATGGAGCCGAGCAGCCACCATGCCGTCCCAATGTTAACCGTGCCAGCCACGATAGTACCAACAAACTAAGCAAATACAGAACCTGAAGGTTAGTACCTTTTGTTTTTTATACATGTCACCAATTTACTTGCAAGAACAATGCATTAGGGACTTCCATTTATTACCTGAACAAGGAACATGGACTTGGGAGGGATCTTCATATAGTGGCCAAGCTTGAAGTCTGAGAGGAAAGCAACAGCCTGTGACATGCTCATGTAGCCATAAACCTTGAAGCAGACGTTCGCAATAGGATAGCCCGGCATAATTAGTCCCATGACATACTCAGTGATCACATTCAGACCAGGTGTCTGCACAATGCATTTTGGAGGGTCTGTCAACTTTTTTAAGTAAATGATCACAATGCAAGACAATATCTGAAGCATCTCTCATTTTTATTTTTATTTTGTAGAAAACATCTGAACATGCTAATCTGCTACTTGCCTGGTTGGTTGTCGCAGTGATGATGCTGATGGGAAGGGTGAAGATGAATGCCATGCCACACGCGAAGATAAGGCCCCACCAAGGGAGCTGGACCTCACGCTTCAGTACAGTGCAGAGGAGGAGGGACACTGTAACGGAAAGCGCCATCAGCGAGTAGAACCACCACGCAGGGATGTCATCATACTTCTTCATCAACTTTGTGTGGATGTCAGGCTTCTCATTCTGAGATGCTTTGAAGCGGCGGCAGATTTCCCTGCACATAGGTATGTCCCGTCTTAGAGAAAAAACATGCATTTCAGTTCGGAAGCCACACGCAATCAGAGCATGTGTTTGTTTCCCATGTACTAAGTTGAGATGTCATACTTTCCATAGAAGAGCCCGACATGCGTTATGGTGGCTGCAATGGTGGCGAAGCTGAACCCATAAGTAAGTGCGAAGAATATGCTGAGGTTGACTTTGCCACGCTCATTGTACGCATCCTTATCAAGCTGAAACTGACTGTTGACAATTGAAGGGATGTCGTACTTGGTGCCGTTTGACATGAACAGGTGCGAGGAGAAGATGGGGAATGTCTTGGCGTTGTACAGGTTGAACCCCCAGTATGCTATCGGCATGATCAGGTAGACGAAGAACACATAGCCAAAGAAGATGTTGACGATGGCGAAGAAGGGCGAGATGAGGGGACTGAAGAGGAAGGAGGAGACCGTGGACCAGTCGAGTGTGAAGGCGCCGAGGCCAAGGCCCCTCATGCCCGACCCCAGCTGCTGCGCCGTCACGGACTTGGAGAACACCCAGCACACCCATGAGATGGATGTCAGTGCCGGGAAGAGGTAGCCTGGAACGGCGTACCATGCGAAGCTGCACGCAAGCGCCACCACGAAGAACTTGGAGCGGGAGATCTGGCGCGAACCTGCGGCGGCAGCATCGTCCTTCTCGTGCAGTGCCCTGTTTCAACATTGAGGACATGATCAGAGCTGTTGTTAGTAGCATTTCTACAGCTGAAACATGAAAATATGCAGCGGGTGCTGTAACTATAGCTGGTCTTGAATCAGACTGTATCATCGTGCTAACAAATCAATTATGTTTCATTTTGAGGCAACCAATTGTTGCGATGATTGTTGATTGCTAACCACGGTTGCCTCGTGGTTTGAGGCAACCAATTCATCGTATTTGATTCACAAGTTTGCTTATGTAAACAAGATACTAGTCCTGAATGGCATGCTCGGACTCGGACTAACCCACCCGCAGTTTTACCAGACCAAATGTATATACTGCAGCCGTAGAAGCAGTGCAGAAATTTGGATACAGAACCTTAGAGCAAATCTTCAGATTTCTTTCTCCCATCAAACAGTGGGTGCAACCCAATACTACATAGCATAGCTGATCACCTCGTTAAGCAACCGCAGTGCGGAATGGCAGGTCGGCACTGCGAGGATCACATTTCAAATCCTGTTTAGCTATACCAGAATACAATACAATGCATGTTTCTTATCTGTTGTCAGTAACACGCGGCGTCTCTTTCAGAGCGCGTATGCAAACATCCAAGCCCAAGCCCCAAGCCCCAAGCCTAACACGCATGGCCAGGAACGCAAGTGTGCGAGCATGTGCAAGGATTGCTGGCGCGCCCGACTTTTCAGGGCCACTTGGACGCGCGCCCGGACCACGCGCGACGGCGCGAGCAGTCAGGCCTCGCAGACTCGCAGCCATGCGCGGGGTGTGGGCGGGCCGCGGGCGTGTTCATTCGTTCAACCGTTCACATTCGTTCAACTGGTTCAGTGACTAGGAAACACCAAGCGAGTTCGTCTTCGTCTAGAACTGGCAGAGAAGCGCCGACCCGGGCGTCGCTGTCCCCACCCGTTCCGTTCTCCTGGACTTGGACCGGCCCCCATGGCACAAACGGAGCAGCCCATCGGGCGACTCAAGGCTATAGCTTGGCTTTTCTTCTGTATATTCCACGGAGACTTGATCGTTCGGTCTAGCGTCTGGATACAGGGAGGTGAAGATAACCAGGTTCAGAGGCTCAGCTAGCCACACAGTGCAACAAGTTGTTGTTTCTGTATAGATGGGCGCTAGCTGAGTCTGAGTATCAATAAACTAGCTGCCAAATTGGTAAGAGAGACATCCTCTTTATCATCTAGCGATGCAGGGAAGACATATTGAAAAACAAATCGGGGCGAAGAAAGGAGAAACCTCCGCGTCGTCTCCCTCGCGAGGCGACCACCGCTCCCCTCCCCGCCGCCCCCTCCTGCCTCCCCTCCGGCCGCCGCCGCTCTCCGGCGGGCGGCGGCAGCGGCGGCGCTCAAGTGAGCTACGTCCGCAGTCCCCACAACCCCTCTCCTCTCCGCATCTCCACCCCTCACCTCCTCTCCACTTCTCCCTCAACTCCGGTGGCCGGCGGGCAGATCCGGGCCCTCGTTGGCCGGATCTCGCGCCTCCTGCCCCGGATCTGGCGGTTGCCTCCCCGCGGCGACGGCCGCAGGCGTCCAGGCTCCCCCGCTGCGGCAGAGCGGCTGCGAGCGTGCAGCCTGAACCGGCGGCGGCGGCCCCATGCTTCGCGCCAGGATCCGGGTCCACATGGGGTGCTGCGGCGCGGCAACGGCCCGCGCATCGGGCGACGAGTGGCTATGGAGGTGGTCCGTGACGGCAGCCTCCTCCCGTGCGGCAGCTTGCACAGCCTGTCCTGTGTCCGCGGCGGCCGGACGACCCCATGTGGCGGGCCAAGCAGGCCTCCCGAATCCCCGGTGCTGGTGAGGTAGATGGTTCTGAAGCCCCCTGTTCCATTGCTCTCGCATCTCGGCGTGAAGGAGTTCTTGGCGAAAGCCTTGCTCGCTCTCGGGCTGACGGCGGCGATGCCTTTGGCGCCGCAATCCTCCCTGGAGGCGCCGTCTTGCTCCTTCTCGCTTGATCTTCGGGTGAAAACCCTTGCTCCGGTTCTACCGGACGGGCGGTGGCGGCATCCCTGATGTCGTGTCCTAGCTGTGGGCACCGTCTTTGAAGATCTTGCAGCGGGTTGGCAGTTTTCAGGGGTCTTCGTACTCGCTACTCCTCTTGGTTTGCTTGCTCTAGCTGCAGGCGGTTGCTGTGGCTCGACTAGTATCCTCTTCCGGTGCCTCTGCTTCGTCGGCGCTCTTCCTGGTGGTTCCATCAAATCTAATGCCGAGTGGCGTTTCCACCTCTTCCGTCATTCCCCTTCAAGGCTTCCTCCCCTTGGATGGCGTCGGATGGTAGTACGTGGAGCTCGGATGTGCCGCAGGTGTCACCATCATTCCCAAGGAAGGTCGTCGTTCTCCGGCGAGTTGTTGCTTGCGCGGTCTGCACCTCCTTTAGTCCCCACTCCGCAGGGCGGTCCCTCAGATGGAGGGTGAGAGCGGAGCGGTGTAGATACAAGAGGTGGTGTGGATGCAATGATCCCAATGACTCCGGCAAGCATGCTGTTTCGGTGGTGGTGCTAGCAGATGATCGGTGGCTTGTCGTCAGCTTCGGTCTTAGCTAGCCTTTGATTTGCTAGTGAGTTGTGTTCTTCTCCTTCTTTGTGTATCTCTGTTGTTCATATTGTCTCTAGTCTCTCCCAAATTTCTTGTAACTCGGCCGAGGGCCTTAAACCTTGTTGGTGCCTTGCACCCTTCCATCACCGGCTTGCCGGGATCTGTGGAATAAAAATTCTTCGTCCCCCCCCCCTAAAAAAATCTAGCGATGCAGGGGAAACAACGTCGCGAACGGGACTCGTGATGCCGGGACGACGAAGCGGGGCCGTCAGAGTGATGCCACCGCAATCATGGGCTATATCGCTTTGGGATCTCGCGTTCTGATAGAAAAGAGATGCTGATCTTTCAGGTAAGAGGTATCAAATAACAACGGACAAACCTCTAACATCACCGGCTTGCCGGGATCTGTGGAATAAAAATTCTTCGTCCCCCCCCCCCCTAAAAAATCTAGCGATGCAGGGGAAACAACGTCGCGAACGGGACTCGTGATGCCGGGACGACGAAGCGGGGCCGTCAGAGTGACGCCACCGCAATCATGGGCTATATCGCTTTGGGATCTCGCGTTCTGATAGAAAAGAGATGCTGATCTTTCAGGTAAGAGGTATCAAATAACAACGGACAAACCTCTAACGAGCTGCACTGCAATACAGGTTGACAAGATTCAGACATTCAGTATCACCTAGTGTCTAGATAATAGTGCCTTGGTTAGTTCAGTTATAGGTGGAGCTAGTCAAGAAAACTAGTACGAACTGTGATGGGATTAGCAAAGAGCAATAACAGGTGTAGTCGGCCCAAAAGGACACTGAGCTGCTGATATGCAAGGGCAAACAATACTCTACTCTCTTTGAAGTGCAGGTAAAATTGCAGGTTTGCAGTACAGATCGATGACCTGTCACCGCTGCACAGGTATAACACAAAAGCTGGGCCACTCTTTTCTCTTGTGCGCTCGTCAAAAGATCTTGCGACGAGTACCTAAGGGCAAAATCTTCCCCACCCGCACTAGCTAGTCCTAGCTTTCTTTTCTAAAGAAAATCAACCTCACAACCTCAACCATGTACCTCCATATCATTCGGCCTGGATAACGCCTACTGATACCAGAGTTGATACGAAAAGAAAAAAGTTTTGCAAGCAATGCATGTCTGAAAACAAAACTCCGTCCGCTTCTTTTTTGGACCGAACAACCTTGTCCTTGGTGCGTGTGGGGACACAGATTCCTAAGCTGAAATTTTCTCTGCAATTATTGAGGATCCCATCAGGCACCCATCAGCGGCCAATCCGTAATCCATCACTCAATCCAGTGCCTGCACACTACCATGTTCGTGGTGGGGTACTAAAGCCCATCCATTCTTGAGTCAGTTGCTGAGAGGTCGAGAGGACCATCTATCGTGTGAAGAGAAAGAGATCGTCCAACTCATGCATCATGATGCTCTCAAGATTCTTCCTCTTTAAAATTTTATCCGTTTAACTTTGTTTTTGTCTTGTTAATGTCATCGGAAAGCCAGATTAGATTCCCCTACGTCAAAACAACGCTTTCGTGACAACCCCATGTAACGCTTGTCTCCAGGAAAGAAGAACGGCAACATGCCAACATGTCATCCATCCTCCTATATGCTGTCAAAGATTGGTAAGCTCACATGAATGTGTCAAAGATCGCTAAACCAAACACCTAGGTTTGGATTCCATCGCAAGTTTTGTCAGTTTACTATGCGCCCATAGTTCTCAGCTCTCTCTATATTTTAACTCCTTGTTGGCAAAAAAAAAAGTCAGAAAGTGACTTAAAAGTTGTACATGTACTACTAGATGCTCTATGCAAAGCTACAGAGTACAGACGCACGCGAGCTGGCGTGGCTGTACCTGTAGGAGAAACCAAACCAAACCAAACGACCAACCCGAGGTGAAGAGCAGTAAAATTTAAAGAACCAACGAACGCGATAGTCTCGCCGGCCTCCGAAAATCCAAACGCAAACGGCAACCAAAATCTGACCAAACTGAAGAACGCGGTAATTGAGGAAAAGAACATTTAGAAAACCGAAGGCAAGATCACAGAAAGGAAGCACAGCACCAGCTTGGTTTTACTGAAGCGGAGTAAGTAGTGTGGCAGTAAAACTGGCGCTCACCGGAAGAGGGAGACCTGGACGAGCGTGCTCGGCCACCACATGTGCGCGGGTTCCACCACGTACTTGCGCATCAGCCCCGCCCACCCGTATCCGAGCACCTTGAATTGAAGCAGCCATTGATGAAGCAAGAGCAAGAAATTCCACGAACAAGCAAGTTGACGGCACAGTTAGTTGGCGGCAAGAACAGTAACGATGAAAGAAACCTCGCCGAAGCTAGCTAGCTGGGTACCTGCGTGGTGATGACGAGGAGCCAGGCGGTGTGGAATGAGATGTGGCGGTGGTAGAAGGCGCGGATGATGTCGATGATGCCGACGGCGTAGGCGTTGCCGCCGCCGAAGGCGAAGCCGGCGTTGGCGAAGATGGAGATGAGCACGTGCTCCTTCATGTTGAAGGGCCCCGGGTTGAGGCTCCACTCGCCGCCGCCGAGCAGCGCGGGCGCCCGGCGCCTGGTGCGCGGCAGCACCCGGGCCATGAAGTGGCCCACGGGCAGCGACGCCACCTGCACCGTGACCTGCGTCACGATGAGGGGCTCCGTCCGGTAGGTGAAGAACTGGTTGAGGAAGCTCATGAGCGCGCACGACAGCAGCCCGATGCTCCACATCCGGAACGTCCACACCGGCAGCGACGGGTCGTCGGTCGGCGGCACCGTCAGCCGCACCTGCTCGATCGGCGACTCCTCCTCCTCCTCCTCGCCGCCGGCGGCGACGCCCTCCTCCTCCTTGCCGGGCGCCGCCAGGCCGCGGTCGTCCGCGCCGATCTCACCCATCGCGCGTGGGCGGATTGAATAATGCCGGCGGCCCAGCTGCCCGCGCGTGTCGCTGCGCTTTTGAGCGCGAGCGCGAGGAAGATCTTTCCGCGCCGCGCGGCTTGTGACCTGTGAGTGAGGCGCGCGCGCGTGGGAGCGTATATATCGATTCTTCGAGCACGGCGGTGCCGAGTTATCACTGTGTAATTTAATTGGCGCCGCGTCACGTGGCTGCCTTTTATGACGCGATAAAAGGAGGAGTATTTTGTCGAAGGAAACCCGATGGAATCCGGCCGGAATCTGATCGCCCTGCGCCCGTGCCAACCTTTTGCTGACTACCCGGATGGCCGGATCCCAAGATTGTCGCCACGGTAGCAGCCAGCCACAGCCATGGCGACGCTGCAGATCGCTTTGCTCCATGTGAATGCATAGTGCGCGAGTTCTTGACGAGTGAACGCACCGGCGCCGCTGCGGTGCGGCGTGTTCGGCCTCCGTGATAGGACCGCACGGGCGCGGCATTGCCGCCGCCCGTCGCCGTCCGCGTCGCGTCACACGGCCGGCTAGCGGCTAGCTAGCTCCAAGGTATTGGTCGCTAGATCGCGACCGCGAGGCCGCGGTAGTCGGCGACGGGAAGGCTCAGCTACGGCGGAAACAAATCCTCTGCAGTAACTGCAGGAGGACTGAGCCGCTGTCACACGGGCCATGTGATCACCCGGGCCACACCAGCTACGGCCTACCGGCGGGGCGAAAGCAACCTGCTCGCTGGCGTGTTCTCTCTTGCATTGGGCGGTTTTGCCGCCTGTTTTCCGGAGGAATCTGAGCGCGACTTGCATGCCCCGCCGCCGGAGCAGCACGGCGCCGCAGCCTGGATCCAGACCGGTGGACGCAGGCCTGGGTGGACGGGGACGTCGTTCCCGAGATGCGGGGGGGTGCGAGGCTCCCGAGGATTGGCTGATCAAGCTTTTCATATCCGGTTTGTCTGAGTTGTTCTTGTGCTAATCGCGTGTACTAGGGCTCGGTTTGTTGGCTCTCAGTCTCTGACCGCGTCCACGTGAGTCCTTCGGTAGGATCGAGAAGGTAGCTCGTGGTGTTTTTTTTTTTTTGTATCACGGCTGTTCGCAAGAATATGGTCTCCAAGGATCCCTGCAAAATAAATCTCCGACTCCGCCGAGCACAAAGCCTTCCGGTGAAGCTAGCAATTGTGACATGAATAAAACAAAGTAATACTAAGCTAGGATCGATGGAGAAGATCTGAAAACGTAGTGCTAGTAGGCTTCTACTTGCGAGTAAGTTTCCGGAAACTGGTTACAAGTTTTCGCTAGCTGTATTCTGGTGCGAGTGCGAGTGCGACCAAACGGGGCTACGTACGCGCACATCGACCTCCGAAGAAGAGACACGGCGTCCCGACGCTCGAATGGTTGGTTCCTACGACGACCAGCAAGGACGGGGGTTGACTCGTTCCTGCCTAGATTGACGGACAAAATTCGTGCCTGGGAGCATGCGGTGGGGTTTGTATGGACATCACCGCCGCCAGCGGCGGTTCCGGCAGCCGGAAACGAGGGGAAATAGGAAACGCATGCAACCCAAGGCCCGGGCTAAATTGGGTCAGACTAGTGAAGCTAAGTGTGATTAGTAACTGAACAACCAACACCCGATCGAACACCCCCAAAACGACGACGGGTGGATGCTCAATGGACGCCGCCTTGAATCGGGTTCCCCGTTCAGCAGGCTTTGCAAACAAGCGTCGCTGTCTCCGTTGCCTCGCTCTTCCACTGGCGCAGCATGTAACTTACAGCTGCTGGCAATGAAGCCACAAATTTGGAGGGGAGGACTTCGCAGGCAGCGAGCGCGCTTGCTTTCAGATTGGGCCTTGACCTACACAAGGAGCAAGACGAAACGGAACGCGTAGATAAATCCAAGCTGTCCGATTGGTCTTGCAACAAGTTGATTCAAGTTGCGCACTGGGGATTTGGGTTCGCCCTTGACGCAAAGAAAAGTTCCGTCTGGTGTGGATGGATAAAAGCTCGATTCCAATGCAAGTTCAGGAGCACTGAATGTTCTGCTAGTGTGGCTGCCGCCTGACATGGTATTTGGACGGATACACTGGTAGCGGTAGGCTGAAGGCAGGGCGCAGATGCAGCAAGGCGAGCTGTACCTGCTGGCCAGCGGGTACCAAAGCCGATATTTGGTACGCCTTCACATTCTTCTCCCCTGTTCTCTTGTTGGCATGGCAGCTAGGTTGGGTATCACAGGCTGTGATTCACAGCTTCCCTAAATATCAAGTGGCCAGAAGTTGCAGCGCTACAGTGCTAGACTAGCCAACCCGCTACAAGTATGTTTGGCAGTTAAGTTTTCAAGCTAGTGCAGTTTTCAAGCTCCATTTAAGTCATGCTTTGCAGTCATGTTTTCATGCTAGCAACTCTCCAGCCCCACATTACTCCATAAGTCATATACTACCACTACTGAACTGTAGCCCGCGTTCAAATGGGCAGTGATATTCACACGTTAAACGTTTTTTTTTAGTAATTCACACGTTAAACGTTAAACCCAAGCACAATCCGAACAGTAAAAGTGAATGATAAATATGCCCCGCCAGACCGTGCCACAAACATCATAGTCGAAAGCTGATCGAGCAAGCACAAACTGAAGCAAACGAATATCCTAAATGACTACTTCCAAACATCAGATACTTGGAGAACTTACTAGCAGCACAAACACATTGATCAGGCAAGCTAATGCATTCATGTTGAATACTACACACTACCTCTAGCTTCTGGATCTAGACAAAAATGAGCACAAAAGCAACTATTGTTGCCAGGGGAAGAAAAAAACTGCAATCAATGAACACAGAAACTGGGAATACTGAGTACGAATGCGAAAGTAATAGCAGAGTTTACATGACCAAGCGAAAGTAATAGCAGAGTTTACACGACCAAACACAGAATACTACGAGGTACTAGGGTATCACAACTACAAGTTCCAACCACATCAACTCCACAGCAGGGCACTCCCGCTTGATCCCTTAGTTAACAAGGCCACCACGGAGCCGCAGGACCAGATGAAGAGTGGATTCCTTCTGGATGTTGTAATCTGCCAAGGTACGTCCATCCTCCAGCTGCTTCCCGGCAAAGATAAGCCTCTGCTGATCTGGAGGAATTCCCTCCTTGTCCTGGATTTTGGCCTTCACATTATCAATGGTGTCGGAGCTCTCCACCTCCAGGGTGATTGTCTTGCCAGTCAATGTCTTGACAAAGATCTGCATCCCTCCCCTGAGACGCAGGACAAGATGAAGTGTAGATTCCTTCTGAATATTGTAGTCCGCCAATGTGCGCCCATCCTCAAGCTGCTTCCCAGCAAAGATAAGTCGCTGCTGGTCTGGTGGGATGCCCTCCTTGTCCTGGATCTTGGCCTTAACATTGTCAATTGTGTCAGAGCTCTCGACCTCCAGCGTGATTGTCTTCCCAGTAAGTGTCTTTACAAAGATCTGCATCCCTCCTCGGAGGCGGAGGACCAAGTGAAGAGTAGATTCCTTCTGGATATTGTAGTCAGCCAGAGTGCGCCCATCCTCAAGTTGCTTTCCGGCAAAGATGAGCCTCTGCTGATCAGGTGGGATTCCCTCTTTGTCCTGAATCTTTGCCTTGACATTGTCGATGGTGTCGGAGCTCTCAACCTCAAGAGTTATGGTCTTCCCGGTGAGGGTCTTCACAAATATCTGCATGCCACCCCTCAGACGCAGGACAAGGTGGAGGGTGGACTCCTTCTGGATGTTATAGTCAGCTAGCGTATGACCATCCTCAAGCTGCTTGCCAGCAAAGATGAGCCTCTGCTGGTCCGGGGGGATGCCCTCCTTATCCTGAATCTTGGCCTTGACATTGTCGATGGTGTCGGAGCTCTCGACCTCGAGAGTGACGGTCTTCCCAGTGAGAGTCTTCACAAAAATCTGCATGCCACCCCTCAGACGCAGGACAAGGTGGAGAGTAGACTCCTTTTGGATGTTGTAGTCAGCCAGGGTGCGACCATCCTCTAGCTGCTTCCCAGCGAAAATGAGCCTCTGCTGGTCCGGGGGGATGCCCCTCCTTGTCCTGGATCTTGGCTTTGACATTGTCAATGGTGTCTGAGCTCTCGACCTCAAGAGTGATGGTCTTGCCAGTCAGGGTCTTAACAAAGATCTGCATCTGTGTCAGACAAATAGAATAATATCAGAAAGCTTGCAAACAAGAGTTTATGTAGAGATATGATATGATTTGTATTTGAGCATATTGAAATGCAACATCACAAAAGTCCATATGCTCCATACAGGGCAAAGTAACTACAACAGGATTTGATCGAACAGACTAACATGATCCAACAAAGGATGGAAATAAGACAGAAATGTCAAAAGTACACAGCACAATAAGTTTTGTTCTTCCTAGTGATGACGGAATGCGAGGCAACAAACTAGTCTCATCGAGAGGGCTAGACTAAATTTAGATAGAACTCATGGATTATGATGTCTCTGGAAGCATTAATGAATAACAGCAGTCTTAAGATTTTATAAAATACAAAATCATATTGCATTATTCCCTCAACTAGCTTCATTGGCATATAACGATTCCGTTCACAAATAAAATGATCTGATCAAAATATACCAAATCATGTATTCCTAGTCACAATAAACTCCATGATCAAACTAGTCTCATCTTCCATGATTCTCAGAAGCACTTATAGACCCAGTGGAAACAGATAAAAGTATCACAGATCTACACAACATATAGCACTACATCTACTTGTCCCAATACGCTATTAAGATTGTACCAAAAGCATGTCACGATACCAGGACCACTTATTTGCTAGAATCACAGGCAAAAAGCATGTCAAGGTACGAGTATTGGACCGGATTCGCAAGTAATTTGTACATGAATAAAAAAAAAACCTACTCGATAGGCACCGAACGGCACCAAGAACGCGCTGACCTAATCTAAATTCTAAAATCAACCAGTAGCGCCGACGCCGCATACGAATCCTCGATTTCTCCAGGCATAAATGATGAGGCGCGATGAATAAGCAAATCACAAATCGCAAATAACTGAGTCACTCGAGAAACCATAGGCTAGATCCGGTTCAGACCGCAGAAATCGCATCGATCGGAGCAGCATCTCTACCAGATGGGGATCGGAGCAAGGAGCAAGGAACTGGGTCGATACCTTGTGGGAGGCGGAGATCTCTGTGGAGCGACGAGCCGGAGGCGTCCCTGGAAACAGCGACACGGGCGAACACGAGGAGATTGGGGGCGGAACACGGGTGATCGGAATCTGATCTGAGCCTTGGCGTCGCGATGGGAGGGTATTTATGATTTGAGGGAGGGGCGGGTCGCGGCGTGCCTTGGTGGTTAAGGTTAGCCCAGCCCCGCCAGCCGGGTTGGACCACGACTCCGCGTCGGTGTCGGTCGCTCGGGGCTGGCTGGCTTCCAGAATTCACGAGGGTAGCATGCATAGGACTCTAGCCAGGCTTACCTAATGGGCTCCAGCCATATTTAGTAGGGTGTATAGACCCTAAGCCTGATCCCGACAGTGCAAAACGGCCCCTCCAACCTGCATTGCTGTAAGAGCAAGGGCAATGATTCCGCCGGCTCACCGGCGAAATAAAACTCCACCGTGGCAGGTAGCAGCATCGGGAGCTGCGCTCCAGCACATGCAGCCGCATGCGGGCCAATGAAAGGAGCTCTGCAGCGCATGCAGTCAATGGCATCACAGTTCGCCCGCTTCCACCCGGCGTTTTGCGAGACGCCCGTTCGACATTCTCTCTCCTTTTCTCTCTCTGCTACCGGTGATTCAGCCCGTTGTTCGCCCGCCACAATACTTAGCTCTAAACGCGATTCGCGAGCGTCTCCAGCAATGCAGGCTGGCTTGCGTTCCCGCTGACCAAGCGCCTGGCTCCGCATGCTTGCTTGTGCCACTGACGGAAGCATATCCGGCCTCAATACAAGAAACCAATCACATAAGAGCGAAGTCAAGCTTAACTCTATGTGGCCAACCAAACATGACGCTATTGTCTTCCTAGATACAGGCTTATGTTGGCCTGGTTTATATGCTAGCCAGGTCGAGAGATATGCAGGCTACCAATCACACCCGAGGAGGATCCGGTCTCTCCGATCACAGATTCACAGGCCAGGCCGTAGTTTTGATGCTCAGGCCCATGTTCTGTGATCCGAGGCCCACCAACGCGCAAATTCACGCGAGGCGCGGCGCCGTTGGGCGAGCGTGCAGTGGGCCCCCAATTATAGACATGTTAAGTTACTGTCCCCGGGGCCCCATCCAGCTAGAGCCCACGACGGTTGCCGCGACGCCGGTTGTCCGCGTGGACAGCGGGGGGGGGGGGGGGGGGATGGCGTGGCCCGTTGGCTCCCGGCTCCACCGATCACCAGCATGACAGGCAGCATCTGATGTATCTGACCGGCACGTCGAGGTGTTGGTGTTGGCGCCAATCTAGAACAAACACACGAATGTATTTGAGCGTGCGGTGAGCGATGGCACAATTGCAGCGTCGATGCTCAGACCGGCAGGGGTAACAGGTCAGATCGGTTCGCCGGTGCAGAACGGCGAAATCCGACAAATGCTCGCCCGGGAGGGACCCCGTCAGGACAATCGCGCGTAGGGTTGTTCTATGATCGGCAGGCCACCTAGAACGCCTTTAGACGTCGCGGAGACGAAGGAAGAACAACAAAAAAGAGTTGGAAGGAGCTAAGATTTGGAGATAAAAATAGAGACAATAAACATAAAGAAAGGTAATGTATTGATATGTTTTTTGATCGATTGGATCCTCTAATCGGCCGTGACCCTTTATATTTATAGGGTGGAGTGGACTTATCCGGCAAAAAATCCTGTTTACAAATCTAAATCTATGAAAAACTCTAGTTGTACTCGGACTCTACCTGGACCGGTCAGACCGGTCGGTCCCTGCCGAGCAGGCCACATTGCCTCAACCGGTCAGACCGCTTGATCAGACCGGTCAGACCGATTGGTGCCAATTTCGACTGTCAGTATATGCCCCTCTGTTTTTTGGTAAAGCTTGCTTGCCAAAAAACATTCTTCTGAGCCAAAATTGTCTAAGGGCGATGATTAACAAACATCGGATATTTTTTGTACTAAAGGCGATAAACAACTATCGGCCATGTTTTGCTCAAGTCGATGTTGAAACAATTTGTTTGGGCAGCCACACCTTCTTCATTGTCGCTGATGTCTTTGGCACAGCCTCCACTTGTTGTTCCATTGCCTCCATCTAATTAATCTAATCCATGAAGGTAAAAGCTTCACTGCTAGATCGGAACATCCTACACGTGACTGGGCCTAATGAACGTAATAGATAACTAAACCAAAACCCAAAACAGAGGCCTAAGAACTAGCAAGAGCCGATTCCCGGAACAATCCCTATCAAGGCTAAGATAGAGCATCTATTACACCACCGGATCATCTAATCCGTTTGCAAGGCCTAACCTAGCAGATATTACGCCAACTCTTAAGAATAAGAGCAAACCATAATAGATCAGATCTACTAGACAAAAGAAGCAGGGTGTTGCCTCTGTGCAACTAATTCTATGCGACAAGAACTAGCATAAGATTGAAACGTGACTGCACAGAGACAACTTTGTAAGCATCTAGGCCCTCAAGGTATGTTTCGGTGATTAATGACAACCATTATTGTGACTAATGAGTTTGTGCAGCTTAATAGATCATTATCGCTCATTTGGTCATATGTCAAAGAGGCCCCTCAATTTCGGTTATTCTAAAAGGCGATCTCGGTTTTCAACTTATATATGTCAAGGCTAAGGATCTTTCTAGTCCTAAGTGTCACAAGGTTGAGAAGGACACTTAGGTTAGTATAGGTTTTATTAGTTTTGTATGATCGCACTATTAAGAGGTGTTAAGGCTTAGTAACTTGAGCATGGACATGGTCATTTGAAAATGGAGTGCACACTATGGTCACTCAGGTTTCTAGAAGTTCAAATAAGTGGTTCTCAAACTATATCTCAAGAATATTTGGATTTCACTTCAAGACCTCAAATCAGAAAAGACAAAATCAGAAAAAGTCTATACACCGGTTTTAACCGACGCTCTCAATTTTCCTATACGTCGGTTAAACGAAGTCAGCAGAGTCTGGACAAATTCAATACACCCGTTAACCGACGTATTTGAATTAACGTCGGTGCATTAGGTCCAGAGTTGGTTTTCCAGGGAATTCAAGTTCTATTCACCGGATTAACCGACGCTGTTTGAATCAAGACGTCGGTGCAATTGACCAGTGAGATGGTTTTTTCAGAGGAATTCAAAAAGTTTTACTCCACCGGTTAAACCGACGATAGGTTTGAGTTAACGTCGGTGCAGTTGTCCAGAGACTTGATTTTTTCAGTGGTTCAGTGGACAACTACACTCACCGGTTAAACCGATGCTACGTCGGTTAATCTGCCCCAGTTGTAACGGCTAGTTTCAGAAGAGGCAGTTTACATTCACCGGTTAAAACCGACGATGACAATGGGGGGGTACGTCGGATTAACCGGCGCTACGCAGTTTTCTGGCAGCTTTTCTCCAACGGCTCTATTTGTGTGAGCTGCCTATATATACCCCTCCAATGGGTCATTTCGCCCACTCTTGACACCAGGCAACATCCAAACACTTATACCATAGTCAAGAGCCACCTTGAGCTTCATCATTCACATACTTGTGCTTCAATCAATCAAGAAGCAAGATTAAGGACTTGAGTAGAGAGAAGGCTAGTGTGCATTCCGTTCTTGGTGATCGGTTCTTGCTCAAGTGAAGGCCTTAGCTTGTTACTCTTGGTGATTGGCATCACCTAGGCGATCTTGGTGATCGGAGGTGTTTTCTCGCGGAGCTTGCCAAGGCTTGTGGGAGCCCGGAGAAGAAGATTGTACGTGGCTTGATCTCCACCACGCCGGGATGGTGAACGGAGACTCTTAGTGAGCGCCCTCGTCTCGGTGACTTGGGAGGTGACAAGACTCTTTGAGAGTGTCACAACGTGGATTAGGGGTGTGTGCCAACACATCGATACCACGGGAAAAATCCGGTTGTCTCTTGTCCATTTCCTTTTATTCAAGCATTTTCCTTCATGCAATTTACTCATGTGCTTGACTTAGAGATCATAACTTAGCTCTACCTTGCTAGGCTTTACTTTGTTTTTTATCTCTCTTAGCTTGTGTAGGTAGCTTAGTTATCCGGTTGGTGAATTGGTGCCCTACTAGCTTTGCATAGGTTAAGGTTGCCTTACCTTGTTTA